>NC_138977.1:184096595-184743586 GCF_964341445.2 Mesoplodon mirus
CCTTTTTTCCACACCCTCTCCAGCATTTATTGTTTGTAGATTTTTTGATGATGGCCATTCTGACTGGTGTGAGATGATATCTCATTGTAGTTTTGATTTGCATTTCTCTAATGATTAAAGATGTTGAGCATCCTTTCATGCGTTTGTTGCCAGTCTGTATATCTTCTGTGGAGAAATGTCTATTTAGGTCTTCTGCCCAGTTTTGGATTGGGTTGTTTGGGTTTTTTTGTTATTGAGCTGCATGAGCTGCTTATAAATTTTGGAGATTAATCCTTTGTCAGTTGCTTCATTTGCAAATATTTTCTCCCATTCTAAGGGTTGTCTTTTGGTCTTGTTTATGGTTTCCTTTGCTGTGCAAAAGCTTTTAAGTTTCATTAGGTCCCATGTGTTTATTTTTGTCTTTATTTCCATTTCTCTAGGAGGTGGGTCAAAAAGGATCTTGCTGTGATTTATGTCATAGAGTGTTCTGCCTATGTTTTCCTCTAAGAGTTTGATACTTCCTGGCCTTACATTTAAGTCTTTAATCCATTTTGAGCTTATTTTTGTCTATGGTGTTAGGGAGTGATCTAATCTCATACTTTTACATGTCCCTGTCCAGTTTTCCCAGCACCACTTATTGAAGAGACTGTCCTTTCTCCACTGTACATTCCTGCCTCCTTTATCAAAGATAAGGTGACCATATGTGCGTGGGTTTATCTCTGGGCTTTCTATCCTGTTCCATTGATCTATCTTTCTGTTTTTGTGCCAGTACCATACTGTCTTGATTACTGTAGCTTTGTAGTATAGTCTGAAGTCAGGGAGCCTGATTCCTCCAGCTCCATTTTTCGTTCTCAAGATTGCTTTGGCTATTCGGGGTCTTTTGTGTTTCCATACAAATTGTGAAATTTTTTGTTCTAGTTCTGTGAAAAATGCCAGTGGTAGTTTGATAGGGATTGCATTGAATCTGTAGATTGCTTTGGGTAGTAGAGTCATTTTCACAATGTTGATTCTTCCAACCCAAGAACATGGTACATCTCTCCATCTATTTGTATCACCTTTAATTTCTTTCATCAGTGTCTTATAATTTTCTGCATACAGGTCTTTTGTCTCCTTAGGTAGGTTTATTCCTAGATATTTTATTCTTTTTGTTGCAATGGTAAATGGGAGTGTTTTCTTGATTTCACTTTCATATTTTTCATCATTAGTATATAGGAATGCCAGAGATTTCTGTGCATTAATTTTGTATACAGCTACTTTACTAAATTCATTGATTAGCTCTAGTAGTTTTCTGGTAGCATCTTTAGGACTCTCTATGTATAGTATCATGTCATCTGCAAACAGTGACAGCTTTACTTCTTCTTTTCCAATTTGGATTCCTTTTATTTCCTTTTCTTCTCTGATTGCTGTGGCTAAAACTTCCAAAACTAGGTTGAATAAGAGTAGTGAGAGTGGGCAGCCTTGTCTTGTTCCTGATCTTAGTGGAAATGGTTTCAGTTTTTCACCATTGAGGATGATGTTGGCTGTGGGTTTGTCATATATGGCCTTTAGTATGTTGAGGAAAGTTCCCTCTATGCCTACTTTCTGCAGGGTTTTTATCATAAATGGGTGTTGAATTTTATCGAAAGCTTTCTCTGCATCTATTGAGATGATCATATGGTTTTTCTCCTTCAATTTGTTAATATGGTGTATCACGTTGATTGATTTGCATATATTGAAGAATCCTTGCATTCCTGGAATAAACCCCACTTTGATCATGGTATATGATCCTTTTAATGGGATGTTGGATTTTGTTTGCTAGTATTTTGTTGAGGATTTTTGCATCTATGTTCATCAGTGATATTGGCCTGTAGTTTTCTTTCTTTGTGACATCCTTGTCTGGTTTTGGTATCAAGGTGATGGTGGCCTCGTAGAATGAGTTTGGGAGTGTTCCTCCCTCTGCTATATTTTGGAAGAGTTTGAGAAGGATAGGTGTTAGCTCTTCTCTAAATGTTTGATAGAATTCGCCTGTGAAGCCATCTGGTCCTGGGCTTTTGTTTGTTGGAAGATTTTTTTTTATCACAGTTTCAATTTCAGTGCTTGTGATTGGTCTATTCATATTTTCTGTTTCTTCCTGAGTCAGTCTTGGCAGGTTGTGCATTTCTAAGAATTTGTCCATTTCTTCCAGGTTGTCCATTTTATTGGCATAGAGTTTCTTGTAGTAATCTCTCATGATCTTTTGTATTTCTTCAGTGTCAGTTGTTACTTCTCCTTTTTCATTTCTAATTCTATTGATTTGAGTCTTCTCCCTTTTTTTCTTGATGAGTCTGGCTAATGGTTTATCAATTTTGTTTATCTTCTCAAAGAGCCAGCTTTTAGTTTTATTGATCTTTGCTATCGTTTCCTTCATTTCTTTTTCATTTATTTCTGATCTGATTTTTATGATTTCTTTCCTTCTGCTAACTTTGGGGTGTTTTTGTTTTTCTTTCTCTGATTGCTTTAGGTGCAAGTTTAGGTTGTTTATTCGAGATGTTTCCTGTTTGTTAAGGTGGGATTGTATTGCTATAAACTTCCCTCTTAGAACTGCTTTTGCTGCATCCCATAGGTTTTGGGTCGTCGTGTCTCCATTGTCATTTGTTTCTAGGTATTTTTTAATTTCCTCTTTGATTTCTTCAGTGATCACTTCGTTATTAAGTAGTGTATTGTTTAGCCTCCATGTGTTTGTGTTTTTTACAGGTCTTTTCCTGTAATTGGTATCTAGTCTCATAGCATTGTGGTCAGAAAAGATACTTGATACAATTTCAATTTTCTTAAATTTACCAAGGCTTGATTTGTGACCCAAGATATGATCTATCCTGGAGAATGTTCCATGAGCACTTGAGAAAAATGTGTATTCTGTTGTTTTTGGATGGAATGTCCTATAAATATCAATTAAGTCCATCTTGTTTAATGTATCATTTAAAGCTTGTGTTTCCTTATTTATTTTCATTTTGGATGATCTGTCCATTGGTGAAAGTGGGGTGTTAAAGTCCCCTACTATCAATGTGTTACTGTCGATTTCCCCTTTTATGGCTGTTAGTATTTGCCTTATGTATTGAGGTGCTCCTATGTTGGGTGCATAAATATTTACAATTGTTACATCTTCTTCTTGGATCGATCCCTTGATCATTATGTAGTGTCCTTCTTTGTCTCTTCTAGTAGTCTTTATTTTAAAGTCTATTTTGTCTGATATGAGAATTGCTACTCCAGCTTTCTTTTGGTTTCCATTTGCATGGAATATCTTTTTCCATCCCCTTACTTTCAGTCTGTATGTGTCTCTAGGTCTGAAGTGGGTCTCTTGTAGACAGCATATATATGGGTCTTGTTTTTGTATCCATTCAGCCAATCTGTATCTTTTGGTGGGAGCATTTAGTCCATTTACATTTAAGGTAATTATCGATATGTATGTTCCTATTCCCATTTTCTTAATTGTTTTGGGTTCGTTATTGTAGGTCTTTTCCTTCTGTTGTGTTTCTTGCCTAGAGAAGTTCCTTTAGCATTTGTTGTAAAGCTGGTTTGGTGGTGCTGAACTCTCTCAGCTTTTGCTTGTCTGTAAACGTTTTAATTTCTCCATCAAATATGAATGAGATCCTTGCTGGGTAGAGTAATCTTGGTTGTAGGTTTTTCTCCTTTATCACTTTAAATATGTCCTGCCACTCCCTTCTGGCTTGCAGAGTTTCTGCTGAAAGATCAGCTGTTAACCTTATGGGGATTCCCTTGTGTGTTATTTGTTGTTTTTGCCTTGCTGCTTTTAATATGTTTTCTTTGTATTTAATTTTTGACAGTTTGATTAGTATGTGTCTTGGCGTATTTGTCCTTGGATTTATCCTGTATGGGACTCTCTGTGCCTCCTGGACTTGACTATTTCCTTTCCCATATTAGGGAAGTTTTCAACTATAATCTCTTCAAATATTTTCTCAGTCCCTTTCTTTTTCTCTTCTTCTTCTGGAACCCCTATAATTCGAATGTTGGTGCGTTTAATATTGTCCCAGAGGTCTCTGAGACTGTCCTCAGTTCTTTTCATTCTCTTTATTCTGCTCTGCAGTAGTTATTTCCACTATTTTATCTTCCACGTCACTTGTCCGTTCTTCTGCCTCAGTTATTCTGCTATTGATCCCATCTAGAGTATTTTTCATTTCATTTATTGTGTTTTTAATCATTGCTTGATTCATCTTTAGTTCTTCTAGGTCCTTGTTAACAGTTTCTTGCATTTTGTCTATTCTATTTCCAAGATTTTGGATCATCTTTACTATCATTATCCTGAATTCTTTTTCAGGTAGACTGCCTATTTCCTCTTCATTTGTTAGGTCTGGTGGGTTTTTATCTTGCTCCTTCTCCTGCTGTGTGTTTTTCTGTCTTCTCATTTTGCTTATCTTGCTGTGTTTGGGGTCTCCTTTTTGCAGGCTGCAGGTTCATAGTTCCCGTTGTTTTTGGTGTCTGTCCCCAGTGGCTAAGTTTGGTTCAATGGGTTGTGTAGGCTTCCTGGTGGAGGAGACTAGTGCCTGTGTTCTGGTGGATGAGGCTGGATCTTGTCTTTCTGATGGGCAGGTCCACGTCTGGTGGTGTGTTTTGGGGTGTCTATGGACTTTTTATGATTTTAGGCAGCCTCTCTGCTAATGGGTGGCTTTGTGTTCCTGTCTTGCTAGTTGTTTGGCATAGGGTGTCCAGCACTGTAGCTTGCTGGTCATTGAGTGAAGCTGGGTGCTGGTGTTGAGATGGAGATGTCTGGAAGATTTTCGCCGTTTGATATTATGTGGAGCTGGGAGGTCTCTTGTGGACCAGTGTCCTGAAGTTGGCTCTCCCACTTCAGAGGCACAGCACTGACTCCTGGCTCCTCAATTTGGGATGATTCATTGTCTATTCATGTATTCCACAGATGCAGGGTACATCAAGTTGATTGTAGAGCTTTAATTCACTGCTTCTTAGACTGCTGGGAGAGATTTCCCTTTCTCTTCTTTGTTCTCACAGCTCCCGGGTCTCAGCTTTGGATTTGGCCCCGCCTCTCCATGTAGGTCGCCGGAGGGTGTTTGTTCTTCGCTCAGACAGGACAGGGTTAAAGGAGCAGCTGCTTCAGGGACTCTGGCTCACTCAGGCCGGGGGGTAGGCAGGGGCACGGAGTGTGGGGCGAGCCTGCAGCAGCAGAGGCCGGCGTGACATTGCACCAGCCCAAGGCACTCTGTGCATTCTTCCAGGGAAGCCGTCCCTGGATCCTGGTACCCCAGCAGGGCTGGACAGGCTCTCCGGAAGCGGGGCGTGGACAGTGACCTGCACTCGCACACAGGCTTCGTGGCGGCGGTAGCAGCCCCAGCGTCCCACGCCCGTCTCTGGGGTCCGCGCTTTCAGCTGCGGCTCGCGCCCATCTCTGGGGCTCCTTTAAGTAGCGCTCTTAATCCCCTCTCCTCGCACACCAAGAAACAAAGAGGAAAGAAAAAGTTTCTTGACTCTTCGGCAGGTCCAGACTTTTTCCCGGACTCCCTCCCGGCTAGCTGTGGCGCATTAGCCCCTTCAGGCTGTGTTCACGCCGCCAGCCCCAGTCCTCTGCCTGCGCTCCGACTGAAGCCCGAGCCTCAGCTCCCAGCGCCGCCCCGCCCCGGCGGGCAAGCAGACAGGCTTCTCGGGCTGGTGAGTGCCGGCCGGCACCGATCCTCTGTGCGGGAATCTCTCCGCTTTGCACTACCCGGGTACGTGAGGTGTTTCTTGCCTTTTGGGAGGTCTGAGGTCTTCTGCCAGCGTTCAATAGGTGTTCTGTAGGAGTTGTTCCACGTGTAGCTGTATTTCTGGTGTATCTGTGGGGAGGAAGGTGATCTCTGCGTCTTACATCTTCCCCGGAAGTCCTAATATTTTTTCTTTGTATTTAATTTTTGATAGTTTGATTAATATGTGTCTCAGTGTGTTTCTCCTTGGATTTATCCTGTATGGGACTTTCTGTGCTTCCTGGATTTGTTTGACTATTCCTTTCCCATATTAGGGAAGTCTTCAACTATAATCTCTTCAAATATTTCCTCAGTCCCTTTCTTTTTCTCTTCTTCTTCTGCAACCCCTATAATTTGAATGTTGTTGCATTTAATGTTGTCTCAGAGGTCTCTGAGACTGTTCTCAATTCTTTTCGTCCTTTTGACTCCATTACTCTTAATAGCTAAGCATGTGTTTTAAATTATTGGTAAAAATTCTGGACATACTTTTTTCTTCGCCTTCTTCTTTCCTCTTCCTCTTCTATTTTTTAGCTGTCCTTGTATCATTTTCCATCCTGTTTTTGAGTCTCCATTGCCCCTCATTTACCAACATCATAGGGTTCCATAATCTGCTCAGTCAAGCATGCTCTAACACAACTTTCAGAAGGTGTCCATGGGGCTTCCTTGGTGGCGCAGTGGTTAAGAATCTGCCTGCCAATGCAGGGGACACGGGTCGAGCCCTGGTCCAGGAAGATCCCACATGCTGTGGGGCAACTAAGCCTATGCGCCACAAGTACTGAGCCTGCACTCTAGAGCCCGTGAGCCAAAACTACTGAAGCCTGTGTGCCTAGAGCCCATGCCCTGCAATGAGAGAAGCCACCGCAATGAGAAGCCCGTGCACCACAACGAAGAGTAGCCCCAGCTTTCCGCAACTAGAGAAATACCCGCACGCAGCAACGAAGACCAAACACAGCCAAAAATAAATAAAATAAAATAAATAAATTTATTAAAAAAAAAAAGCCCAGGGCTGATTCAGACTTGCCACATCAGTGAGTTCATCCAAGTGTAAAGTGACATGTTTAAAAAAAAAAAAAAAAAAGGTGTCCATGGACCCCGCCCTCAGTACTGGCTAGGTCTTTGGCCTACTGGGGCTTCCGTTTGCCCCTCTGCTCTCATCTGGTCCTCCAGTGTGGCTTAACTAGATTTCCTAGACTTACTTGGCTCTGTGTTACAGTGATTTCTGCTGCTGAGGAGAAGTATAATTCTCTCCTAGAGGCACACATTTAAGTTTTGAATTTGGTTACCAATCTTGCTTCTTTTTGGGTTTTGGAAATTACTCCATTGATTAGGGCCCAAATTTTTGGTGGTGTTCCAGTGCAGTTAGTGCTGTTCTGGGTTACTAGTTTTCTTTTAGCCCATAATTACTCTGTACGTTCTTGTTGCAGATGAAGGACTTCCAAATCTGTCGTTATGTTCCCTTCTCCCACGATTTGTTTATTATATTCAGGGTATTGCTGTGGAAGAGTACTGTGGTGAAAAAAATGATCTTTATATCTTATGTCACTAAATTCCTTGGACAGGCACTGGTCACCCATGGCTTTATTTCTGTAATATTCAGTTCGGCATTCCTGACCCCTGACCTCTGTTGCTGGATCTTTTACTATGTAGATAGTAGTGCTCTTGGTTTTGGGGGAACAGACACTGATAATTCTGTAGTACATTCTTATTTGATATAGGATGATAAGTATGTTCTTAAGAATCTACATATTACCCAAAATTGTATTATAAAAGCAGTCATTTCAGTGAGGTAGGAAAAGGGGTTAGGTTCCATCATTATTCCTACAGGCATGTCAATGTATTAAGGATATAAGAGACACAGCCTGAGCAATACAGACATTTATTTGGCTTTTACTTGAAAGTAATGGTCTTTTACCACTGTCACCAGCATTATTATTATTTAATAGATCTTTATTGGAGTATAATTGCTTCACAATACTGTGTTAGTTTCTGCTGTACACCAAAGTGAATCAGCCGTATGCATACATATGTCCCCACATCCCCTCCCTCTTGAGCCTCCCTCTCACCCTCCCTATCCCACCCCTCTAGGTCATTGCAAAGCACCGAGCTGATATCCCTGTGCTATGCTGCTGCTTCCCACTAGCCAACTATTTTACATTCAGTAGTGTATATATGTCGATGCTACTCTCACTTCGCCCCACCTTCCCCCTCCCACCCCATGTCCTCAAGTCTGTTCTCTATGTCTACATCTTTATTTCTGCCCTGCAACTAGGTTCATCAGTACCAATTTTTTTTTTAGATTCCATATATATGCGTTAGCATACAGTATTTGTTTTTCTCTTTCTGATTTACTTCACTCTGTATGACAGACTCTAAGTCCATCCACCTCACAACAAATAACTCAGTTTCATTTTTTTATGGCTGAATAATATTCCATTGTATATATGTGCCACATCTTCTTTATCCATTCATCCGATGATGGACACTTAGGTTGTTTCCAGCTCCGGGCTATTGTGAATAGAGCTGCAATGAACATTTTGGTACATGTCTCTTTTTGAATTATGGTTTTCTCAGGGTATATGCCCAGTAGTGGGATTGCTGGGTCATATGGTAGTTCTATTTTTAGTTTTTTAAGGAAGCTCCATACTGTTTTCCATAATGGTTGTATACAACCACTATGCGGGATACACACCAAGAGTGCGGGAGGGTTCCCTTTTCACCACACCCTTCCCAGCATTTATTGTTTCTAGATTTTTTTGATGATGGCCATTCTGACCAGCATGAGGTCATTGTAGTTTTGATTTGCGTTTCTCTAATAATTAGTGGCATTAAGCATTTTTTCATGTGCCTCTTGGCCATCTGTATGTCTTCCTTGGTGAAATGTCTATTTAGATCTTCTTCTTGAGGCTTTAATTGGATTGTTTGTTTTTTTGATATTGAGCTCCATGAGTTGTTTGTATATTTTGGAGATTAATCCTTTGTCTGTTGTTTCATTTGCAAATATTTTCTCTCGTTCTGAGGGTTGTCTTTTTGTCTTGTTTATGGTTTCCTTTGCTGTGCAAAAGCTTTTAAGTTTAATTAAGTCCCATTTGTTTGTTTTTATTTCTGTTACTCTAAGAGGTGGGTCAAAAAAGATCTTGCTGTGGTTTATGTCAAAGAGTATTTTTCCTATGTTTTCCTCTAAGAGTTTTATAGTGTCTGGTCTTACATTTAGGTCTCTAATCCATTCGGAGTTTATTTTTGTGTATGGTGTTAGGGAGTGTTCTAATTTCATTCTTTTACATGTAGCTGTCCAGTTTTCCCAGCACCACTTATTAAAGAGGCTGTCTTTTCTCCATTGTGTGTTCTTACCTCCGTTGTCGTGAATTTGGTGAACATATGTGAGTGGGTTTATCTCTCGGCATTCTATCCTGTACCATTGATCTATATTTCTGTTTTTGTGCCAGTACCATACTGTCTTGATTACTGTAGCTTTGTAGTATAGTTTGAAGTCAGGGAGCCTGATTCCTCCAACCTCATTTTCCTTTCTCAGGATTGCTTTGGCTATTCAGGGTCTTCTGTGTTTCTATACGAACTGTAAAATTTTTTGTTCTAATTCACCAGCAGTATTATTAGCATATTACTTTGTGTTATTATATTTATTACTCATTATTTTGATAAAAAGTATAACAGCACTCAAAGCAGCTGTGCTGCCAGCAATAGCTTTTCTTCCTGTGGTGCCATATCTTCAGGAACATTAGCAGTGTGCACAATGCAATTCAGGTTCCCTATTTAATTAATTATATTCATTATGCTTAATTATATTAAATATACTTCCTAGTTAATTGATGAATTTTATATATTTAATATATTGAGCTACAGTGAATTTTTATAACTCAGTATAATTAATATAATTAATATTATTAACTATATTGAGTTATAAAAATTCACCGTAGCAGAAATCTCTGTACGTTATGAGTTGCGTAAGCATTGGTGGAGTTAGTTTGGAGTGAGTAATGATTCCTATGGGAAACCAGCATTTCTCCAAACAAACTTTTATAGCATAACCAAACACTTCTTCATGTCTAAAGCGGGGATAATACCTTACCTATATTACAGGTTTGCTCTAAAACTCAGTTGAGAGGATGAATATTTATTTACTCTTTCATTGAACAAACCTTTAATGAGTACCAGTATGTACAAAACACTGTGCTAGGTGATGGGGTGGTAAATCAGATGTCCTTCCCTTAAGGAGATTACAATTTAGTAGAATAAGAAAGTCATGTAAAAAATGAAATTGATTGTAATGGGTGCCATATATGATGGAGGTCAGGGTGTGAAGGGGAGGAACTGTAAACGGCTTTGTGGAATAGTTTCTATTTGACTTGAGTCTTGAAAGATCATAGGTGCTTGTCTGGTAGCCAAGTGTGGGAATGGTGGTGAGTAGAGGAAAGCAGAAGCAATGATATAGAGACCAGTGTTTTCTGAAGCTGCAGTTACAGATGATTAGAGGATAGAAGTACCAGATATATTGCAGGATGGGATGAGGTATGTGTATAAATAAAATAGGGCTGGAAGGTGAGATGCATGATCTTAGGAGCCTTTCTAAGGAGTCTGAATTCTGTAGACAGTGGGAAGCCATCGTGGGACCTTGAGCTAAGAAATAACATGATCAGTTCTACATTTTAAAAAGATAACTGTGCTTCACATCATATGTCATTAGGGAAATGCAAATTAAAACAATGAGATACTATTATATGCCTATTAGAATGGCCAAAATCCAGAACACTGACAACATCAAATGCTGGTGACGATGTGGAGCAGTAGGAGCTCTTCATTGCTGGTGGGAACGCAATATAGAACAGCCACTTTTGAAGACACTTTGGCAGTTTCTTACAAAACTAAACATACTCTTACTGTAAGATATAGCAGTTGTACTCATTGGTGTTTACCCTGGTAAGTTGAAAACTTATACGTCCACACAAAAACCTGCACATGGATGTTTATAGTGGCTTTACTCATAAACTATTCTGTGTGATACTATAATGATGGGTACATTACTATACATTTGTGGAAGTCAATAGAATTTGCAACACCAAGAATGAACCCTAATGTGAACTATGGCCTTTGAGTGATAATGATGTGCCAATGTAGGTTCATCTGTTGTAACAAATATACCACTCTGGTGTAGGTTGTTGATGGTGGGAGAGGCTGTGCATGTGTGGGGGCAGGGAGTGTGTGGGAACTGTCTGTACTTCTGCCTAATTTTGTGGCGAACCTAAAACTGCTCTAAATAATAGTTTATTAAAAAGGAAAAAAAATCAGGCTTTAGGCTAACTTATATTCATTTCCCTCATTTAGTCTGAATTGATGGTTTCACCACAGTGCTTTCTAAAGTCAAATATTAAAAAAACTTAGGGCTTCCCTGGTGGTGCAGTGGTTGAGAATCTGCGTGCTAATGCAGGAGACACGGGTTTGAGCCCTGGTCTGGGAAGATCCCACATGCCACGGAGCAGCTAGGCCCATGAGCCACAACTACTGAGCCTGCGCGTCTGGAGCCTGTGCTCCACAACAAGAGAGGCCACGATAGTGAGAGGCCCGCAGCACCGCGATGAAGAGTGGCCCTCGCTTGCCACAACTAGAGAAAGCCCTCACACAGAAACGAAGACCCAACACAGCAAAAATAAATTAATTAATTAATAAAAAAACCTTAGAACTTTGAGTGACCTTTCCCCCTATTATCTATAGCTAATTAAGAGTAAAGTAATTTCTATATGATGTGATACCCTAATCCAGTTTTTATTAAACTTTCTTTTTTTAGAAAAGATAACTGTTGACATCCTAGAGAATGGATCAGAAGAGTGAAGGGCAGGAGTCAAGGATTATAGCTAGGCTATCAAAGTTGCTCAGTTAAGAGCTAATGAAGACCTGAACTAAGTCCTATCAGTGTGGCTGGAGAAGGTCACAGATTATAGAAATGTTAAGTTGTACTGTTAGGATTGGTCACTTCTAGATACCTTGAGGCTGGCGGAAAAATCTAAAATGATTCCTAGCTTTCTGGCTTAAGTGACTAGGTTAATTGTGGTACCCTTTACCAAGATGGAGACTGTAGGACAAGATGGAGGTTTGTAGGAAAGATGATTAGTTTTGGACGTGTTGGATTTCAGGTGTTTGTCTTGTATCCAGATTTTACTTGATTTTTATTTATTTTAAAGATTTATTTATTATTTATTTATTTTGTTTATTTTTGGCTTCATTGGGTCTTAGTTGTGGCACTTGGGATCTTTGTTGAGGCATGTGGGATCTTTTGTTGTGGTTCACGGGCTTCTCTCTAGTTGTGGCATGCGGGTTTTCTCCTCTCCAGTTGTGGCGCGCAGGCTCCAGGGTACGTAGGCTCTGTAGTTCGCGGCACGTGGGCTGTAGTTGAGGTACGTGAGCTCAGTAGTTGTGGTGTGCGGGCTTAGTTGCCCCATGGCATGTGGGATCTTAGTTCCCTGATCAGGGATCGAACCCATGTCCCATGCTTTGTAAGGCAGATTCTTTACCACTGGACCACCAGGCAAGTACCTATTTTTATTTTTTTTAAATGTTTATTTATTTATTTATGTGGCTGCATCAGGTCTTGGTTGTGGCGTGTGAGCTCTTTGTTGTGGCGTGTAGGCTTCTCTCTCATTGTGGCGTGTGGGTTCCAGAGTGTGCGAGCTCAGTAGTTGCGGCACATGGGCTCTCTAGTTGTGGTATGCAGGCTCTAGAGCATGTGGGCTTAGTTGTCCCGTGGTACGTGGGATCTTAGTTCCCCGACCAGGGATTAAACTGGTGTCCCCTGCATTGGAAGGCGGATTCTTTTTTTTTTTTTTTTTTTAAGTAAATTTATTTATTTATTTATTTATTTTTGGCTGCGTTGGGTCTTCATTGCTGTGCGCAGGCTTTCTCTAGTTGTGGCGAGTGGGGGCTACTCTTCGATGTGGTGCACAGGCTTCTCACTCTGGTGGATTCTCTTGCTGTGGAGCATGGGCTCTAGGTGTGTGGACTTCAGTAGTTATGGCATGTGGTCTCAGTAGTTGTGGCTCATGGGCTCTAGAGTGCAGGCTCAGTAGTTGTGGCACACGGGCTTAGTTGCTCTGCGGCATGTGGGATCTTCCTGGACCAGGGCTTGAACCCGTGTCCCCTGCATTGGCAGGTGGATTCTTAACCACTACGCCACCAGGGAAGTCCCCTGGAAGGCAGATTCTTAACTACTGGACCACCAGGGAAGTCCCTAGTATCCAGATTTTAGATGCCTGTGAAAATCTTGTCTATAGAATGGAGATGTAGGTTATTAATCAAACCACAAGTTTTAAAAAATAACTTCTCCTTAATCACATTGTTATGAAAATTGCAGTGACTTCAGTGATATATCCTTTGGCAAAAAAAGTAAAAAATTTATCACCCATTTTTCTTCTTCATTCCTGCACTGCCTTAGTGTTCACATTCTGTTCACCTAGTCTTACAGATATTCTCCCCCTACTCTGAGGCTTTACCCATTCTGAAATACATTCAAGAGTCTACCTACCTTTAGGGAATACTTCTCAACTTATTTTATGAGGGCAGTATTACCTTGATATCAAACCAGACAAAGACATAGAAAGAAAACTAGATCAATAACTTTTACGGATATAGACACAAAAATCTTCAAAAAAATACTAACAAACTGAATCTAGTAACATATATAAATGATTACAGACCATATACAAATGGATTTATCCCAGTGATGCAAGGTGGTTCCATATATCAAAAAGCAGTCAATGTAATACACCAAGTTAATAGAATATGAGACAAAAACCACACGATCATCTGAGACACTAAAGAAAAGTATTTGACAAAATCTAACACTGTGATTTAAAAAAGACAACTGACACCTAAACAAAGTAGGAATAGAAGGGAACATTCTCCATCTGATAAAGATTACCTATGAAAACCCCACAGCTAAAATCATACCTCATGGTGAGAGGCTGAATGATTTTCCCTACAACAGGAAAAAGACAAGAATGTTTGCTCTCACCACTTCTATTCAACCTGTATTGGAGATTCCAGGCAGGACAATTAGGTAAGAAAAAGAAATAAAGGTCATCTAGATTGGAAAGGAAGAAGTTAAAATTTCTGTTTGTAGTTGATATTATCTTGTATGTAGAAAATCCTAAGGAATCCACTTAGAAAAATACTAGAACTACTGAGTTCAGCAAGGTTGCAGTGAGCAAGACCAATATATTAAAATCAATTTCAATTGTATTTTTATACACTAGCGATGAGCAATCTGACAATGAAACTAAGAACAATTTCATTGATAGTGGCATCAAAAAGAACAAAATTCTTAGAAACACGTTTTTAAAATACAAAACGTATCATCTGAAAACTACATTGTTGAAAGCAATTAAAGAAGTTATAAATAAACTGAAAGATATTGCATGTTGATGGATTATAAAACTTAATATTGTCAAGATGGTAATACTATCCAAATTAATCTGTAGACTGAACACAGGCCTTATCAAAATCCCAACTGGTGTTTCTGCAAAATACACAAGCTGATCCTATAATTCCTATGGAAATTCAAAGGACCCAGAATAGCCAACAATCTTGAAAGAGAAGAACAAGTTAGAAGACTCACACTTCCTGATCTCAAAACTTATTACAAAGCTACAAAGACAGTGTGCTACTGGCATAAGGATAGACATATAGATCAATGGAACAGAATTGAGGTTATGGTCAGCTGGTTTTCAATAAGGGTGCCAAGACAATTCAATGAATTTAGAATAGTCTTTCTAACAAATGGTGCTGAGACAACTGGTTATTTGTCTGCAGAAGAATAGAGCTGTACCCCTATTGTACAACAACCACAAAAATAAATTCAAAATAGATTATAGACCTAAATGTAAGGGCTACGCTATACAATTCTTAGAAAAATATGTACTGGTCAATTGTCAACCTTGCATTAGGCAAAGCTTTTAAAATATGACACCCAAAGTATAAGCAACAGAAGAAAAATAGTCAGATTGGGCTTCATTAAAATTAAAAACTTTTGTGCTTCAAAGGAAACTATCAAGAAAGTTAAAAGACAACCCACGAAATTGGAGAAAATATTTGTGAATCATATATCCGTTAAACAGCTTGTATCTGGAAAGTGTTAGACATAAATAACTCAATGGACAGGATCTGAATGGACTTTCTGAATAGACATTTCTGTAAAGAATACGTGCAAATGGGTACTAAGCACGTAAAAAGATTCTTAACATCATTAGTCATTAAGGCAAATCACAACCACAGTGAGACACTACTTCATACACACTATGATGGCTTTAATCAAAAGACAATAAAATGTATTGGCAAGGATGTGAAGAAATCCAAACCCTTGTTCATTGTTGGTGGGAATGTAAAATGGTTCAGACCACTTTTGAAAACAGTTTGGTAGTCCCACAAATTGCTAAACACAGGTTACCACACAACCCATTAGTTCCACTTCTAGATATATATGGAAGAGAAAGGAAAACATGTCTATCACAGAATTGTAATTGAGTGTTCTCATAGCATTATTCATAATAGGCAAAAATTGGAAACAGCCCAGAATGCCCATCAACTGATGGCTGGATAAGTAACATGTGGTACATCCTTATAATGGACTATTATTCAGAAATAAAAAAGAATGAAATACTGATACATCCTAGAACATGGATGAACTTTGAAAACATTATGCTAAGTGAAAGAAGCCGGTCACAAAAGTTTACATATTGTATGATTCTATTTATGTGAAATGTCCAGAATAGGCAAAATTTTAAAAACAGAAAGTAGATTAGTGATTGCCTAGGGCTGAGAGAGACAGAATTTAGGAGTGTGTCTAAAGAATAAGACGTTCCTTTTAGGGTTGATGAAAATGTTCTAAAAATGATTATGGTGATGGTTGTACAATTTTGTAACCATACTAAAGCCCAGTAAATTTTAGGCTTTAAATGTGTGAATTTTATGGTATATAAATTATATTGCCATAAAGGTATTGAAAAGATTTACCTACTTTTCCAGAAAGAATATGTATCATTTGTCCTTTTAGTTTAAGTTCAAGCCCCCTCCGCCTTTTCAAAGTTTTCACTGATTAATAGCAATTTATCAATTTGATTATTCCTATTCTCCTAATTATACATTTAAAATTTATTTTAGTATTTCTGTTGGTTGTGTTTGCCCCTCATACTCATTAGCCATTGTATGTTTGTGTGTAGAGATTATGTCTAATGTCTGTTACCAGTATTAACCTCATCTCAATGCTATACTGGTGGATAACCTCTGGAAATCCAAATACTTATTGATTATTTAGTGAATCCTACTTTTAAGATGGTTACTATTCCTTTTATTCACTGTGATTCAGATGTACAATGGCTATAACACTATACTTTGTATGGGTTATAAAATGTAATTTATGTGTTTTAGGAAAGGATGTGCATAACTTATTCAAAGTCTTGCAAATATATACCTACATGTGGAGTTCATTGGTTTAAATATCATTAACAACAAAACATATTTGTTGAGCATGTAGTGTAATTAACTGCTCAGCTCTAGTAAGATAAAGTGTAGCAAATATACCTGTTCTTAATAATCTTACACTCTAATTGGGAGAGTGAGTTCAAAGACAATTGTGTAAAGTTCAGGATTAGGCCTAGTAAGCACTAAAATGAATTCCGGGCTCTCTGGAAGGCTGATATGGGCCAGACTTGAGAAAATCTTTGTGGAGGAATGAGACTTTCACATAGGCTTGTTAAAAAAACATTATTCTTGTTTTTTAGGTACAAAACTCAAAACATGATCAACGATATATATTACCAATGTTCAAAGCTGATTTGGTTAGAACTGGAATACAGTTGCCTGCAACATATTCCTGAGGAATTAGAAAAGTCAAAGTAATGGATAACAGAAAAGATCCTCCATTCTTCAATGAAGATAACGTGGGAGCATTTTACTACAGACTTCCTTTCTATGATACCATGGAGCTCTTCATTGAAACACTGACTGGAACATGTTTTGAGCTGATAGTTTCACGCTTTGAAGCTGTTATTTCTGTGAAAGCAAAAATTCGAAGATTGGAAGGTACTAGTCTTTCTTGTTTTGTAGGATATGAGGATTAAATTTGTCCTTCAACAGTGTATAATAACTTTTTAGCTTTTCTTATGGAGAAATGTCAAACCTACATGGAATTAGAAAGAAATGGAGAATGAATCCTTATATACCCACTACTCAGCTTCAACAGTTAGCAATTCATGAACTGTCTTTTTTCCATTCCTGCATTTCCCCCACTCTGTTCCCTTTCTACCAGATTCTTTTGAATCAAAGCAAATCCCTGGCATTATGTTAATGGTGTGAAATAATATTTTGAAATAGTTTTTCAACAGGTTATGATGATGTGAAGATTATGCAATAACTACCTTAACAGTGATAATTGAATTCCCTTTTATTGACCCTGTTTACTTTTTTAGAGCGCTTTGTGAATACTTTTTCTTTTTTTAATATGGAGATTTTCTGGGAAGAGTTTTTGGTTTACATTTACATAGATTTGAAGTTTCCTCAGTATAGCAGGGATACTGAATATTGTATAATGTCTCTTTTTTTTTGTATAATGTCTCTTTTATGGTTGGCGTATTTGTGAAAAGTGTTATAAATTACTTTGTGTTAAAATTAGTCTTTTTCTTTGTTCTTGGCAGATTTCTGAAATAAGTGGTATTTGCCATTTATAGTTGTTAAAATCCAGTAAAGACTAGAAAATTTTCCATATAACACTGAATGGATCTTTGCTTTTTGAGCCAGCTGGAACTTGCTTGTAATATAAAGGTAGAAACTAGCATGCCCTCCAGCTCAGTTTAAGTTCAGAATTATAGAAGGATGAGGAGGATTGGAATTTTTTATCCTTGTAAAGTCAAGGATCCTGGTATCTCAGCTTCTGAATATCTAGTAACTAAGTTCTATTGAAGTTAGTGACCAGCTGAGTCCAATGACCACATCAGTACACCCATTAATGGCACATGACGCTTTTCTCTCCCCAAATGATTTGGTGAGATACAGAGTCAGAATAGTTTATTTTGACTTTTCCTGCTCTTTTATTTATATGATGGTGTAATGATATCTTTTTAGGAGTGGTAAGATTTTTAAAAAACCCTCTTGTGTTCTAAGTAATCTCTGCATTTTTTCCTGCTTTCATGCATTTTGAATAATCTCTGTGCAGCAGAAGCACTCTAGAGGGCATCCTGTTTAGTTCTCTTAATGGCAGAAGAGTAGATTTGGGCTTAGGAAAGATTAGGGACTCGTCCAAGGGAAATATTTACTGACAGAGTTGGACCAGAGCCAAGATATAGGCTACTTGTCCTCTGTAGGAGGAGACATAGGGTAAAAGCAATGACTTTGTAGTTATTAGACAGTTGAAACCTAGTTTAGACATTTATAAAGTGAATATACTTATTGGGAGATTAAATGAGGTAATATGTAAAATCTCTACAGTCTTTGTCTGCTTGGGCTGTCACAACAAAATACCATAGACTGGGAGGCTTAAACAACAGAAATTTATTTTCTCACAGTTCCAGAGGCTGAAACTCTGAGATCAGGGTACCAGCATGATCAGGTTCTGGTGAGACTTTCTTCCTGACTTGTAGACAGGTTTGTTTTCACTGTGTCCTCACATGGGCATCTCTTCTTATAAGGGCTTGGATCCAACCATAAGGGCCTCACCCTCATGACCTCATCTAAACCTAATTATCTCCCAAAGGCCCCATCTCCGAATACCATCACTTTGAGGGTTAGGACTTCAAGATATAAATTTTGGGGGGATACAGTTCAGTCCATAGCACTTACTACTAGTGGTCAATAGATGTTAATTCCTGTTCCCATTTCCCATCCTTCTAGCCCTCACCCCTTCTTTCCCTCCTGTTCTCTAAACTTTTGTAACTTCTTGCAGCCCGTGGGCAGGGATAGTCACTCTATTCTTCAGGAGGCTTTAAGAGGGCATCCTTCATGTAAAATTAATTTTAATCCTTTTCTAGGTGATATTTCTATTTCTACCCAGGATGACATTTGAGGATAACATGGTGGGTAAGACTCTCCAAGATAAAAGGATATGGAGTAGCTAGGATAGGAAGACAGAGGTGACACTGTTCAGTTTAATCCTTCAGGGAAATGGTTGCCCTGCCAGACTGCTTTTCCTTTTGGGCAACTTTTGGGAAGCTGGGAACTAGAGCATAGTAGGAGATAGGAGGGTAGATGGAGGGGACTGCAGAGAAAGGGTTGAAGGAGTGTGCTGGATTAAGAATGATGAGGCTGTAGTACCTACAAGGGGACTTTAAATGGGCCTTGAAGGGACAGGAGCAACTGAAGCCAGACTGCTTTTCCTTTTGGGCAACTTTTGGGAAGCTGGGAACTAGAGCATAGTAGGAGATAGGAGGGTAGATGGAGGGGACTGCAGAGAAAGGGTTGAAGGAGTGTGCTGGATTAAGAATGATGAGGCTGTAGTACCTACAAGGGGACTTTAAATGGGCCTTGAAGGGACAGGAGCAACTGAAGCCAGACTGCCTGATTTCAGATTACCAACTGAGTAAATTACTTAACCTCTCTTTACCTCAGTTGTGCTCATTTAAAATGGGACTAATAATAGTACCTAGTTCAGAGTTGTCCTCAGGATTAAATGAATTCAATGAAAAGCATTTAGCAGAGCATCTGTGCTCTTTATCAGGGGAAAATGGTTAATCTGTGGAGATAGTACATGGTACTCAGAGGATAGGGATTTGGAAAGAAAAAATGTGCCAAGAAATGTAAGGGATTATTGTCAGCTGGTTTTTTATTGCCGTGGGCAGTGGATTCCCTGGACTTGCCATCAAATCATTGGCATTACCGCTCCCTAATAAAGATTTCTCTTCCATACACGGGATAAGATTGTTTCCCTGGCCAACTTTATGAGTTGGGGGGACCATGTTAATAGTTCTGGCCAGTGAGCTATGAATGGAAGTCTCCGTCAGCCTGGGTCTCTGAGTGACTATAGTGAGCAGAGCCCTCCTGACATGCAGTAGACATGTAACTTGAGCAAAAAATAAATCTTTGTCTTAAGCCATTGACATTTTGGGGATGGTTTGGGGTAAGTTCAATATAACCTACTTTATTTTGCCTGATACAGTATCAACTAGGGATCCATTTTTTTCACTTTATAAATAATTGGCTATATAAATACCACTTATTGAATTAGTCTAGTCTTTTCTCACTAAAGTAATTTCATACCTGTCATGTATTACATTTTTATATGCACACAACTCTTAATCACCTGATGTGTCCCCCTATGCCAAAATTATACTGTCTTACTTATTGTAATATAATTTATAAGTTTTGATAGCTGATTGTGTCCATACATATTAAGGATTATGTCGTCTTGGAGAACTGACCCCTTTATCACTAGGTAATGCCGCTCTTTATCTTGGATATTTTTCCTTGCTCTGTAGCCTGTTCTGTCTGCAATTAATATAGCTACTCTAGGTTTTTTTTTTTTGATTAACACTAGCATAATATATCGTTTTCCATCCCTTTACTTCTTTTTCTCTCAGCTTTATTGAGGTATAATTGACAAATAAAATTGTGTCCATCCCTGTACTTTTTTTTATATCCAGCTATATTACTATTTATTTATTTTATTTTATTTTATTTTTTTAACATCTTTATTGCAGTATAATTGCTTTACAATGGTGTGTTAGTTTCTGCTTTATAACAAAGTGAATCAGCTATACATATACATATATCCCCATATCTCGTCCCTCTTGCGTCTCCCTCCCTCCCACCCTCCCTATCCCACCCCTCTAGGTGGTCACAAAGCACCGAGCTGATCTCCCTGTGCTATGCGGCTGCTTCCCACTAGCTATCGGTTTTACATTTGGTAGTATATATATGTCCGATGTGGCACATATATACAATGGAATATTACTCAGCCATAAAAAGAAATGAAATTGAGTTATCTGTAGTGAGGTGGATGGACCTAGAGTCTGTCATACAGAGTGAAGTAAGTCAGAAAGAGAAAAACAAATACCTTATGCTAACACATATATATGGAATCCAAAAAAAAAACATGGTCATGAAGAACCTAGGGACAGGACGGGAATAAAGACGCAGACCTACTAGAGAATAGACTTGAGGACATGGGGAGGGGGAAGGGTAAGCTGGGACAAAGTGAGAGAGTGGCATGGACATATATACATCCCTCTACTTTTTTTTTTTTTTTTTTTGGTACGCGGGCCTTTCACTGTTGTGGCCTCTCCCATTGCGGAGCACAGGCTACGGACGCGCAGGCTCAGCAGCCATGGCTCATGGGCCTAGCCGCTCCGTGGCATGTGGGATCTTCCCAGACCAGGGCACGAACCCGTGTCCCCTGCATCAGCAGGCGGACTCTCAACCACTGCGCCACCAGGGAAGTCCCTACATCCCTCTACTTTTAATCTGTATATATATCTTTATATTTAAAGTGGATTTCTTATAGACAACATATAGTTGGGTCTTGTTTTTTGATCCACTCTATCTCTGTCTTTTAATTGGTTTATTGAGGCAATTGATGTTTAAAATGATTACTGATATAGTTGAATTAATAACTACCATATCTGTTACTATTTTCTACTCATTGCCCTTATTCTTTGTTCCTTCTTTAATGCTTTTTTTCTTTATGTAGATCTATATCATTTTCCTTTTCTCTGAAGAACTTCATTTCCTGCAAGGCAGTTGTACTAGGAACAAATTATCTCAAATTTTGTTTATCTGAGAAACTCTATTTCTCCTTCACTTTTGAAGGATAATTTCATAGGGTACAGAATTCTAGGTTGGTGGTCTTTTTCTTTCAATGCTTTAAATATTTTACTCCACTCTCTTTTTGCTTATAGGATATTGGGTAAGAAGGTTCCTGTAATTATTATCCATATGGTTTTTCCTCTGTCTTCTTTGAAGATTTTCTTTGTCTTTGCTTTTCTGAAGTTTGCTATAACATGCCTAGGTATAGATTTTAAAATTTTTATCCTATTTGGTGTTCTCTGAGCTTCCCAATCCGTGCTTTGGTGTATCTTATTAATTTTGGAAAATTCTGGGTCATTATTACTTAAACTATTTCTTCTGTTCCAATTTTCTCTTTCTTCTAGTATTCCAGTTACACCTTTTGAAAAATTTCCATAGTTCTTTGATGTTCCTTTTTTTAAAAATTCTTGGGCTTCCCTGGTGGCGCAGTGGTTGAGAGTCCGCCTGCCGATGCAGGGGACACGGGTTCGTGCCCCGGTCCGGGAGGATCCCACATGCTGCGGAGCGGCTGGGCCCGTGGGCGATGGCCACTGAGCCTGCGCGTCCGGAGCCTGTGCTCCGCAACGGGAAAGGCCACAACAGTGAGAGGCCCGTGTACCGCAAAATAAATAAATAAATAAATAAATAAATTCTTTTTTCTCTTTACATTTTGATTTGAGAAGTTCCTGTTGACATTTCTTTCAGTTCACTGATTCTTTCCTTGCCATACCCAGTCTGCTGATGAGTGAGCCTGTCAAAGGCATATCTTTTTCCATCCCTTTACTTCTTTTTTCCCCAGCTTTATTGAGCTTCCTTTTGCTTATATGTAATACACATGCATTTGAGATTTATTCATATTGTTCCATATATCAATAGTTCATTCTGTTTATGGTTGAGTAGTTTTCCATTGTATGGATATACTACACTTATTCATTCCCAAGTTGAGGGACACTTCAGTTTTTGGTGATTTTGAATAAAGCCGTTTTAACTTTCATGTACAGTTTTTTATGGGTGCATTTGTTTTCGTTTCACCTGTGTCAGTACCTAGGAGTGGAATTGCTGAGTTGTGTAGTAAGTGTTTTTTTAATTTAATACAGAACTCCAAACTCTTCCAGAGTGGCTGTACCCTTTTGTATTCCTGTGAGTAATGTCTAAAAGTTCTAGTTCTTCTGTATCATCAGAACATGGTATTGTTTGAATTGTTTTTGTTTTTGTTTCTTTTTTGCCATTTTAATAGATATTGGTGATATCTCATTGTGGTTTTAACTTGCAACGCCCTAATGATTTTGAGAATATTTTTATTTGCCTATGATTTATGTCTTCCTTGGTGAAGTTTCTATTCAATCTTTGCCCATTTAAAAAAATTAAGTTGTTTGTTTTCTTGTTACTATGTTTTGAAAGTCCTAGTGTTTTAAAATTTTTATTACGCTTCCTTGTGTCTTCTTTGACTCCTGAATTTTTTAGAAGTATAGTTTTATTTCCATACTTAGGGGAATTTAAAAAATTTCTTATTTTTTTTTTTTTTTTTTTGTGGTACGCAGGCCTCTCACTGTCGTGGCCTCTCCCGTTGCAGAGCACAGGCTCCAGACGCGCAGGCCCAGTGGCCATGGCTCACAGACCCAGCCGCTCCGCGGCATGTGGGATCTTCCCAGACCGGGGCACGAACCCGTGTCCCCCGCATCGGCAGGTGGACTCTCAACCCCTGCACCACCAGGGAAACCCCAAAATTTCATTTTATTATCACAAATTTAATTGCAGGTGGTTGAAGTAAATAGAATATTTATGGTAAATATGGTATTTATACGTACAGTTTTCTTTGAATCTTATAGCAGCCTGGGGCACTTTAAAAATTCATATGTGGTGTAGAAGAAACAGGAAGAAAAAAAGTGATGAGATGAATTAATAATATTACAAGTTCAAGTGTACCTAAGCACAGTGGGAAGTTGGCTCAGAGATAAATCTTTGTTCCACAAACCCCACAACCACCATGTTTTTGATTTGTTTTGTTTTCGCACCTACTATCTGGCACTACAAGATGCTCTGGGATCATCTTGTATATTTCCTGCCTTGTCTTAGAACCAGCCATTTCTCCAAGGAGCTCTCATTCCTTTTTGGGAATATGGTATTAAAAACCAGGATCTGGGCATGATAATTGACTTTTCAGCAGCAGTAATAGAAACCAGAAGACAGTGGAATATTATCTTCACAGTGCTGAGAGATATAACAATCTCTACCTAGAATTGAATTTAACTTTCAAGGATGAGGCTGAAATAAAGACATTTGCAGAAAAAAACAAAACTTGAATTTCCCAACAACAAACTCTTGCCAAAGGAACTTATGAAGTATATATCTTAGAAGGCAAATGATCCATAAAGGAAGTTGATGATGCAAGATGGAAGATGGAATGGCACATTTGTGGGTTAATCTAAATATACATTTACTTAATAAAACAATGATATGTGAAGGTTTGAAAAAATTCTGGTAACAGTGACATGTAAATCAAGGTGGAGTTGTTTATAACGGAAGTGGTAAGGCTCTCAGCTTTGTTCATGAGGAGGATAAAGATGTGATTAGCTTTAGACGTGATCATTTAAATTTCTAAATTCATCACTAGAGATTAGAAATAGAATTATATAAATTCCAAATGACAGAAGTGCCTCACCCTTTCCCATCTGTCTGAATTAATACATAAAGGAGGCAAATAGTTAAAGCAGAACAGTTAGAAAGCACAAAATAAGATAGTAAAAATGAATTGAAATATGTCAGTAATCCCCCAAATGTAAAGTGGATAAAACTTTCTAATTGAAAAGCCACCATTGACAGACTGGTTAAAAAAATACATATGAAATGCTGTTTGCAAGAGACCTAATCTAAAATGTAAGGACCTCAAAATGTTGAAAGCAGAAGAATTGAAAAAGATATACCAGGAAAATACTAACCTGAAGAAAGCTGGTGTTTCTGTATTAAGAAAGTTGTTATGTAAAATACATTTCAAAGTGAAACATGTGAACAAGTCACGTAGAGGGATGTTCATAGTAGTCTTGTTGATAATTTCAAAAATCTAGCAACAACTTGAATGACTACACTAGAATGGATAAGTTGTGGTATATGTAAATATATGTGTCATATAGTGGAATCAAATTCTATGAAATAGTTGACAACAGGGAAAACTAATGTAATAGTAGCTTCATACACGACATGGATAAATTAAAAACAATGGTGAATAAAAAAAGCAAAACAGGGGCTTCCCTGGTGGCGCAGTGGTTGAGAATCCGCCTGCCGATGCAGGGGACATGGGTTCGTGCCCCGGTCTGGGAAGATCCCACGTGCCGCGGAGCGGCTGGGCCCGTGAGCCATGGCCGCTGAGCTTGCGTGTCCGGAGCCTGTGCCCCGCAACGGGAGAGGCCCCAACAGTGAGAGGCCCGCGTACCGCAAAAAAAAAAAAAAAGCAAAACATAGATGAATACATATACTATGATCCACTTATATAAAGATCAAAAAGGGACAAAGAAACAATACCACACTGAAGTAAAGCACTAACAAAAAGCAGAGGGATAATTCATACCTAATTCAGAATGATGATTACCCCTGGGTGGAAGGAAGAGGATGCAGTTGGGGAGAAGCATGAAGATTGTTTTTTCTATGTATCCTTCTCAACACTTGGTATGGTCAGTCTTTTTTAGTCGTTCTAATAGGCATGTAGTGATATCTTATTGTGGTTTTAATTTGCATTTCCCTAATGACTAGTGATATTGAGCATCTTCATGAACTTGTTTGCCATCCTTATATATTCTTTGTTAAAGTATCTATTCAGTTCTTTTACCCATTTAAAAATCTGGTTGTTTTCTTGTTGTTTTGAGAATTATTTATTCTGAATACAGGTTTTTAATCAGATACACATTTTGCTGAGATTTTCTCCCAGACTGTGGCTTGTCTTTTTATTCTCTTAACAGTACCTTTTGAAGTGAAAATGTTAATTTGGCTGAAATGCAATTTGTCAAATTTTTAAAAAATGGATATGGATGTCGTATCTAAGAAATCTTTGTCAATCTGAGGTCACAAAAAATTTCTTCTATATTTTCCTGTAAAGCTTCAGTTGCATTAGTGCTTTTTTTTTTTTTTTTTTTTTTTGCCACGCTACGTGGCAGGCGAGATCCTAGTTCCCTGACCAGGGATCAAACCCACACCCCCTACGTTGGAAGCACGGAGTTTCAACCACTGGACCACCAGGGAAGTCCCAATGACATTGATTTTTAAAATATTAAACCAGCATTCCTGGAATTCACTTTATTTGTTCCTGTTGTTTTATCTTTATAATATATTGTTTAATTTTGTTTGTTAAAACTGTGTTAGAATATTTGTATCTTTGTTTATGAAGGAATACTGATTTTATTTTGTAATGTCTTCTTTAGTTTTGGTATCAGGGCAATAGTGTCCTCATTGAATGAACTGGGACTATTCCTTCCTTTGCAATTTTTAGATAGTAGAATTGGTGTTATATCCTCAACTGTGAAACTATCTCTTTAATAAATATAGGGCTATTCAGGTTATCTTTTTCTTCTTGAGTGAGCTTGGGTAGCTTGTATCTTTTAAGGATTTTGTTGATCTGTTTGTTGAATTTTATTGGCGTAGAGTTCATAATATTCTTTTATTCTTTCAATATCTGTGGAATCTGTAATGATGTCACCCTTTCATTCCTAGTACTTGCATATTGCATATTATTTTAAAAAATCAGTCTTTATTAATTTAATGAATTTCTTAAAGAATCAGATTTTGTTTCCATTGATTTTTCTCTATTTTTCTGTTTTCCATTTCATTGATTTTTGTTTTGTTTTTTTTCACACACACACACTGTATTTTATTTTTGCAAGAGATAAATAAACTGATACCAAGCATTGTAAATGGATGACCACAACAAAAGCAACAGTGATTGCAATTACCAAACACGAAACACCCTCATACTATGTCATAATATTGACATTCAGTCCAGTAATCCTCCACTGTAACAGCTCCTTTACTTTGCAGTGATAATTGATTTGTATATTTTTTGCCTCTGAGTCCTTGTGGGATTTTTTTTTGTTTTTATTCAAACAGAAAGTCACAAAAATTATAATCATCCTCATCAGTTCACTCAGTCCCATGTAATTAATTTTTTTTCATCTTGATCTTTTGTTAGCACTTTTATGAATTCATCAGTTTTCCATTAGAGTTCTGAAAATGCTTATTCATTCAGTTCAGCAGTATAGTCAGTTACCAGAAACCTGTACCTGTCAGAGTCTTTTCCATGAATTCCTTGAAGATGAAACCCTTTTATAGGAACAATTTTGCAAAAGCATCAGAGTACACCCAGAACTGTCTATAAATGACAAAAGACACAAAAATGACCACGGTTAAGGGGCTTCCCTGGTGGCACAGTGGTTGAGAGTCTGCCTGCCGATGCCAGGGACACGGGTTTGTGCTCCGGTCCGGGAAGATCCCACATGCCGCAGAGCGGCTGGGCCCGTGAGCCATGGCCGCTGAGCCTGCGCATCCGGAGGCTGTGCTCCGCAACGAGAGAGGCCACAACAGTGAGAGGCCCGCGTACCGGAAAAAAAAAAAAAAAAAAAGACCACAGTTAAAGATTTGATGAAAGTTCATAATAATGCAATTGACAAGGAAATTTAGTTATTTCTGAGATATACATTTTAAAGTAATAACTAGAATTATGACTTATAACATTATACCAGAACATATAAGATTTTTAGAAATTTCATGTAATGTCTGAAACATTTATGTTAACATATTGCCATACAAATAACCCAAAGAAAGTTTAGTATTACTTGTTTTTTTCTTTGTTTGTTTTTTTATGCTGCAGGTTCTTATTAGTCATCAATTTTACATACATCAGTGTATACATGTCAATCCCAATCACCCAATTCAGCACACCACCATCCCCACCCCACCGTGGTTTTCCCCCCTTGGTGTCCATACAGTTGTTCTCTACATTTGTGTCTCAGCTTCTGCCCTGCAAACCGGTTCATCTGTACCATTTTTCTAGGTTCCACATACATGCTTTAATATACGATATTTGTTTTTCTCTTTCTGACTTACTTCACTTTGCATGACAGTCTCTGGGTCCATCCACATCTCAACAAATGACTCAATTTCGTTCCTTTTTATGTCTGAGTAATATTCCATTGTATATATGTACCACAACTTCTTTATCTGTTTGTCTGTTGATGGGCATTCAGGTTGCTTCCATGACCTGGCTGTTGTAAATACTGCTGCAATGAACAATGTTATTGGCTTACTTTATTAACAATGTTTTGGCTTACTTTGGGTTTAATTTACTCTTTTTCTAATTTCTTGAGACTAAGGTTATTGATCCGATCCATTTCTTCTTATGAAATATTGGTAGGTAGTGCTTTAAGTTTCCTCCTAAGTACTGTCTTATTGGTATTCCATACACTTTGATATGTTGTGTTTTCATTTTCATTAAGTTCAAATTATTTTCTAATTTTCCTTTTGATGCCTTTTTTGATCCATGGGTTATTTAGAAATATGTTGTTTAGTTTCTAAAAATTTGGGGAATTTCTAGAAATGTTTCTGATATTGGCTTATAATTTAATTCTACTGCATGATTTTGATTCTTTTAAAATTTAGGAACTAGTATTATGGTCCAGAATATTGTCTGTCTTGGTAAATGTTACCTATGCACTTGAGAAGAATGTGCATCCTGTTATTGATGTGTGGCATGTTCTATAAATGTCAGGGCAATTTCTGTGATAGTGTTCTATATGTTCTTTTTGATTGTCTACTTATTCTGTCAACTGTTGGGAGAGGAGTATTGAAATCTCCAACTATAATTGTGGATTTATCTTTTTCTCCTTCCAATTCTGTCAGCCTCTATGTCATGTTCTTTGAAGCTCTGTTATTAGGTGCATACATTTTTAGGATTTTATGTCCTCTTGACTTCACTGATCTCTTCATCATTATAAAATGACATTCTTTATCCTTGGTAATAATTTTTGCCCTGAAATCTACTTTATGTGATATTAATATCATCACTCCAGATTTTTTTTGACTAGTGGTCAGCATAAAATATGTTTTTCCATCCTTTTACTTTTTTTTTTTTTCTTTTTTGTGGCACGTGGGCCTCTCACTGTTGTGGCCTCTCCCATTGCGGAGCACAGGCTCCAGACGCGCAGGCTCAGCGGCCATGGCTCACGAGCCCAGCCGCTCCGCGGCATGTGGAATCCTCCCGGACCAGGGCATGAACCCGTGTCCCCTGCATCGGCAGGCGGACTCTCAACCACTGTGCCACCAGGGAAGCCCCATTCTTTTACTTTTAATCTATTTATATCTTTATATTTAAGGTGCCTATTTCTTGCAGACAGCATATAATTGAGCCTTGCTTTTTATTTTTATATTTTTGTTAATCCAATCTGTGTCTGCCTCTTAACTTGCAGTTTTTAGACCATTTTATTTGACTATAGGTGTGATTAGGTTTTAGTTCATCATTTTATTATTTGTCTTCTATTTGTTGCGTCTGTTCTTTGTTCACTTTTTCCTCTTTTCCATATTTGTTTTGGATTAATTGAGTATTTGGTATGATTCCATTTTGTTCTCTTTTGTTGGCTTATCGATTATAACTCTTTATCCTGACATTTTAGCTGTTGCTTTAGTGGTCTGTAATATACATCTTTAACTTACCATTCTATCTTCAAGTAATATACCACTTCACATATCTTATAGGAACCTTACAATATTGTACTTTCATTTCTCCCCTCTTGGCCTTTATACTATTATTGTCATGCATGTTCTTTTGCATATGTTGTGAACCCCATAATACATTGTTATTTTTGCTTGAACAGTCAATTATCTTTAAAAATGCTTAAACAGTATTAAAAACTACTTCTTTGTATAGTTACCATTTTTTTTTTTTTCTTTTTGCGGTATGCGGGCCTCTCACTGTTGTGGCCTCTCCCGTTGCGGAGCACAGGCTCCGGATGCGCAGGCCCAGCGGCCATGGCTCACGGGCCCAGCCGCTCCGCGGCATATGGGATCCTCCCAGACCGGGGCACGAACCCGTATCCCCTGCATCGGCAGGCGGACTCTCAACCACTGCGCCACCAGGGAGGCCCTAGTTACCATTTTTTATGCTCTCCATTCCTTTATATAGATACAGATTTTCACTTGGTATCATTTTTCTTTTTCCTGAAGGACTTCTCTTTTTTGTTTTTTTTTGAAGGACTTCAACATTTGTTGTAGTGTGGGTCTGCTAGTGATGAATTTTTCTGCCTTTGTATGTCTGAAACATCATAGTTCACTTTTTTTTACATTTAAAAATTGGGATAAAATTTACATAATATAAAATTCACCATTTTAAAGTATACAGTACAGTGCTTTTTAGTATATTCACAGTGTTGTGTATTAATCACCACTATCTAATTCCAGAAAATTTCTGTCCCCCAAAAAAGTAACCTTGTAATTCCAAATTTACTTCAACCCACCTTTCCCTGGCATGTACTGATTTTTCTGACTCTGGATTTGCCTATTCAGGACATTTCATGTAAACAGAATCACGTGATATGTGGTTTCTTTCACTTAGCATAATGTTTTCAAGTTGCATTCAAGTTGTAGTATGTACTTTATTCCTTTAAGGTCTCAATAATACTCCATTGTAATGCATATACATTTATTTAACCATTTATCAGCCAATGGATATTTAGCTGGTTTCTGCTTTTTGACTATTATGAATAATGCTGTGATGAGTGTTTATGTACAAGTTTTTGTTTGAACGTATGGTTTCAGTTCACTTGGGTATATACTGAAGAATGGAATTGCTGGATCCTATGGTGGCTGTGTATTTAACAATTTGAAGCACTGCTGAACTTTTTCACAGTGGGTGCACCATTTTACATTGTCACAACCAGTGTGTAAGAGTTCCAGTCTCTCCACATTTTTACCAATGCCTGTTATTTTCCAAATTTCTTTTTTTATTATAACTGTCCTAGTAGGTGGGAAATTGGTATCTCATGATTTTGATTCATACTTCCCTAATGACTAAAGATATTGAGCATTATGTGTGTGCTTATTGGCCATCATTTTTGGAGAAATGTCTGTCCAAATCCTTTGCCCATTTTTAAGTGGATTATGTATTTTTTTAATTGTATTGTTATAATAGTTCTTTATTTGAAATGCTAGACTCTCATCAGGTTTATGAAAAGACATACCACATTTGCTTCTGTGGGTTATCCTTTCACTTTCTTTTTTTTTTTTTGGAAGATGTTGGGGGTAGGAGTTTATTAATTAATTTATTTATTTTTGCTGTGTTGGGTCTTTGTTTCTGTGCGAGGGCTTTCTCTAGTTGTGGCAAGCGGGGGCCACTCTTCATCGCAGTGCGCAGGACTCTCACTATCGCAGCCTCTCTTGTTGCGGAGCACAGGCTCCAGATGCGCAGGCTCAGTAGTTGTGGCTCACGGGCCTAGCTGCTCCGTGGCATGTGGGATCCTCCCAGACCAGGGCTCAAACCCGTGTCCCCTGCATTAGCAGGCAGATTCTCAACCACTGTGCCACCAGGGAAGCCCTCCTTTCACTTTCTTGATGGGGTCCTTTCATGCTCAAAAGTTGTAAATTTTCTTGAAATCCAACTTAGATTTTTTTTCATTTGTTGCTTATGATTTTGGTGGCATTTAAAAAATTATTTTTGAGACATAATTGACCTACAATATTTTATTAATTTTATGTGTACAACATAAAGATTATATGTGTATCCTGAGATGATTACCACAATAATTTTAGTTAATGTCCATCACCAAACATAGTTATAATTTTTTTCTGCAGATGAGAATTTTTAAGATCTACTCTCTTAGCAACTTTCAAACATACAGTGCAGTATTAACTATACCCACCAAGCTGTACGTAATATTGCTAGGACTTATTTATCTTATAGGTGGAAGCTTGTACCTTTTGACCACTTTCACCCGTTTTACACAACCCCTACACCCTGCCTCTGGCAAACACCAGTCTGTTCTTTGTGCCTATGAGTTTTTTTTTAATTCAAATAAATGATATCATACAATATTTTTCGTCTCTGATTTACTTCACTTAGCGTAATGTCCTCAAGGTCCATCTGTGTTGTCACAAATAGCAAGTTTCCTTCTTTTATGGCTGAACAGCATTCCATTGTATATATATATATACACCATGGTTTCTTTATCCATTCATCTGTCAGTGGACACTTAGGTTGTTTCCATGTGTTAGCTAGTGTAAATAAAGTGAACATGGGGGTGCAGATATCCTTTTGAGATAGTAGTTTCATTCTCTTCTGATGAATACCCAGAAGTGGAATTGCTGGATATATGGTAGTTCTATTTTTAATTTTTTGAGGCACCTCCATACTGTTTTCCATAGTGGCTGAACCAATTTATATTCCCACCAACAGTGTACAAGATTTCCCATTTTTCCACATCCTTGCCAACACTTGTTATTTGTTGTCTTTTTGATGATAGACATTCTAACAGGTGTGAGGTGAATTCTCATTGTGGTTTTGATTTGCATTTCCCTAAGGATTAGTGCTGTCAAGCACCTTTTCATGTACCTGTTGGCATTCATATGTCGTCTTAGGAAAAATGTCTATTCAGATCCTTTACCCATGTTTAAATAAGATTTTTTTATTTTGAGTTATATGAGTTCTTTATATATAATTTTTGATATTTACCCTTTATCAGATTTATGATTTGCAAATATTTTCTCCAATCTTGTAGGTTGCCTTTTCATTTGCAATGTCTCGTTTTCATTTTCATTTTATTTATTTGAGTCCTGTCTCTTCTTTTTGGTGAATCTGGCTAAAGGTTTGTATATTTTGTTTATCTTTTTAAAAAAACTCAGCTCTTTCACTGATCTTTTCTACTGTCTTTCCCTCCTCTCCCCCCATTTTTATTGAGATATAATTGACATACAGCACTGTATGTTTAAGGTATACAGCATAATGATTTTACTCATATGCAGCACGAAATGATAACCACAGTAAGTTTAGAGAAAATCATCTCATGTAAATGCAAAATTAAAGAAATAGGGAAAAATTGTTTTCCTTGTGAAGAGAACTCCTAGGATTTACTCTCTTAATAGCTTTTGTATGTAACATATATGAATCTGTAGATTGTCTTGGATAGTCTGGTCATTTTAACAGTATATATTCTTCTAATCTATGAGCCTGGTGTATCTTTCCATTTGTTTGTGTTGTCTTCAGTTTCTTTAATCAGTGTCTTACAGTTTTCTGATACTGGTCTTTTACCCCCTTAGTTAGATTTATTCCCAGATATTTTATTTTTGATGTGCTTATAGATGTAATATTCTTTTTTTTTTTTTTTGCGGCACGCGGGCCTCTCACTGTTGTGGCCTCTCCCACTGCAGAGCACAGGCTCCGGATGCGCAGGCTCAGTGGCCATGGCTCACGGGCCCAGCCGCTCCGCAGCATGTGGGATCTTCCCGGACAGGGGCACGAACCTGTGTCCCTTGCATCGGCAGGCGGACTCTCAACCACTGAGCCACCAGGGAAGCCCTGTTACGTTGTTTTTAATCCAGTTCTAAAGTTTTTTTTTTTTTTAAATGCAATAATACTGTACAATACTGGTTGAATGTAAATAATTTGAGTATTACCTACCCAAATTGCTTTATTTAGTTATCCTGGTGAAATCCTGTAATTTTGATTGAAAATATGACCAGAGCGTATTAAAATTTTTTTAATATTAAAATACTTTTAATGTGAAATAATTTCTAGGTTAAAAGCCTTTCCTTACTGGCATTCTTTTTTAACTGGAAGCAAAAAAAGTGAACTGTTCCCATTTGGGAGATATATGTATATCCACCTCCTCGGCCCATGTGGGCTGTATTCCATAATGATCTTTTGGAACATTTGGTGAACGTTCAGTAGACATTCAGGTCTACTAACAGGCAACACTACTTAAACATACACCTAGACAGCTACTTTTGCTTTATGGAGACTGATTTTCTAGAGACTGATTAGCATAAAGGTTGAGTGCAGTCTCTGGAGTTAGCCTGCTGGGGCTTTACATTTCTAATCCACATACTCTCTGGGTGTCACTTAATCTCTCAGTGCTTCAGTTTTATCATCTGTGAAATAAGCATAATGGTGATGCCTGCTTCACAAGATTATTGTTGTTGCAGTTAAATTATGGTAATACAGGTCAAGCATTTGTAACAGTGCCTGGCTTATAATAATAAACGCTAACACATAGAGCACTTACTGCTATTATTCTAGTCAACTTATTCTATAGTATCACAAGCAAAAGTAATTTGAGAAGGCAGTATGTGAGATATTTGAAAAAGATATTCATCAACATCAGTATCTGTAGCCATTAAATGTTCTATTGAGTAGATAATGCTCACTCTCTGGCTAGTAGTCTTTGGGCATTCAAATGTGCAGTTTGCAAGAAAAAAAAAAGTTTATGCTGGAGTATGGAATCTGCCTTAACATTCCTTTAACATCACAGAAATGCAAAGAAACTGTCTAGTAGACCATAATTTTCAGCATTGAAAATTGCCCATAATATACTTTTTATTAAAGATTGAATTATTCTTTAATTAGTGTTCAGACTCTGCAAAAAAGTATGTCAATATGCAGTTATGGACTATAATCACATTCAAACATTAGGGTGGAAGGAATTTTCTAATATATTAATGTTTTATGGGAAATTATATTCTGTGCCCTGTTTCAGGATTATTGACCTTTCTCTTTGGAAGAATATGAAAGATGCTATCTGAATCACTAAATAAACTCACATATAAACAATCATTATTCCCTGTGGACATGTTATTCTGGGAACAGACTTTTAGAATACAAAATTTTAGGGGCAAATAAGCTAAATTAAATGTTCCATATATTTTTAAATTTAGATTTAATTGACATATTAGTTCTGGGGTACAACATAATGATTTGATATTTGTATATAAAGTTGGCCCTATGTATCCTCTGGTTCTGCATCTGAGGATTTAACCAACTGTAGATCGAAATTATTGGGGAAAAAAAATCCAGAAAGTTCCAAAAAGCAATACTTGAATTTGCATCACGCTGGCAAATATTTACATAGTGTTTACTTTGTATTAAGTATTACAAGTAATCTAGAGATGATTTAAAGTATACAGGAGGGTGAGTATAGGTTATGTGCAAATAAATACTATGTCATTTTGTATAAGGTACTTGAGCATCTGTGGATTTTGGTATTTGCAGGGGACCTGGAACCAATACCCCTCGGATACCAAGGGACTACTGTATTGCAAAAATGATCAATGTAGTAAGTCTAGTTAATAGTCAACATCCATCACCATACATAGTTACAAAATTTTGTTTTCTTATGATGAAAACTTTTAAGATCTACTCTTTTAGCAACTTTCAGATATACAACACAATATTATTAACTATAGTCTCCATGTTGTATATTATATCCCCATGACTTGCTTATTTTATAGCTGGGAGTTCATATATTTTTAACCCCTTTCATCCATTTTTGCTCACCCTCCACTCATAATACACTTTTAATGCTGAATATAACTGAATGAAGGCTGTACTTTGCAGTATTGAGAACTGTCTTCTAGGTGTTAGATCTTAAACTCTTCAGGGCTCATTTCAAGGTATCTTTTTAAAGGGCTGCCTAATTTTATACTTTGTTTCAAGGCCGGAGAGTTACTGAAACATACTGTTCTTTTCTAGTGAGTAGATTGGATCATATCTACTTTTAGCCACACCTTTTACCTATGATTCTGTATAGTTTAGTTAAGCATCTCACATTCAATTTAGAATTGTGTTTAATTTATTATTATTTCTTTGATAAAATTGATTTGTATCATACTCTTTCCAAGATACTATTGAATTTTTAACCAATTTTTTTATAACCTTCCCCTAAGGTATTCCCATCTGTCAGCAGCACTTAATTTGGAATAACATGGAACTTGAAGATGATTATTGCTTGAATGATTACAAGTGAGTGTAACTGCATATCAGATATCTTATAGACGCTCAGAATTATGACTCCATATACCAGTGTTTTTCTTCTGAATCCTTGAATCATGTCTCTTCTTCTTCTGAATAGTTTTTATCCCTACATTTTAGTGTAAATCCTGAACTTTAAGATGTGTTGGCTCAGTACCGTGCTACCTGATCTTTGTCCTCTGATTCTTTGTTTTATTATTATTCACGCCAAGCTACTTACCCCTGCCGTTTTAGACTTCCTCTTCTTATCTTGCCTTCTTTGCTCCTTTCTTTGAATATTGACTCATTCCCATCTGGCTACCTTCCTTTTCTTTCCATTTTCACAAGAGTACTGGGTAAGAGAGTATTGCTCTTCACCAAGTCTTTCATTTTTCTTAGGCCCTCCTAATGCGATACTAAGTGACACTGTGTGTGCATCAGTGATTGTAGATACACCATCAGACCTTTTGTCTTTCTCCCTTCTCTCACATAGTTCTTCATTCTTTCCTTAAAAAAAAGGGTCAGAGGCCATGTGGAATAGCTGGGAGTACACTGGGAGTTGGGAGATCTTGTAGATTTGTTATTCTTCTATTGTTTTATTTTATTAAATAGATCTGATATTTCTAACACTTTGGGTCTTGAACAAGCTTCTTTTCTTCTTAGGGCCTGACATGTGAAATGAAGAGGCTAAACCACAGAGGTCCTTTTCATACTTTTATTAATGTCATATTTAAGGCTTATGAGAACTTCTTCATGTTTTCATTATTTATGCAAGTAAATAAGTTAACATTTTATATTTATGCACATTGCTGTATCTTTTTTTTTATCTTTTAGAGAGTAGGCACTATGATAAACCAGCACATAATTATGTGTGTATTTAACACTGAATGTATTTTGATGATTGTGGTTTATTTTTGTGTTAATTATCCACAGCATTTCAGAAGGTTGTACCTTGAAGCTGGTTTTGGCTATGCGTGGTGGACCTATAAATACTAGAAGAGGTAGGCATATCTTAAAATTATGTATATTAAAGCAATTTGACGATAATAATCTTCAAGCCAGGTGGTGTTTTTATAGCCTCAGGTTTTATTCAGGTTCTCTTTCTGCTATTAGGTCTTAGAAGAACCTCGTTGTTTCTCTCAGCATTGTTCTTTTTTTATTTTATTTTTTAAGATTTTATTTTATTTTTATTGAAGTATAGTTGATTGACAATGTTGTGTTAGTTTCAGATTTACAGCAAAGTGATTCAGTTATACATATATATGAATATATATATTTATTTCAGATTCTTTTCCCTTATAGGTTATTACAAAATATTGAGTATAGTTCCCTGTGCTATATAGTAGGTCCTTCAGCATTGTTTTTTGTTTTGTTTCGTTTTGTTTTTTTGTGGTACGCGGACCTCTCACTGTTGTGGCCTCTCCCGTTGTGGAGCGCAGGCTCCGGACGCGCAGTGTCAGCGGCCATGGCTCACGGGCCCAGCCGCTCTGCGGCATGTGGGATCTTCCCGGACCGGGGCATGAACCTGTGTCCCCTGCATCGGCAGGCGGACTCTCAACCACTGTGCCACCAGGGAAGCCATAGCATTGTTTTTTAAAGCCTAAATGAGGGGCAGGAGCTCATATTCCAGAAAATCTCATGATTCCTGATTCAGTCCAAAGAGATTTAAATATAAACCTCACCAGTATAGGGAAGGGCAGTGGGATGGCGTAGTACAAGTATTACGTTGTTATCATTGTGTTTAGGTTCATTTTACTGGTCTTGTTGCTTTTTTAATCCACTGAGTCTTCAACTCCTGGGGTAATGATTGCTGTAGGAAATTCCAAAGATACCTCTTAGCCTGGTTTGTGATGCATTTGGGTTTTATAGATATTATCATAGTCCTGTTGAAGCCTTTTTTTCAGAATGTGGGTGGTCTCTGAGAGAGACATTCAGCAAACACATTTTGAACATCTACTAGATGTTCAGTGCAGTATTTCATGGGAAAAGAAGTTCCTGCTTCATCACAGTATCCACAATAAACATGTGAAGAATTGATGTTACTTCAAGCAGCTGTAAGTGCTATAGAGGGAATAGGGTAGCATGACAGTGTCTGTGGAAGTAGGGTGGTAGGAGGACAATTGTGGAAGAGCCCTTGGAGATGATGATGTGAGCAGAGACTTGATTAACAAGAAAGTTCTAAGCATGGGAAGAACCGGGAGTGTTCACGTTTGTCCCTGATTCAGGTATATCAGATGGATCCCCACAAAGTAGAGGCATGCTTAGATTTCTGAGTAGTCCTGCTCTGTGGGCCTCGTTTGGAGGAAGGCCTTTGTATTTGTTTGATCCTTCACTAACCAGAAAATTGAATGTTGAGTACTGATTCCACTCATGGCTTATACTTCTTCCACAAGTCAGATTTCATCTCCATGCTTCATAATTTTGATTAGAAAATAGGGTTATCACCATCTATTTCCCAGCTATTTCAAGAGGATTTTGTGAGATATGTTACTTTGGCTATTGAACTGTTTTGGATAAGTTAGAAAAAAACAAAGATAATAATGTTAGAGCTGATTAACTAGATTCATAATATCAGGGACTTTCTATTAGTTGGACCTATGAAATCGTCCCATGTAACATTAAATGATGTTTATAGTAGCCATTCTGAGGGTAGTAGAAGAACCCTAATGTGTTTACTGAGCCGTTATAAGACGCTAATTTAATGACATGTGAATTCCATTGTATTATATTTTTCAAAGTTTGTTATTTGTGTATAGTATTGTCTTTAAACAGAATGTTTTATCAGGCACCTACTTTTCTTACTAGGACTAAAAATATGGTTATGAGGATAAGTACACAGATTCTGAGTTAAAAATACATGTATTTTTTTAACTTAAAACAAAATGAAAGTGGAAGACATCATTACCCTTTGGTAGTTGAAGCTTTGTAATACTTTTTTCCCTACAACTTCCTGTGCCTTGTTTGTAAATTGAAGAATCAGTACCTAGAACTTGTCTTTTTTTTATGTTTCAGACTAAGTTCTTAATAATTTTGCCTTTATTGAATCAACTTTTAAAATGAAAATGTAGCTGTTGTCTACCTTACATCATTGAAAACTTTGTGAAAAAGAACAACTGTACCCAGATCTAGAAATTCTGCATAATGTATTTCAGAAACCTTATTTTTTAGCTATTGGGTTGGTCAAGAAGTTCGTTTCACAGAAAAATCCAAATGAACTTTTTGGCCAACCCAATATTTAGTCTTACTTGAAAATTATGGTTTAGAAAATATCTTTATTGTGTGAACTCCAGTAATATTTAGCTTTTAAATTTGTTTTTGAATTAACCATTATCAAAACAACATGGAAAATACTTTCCTGGGAATTCCCTGGTGGTCCAGTATTTAGGACTCTGCACTTTGACTGCAGCAGGCACAAGTTCCATCCCTGGCCAGGGAACTAAGATCCCGCAAGCTGTGTGGCGTGGCCAAAAAGAAAATTAAAAAACGCTTTCCTTTCTAAAATTAAATTTTATCGTAAACTATATACATAATGTTTTATACCTGATGAAATCTAAATGATTTTTCTATTATGAAAAGGAATGTGCATACATACACATAGGTGCATACACATATTCAATGCCAGTGCCTCCCTAAGTAAGGCACTTGGTTTTTTTTTTTTTTTTGCGGAGCACAGGCTCCGGATGCGCAGGCTCAGCGGCCATGGCTCACGGGCCCAGCCACTCCGCGGCATGTGGGATCTTCCCGGACCAGGGCACGAACCCGTGTCCCCTGCATCGGCAGGCGGACTCTCAACCACTGCGCCACCAGGGAAGCCCCAAGGCACTTGGTTTAAACAAGACTTTCATGTGGCTTTAGTAATGGTGGTAGCATAGTTTTTGTTTCTTATTAATGTAATTTGGAAAATGTAGCATAAACTTGAAATGGCAAGAGCCTGTTTAAAAAATGTTCTTTAATACTTACACATCTTGTGCCTATGAAAGAGTCTATCGAAACATCCAACTATTTTTGTAAAACAAGGTAAATCTTATTATGTTTCTGAAGTTTTTGTGTTTTAGTAGTGATGGAATTGAATTTAGGATATGGGAACATCTTCAATGTTTTTACCTCATGACTTTCAGAGTTTAATATTTATTATTGCTGTAATAACAGCAATAGATAGTTCAGCACTGTTATTCTGTTAATAAGTAAGCTACTTGAATGAAAGTTATAGAGTCTGAGAAATTGTTGCGTCTTTTAAGAAGAACAAATGTTTCTGCAGCTTGACATGAAAACGTCTTTGGGAGCAAACTTTTTTTCCCTCAGCCGTTGCTTAGACTCCCTGATCTGAGGTTCAGGGGCATTTAGAACATTCAGGCTGGGAGCTAGCAGTCTCTTGAGGCTTGTCCCCACCACAGGAGCGGACTCTGTCTGTGGCTGCTATGGATGAGAGTGGGTTGAGCTGATGGCTGTGCAGTGTCATTCAAACCTGACGACAGTGCCAGGCCGCTAGAGCCACGTGCTCTGACTAGACACACAGGTACCTACCAGGACAAGTGGGGTCCTGGGAGGATGCTTTCAAGAAACAACATACTGATCATTACACACCTAGCAGGTCTAGCACACTAAGGGACCCCCTTGTGTCCTGGGTTACCGTGTACTTTTTTTTTTTTTTTTTTTTCTTTTTGCTGTACGCGGGCCTCTCACTGCCGCGGCCTCTCCCGTTGCGGAGCACAGGCTCCGGACGCGCAGGCCCAGCGGCCATGGCTCACGGGCCCAGCCGCTCCGCGGCATATGGGATCCTCCCAGACCGGGGCACGAACCCGTATCCCCTGCATCGGCAGGCGGACTCTCAACAACTGCGCCACCAGGGAGGCCCCTACCGTGTACTTTTAATTACCTATCTTCACGTTAAGAAACAATTCTAAGAAGAATCAGCCTTTACATAAAACCAGAAAGAAAAAAAGGGATTCACTTCTAATTTCTAACATATGTTCCCCAATTGTGTGTGTGTTTGTTTTTTTAATCTAAAGGAAGTGGAATTTACATTGCTTTTTAATTATTGATTGTTGGAACCAATATTGGAAAATATAGGGAGTGGAAGGTGTAAAGTGAAAATAGTTATAGATAATTATGTCATACAATCAACAAATATACTCTCCAGTGACACAGGAGAAACCTCATGTATTTGGTTAAACCCTGTCTTTGTACATAACAACATAATTATTTCATTTCTTTCATATTAATACAACATAGAAAATGCTATATTAACTATGAAAAGACCAGAAACTTATTTGAAGAATGTAATATATATGTATTGTATGCATAGGGTTGTTGTTCAAATTCAGCACCTTATATCCTGACAGTGTACCAAGATGCATTAAACTTGATATAAATTGAAAGCTTGTTTATCAGTTTTTCCATTTGTCGTTCCTATGGAAGATCCACTTAGGGAGATGGCTGAGTACGTGGATTCCAGTCGAGATGAGGTCTGGGAGAAGACCTCCTGCAACAAACAAGTTACATTTCTGGTATACCGAGAAGGAGATCAATTGAATTTCTTTCGTGTAGTAGACAGGGGAGATGGCACTTTAACACCATTATCTGAATCTTTAAGGTAAATAGATTTTCATTTGCATGTCTCACTTAGAAAAGGAGAACATTGTATGATACACCCATAAACCTTATGTTTACCTTGTGTTGTCAAAATAATCTTATTATATTCACAAGATTAACTAAATTTTATTCATTCTCCCCTTTTCCCCCACCCCACCTCAATTATATAATTCTGAAATTTTCCTTCATATGATTGATATGAGTAATTTCTAAAACTGAAATTTCTTTATGGAGTAGGATTTTTCGTAAAAAATATTTATTTTTGTCACTTTATGAAAGTCTAAGATGCTTACTAGATTATAGAGTTTTGTTACAATAGTGTGTTATTATACAACCGTGGCATAATAGAAAGGGTTAAGCCTAAAGTTGCTCTTTTTTTCCAAAATTTAACTCTGCTGCTTAAAGATGGATAAATCTCTTTACTTCTCTAGTCTTGGTTTCCTACTGTATAAAAGGAGGAGGGGAAATTCCCCGGCGGTCCAGTGGTTAGGACTCCGCACTCTCACTGCCAAGGGCCTGGATTCAGTCCCTGGTCGAGGAACTAAGATCCCACAAGCTGCACAGTGAGGCCCCCCCCAAATAAATAAATAAAAAATAACAAAACATATAATCCTTAAAAGAAAAGAGGAAGAGGAGTTGTTATATTCTAAAATCAGAAGGAAACAACTTAAAGGTACTTAGCTAGGCAATAGAACACTTTGTAAATTGGACAAGGTAACCTTCAAGTTTCTGTGCCCTCTGCCTTACTATGATTCTTTACCTCCTTTCACTTTAAAACATTTACTAAAAATTTACTGAACTTTTATAGTCAATCTTTACACTAGGCACTAGGTTATAAAGATTATATTCCCTCCCTTCATGGAGCATGCAATCTGCTATAAATAGTATCTATAATATAATTTTGGCAGTTGTTATAAAAAGACATCAACATCTCTGGAAAAGCAGATAAGAAGGCCTTCATTTTGCCTGAAAGGCGGGGGGTTAGGGACAACCTCTGAGAAAAAGTGACCTTAAAAGAGGAGTAGGACAGGCAGACAAAGGAAGGAAAGGTATTACGGGTAACTAAATTTAATTCCACAGCATAAAAACCTAGTTGCAATACCGTTCATACAAAAAATAACTTGTAGTCTGGAAATCAGTTTCTATGAGCTGGGAGTCTAGGCACGGTTTAGCCAGGTGCTCTGCTCAGGTTCCCACAAAGCTGCAGTCAAGGTGTTGGCAAAGTTGCACTCTTACCTGGAGGCTTGATTGGGGAAGAGAATCTCCTTTTGAGCTCATTCACTTTGCTGGCATAATTCATTTCCTGACAGTCATATGACTGAGGGCCCTGGTTCTTTTACTGGCTATTGGGTAGAAGCTTCCCTCAGTTCTCTTTTGATTAACTCAAAATTAACTGATTTGGGGCCTAAATTACATCTAAAAATCCCTTTACTTTTGCCATATTCTGTTGGATAGAAGCAAGTCATAGGTCATGCACAAACTCAAGGCTAGGAGAGTATACAGGGAGTGAGCACCAGGAATTGGGAATCCTGGGGATTCCTTTAGGATTCTGCCTCACCTCAGAGTGTTATGTGGAAGAGAGATTATACTCATTCTTTGGGGCCAGAGAGCAGATGTGACAAATGGGCATTGACTGTTGACTCTACGTGTCAGGCTCTGGTTAGCATTGCTAACATGCCTTAAACATATGGGCTAAAAGTAGAGAAGAGGGACCAGTGAGGGCTGCAGCTTTAATCCAGGGTCTCTCACTTAGACCATGAGTAGAATTTCTTTATACCAGTCTCTCCATGTACTAGCTAGCTGTTGTTTTGGTTTTCTTCCTTAGGAAATCCTCTTTTGGCTCTCCTTTCCTAAAGGAGAAAATCTAAGCTCCGTAGCTTAGCATGGAATGCCCTTCAAAACCTGTTATCGTCATTTTTACAGGCCTCTTTAATTATGCTATGTTTTTGTACATCTTTTTTCCTTTGCTTAAAACATCATTTACTCCTTTTACCCCAGTTTTTCCCCAGTCAACTTCTATTTGTGTTTAAGACATAATCCAAATGTTGTTATGGATTTCAGTTAAAATTGTATTATTATTGTTCCTCTTAAGATATTTTTTATTTTTCTTTTCCTTTCTATTCACTTACCAGAATTGGAGAAGGGATAGGGTGGATGAGGAAGCAGAGCAGAAAACCTTTTCTGGTCATACCTTATCTTGCCTATTCTAAGAGAGGCTTTCTTACTCCACAATAGAGGGCAGCAAACTTTTTCTGTAAAGGGCCAGATAGTAACTATTTTAGGGTTTCCAGGCCAAGAGATAAAACTAAGGATACCATGTAAGTACTTATATAACAAGAGAAAACAAATTTTCACAAAATTTTTACAGACAAAATTCAAAATAGAAGAATAGTGTGTGTGTGTGTGCACGTGTGTGTGTGTGTAATTCAGGTCTACTGATGAGAAGAATGGAATTCTTTTGTGTGGGAGTAACAGTTTAGTTAAGGTGTTGAAAGCTAGTGTTGCCTATCAAATTTGCAGAATCAGTTGTAAAAGTTCATTTGTTAATATTGATCTGGAATGAGATTTTATGTACTTTATCTTTGAAAATTTCATTGCACACAGATAGGTACTTGCCAAATAATGATAGCAGTCCATGAGCATATGATTTTAATTGAGCATATTCATCACTTGGAAGGCATTTATAGAATTCTGTTAGAGTCTTCCCTTGCTGTTTGCCTTTAGCATTTCATTATGTTGCAGATCGGTCACTTCCAACTGAACATAGGTGGAGCTTCTCAATTGCACATTTAAATAGATTTTGAAATACACAGATTTCCTTTAACTTGCAGTGAGGTATGAAAACGCTGCTGGGAGTGTAATTTGAGTTTGGAAAGTATGTCTGCTGCAAATTTGTGTGGGAATGGAGATCTCGCTTTGTTTTTAACTTTTGAAAGCATGATATTACATGTGATTCCAAGTAATGCTAGTTGTCAGTATGACATTACTGCAGTGTAAGTTTCTCATGTAAGTACTGTTTTGCCTTGTAATTTTTGGTGGAATTCACTAAGGAACATTATCAAGTACACAGCACAAACTAATTTCCAAAGGCATTCTGCACTGGATATTAGCGGTTGTGAGTGGTTCTTCTCATTCAGAAAAATTGTGTCAGCCCTGAGCTGAAAAAAATCACAATAAAGCTGCTACTGCCAAGCCATTGAACTAATGGTTAAGTCCATGAGACAAATGAAGTCTACCACTGACACTGTTAGTTCAGTAATACATGATAGATTGAAATATTTACTGCAGGATTACCTGCTGATGAATAACACAATGAGTAACCATAGGTTTTAAACACCTTACATTTCATTAGCTTTGTAAATTTGTCCAAAAAGCTTGTTTTTTCTGTTCCACACATATTTTTGCTCCATCACTTGTAGATTTTTTTGTTGTTTTTTCTTTTTTTTGCGGTACGCGGGCCTCTCACTGTTGTGGCCTCTCCCGTTGCGGAGCACAGGCTCCGGACGCGCAGGCTCAGCGGCCATGGCTCACGGGCCCAGCCGCTCCGTGGCATGTGGGATCTTCCTGGACTGGGGCACGAACCTGCGTTCCCTGAATCGGCAGGCAGACTCTCAACTACTGCGCCACCAGGCAAGCCCCGCACTTGTAGATTTTACTTCAAGTTGTACTGTTAGTGTTTTAGAAATTTCTTTGAAAATATTCTTAAATGTAGTTGTTTCATGCAGACAATACATGGGGGCTAGTTCTTCAGTCACTTCAAATTTGGTTTTGATACCCTGAATAAGCAAAAACAACTGAATAGTATCTAGTTTATCTTGACTCGTCAAAAGCCAAGGAAAATGACTCCAAATCATTTGCCTGATTTTTTGCTTGATGTTGCTTCCAGTGTTTTCAACTTTTCTGGAAATTGTTCTTGCCAAAGAAGTAGTCTTTAAACAAGTTTATTTTCTTTGGATACATTTTTTTCAACTGCTGTGATCAAAAATGGCTTAATTAATTCACAATTGGTAAACATTTCCTTGTTTGGCTAGTAAATAAGCCACTCGGAAACTTCTTTTGGTTGCACTCTCACTTTCATTTATTTTTGTGAAGAAATTATACTGTGATGAGATGTTCCATTTTAAATTTTCTGCTTTTTCTGACCATTGCTTTCCTGCAGGTTGGGAATGTTGTGATGAGTCCTTAGTCTGATAATGTCCAAATATGTAGTTTTTCTTTAGCATAGCTATAGTGTCATTGTATAATAAACATCATATTTTGCTATTTAGTTGATAGCAAAATGATCCACTCTCTACTGCGTCTTAAAACTGCAGCATTTGAAGTCTACTCTTCTCTTCATTTTGACATGTTGGGTACCTACTGGTAATAAAATGTCATTGTACAGTGATACACATGGTAATCAAAGTGTTGTTGATTATGACTGTGCCACTGTGATTTATACTGCTAAACCACAGTACAAAGCAATGAGAGAGCCACATACAATTTCTTTTGCATCTATTCAACTCTGCCATTGTAGTGTAAGAGCAGTATGCAGTGCATGCAATATGTAATCAAGTGAGTGTGGCTGTGTTCCAGCAAAACTTTATTGGACACAAATGTGAATTTCACATTATGAAATATTATTATTTTGATTTTTTCAACTATCTAAAAGTGTAAAAACCATTCTTAGCTTGTGGGCCAATCAAAAATAAGTGGTGGGGGCTTCCCTGGTGGCACAGTGGTTAAGAACCCGCCTGCCAATGCAGGGGACATGGGTTCGAGCCCTGGTCTGGGAAGATTCCACATGCTGTGGAGCAACTAAGCCCATGCGCCACAACTACTGAGCCTGCGCTCTAGAGCCCACGAGCCACAACTACTGAGCCCGTGAGCCACAACTACTGAAGCGCGTACGCCCAGAGCCCGTGCTCTGCAACAAGAGAAGCCACCGCAATGAGAAGCCCGCGCACCACAATGAAGAGTAGCCCCCGCTCGCTACAACTAGAGAAAGCCTGTGCGCAGCAACAAAGACCCTACGCAGCCAAAAATAAATCAATAAAATAAATAAATTTATTAAGGAAAAAAAAGTGGTGGACTGAATTTGACCTTGGTCATAGTTTGCTGACTCTTGCTCTAAGAAGAAACAGAATTATTTGATTCATTCTGATACAAAATCTAATATCAGTCATCATTTTTAGTCTCAAATCTTTTTAGTTAATTGTGCTACCTTCTTTTTTAAGTGGGAAGAAATAAAAGGAGGCATTGCAACACTTAATTAAATGGTAACTTATCTGTGAAAGTTGGCTTCAGGGTGAATAATATTCTTGTTGGAATAAATATTACATTTGCCCATCTCTTATTCTTTAATCCTATTATTAGGTTAAAAGATGTAGAAAAAGTTAAATATAGCATTCAAGAAAATATTTAGAATATTTAAAAATAAAGAAAGATATTCTTGGATTTAGTTTATAAATTACTGTGTTATCCTGGTCTAGTTACATTTTTCCATTTAGAAAAAAATTGGGATTGGCTTCTAACTGATCTCATGAATCTATGCTTTGTGAGAGGAAACAGAATAATGTGGTATTTTGAAAAAATTAGGTGAATTTTTTCTAAACATATATATTTTTAATGTTTATTTATTTATTTATTTATTTATTTATTTGGTTGCACTGAGTCTTAGTTGCGGCATGCGAACTCTTAGTTGTGGCATGCATGTGGGATTTAGTTCCCTGACCAGTGATTGAACCTGGGCCCCCTGCATTGGGAGCGCAGTCTTAACCACTGTGTCACCAGGGAAGTCCCCAAATTAGGTGAATTTAAAAATGTTTTTTTATCCTCTAAAATGAAGCCCATGAAATATTTATCATGATTGTACTTTTTAACGTACAAATACACACACACACACACACACACACACACGTCTCTGGGAAAATAGTAAAGGACCAGTTTTTTATGACAGGAAGGTTGAGTCAGAAACCTCTTTTAGTATTCGATATGGATAAATTTAAAACGCCACAGGACATAACAGAGAAGTAGTTGAAGTTAAAGTATTATAAGGTGACCAAGAATAGAATATACTTGAGTCATTCCTTCCAACTCCATGGGTGAACTGGCAGAAATCTTCACCTCAACCTTCCTTTTCAGGTATAGTTAAGTTCAGGATGAGAGCCTTCACATACTATAAATTCTGTTAATTAATTTGGATACATAAGTATGACGCAGTAAGGTCTATTGTTTGGTGCCTGGGGAAGCAACAGGAAGTAGTATAAAGAATAGACTTTGGAACCAGACAGAGGATTTGAATCTTAGGTGCACCATTTACTAGCTCTCTGGTCTTGAACAAAATCATTTAACCTCTCTCAACTGCAGGTTCCTCATTTATAAAATGGGATATAATATCATCTTATGTAGTTTTTGTGAGGATTAGAAATAATATGCGGAAAGTGCCTGGCAGAGTAGGCATTCAGTAAATGGTAGCAGTGTCAATTTAGTGTTGTGTCCATTGTGTCAATTTTCATATTATACTAGGCATCTATAATAGATCGAAATGTTAGTCACGAGTCAAACACTAGGGACTGAATTGGCTATGGAGACCAATTTCCGCCATTCTTCCTCCTGATACCTGTGGCTGCTGTGCAATGTAATTAACCCATGATTTCAGAATGTCACCAGTTTCACCGTGTAAAGTTTAGGAATGGGGCTATCCACTCTCTACCTTACCTTTGTGTGGTGGTAGTATGTCCTTCAGAAGTGTTACGGAATATGCCCTTTAAGGTTATCTTAAATTGTTTCCATTTCTTACAACCATATAGAACAGGAAATCATATTAATTCTTATACTACTTTAGCATAGATACAGTAAATTGGGCATGGTGACTAGTGCACATGCTTCTTATGCTCAATTTAAAATTTCAGTCATTCTTCAAATATGCTGAGCTTGTGTACCATTTTAATTTTCCCATTACTGAAAAAGCTGAATGAAATTTTAGTTATGTTTGTGTCCAGTTCAGCAAACATTTGTTAAATGTGTGCCAAGCATTGTGCCAGGTGCTAAGACTAGGAAGATGAACAAAGCCTAATATATATATTTTTAAATTTATTTTTGGCTGTGTTAGGTCTTCGTTGCTGCCTGCGGGCTTTCTCTAGTTGCGGTGAGCAGGGGCTACTCTTCACTGCGGTGCGCAGGCTTCTCATTGCGGTGGCTTCTCTTGTTGTGGAGCATGGGCTCTAGGAGCACGGGCTTCAGTAGTTGTGGCACGCAGGCTCAGTAGTTGTGGCACACAGGCTTATCTGCTCTGCAGCATGTGGGATCTTCCCAGATCAGGGATCAAACCTGTGTCCCCTGCATTGGCAGGCGGATTCTTAACCACTGAGCCATCAGGGAAGTCCCAAGCCTAATATTAATATCTGCTTTCAACTTGCTTACATATGGGGGAGTAAGGGGGAAAGATAGACATATAAGAATAAATATGAGGATAGTGTGATAGTGCCATTATATTATGGCATTATATTGTGGCATTATGTAGTCAAAGAGAAGGAGCTCCAAATAATAAATATGTTAAGTTATGAATAAATGTTATTGTGATTGATCAGTAGTTGGAATGTTTTACATGTTTAATAATTTGTGTCATGACTTGACCAAGGTGTCTTTTTTCATTTTAAAATCTGTGCTATTCTGTCTGGTTACATTTCCAAACATAAAAGATCTTCACTTATGGTATACTGACTTCAGAAAAGCTCAGCTGTACTAGATTTTCAGTAATGCTAGATCATGATATTTATCCCCATTTACTTTTTTTCTCATAGGAAATATATTTTTGAAATACATTTGCCTTGAATTTACATTGACAAGATGGATTTATCGTTTTATCATTAGCAACATCTATAGTTTATATTGCATTTAAAATATTTTTAGTTATTGGGCAGGTATAAGGTGCATTTCAATAGTAATTATTATTTTCTTTGCAGTGGTGGTTCTGTGTATAATTTGCATACTGATGAAGATGAGAAAATTGAGCCTTCTCCTTCTGGGAAACAGATAGTTGAAAATTCAATAACTATGAATAAGATGAAACTGCTGAAGGCTAAGATGGAGAACATGAATCTCAGCAAAAAGGTGAAGCTTGGCCAGGTCTTTCTCTAGTATATCCTTGCAGGGCTCACAGCATTGAGTCTGTTGGTAATTGTGGAAAAAAGAAGATTTATAAACTATTATTCATTTCAAGTTTCTGGCCTCAGTTATTTATTGAGATATTAAATGTGGTGAATTGATTTTTTTAGGCCAGCAATGTATTTAATGTGATAATACTGCACTCAAAATAATTCATGATTTAAAAAAATTTCATAGTTCTAGAGCTAAGAAAGATAATAAAAGATAGCCTAAACTTAATTTTGCAATAGTTACTTTTTAAAATGCTGTTAATATTTACTTATTATGGATATCTCCACTACCTGGATGTTGATAAGGAATGTTTAGCTTTACTAGCTTTACTTTTCAAAGTAATTGAATGAATTCTGTCCAATAGTGAATGAGAGTTGCAGTTTTCATGCATTCTTACCAGTATTTGATATGGTCCTTCTTTTTTATTTTTGTCGTTCTGGTTGGTGTGTAGTGGCATTACATTATGGGTTTTTTTAAATAAATAAATAAATAAAAATTTTAATTTTTGGCTGCGTTGGGCCTTCGTTGTTGCACGTGGGTTTTCTCTAGTTGTGGCGAGCGGGGGCTACTCATCGTTGAGGTGTGCGGGCTTCTTGTTGCGTGGCTTCTCTTGTTGCGGGGCACGGGCTCTAGAGCGCAGGCTCAGTAGTTGTGGCACACGGTCTTAGTTGCTCTGCAGCACGTGGGATATTCCTGGACCAGGGCTCCAACCAGTGTCCCCTGCGTTGGTAGGCAGATTCTTAACCACTGCGCCACCAGGGAAGCCCTACATTATGGTTTTAATTTGCATTTCTCTGATGAGTGAAGTTGAGCACCTTTCAGTTATTTATTGGGTATTTGGATATCCTTTTTTGTAAAATGCCTTTTCAGATCTTTGGCCCATTTTTAAAATTGGGTTGTATGTGTTTTGCTTATTGACTTTTTTGGAGATCTTTAATATTCTGGATATAAGTTTTTTGTCATATATATGTATCACCACTCTATTATTTTGCTTTTCACTCCATTAATAACTTTTTCTTTATTGAAATGTAATATGTACATAAAATAAAATTCACAAGTCTTTAATAGAGCCTGATGAATTTTTACATTTCTATATAGTCATGTAGGTATAACTCAAATTAAAATAGGTATAACTCAAAATTAAAATTTCTCTCCAGATTTCCTTGTAACCTTTCCCATCAATACCTGCCTCTTCCTACTCCCAGAAATAACTACTGTTCTTACATGTGTCACCATGCATAAGTTTTTACTGTTCTTGAACTTTGTATAAATTATATCATATATAATACACCTTTTTTTGGTCTGGTTTCTTTTGCTCAGCATAATACTTTTGCAGTTCATCCATGTTGTTGCATGTATCATTTCATTCTCTTTTACTGCTGTGTACTAATCCATTGTATGACTATACAGGCATACCTTGGAGATATTGCAGATTTGGTTCCAGACCACCACAGTAAAGCGAATATCACAATAAAGTGAGTCACATGAATTTTTTTGGTTTCCCAGTGCATATAAAATTTATGTTTACACTATACTGTAGTCTGTTAAGTGTGCAATAGCATTATGTCTAAAAAACAATGTACATACCTTAATTAAAAATACTTTATTGCTAAAAAATGTTAACCATAATCTGAGCCTTCCGTGAGTTGTAGTAGTAACATCAAAGATCACTGATCACGGATCACCATAGCAAATATAATAATAATGAAAAAGTCTGGAGTGTTGCAAGAATTACCAAAATGTGATCCAGAGACCCAAAGTGAGCAAATGCTGTTGGAAAAATGGCATCAATATAGACTTGCTCAACACAGGGTTGCAACAAACTTTCAATTTGTAAAAAATGCGGTTATCTGCAAAGTGCAATAAAATGAGGTATGCCTGTACTTCGTTTCTTCCTTCTTCTTTTGACATTTAGCTTGTTTCTAGTTTTTGGCTTTCATCAACAAAGCTGCTTTGAACATTCTTATACATGACTTTGGTGGACCCATGCACTCTTTTCTTTGGGGCATATAGCTAGGAATAGACTTGTAGAGTCATAGGGTAGGTATATGTGTAGCTTTAGTTGTTTTGCTAAACAGTTTTGTGAAGTGTCTGAACCAGTTTACACTCCCATCAGAAACAGGAGAGTTCCCATTTGTGTCACATCCTCACCAACACTTGACATTGTGAGTCTTCTTTATTTTATCCATTCTGGTGGATGTGTAGTGGTTTTAATTTACATTTCTCTGATGGAGAATAATGTTAAGCTTTTTATATGCTTATTCGCCATTAAGATATTGTCTTTTGTACCAACAGTCTTTTTTTTTTTTTTTTTTTTTTTTTTTTTTTTTTTTTTTTGCTGTACGCGGGCCTCTCACTGTTGTGGCCTCTCCCGTTGCGGAGCACAGGCTCCGGACGCACAGGCTCAGCGGCCATGGCTCACGGGCCCAGCCGCTCCGCGGCATATGGGATCCTCCCAGACCGGGGCACGAACCCGTATCCCCTGCATCGGCAGGCGGACTCTCAACCACTGCGCCACCAGGGAGGCCCCCAACAGTCTTTATATCATGTGAATCACACTGTCTAAATACATCCGTTTTTTTTTTAAGATACTGACTTTTGTCCAGTGCTTGTTCAAATATTTTGCTCATTTTTTAAATTGGGTTGTCTGCCTTTTGCTTACTGATTTGAAGGAATTTTTATATACTATGGATACAAGTTATTTGACAGATACATGATTTATAGATATTCTAACAGCTGCTATTTCACTTTCTTATTTTTTTAATGAATAAATATTCTTTATTTTAATATATTTTAACTTAATAGTTTTCCTTTTATGATTACTAGTTTTTATAAACTTTTAATGAAGTTTTTTCCTACCACAGGGTTTTGAAGACATGCTCCTGTGTTTTTTTATCCAAAAGCTGTATGATTTTTCCTTTCTCATTTAGATTTACAATCCATCTTAAAAAAAAAAAAACCTCACAACTTTAAAAAACATATATAATGTAAAGTAGGATGAAGACAAGTTTTTTCCAGATGGAGTACAGTTGACCTAACTCTATTAAAAATAAAATCCTTTCCCCACAATCTTAAATGTTTATGTACCTAATAACAGAACATTAAAATGCATGAAGCCAAAGCTACAAAGAGAAATAGATAAATTCATAGTTATATTAGATTTCTAATATAACTCGCATTGTCAAAAATTGATAGGAAAGATAGACAGAAAATCAGAAAGGATATAAGAAGACTCGATCACCTGTAAACCTATTTGTCCCTATTGACGTTTAAAGAAAGCTCCACCTAACAACAGCAGAATACACATTTCTTTTTAAGTGCACCCAGAGCATTTACTAAGATAAACTGTATTGTATGCTATCAAACAAGTCCCAATAAATTTTAAAAGAGTCAAATCATACAAAAAGTGCTCTCTTCATAGTATGAGGGTGTTTCGTGTTGGGTAATTGCAATCACTGTTGCTTTTGTTGTCATCATCCATTTACAATGCTTGGTGTCAGTTTATCTCTTCTAAAAATAAAATACAGTGTGTGTGTGTGAAAAAAAATGCTCTCTTATTACAATGGATAAAATTAAGAGTCAACAAAGATATCTGGAAAATCTAATATTTTGGAAATAACTCACTTCTAAGTAACTGATGGGTCAAAGAAGAAATCCAAAGGGAAATTAAAAAGTATTTTACACTGAATAAAATTATTCTGATAATGTGGTGAATTTATTTTTTTTTAAAATATGAAATCAGTCTTAGAATGAACCACTCTTGGTTGTGGTGAATTTTCCTTTTTATATCTTTAGATTAAATTTCCTAATATTTTATTTAGGATTTTTGTTCATCAGAGAAATTGGTCTTTAATTTTCCTTTCTTTTCCAACATACAGCAAGGTTGAAAGAATTTTACAGTGAACACCCGTTTAGCCACCACCCAAATTCTATAATTAACATTACAAATTTTTTAATTATAGTAAAATAAATATAACAAAATTTACCATCTTAATAATTTTTAAGTGTACATACAGTTCAGTAGTGTTAAGTACATTCACACTGTTGAGCAACCAATCTCCAGACTTTTTCATCTTGCAAATGGAAACTCTATACTCATTAAACAACTCCCTATTTCTCTACTCCCCAAGCCCCTGGCAACCACAATTCTACTCTCTGTTTTCTATGAATTTGACTTTGTTGAACCTCATATGAGTGAAATCCTACAGTATTTGTCTTTTTGTGACTTATTTCACTTAGCAGTGTCCTCAAGGTTCATCCATGTTGTAGCTTATGTCACAATTTCAATACTTTTTAAGGTTGAGTAAATATGTATATACAACATTTTACTTAACCATGCATCTGTCAATGGAGACATGTGTTGCTTACACCTTTTAGCTATTGTGAATAAAGCTGTTATGAACAAGGGTATGCAAATATCTCTTTGAGACCTCACTGTAAATTCTTTCAGAAATTTACCCAGAATTTTAAGATCATATGGTAATTCTATTTTTAATTTTGGGGGGAACTGCCATACTGTTTTCCATAGCTTCCAATTTCTTCATATCCTCACCAATACTTTTTTTTTTTTTTTTAATAGTAGTCATCCTAATGGACATGAGGTCGTAGTTGTAGTTTTGATTTACAGTTTCCTAATAATTAGTGATGTTGAGCATCTTTTCATGTTCTAGTTGGCCATTTGTATATCTTCTTTAGAGAAATATCCATTCAAGTGTTTTGCCCATTTTTGAATCAGGTTATTGTTTTTGTTGTTGAGGTTTAAGAATTCTTTATATATTCTGGATATTAGCCCTTTATGATATATATGATTTGAAAATATTTTCTCTTATTCTGTGTGTTGCCTCTTTACTCTGATGGTAGTATCCTTTGATACACAGAAGCTTTAAATTTTGATGTAGTCCAGTTTATTTGTTTTCTCTTCTGTTGCCCCTGCTTTTGATGTCATATCCAAGAAACCATTGCCAAATCCAATGTCATGAAGCTTTTCTTCCTGTTTTCTTCTAAGAATTTTATAGTTTTAGGTCTCTGATACATTTTTAAGTTAATTTTTGTATATGGTGCAAGGTAAGGGTCCAACTTCGTTCTTTTGTATGAAGATATCCAATTTTCCCAACTCCATTTGTTGAAGAAATTGTTCTTTCCCCATTGAGTGGTCTTGGCATCTTGTTGAAAGTCATTTGACCATATATGTGAGGGTTTATTTCTGGGCTCTCTGTTGTAGTCCATTGGTCAATATGTTTGTCTTTATGTCAGTACCACACCATTTTGATTAGTGTGGTACTGACATAAAGACAGTACCACACCAACTTTGTAATAGGCTTTGCAATAAGTTTTAGCTTTGCAATAAGTTTTGAAATCAGGAAGTGTGAGACCTGCAACTTTGTTCTTATGTGTCAATATTATTTTGAGTATTTGGGGTCCCTTGAGATCACTTACGAATTTTAGGATGGATTATTCTATTTCTGCAAAAATGCTATTGGAATTTTCACAAGGATTACATTAAATCTTTATATCAGTGTGACTCATGGCTTAGTTAGAAGCGAACCTCTAGTTTACAAATGTGGAATATTAGGTATAGGTACCTTTTTTAAAGATATAAATTTGTTTATTTATTTATTTTTGGCTGCGTTCGGTCTTCATTGCTGCCCGCAGGCTTTCTCTAGTTGTGGCGAGCTGGGGTTACTCTTTGCTGTGCCACGCGGGCTTCTCATTCCGGTGGCTTCTCTTGTTGCAGAGCACAGGCTCTAGACGTGCAGGCTTCAGTAGTTGTGGCACGTGGGCTCCGTAGTTGTGGCTCTTGGGCTCTAGAGCACAGGCTCTGTAGTTGTGGCACATGGGCTTAGTTGTTCCGTGGCATGTGGGATCTTCCCAGAACAGGGCTTGAACCTGTGTCCCCTGCATTGGCAGGCAGATTCTTAACCACTGCGCCACCAGGGAAGTCCCATTATGTACCTTTTTATTACTGATTTGTAGTTTAATATCACTGTGGTCAGGGAACATACTCTAAATGATTTCAAGCCTTTGAAATTAGTTGAGGTTTGATTTGTGACTAAGCATATTAATAAATGCCACTTACACACTTGGAAAGACTGTGTAATCTGTCCATATATATAGTGTTCTGTATATATCAATTAGATAAGTTATTTGTGTTGTTCTGGTCTTCTAATTTTTGTGTGTGTCTGTTTTCCATCAGTTATTGAGAGAAGTGTATTAAAAATCTCCCTTTCTGGTAGTGGATTTGTGTGTTTCTCCTTTTAAGATGTTTATTTTTGCTTTATGTATTTTGAAACTCTGTCAAACTAGATCAAATGATCTAGTACAGATTTTATGATATCCAAGGAATTGTGATATCTTTCTTGTAGTTTATATTATTATAAAAATTATTATCATTATAAAAACATTTTTCTTTATGTCTTGTAATGCACTTGTCTTATTAGTATAAGCTACTTTGTTATTAGTATAGCTGAGCTAGCTTTATTTTGGTTTATGTTTCTATTATATATCTTTCCACTCTGTTACTTTCACTCAAGTTCCTATATTTAAGAATTGTCTCTTGTAGTCAGTACATGGTTAGTTTTATTAGTTTTTAATCTAAACTGACAAGCTTAAGATTTTCATCTATTACATTTAGTGTAATTACCGATACATGTGGATTTTTATCATCTTACTATTTATTTTCTATTTAACCACCTGTTTTATGTTTCTTTTTCTCTCCTTTTTTGTCCTTTTATAGATTAGTCTATTTTTTGTTATTCAGTTTTTATCCTCTACTACTTTGTTAGCTATTTACTATTATACTAGCTTTGTCAAGTGGTTACTCTAGAGATTATTTGTACATTCTTGACTACTTATAGTCTAATAAAAATGATTTTTACCACTTTGCTTTTAATGCCAGAATCTTAGAACACTAACTCCATTTATACATCCAAACACCTTTTGTGTCGTTGTCATGCATTTTAATTTTACATATATTTTGAGCCCCTCAAATTGTTTTATATTGCTAATATTATTTATATTTATCCACATATTTACCTTTTCTGTTGCTCTTTTTCTTTCCTGCGATTACTTGCTTCCTTTAAAGATTATTTACCTCCCATCTGAATCTTTTAGTGTTTCTTTTAATTTAGGGCTCCTGGCAATTAAGTCTCTTAGATTTTTTCTGAACACTTATTTTACCTTTTTTACTTTGAAAAATGTTCAGTCCTTCAGAAATGTTATACCCGTGAACAACCATGAAAATTTTACCTAGATTCACCAGTTAGCATTTTTCCACATTTGTTTTCTTTCCCTATTTCTTTTACCTGATCCATTTGGGAGTTAGTTGCAGATATCGTAACATTTCCCCCTAAATATTTAATTCAGTATATAACCCCTAAGAACAGAGCCTTCTCCTACATAACCACAATATAGTTATCACACACATAATTTATCATTGATACACATTACTTCATCCATATTCACATTTCTCCATGTCTCAATAATGTATTTGATAGCATTTTGTTTTATTTTGATTTTTCTTTCTGTTTTCAATCTGGGATCCAATCAAGAATCATGCATTGTTGTATTTAGTTGTAATGCTTTCTTAGTCTGCTTTTTTTTTTTTTTTTTTTTTTTTTCTTTTTGCGGTATGCGGGCCTCTCACTGTTGTGGCCTCTCCTGTTGCGGAGCACAGGCTCCGGACGCGCAGGCCCAGCGGCCATGGCTCACGGGCCCAGCCGCTCCGCGGCATATGGGATCCTCCCAGACCGGGGCACGAACCCGCATCCCCTGCATCGGCAGGCGGACTCTCAACCACTGCGCCACCAGGGAGGCCCTCTTAGTCTGCTTTTATACAGAACTATTTCTTAGCCTTTTTTGGACATTCATGTCAGATATTTTTGAAGTGTAGGCCAATTTTGTAGAATATCCTCAGTTTGAGTTTGTCTTATTGCTTCATCATGATTAGATGCAGGTCAAACATTTTTGGCAGGATATTATGGAGATGACATAGTCTTTTCAGTTCAGCGGATCAGGGAGAACTTAATGTCAATTTGTAGTATTTTCATTAATTTTTAAAAGAAATTTTGCATTTTTAGTTGATAGTTCCCTTTTTATCCAAGAGTAGTTTGAGTTTGAAAAACTCCTGGCGAGAGAGGCTTTTTAATTTTTTTAAATTTCTCTTTTTATTGCATAGAAATCAGAGAATGTTATTTCCATATCTGCTTAATAGAATTTGATTATTTGTGATCTAATATCACTCTTTATGACTCTCCTGTGTATACTTAAGAAAATGGCTCATTCTCTGTTATCAGGGTAAAAATTTGATATCTGTCTGTAAGATTTGACGTTATTAAATCGTCCTCTATTTCCTTATTTTTTTGTCAGCTTGCTCTCTCTTAGAATGAGAATAGTGATACGTGAAAGTCTGTAATTATTAGTGGGTTTCTGTGTGTTTTTCTTTTTTTTTTTTTTTTTTTTTTATTTATTTATTTATTTTGATTTTGATGCTCTTTCCCTTTATTTTTATTTTATTTTTATTTTTTTATTTTGTTGTTGCTTTATAACAAATTTAATCAGTTATACATATACATATGTTTCCATATCCCCTCCCTTTTGCGTCTCCCTCCCACCCTCCCTATCCCACCCCTCCAGGCGGTCACAAAGTACCGAGCTGATCTCCCTGTGCTATGCGGCTGCTTCCCACTAGCTATCTACCTCACGTTTGGTAGTGTATATATGTCCATGCCGCTCTTTCACTTTGTCACAGCTTACCCTTCCCCCTCCCCATATCCTCAAGTCCATTCTCTAGTAGGTCTGTGTCTTTATTCCTGTCTTACCCCTATGTTCTTCATGACATTTTTTTTTCTTAAATTCCATATATATGTGTTAGCATACAGTATTTGTCTTTCTCTTTCTGACTTACTTCACTCTGTATGACAGACTCTAGGTCTATCCACCTCATTACAAATAGCTCAATTTCATTTCTTTTTATGGCTGAGTAATATTCCATTGTATATATGTGCCACATCTTCTTTATCCATTCATCCGATGATGGACACTTAGGTTGTTTCCATCTCCGGGCTATTGTAAATAGGGCTGCTATGAACATTTTGGTACATGTCTCTTTTTGAATTATGGTTTTCTCAGGGTATATGCCCAGTAGTGGGATTGCTGGGTCATATGGTAGTTCTATTTTTAGTTTTTTAAGGAACCTCCATACCGTTCTCCATAGCGGCTGTACCAATTCACATTCCCACCAGCAGTGCAAGAGTGTTCCCTTTTTTCCACACCCTCTCCAGCATTTATTGTTTCTAGATTTTTTGATGATGGCCATTCTGACTGGTGTGAGATGATATCTCATTGTAGTTTTGATTTGCATTTCTCTAATGAGTAAAGATGTTGAGCATCCTTTCATGTGTTTGTTGGCAGTCTGTATATCTTCTGTGGAGAAATGTCTATTTAGGTCTTCTGCCCATTTTTGGATTGGGTTGTTTGTTTTTTTGTTATTGAGCTGCATGAGCTGCTTATAAATTTTGGAGATTAATCCTTTGTCAGTTGCTTCATTTGCAAATATTTTCTCCCATTCTGAGGGTTGTCTTTTGGTCTTGTTTATGGTTTCCTTTGCTGTGCAAAAGCTTTTAAGTTTCATTAGGTCCCATGTGTTTATTTTTGTCTTTATTTCCATTTCTCTAGGAGGTGGGTCAAAAAGGATCTTGCTGTGATTTATGTCATAGAGTGTTCTGCCTATGTTTTCCTCTAAGAGTTTGATAGTGTCTGGCCTTATATTTAGGTCTTTAATCCATTTTGAGCTTATTTTTGTGTATGGTGTTAGGGAATGATCTAATCTCATACTTTTACATGTCCCTATCCAGTTTTCCCAGCACCACTTATTGAAGAGACTGTCCTTTCTCCACTGTACATTCCTGCCTCCTTTATCAAAGATAAGGTGACCATATGTCCGTGGGTTTAACTCTGGGCTTTCTATCCTGTTCCATTGATCTATCTTTCTGTTTTTGTGCCAGTACCATACTGTCTTGATTACTGTAGCTTTGTAGTATAGTCTGAAGTCAGGGAGCCTGATTCCTCCAGCTCCATTTTTCGTTCTCAAGATTGCTTTGGCTATTCGGGGTCTTTTGTGTTTCCATACAAATTGTGAAATTTTTTGTTCTAGTTCTGTGAAAAATGCCAGTGGTAGTTTGATAGGGATTGCATTGAACCTGTAGATTGCTTTGGGTAGTAGAGTCATTTTCACAATGTTGATTCTTCCAATCCAAGAACATGGTACATCTCTCCATCTATTTGTATCATCTTTAATTTCTTTCATCAGTGTCTTATAATTTTCTGCATACAGGTCTTTTGTCTCCTTAGGTAGGTTTATTCCTAGATATTTTATTCTTTTTGTTGCAATGGTAAATGGGAGTGTTTCCTTGATTTCACTTTCAGATTTTTCATCATCAGTATATAGGAATGCCAGAGATTTCTGTGCATTAATTTTGTATCCTGCAACTTTACCAAATTCATTGATTAACTCTAGTAGTTTTCTGGTAGCATCTTTAGGATTCTCTATGTATAGTATCATGTCATCTGCAAACAGTGACAGCTTTACTTCTTCTTTTCCAATTTGGATTCCTTTTATTTCCTTTTCTTCTCTGATTGCTGTGGCTAAAACTTCCAAAACTAGGTTGAATAAGAGTGGTGAGAGTGGGCAACCTTGTCTAGTTCCTGATCTTAGTGGAAATGGTTTCAGTTTTTCACCATTGAGGACGATGCTGGCTGTGGGTTTGTCATATATGGCCTTTATTATGTTGAGGAAAGTTCCCTCTATGCCTACTTTCTGCAGGGTTTTTATCATAAATGGGTGTTGAATTTTGTCGAAAGCTTTCTCTGCATCTATTGAGATGATCATATGGTTTTTCTCCTTCAATTTGTTAATATGGTGTATCACGTTGATTGATTTGCGTATATTGAAGAATCCTTGCATTCCTGGAATAAACCCCACTTGATCATGGTGTATGATCCTTTTAATGTGCTGTTGGATTCTGTTTGCTAGTATTTTGTTGAGGATTTTTGCATCTATGTTCATCAGTGATATTGGCCTGTAGTTTTCTTTCTTTGTGACATCCTTGCCTGGTTTTGGTATCAAGGTGATGGTGGCCTCGTAGAATGAGTTTGGGAGTGTTCCTCCCTCTGCTATATTTTGGAAGAGTTTCAGAAGGATAGGTGTTAGCTCTTCTCTAAATGCTTGATAGAATTCGCCTGTGAAGCCATCTGGTCCTGGGCTTTTGTTTGTTGGAAGATTTTTTATCACAGTTTCAATTTCAGTGCTTGTGATTGGTCTGTTCATATTTTCTATTTCTTCCTGATTCAGTCTTGGCAGGTTGTGCATTTCTAAGAATTTGTCCATTTCTTCCAGGTTGTCCATTTTATTGGCATAGAGTTGCTTATAGTAATCTCTCATGATCTTTTGTATTTCTGTAGTGTCAGTTGTTACTTCTCCTTTTTCATTTCTAATTCTATTGATTTGAGTCTTCTCCCTTTTTTTCTTGATGAGTCTGGCTAATGGTTTATCAATTTTGTTTATCTTCTCAAAGAACCAGCTTTTAGTTTTATTGATCTTTGCTATCGTTTCCTTCATTTCTTTTTCATTTATTTCTGATCTGATTTTTATGATTTCTTTCCTTCTGCTAACTTTGGGATGTTTTTGTTCTTCTTTCTCTAATTGCTTTAGGTGCAAGGTTAGGTTGTTTATTCGAGATGTTTCCTGTTTCTTAAGGTGGGATTGTATTGCTATAAACTTCCCTCTTAGAACTGCTTTTGCTGCATCCCATAGGTTTTGGGTCGTTGTGTCTCCATTGTCATTTGTTTCTAGGTATTTTTTAATTTCCTCTTTGATTTCTTCAGTGATCACTTCGTTATTAAGTAGTGTATTGTTTAGCCTCCATGTGTTTGTATTTTTTACAGCTCTTTTCCTGTAATTGATATCTAGTCTCATAGCATTGTGGTCGGAAAAGATACTTGATACAATTTCAATTTTCTTAAATTTACCAAGGCTTGATTTGTGACCCAAGATATGATCTATCCTGGAGAATGTTCCATGAGCACTTGAGAAAAATGTGTATTCTGTTGTTTTTGGATGGAATGTCCTATAAATATCAATTAAGTCCATCTTGTTTAATGTATCATTTAAAGCTTGTGTTTCCTTATTTATTTTCATTTTGGATGATCTGTCCATTGGTGAAAGTGGGGTGTTAAAGTCCCCTACTATGAGTGTGTTACTGTCGATTTCTCCTTTTATGGCTGTTAGTATTTGCCTTATGTATTGAGGTGCTCCTATGTTTGGTGCATAAATGTTTACAATTGTTATATCTTCTTCTTGGATCGATCCCTTGATCATTATGTAGTGTCCTTCTTTGTCTCTTCTAGTAGTCCTTATTTTAAAGTCTATTTTGTCTGATATGAGAATTGCTACTCCAGCTTTCTTTTGGTTTCCATTTGCATGGAATATCTTTTTCCATCCCCTTACTTTCAGTCTGTATGTGTCTCTAGGTCTGAAGTGGGTCTCTTGTAGACAGCATATAGATGGGTCTTGTTTTTGTATCCATTCAGCCACTCTGTGTCTTTTGGTGGGAGCATTTAGTCCATTTACATTTAAGGTAATTATCGATATGTATGTTCCTATTCCCATTTTCTTAATTGTTTTGGGTTCATTATTGTAGGTCTTTTACTTCTGTTGTGTTTCTTGCCTAGAGAAGTTCCTTTAGCATTTGTTGTAAAGCTGGTTTGGTGGTGCTGAACTCTCTCAGCTTTTGCTTGTCTGTAAACGTTTTAATTTCTCCATCAAATCTGAATGAGATCCTTGCTGGGTAGAGTAATCTTGGTTGCAGGTTTTTCTCCTTCATCACTTTAAGTATGTCCTGCCACTCCCTTCTGGCTTGTAGAGTTTCTGCTGAGAGATCAGCTGTTATCCTGATGGGGATTCCCTTGTGTGTTATTTGTTGTTTTTGCCTTGCTGCTTTTAATATGATTTCTTTGTGTTTAATTTTTGACAGTTTGATTAATATGTGTCTTGGCGTATTTCTCCTTGGATTTATTCTGTATGGGACTCTCTGTGCCTCCTGGACTTGATTAACTATTTCCTTTCCCATATTAGGGAAGTTTTCAACTATAATCTCTTCAAATATTTTCTCAGTCCCTTTCTTTTTCTCTTCTTCTTCTGGAACCCCTATAATTCGAATGTTGGTGCGTTTAATGTTGTCCCAGAGGTCTCTGAGACTGTCCTCTGTTCTTTTCATTCTTTTTTCTTTATTTTGCTCTGCAGCAGTTATTTCCACTATTTTATCTTCCACCTCACTTATCCGTTCTTCTGCCTCAGTTATTCTGCTATTGATCCCATCTAGAGTATTTTTTATTTCATGTATTGTGTTTTTAATCGATGCTTGATTCATCTTTAGTTCTTCTAGGTCCTTGTTAACTGTTTCTTGCATTTTGTCTATTCTATTTCCAAGATTTTGGATCTGGGAAATAGAATCTTGGATCATCTTTACCATCATTATTCTGAATTCTTTTTCAGGTAGAGTGCCTATTACCTCTTCATTTGTTAGGTCTGATGGGTTTTTATCTTGCTCCTTCTCCTGCTGTGTGTTTTTCTGTCTTCTCATTTTGCTTATGTTACTGTGTTTGGGGTCTCCTTTTTGCAGGCTGCAGGTTCGTAGTTCCTGTTGTTTTTGGTGTCTGTCCCCAGTGGCTAAGGTTGGTTTAGTGGGTTGTGTAGGCTTCCTGGTGGAGGGGACTAGTGCCTGTGTTCTGGTGGATGAGGCTGGATCTTGTCTTTCTGGTGGGCAGGTCCACGTCTGGTGGTGTGTTTTGGGGTGTCTGTGGACTTTTTATGATTTTAGGCCACCTCTCTGCTAATGGGTGGTGTTGTGTTCCTGTCTTGCTAGTTGTTTGGCTTAGGGTGTCCAGCACTGTAGCCTGCTGGTCGTTGAGTGAAGCTGGGTGCTGGTGTTGAGATGGAGATCTCTGGAAGATTTTCGCCGTTTGATATTATGTGGAGCTGGGAGGTCTCTTGTGGACCAGTGTCCTGAAGTTGGCTCTCCCACCTCAGAGGCACAGCACTGACTCCGGGCTCCTCAATTTGGGATGATGTGTTGTCTATTCATGTATTCCACAGATGCAGGGTACATCAAGTTGATTGTGGAGCTTTAATCCGCTGCTTCTGAGGCTGCTGGGAGAGGTTTCCCTTTCTCTTCTTTGTTCTCACAGCTCCTGGGTCTCAGCTTTGGATTTGGCCCCGCCTCTGCGTGTAGGTCGCCGGAGGGCGTCTGTTCTTCGCTCAGATAGGACAGGGTTAAAGGAGCAGCCTCTTCGGGGACTCTGGCTCACTCAGGCCGGGAGGGAGGGAGGGGCACGGAGTGCGGGGCGAGCCTGCAGCGGCAGAGGTCGGCGTGACGTTGCACCAGCCCGAGGCGCGCCGTGCGTTGTCCCAGGGAAGCCGCCCCTGGATCCCGGGACCCCGGCAGTGGCGGGCTGCACAGGCTCCCGGAAGGGCGGTGTGGGCAGTGACCTGCGCTCGCACACAGGCTTCTTGGCGGCGGCAGCAGCAGCCCCAGCGTCCCACGCCTGTCACTGGGCTCCGCGCTTTCAGTCGCGACTCGCGCCCGTCCGTGGAGCCCCTTTAAGCAGCGCTCTTAATCCCCTCTCCTCACGCACCAGGAAACCAAGAGGGAAGAAAAAGTCTCTTGCCTCTTCGGCAGCTCCAGAGTTTTCCCGGACTCCCTCCCGGCTAGCTGTGGCACATTAGCCCCCTTCAGGCTGAGTTCTCGCCGCCAGCCCCAGTCCTCTCCCTGCGCTCTGACCGAAGCCCGAGCCTCAGCTTCCAGCGCTGCGTGCCCCGGCGGGCGAGCAGACAAGCCTCTCGGGCTGGTGAGTGCCGCTCGGCACCGATCCTCTGTGTGCGGATCTCTCCGCTTTGCCCTACCCAGGTATGTGGGGAGTTTCTTGCCTTTTGGGAGGTCTGGGGTCTTCTGCCAGCGTTCAGTAGGTGTTCTGTAGGAGTTGTTCCACGTGTAGCTGTATTTCTGGTGTATCCGTGGGGAGGAAGGTGATCTCCGCGTCTTACTCTTCCGCCATCTTCTCTTCTGCCTTCTGTGTGTTTTTCTTTTCATCTCCCATAGTTTTTTTTTTTTTTTTTTTTTGCGGTATGCGGGCCTCTCACTGTTGTGGCCTCTCCCGTTGCGGAGCACAGGCTCCGGACGCGCAGGCTCAGCGGCCATGGCTCACGGGCCCAGCCGCTCCATGGCATGTGGGATCTTCCCGGACCGGGGTACAAACCCGTGTCCCCTGCATCGGCAGGCGGACTCTCAACCACTGCGCCACCAGGGAAGCCCTCCCATAGTTTTTGCTTTAAGAAGGTGGTTGTGTGATTTAGTGCATAAATATTAATAACTGTTGTATTTTCATTATACTGCTAATTCTAGATGTTATAAAATGTTTTATCTCTGACCTTCAGCTTGAATTTTCCTTGCCTGATATCAGGCCCATAACCCTTGATATCTTATTGTTTTAATTTGCTTTGTGTACTCTTTCTCATGTCTTTTTTTTTATTAACTTCTGATTTACTTTGTTTTAGGAAGATGTTTTATATACAGCATAGAGTTGTTTTTTGCTTTGTGAACCAATTTGAAATTTTAAAAAATATATCACTTAATCACATTCACATTTATTGGTATGACTTTTATATTTGGTCTTTTTTAAAATTAATTAATTTATTTACTTATGGCTGTGTCGGGTCTTCGTTGCTGTGTGTGGGCTTTCTCTAGTTGCAGCAAGTGGGTGCTACTCTTTGTTGCGGTGCGTGGGCTTCTCATTGTGGTGGCTTCTCTTGTGGAGCACGGGCTCTAGGTGTGTGGGCTTCAGTAGTTGTGGCACGTGGGCTCAGTAGTTGTGGCACGTGGGCTCTAGAGCACAGGCTCAGTAGTTGTGGCTCACGGGCTTAGCTGCTCTGAGTCATGTGGGATCTTCCCGGGCCGGGGCTCAAACCCATGTCCCCTGCATTGTCAGGCAGATTCTTAACCACTGAGCCACCAGGGAAGTCCCTATATTTTGTCCTTAATATCTTATTATTTTGTTATATTTACAGTTTCTTTATGGTCTGTTTTGTGTGTGTAGGGGTATGTGAGTGTGTTGAGTGTGTGCTTTTTGGTACTTCAGAAGGCTTTTATTTTTTGTTCTATTGTTTAACTTTATAGTAATATCTTTTATCATGTCCTTATTCTGCCTTTTCCATACTTAATTGTCTTCTCTTTTTAAAAGATATCTTTTGACTCCTACTTATTAAGTTATAATCAATGAACTTATTTTACTTTCTCTCATCTTTCTTCTTCCATTTTTAATATTTGCATTATTTCTGCTTTTTAAGATAGTATAACATTTACAAATCATTTTTCTAATCTTGTCCCCACTCTTAGTTTTAGGTCTTTAATTAAATATATTACATGCTTACTATCAGTCTTTTTACTGAAGTTTACCCACGCTTCTTCTTCTTCTTCTTCTTCTTATTTTTTTGGCGGTACACGGGCCTCTCACTGTTGTGGCCTCTCCCGTTGCGGAGCACAGGCTCCGGAAGCACAGGCTCAGCGGCCATGGCTCACGAGCCTAGCCGCTCCGTGGCATGTGGGATCTTCCCGGACCAGGGCACGAACCCGTGTCCCCTGCATCGGCAGGCGGACTCTCAACCACTGCGCCACCAGGGAAGCCCATAGCTAAGATTTATTATAGCAAAAAGAGGGTACAAAGCAAAATCAGCAAAGGGAAAAGGTGCATGGGTGAAGTCCAGAGGAAACCAGGCACAGGCTTTCCCAGTGAAGTATCATAAGATATGCCTAATTACTCTGTCAGTGAGTTGTCAGCGCATGTGGAATGTTGTCTACCAGGGAAGCTCATTAAAGATTCTTTGCCCAGGGGTTTTATTAGGAGCTTTCCATGGAAGCACCCTCTGCCTAGCATGTACCAAAATTCCAGACTCCCAGAAGGAAAGTTGATGTTCAGCATAAACCATATTGCTTGCACAAGCAGTTTAGGCCCAGTGAGCCATGCTTATGCGTTATGGTAGCAGGAACCTTCTTGTAATACAAGTTCCTAGAAGCCAGCCAAGGGCCAGCCTTGCAAGCAAATCTTTTCAAGGATAGCAGTTTAGGTCTGTTAACTCTTTTTTGCAATAGCTACCTAGCCAAATACTTTACTCATCTTACTAGGAAAAGTTGTTGGGGATCTAAAATAGGTCAACAATGTCATACCTAATATAATCAGTTTTCTTCTCTGCAAAACTCTGACAAACAATTAATAGTGATGAAAAATAAAATTATTTCTCTATAACATTCTCAGAAAATTATACTCAATGAAGGAAGATAGCACAATTCTTCTCAGTCATAAGCTTAAGATTTTAATCTTTTTAAACATTTTAGATTGAGGTAATCCAAATGTCAGTATGTTAACAGAAGTAACCTTTTCTTCCTTCATTAATTTTTGTTAATGGGCAGAGAAAATGACCATGTAAAGAATTATATATTCCCTCTTTTCTTTTAGCCTAAGAAAGCTGTCAAGGTAAAACCTCATCCACCTGTAGTTCCTCGACCTTCCAGTAGTTCCACCGCAGCTGCTCGCCACAGATTGTTAAGGGTTCTCCCCAACATTGGGCAGTCTTGTTTACCTTCTCCTGGGAACACATATCTGCCTGACTCAGCCAGCAATGCCATTTCAAGTTTGGCAGCTCTGCCCTCTGCTGATAGATCCATATCATCTATCGCTAGTGATTTTCTTAAGGAAGACGATGACTGGGAGAGTAACACACAGTCTCATTCCAATAGTGGCTTCAAACTACCACCTCAGATACCCGCTATGGAGTTTGAAAATGACAAAGAGCTTGCTGATTCTATTCTCCATCTTGGATCATCCCTACCTAGGCAGACAAAAAACTTTTCAGGAAATTTGTCATCTAATAATGAGGATGACACTGTTTTATCTCCAACTTCAGAAGAGTGTGTAACTGAAGAATCGCTTCTACCTGAAGTGGGTTCGTTTGCTTCCTTTACCGAAGGAATTGCTGATGAACAGAACAGTGGCTTAGAAGGCACACGGAAGGTAAATCCAGAATTCTCACTCACTAATGGTGATAAAGGGTTGAAAGCCACAGAGAAGCATCTTAAATATGTTGCAAGAGTGTTGAGTGGTGAATCAGTAGAAACTGCAGTTCTCGACCACCGTGAATTAAGTCCTCACAAGAATAGACTCTTATCACCTCTTCACTGTTCTGCACCAATGTCACTACATAACTCTCTGGTGAAACCACAGAGACAGTCCAAATGTTTTGAGTCTGGGAACCTCCAGTCTTCTGCTTCACAAAATGTGCTTCGGTCGCTGGACGTTCGAAATATAACTGATTCTTCTTTCTCTAGGACTCCTTGCTTTCGAGCTGTTAAAGTCGATTCACCTGGGAAAAGATCTGATATTATTTCTAAAGTTGAGGCTCGGGATATCACAGAAATGGCTAACAAGGCATCCAAAGAGCCTGTTGGTTGTGTAAATAATATAGGTTTTCTTGCTTCGCTGGCCCGGAGCGCAAGCAGAGACAGCTTGAAGAGCACACGTGGGGCAGGCAGGCTTCGAACCTCTGGAATTGGGCTGTTTACAAACCTCCAGCATTTTCAGGAAGAAAGCCTTAGGAAAAGTTCTCCCCGGTTAGAACCTACAGAATTTTTTTTAGTAAGTATTTGCCTTTCAATATGTTCTACTAGTTATCCATGTAGTGGTTCAACATATAGTTTGTTTTTTGTTTACACATTAAATAAAGAGGCCTAAGGTTGAATTCTTTTCATAACTTTCTCTTAAAATGTTTATCTAGTTTGTAGAAAATTTTTTTGACAGTTGAATTTTAAATAATGTTTTGGTCCTAAACTGAGAACTGTAATTTGAAAGTAGCTTTGTGTAAACAGTTTATCATGTGTTTTTAAATACTAAATATTTTTATTAATGTTTTTCCTCAATAAGAACTTTTATTTGAGCCATCGAATTTTACTTTCTTATAGATAAAGAGTAAGTACAATATTGATGGATGGGACAATCAGGTTCCAAGTTAATTTAATTAAAAACAGATTAAATAATTTTAAATGAAAGCTCAGCAGCATTTTTATAATAAAATATAATTATTTCATGTTTGGTGACCTTTCCTTCTATTTTCCATTAACTCACCTCTATAGATGTTTTGTGTTTTAATTGTAGTCTGCCCGTGGTATTGGAATGAATGGAAATAATACAGCAGCAGGGAAAAGAGTAGGTAAGCAACAGATAATTTTGAAAACAATATAAGGCTAATAATCATAGCATTATGCATACTATGAATTTGAATTTTCAAAGAGAAATGAGAACATTCTCTGTGGTATGTACAGAGTAAACTTTCCCTAAACTTTGTTCCACTTAAGAAAATGATTATGAGAACTGACTGTAGGACATATTTGAAGAATCAAATAAAAATTGAAATTGAGGTCTCTGTTGTCTGGGAAAAGATATGGTCTATGTGAAAAGCTAAGATGCATGAAAAATTAACATGTAGTTCACAACCCTCCTAGTCCCTCGCCACTCTAGAGCCATGCTGGGTGCTGGATGGGTTTTGAGGAAATACCCTAGAAAGGTGTTTCTTAAAGTCATGGTCCAATATCAAGGACAGTAGTAAGAGCTCCATTTGATGAACTGTTTTTTTCTGGATGAAAAAAGGGACAGTCTCTTTGACTAGCCCTTTCCAAGGCATAGTAGCAGAAATGACTATATTCTTAGCACTCACTTCTACCAATAACACCTTAAAGGTGCACTGGCCAGCCATTATTTCCTAAGAAGCCATTACTATCATCATTTTTTGTGTTTTAATACCCAGACTAGAGATGGGAACTCTAACAAAGATGTACCACCTTTGTAGCCCCAAAGTTCTAAAGAATACATTATATATTATGGTTGCCATGTTACTTTCATATCTTTAAAGAGATACCTAGGGTTTGTTTCCAGTACTGTATAAGGCCCAAGGTTCTAAAGTCTTAATATATCCACTTTTTAATTTTTTATTTTGATAAAACCCACATAACAAAATTTAGTATCTTAACCATTTTTAAGTGTACAATTGAACGACATTAAGTAATTAACATTTTTGGCCAACGAACACCACCATACATCTCCAGATCTCTTTTCATCTTGAAAAACAGAAACTCTGTACCCATTGAACATTAACTCCTCATTCCTCCCTCTCCCCAGGCCTTGGCTACCACTGTTCTATTTTCTGTCTCTATAATTTTAACTACTCTAAGTACCTCGTATAAGTGAAATCATTGTCTTTTCATGCCTGGCTTACTTAGCATAGTGTTCTCAAGGTTCATCTATGTTTTAGCATGTGTCAAAATTCCCATACTTTTTAAAGCTGAATAATATTCCATTGTATGTATATACAACATTCTGCTTACCTCTGCATCTATGGATGGAGACTTGTGTTGCTTCCACATTTTACCTGTTGTGAATAATGTTATTACAGACACGAGTATACAAATATCTCTTTGAGACTCTGATTGCAATTCTTTTGGGTATATATCCAGAAGTGGAATTGCTGATTCATATGGTAATTCTATTTTTAATTTTTTGAGGAACTGCCATACTGTTTTCCGTAGTAAGTGTACCATGTCACATTCCCACCAGCAGTGTACAAGGTTTCCAATTTTTCTACATTCTCACCAATACTTGGTATTTTCTGTTTTGTTTTGTTTTGTTTGATAGTGGGCATCCTAACAGGTGTGAGGTAGTATCTTATTGTGGTTTTGATTTGCATTTCCCTGATGATTAGTGAAGTTGAGTATCTCCTAATGTGCTTAACCATTTGCATATCTTCTTCAGAGAAATATGTGTTCAAATCGCTTGCCCATTTTTGAATTTGATTGTTTTTTGTTGTTGAGTTTTAGGTGACTCTATATATTGGATGTTAATTCCTTATATATGATTCGCAAATATTTTATCCCATTCTGTAGGTTGCCTTTTTACTTTGTTGATAATGTCTTGATGCACAATAGTTTTTAATTTTCATGAAGTTCAATTTGTCTATTTTTTCCTTTGTTGCCTGTGTCTGGTGTTGTGTTCAATAAATTGTTGCCATATCCAGTGACAGGAAGCTTTTCCCGTATATTTTACTTTAGGAGTTTTATAGTTTTAGGTCTTACATTAGGTCTTTCATACATTTGAACTAATGTTTATATATGGTGTAATGTAAGGGTCCAATGTTATTCTTTTCCATGTGGATATCCAGTTTTCGAGGCACCATTTGTTAAAAAGACTGTCCTTTTCCCCATCAAATGGTCTTGGCACCCTTGTCAAAATCATTTGATTATATATGTGAGGGTTTATTTCTGGGTTCTTTATTGTATTCCATTGACCTGTATGTCTGTATTTATGCCAGTACCACACTGTTTTGATTATTATAATGTATCTACTTTTAATGTTATAATTATTTTTCTTTGACACCTATTTAAATCTGTCCAGTCCTAACCCACAGCTCAGCCTCTTGGAAGTTTGTGTTGTACTTGTCCCATCTCTCTCAACTCTAATTCAGCCTACAGTGCTTTCTTCTCTTCTCGCTGCTCATCTGAAACTGCCATTGCTGAGGTCACCAAAGATCTACATAATTTCAAATCCAGTGGATACTTCTGTATCCTTATCTTACTTGATTGTTATGGCCTTCTTCTTGAAATAGTTTTTTTTTCTTTTCCTTTCTTTCTCCCTTTTTATCTTTTTTTATTCTGGGCTATTACATTTTTGTAGATTTTTGGTTTTGTTTGTTTTTGTTTTTTTTAAGCCTCAGTTTTCTTTTTAACTTGTTTTACCAGTCCCTCTGCTTGTCCCCAAGTGTATACTCTTCTGATTGATTTCATTTAGGTCAAGTCATCAGCTGCTACCTGCAGTGATGATTCTCCAAACTAGAGCTATGTAACTTGATGCTGTTTTATTTCATTAATAACTGTATCATTCTGAATTACCTAGAAGAGTCTGTGAAAGTTTTGGCATAAGTTTTGTTTAATTGACTTAATCAAGTTCCTCCATCGGCCTCTTTGCTTTTCACTGTAGGGTCTCCCTTGGAAATCTTATCCATCGTCATAGCTTTGGTTATCATTTTTAGGCAGATGATTACCAAACTTGCATCTTGAACACCATTTAATACTTTGTTTGCTGGCTTATTCTGTTGGGTGAATTTTTATAGATTATTGTGTTAGATCAAATATTAGGCCATATTTCCTAAATATTGGTCTAATTAGACCAATTAGACCAATATTTAGGAAATGCCAATCAAGTGAGTTAATCCAAATATCTTTACTCTCGTTCTGAAAAGCAACTGTTCGCATTGGCATTATTTTATTGACTTTTTCTTTATTCATATGTTCATTACACACTTGAGAGAAGGCTTCAGAGAGGAGTTGATGATTGATGATATCTTCTTACAGGATGAGTAGAGTTTTACTAGGTTGACAAGGTTACTGGAGCATTTTAGAAGAAGAGATTGCACATGTGAATGGGTCTGGCACATCATTCAGGGTGGGTATGATGTGGCAAATGACAGAAAATGACTCTGGAAAGTTAGAAAGGTATCATATTGGACATGTGACCTTGAATGTCAATCCATGGAAGTTGAATTTTTCCTGTTGGTAGTAGGGAGCCTATATATTAGGGCTGGTTCCTAGCATGGAGTATATGACTAATAATTTTTTTTTCTCTGGTTGGTAGAAGGATATATGGAAACCATTCTCATAGGAGAAGACTGCGGTTATGTTTCTGTGCCACCTTATTTCGGTCACTACTATGTTCTCTGTTTCTGCACATTCACAAGAGTTCTTGAATAAAAAAAAAAGCTTGGGAAACATTGAATTAAGCACCCCCAAGCAAAGAAAAGCATGAAAATATGACTACACTGAACTAAATTTTCGTCAACAGATTTTTTTCTACTGTTGTTTAAGGAAGAATATCCAAAGCCTGAATTTCAAAGATAATTGCAATTAGATGAGCTTCAGAGGATATCTGGTAGTATATGCCTTTCCTCTGTGTCCTGTGCAAATGCTTGTCTTATTTTTATTTAAGAAGAGGAAAGTATCCCATCACATTTGTGAAATGTTCTTGATAACTCTAAGTGCACTTGAAGAAGAAAGTGCTTATTAACTTGAGTTGGTGCCTGGCCACCATTAGGGGTCATAAGTTAGTTTCCAGTTTTAGGCAATTTTTTTTTCCAGTTTTGGGCAAGATCTTGGACTGTATTTTAGCCTAGTAATAAAGCATACTTAATTTTACTGGGCTTGTATATCCAGCACCCAGTTTGGGTTGTGGCAAAAGGCATAGTGCCAATTAATTGTAATTCCAACTTTTTGAACCCTTGAAGGATTTTCAGAGACTTTTAGCTGCCAGATAAACATTAAGCCCAGACCTCTCAGACCTTTTCCAGTAGTAGAGAATAGGTATCATTTCTATTGACACTCTACCATTTTTCTTCTCACTTCTTCCCTTTGTTTTTGCTTTCTTTGTTTGCCTCTTGTTTCTTGGCCTTTGGGTGCCACCATGCACTGTGTACTTACACTGTTAGTGTAACAAGTATGGTTAGTGACATTGAGTCTCTATGCTTATGAGTGGGGTTTGTTGGAATTCTGCTCAGTTCTAAAAGCGTTTCACTTAGTATTTAAAGAAATTGATTTAATTCTTTCTCATATAATAGCAGGTGTGCTCTTATTTTTAAGGTAAAAAATCAAGTTGTTACAATAGCCCAGAATTTAGTAAATATTTTCTTTCTTTCTTTTTTTTTTTTTTTGCGGTATGTGGGCCTCTCACTGTTGTGGCCTCTCCCGTTGCGGAGCACAGGCCCAGCAGCCATGGCTCACGGGCTCAGCCGCTCCGCGGCACGTGGGATCCTCCCAGACCGGGGCACGAACCCGTTTCCCCTGCATCGGCAGGCGGACTCTCAACCACTGCGCCACCAGGGAAGCCCCAGTAAATATTTTCTGAAAAGGTAGTAGTACTGTGAAATCGAGCAATGTACCCTGAGTCACTATTGATAATATGATATTTTATATAAATATAACATTTAAAATTTTCAGAATGCTTTTTGTATGTGAGAACTGAGTTGACCTTTCAACACTTAGAAACTTAGGGAGAAAAATACATGTCCTGTTATACAAATGAACAGATTGGTTTTGATGAATTTAGTTTCTATGGTATAATTAGGTCTAAAAGCCCAGTTTCATGATATTCCTGTGCTCCTTCTTGGTGTGAAAGAACAGGGTGATTATAATACATATTATATTGTTCCTCAGAAGCCTCATAAATATGATTTTGAACCAGATATTCTTCTTGATTCTCTGCCAAAGTTCAGTATACTTTATTTTTATCTTATTTTTTTTCGGTACACGGGCCTCTCACTGTTGTGGCCTCTCACTTGCGGAGCACAGGCTCTGGACGCGCAGGCTCAGCGGCCATGGCTCACGGGCCCAGCCGCTCCGCGGCATGTGGGATCTTCCCGGACCGGGGCACGAACCCGTGTCCCCTACATCGGCAGGCAGACTCTCAACCACTGCGCCACCAGGGAAGCCCCAGTATACTTTAAATATACAGAGTGTCCTCAGAAATAATTAGAAAGGTGTTGGTATGTAAAAACTATAAGTCCTAAAAATATGTCTTAGTCAGTAGAAACCTACCACATCTTTAAAAATATAACAGTTCTAGTGCATCTTTACTTGCAACTCTGTAAATAATTTTAGATATAAAAAAAGCACTAATTAATTTTTTATGGCTTAGAGGTTTGCTGTGGCAGGAATGTGTTTAACGTTTTAATAGTATTTCACATCTAGAATTTTATGTCTATATTAATCAAGGTGTGCTTTCTCTAACAGGAGAATGTACTCATCACCTCCCACCTGTGAAAGCCCCTATTCAAACAAAGAAGAAAACAACAAAGCATTGTTTTCTTTGTGGAAAGAAAACTGGACTGGCTACTAGCTACGAATGCAGGCAGGTTGGCTAGCTGAAAAGCTGGGATGCTTTTTTTGTGGTGACCCAGTGTGGGGATACAATACAAAATGTTCTTTAAATTGCCTATTCATAACATCATTAAGATGATGTTCAAATAGCAGACCCAGCTGAACTCCTTATTGGCTGAAGTAAAGAGCAAGTAGATAGCTTATGTGTTTCCAAAGTCATGAGATCCTCCCCTGCCCTTTAAAGTAGGATATATAAACCAATGGAAGTGTACTTTCTTTGTCTTATGATAGATATACTTGGTTTCTCTTTGACTGTAGCTTGGAAGAACCCCTCCTCCAAGATTCTGTTTTATTTTATTTATTTATTTGGCCACTCTGAGTGGCATGCACGATGCAGGATCTTAATTCCCCAACCAGGGATTGAACCCTTGCCCACTGCAGTGGAAGCGTGGAGTCCTAACCACTGGACCACCAGGGAATTCCCGATTCTATTTTAAATTAAACAAAAAAGGAGTAAATTTAACATTAATGTACTATTAATTATGATTATATGGTACACTTTTCAAAACAGATGAATAATATGTTTATAAAAATAATTAATTTTTCCTACCCATAATTATTTCTTTCATTAGCATTGCTAATATGCTCCAAGGATGGTGTCTGCCCTTAGGTTGAGGCCAGGCATTAAACAAAGCTGCTGCTTTTTAGAGTGTATTCTGTTCAAATGGAAACAGCTTATCTTGTTGCTAGAAGTACTTTAAAATCCTTTCATGGCATAGTTAGGTTTTACATAATTTAATTTTCTTATAAGACTGAATTTCTCGAAATTCAGAGTTCTCCCAGGTTTACTAGATATAAGAGGAAGTGGTAGATATATTTATTGCTTTTTGCAGTTTTACTACTTCCTAGAGGTCAACAGCCTGTTTCACTCCAGAAGAGATTCTTTATTATAAAGTCTCATATTCATAGACAACTAACCAGTTCTTTTTTTGGGGTGCTTGTGCTTGTTTATGAGTAGAAGGGAAATGTCAGCCCTGCAATTCTAAAGAGAACTAAAGGGCTCCTGCTGGACTATGTGAAATCAAGCTTTGATCTCCCAAAGAGATGAGGTTCTTGTAGAAATGTGACTATTCACATAAACTTTTTTTTGTGCTTTAGATGTGGAAACAACTTCTGTGCATCTCATCGCTATGCAGAAACTCACAGCTGCACCTATGATTACAAGAGTGCAGGGAGGAGATACTTACAGGAGGCAAATCCTGTGGTTAATGCACCAAAACTTCCAAAAATCTAACTCTTGCTCTGCACCTAACTGTTCTGCCTGAGGAATCGTATTACAAGGACAGAAGAAATATTGTTTAGACTGCATTATTTTTGTTCGACTCCAAAAGATTTGCCAAATAACAAAAGCATATAATGCATACTGTTGGAGAACAAGAATGCTACTGTATTTGACATCTTTATTTTTTGGTGAATCAAAAGTTTTAAAAGTAGTTTTAAAAACTTTAAACTATAATGATTTAGCTTTGTTATTGCACGTCGTATGTTAAGTATTTTATATTTGATACTGCAGTTTTACTAGACAAGTCTTCAAAAGATGCACTTTAGGAAGTTAACGTTGACTATGTAACCAGCTTCCATGTACAGAAATGAGCCTTCATGTAATGGCTCTACTCAAATCTACAATTTTTTTATGGGGGTGGGGTGTGTGGGGATTTAAAACAAATATCCCATACGTGAAAGTTTATTGAGTTTACTGGCAAGTTCCTTTTTATTTCAAGCTTTTTGTAAAAAAAGAACATTAGTTTTCCAGTGTGGTTTTAACACATATATTTCTTCCATATTCAGACTGGCATTCAGATATGTATCCATTCTATAAAACACATCATGTTAATCATAGTATATATTTCTTAAAATACTACTTTTTGAATGGTAGTTTTAAAATAGATGATGTCCCACTTGTTGCCATTAAATACAGAACCCAACTTTTCACTTTTTGAAAAATGGCTATACTGAAAACAAAATCTCACAGCTTGGTTTGTTTTTCTTATGAGTGCTATTACCAGGAGAAATTAAAATAAATATTCAGTTTCATTATGATTTTGATTATTTGATTATTTACAATAATTTTTCTTTTATAAATACTTTAAAATAAAACCATTTAATTAAATAAATCAGTAATTTATTCTACTTGGAAAAAATGACTGTCAGTATAAAAGAATGCTTTTAAGGTGTAAGGGCTCTGCTCCCCAGATGCAGCTAATATACCATTCCAGCTTTTGGGAGGCCACTTGCTTTATAGAAGCTTAGTTGAATCTGATGCTGAACCCTGGTAAATAGCTGGCAGGCAACCCAAGTAGACTCTGCAACTCTAGTCCAACCCAAGTGGGATCTGCACTGGTACCAGAAGGCTAATTTAGGTGCTTCACAGGGCCACAGGGCCTCTTTCTCCATGCAAGGCTGAATGAAATGAAGAGTTCCGTTACCCTTCCTCTGCTTCCTATAAGAGATTAAATGTTGAGTGGAGAAAGATTCCTTCAGAGCAAGAAGGAAATACATTTACAAAAGGGAAAGGTGAGAAATTAGTGGAGTAGTGATGCAGTTAGGGGTTGATAGCATACTTTTTAAGGGGGGCTATATAGGCTAATGAAAAATATTTCCATCTGTGTTGAGCAGTTCAGCTTTTACTCTATTACATGGCTAGGCTGCTGAAAAATGGGCCAAGACATATTTATTCTATAGATAAATATGGATGCTTAGGACATGTTTGGTATATGCTTAGTGCACTATGCTTTATAAACCAAGACCATGTAGAAATAAGTCTTGTTTTAAGTTTACCAAAGATTTTGGTCAAAGTTGAGTCTTTTTTTTCTAATTTCTAAGTCACTGAGAAATAAACCAGTTTAATTCAAGAAATTATATATATGTATATATATATATATACATATATATTTTAAACATCTTTATTGGAGTGTAATTGCTTTACAATGGTGTATTAGTTTCTGCTGTATAACAAAGGGAATCAACTATACACATACATATATCCCCTGGGAGGCATTTCTTTATGCCTTAAATTCTTATGGGGAAGTGATCATAATTTTTAGAGACTTCAGATCTATCCTTGCATTGCTAGTAATTAGCAGAATGCCTTGCATATAGGCACTGGTTAAACATTAGTTAAATGAATTAATTTTATTGGACAGCTTACCATGACAAAAAAATGAAGGCATTTATATTGTTTTATATAACTAAACTAACTTTATATAATAAAATCTAGTTTCTGGATTTTTTTAAACAGTAAGCATTTGGTTTTAGCAACACTAAAAGTCTGAAAAATTTTAATTTTTACCTACATGAAATATTTTCAAGTTTAGTGAACTTTAATCATTCTAATATGGGAATTTTAAATACTAAGATGTTTTAAAATTTTATCAGTGTTGTTAACTTGTGGAGGTATTTAATTATAAAAAAGAAGACAGGAATTAATTTTCTGATATATGTTTCATATGGTTTTATGCCATCATGATAGATAATTCAGTCCTGTATGTAGCAGTGTTTCCCAAATTATGACCCCTATACCACTCCTGGAACATGAGATGATTTTAAGTGATATATGGATGAACATTTTTTAATAATTATATATTGTATCAGAAAAAATGTAACTCTAAGTAACTTAAGTTGAAAATAAAATAAATTGATATAGGTTAAAAAAAACGGATTGAAAATTGCCAAGCAAGGGTACATACAACAAAAATCATAAAAGTTGACGCTAATGACTGAAATTTAGGAAAGAAGGTATGATTTTCTCATTTTTCTTTGAAAATTATGTTAAACTTTCAAAGTGATTGATGAAAGTAAATTACATAGTTTTAGAAAAACTATATAAAGATGAAAAATGAAAGTAAAAATGTCACCGTATACCTCCCCCAATCTCTTTTAATAATTTCTATTTTAGTTTTTCTGGTAGTTACCGTCATAACAGTAGCCAATATAAACATTATTTTTTGATGCCCCATTATTACAGGTAAGGAATTTAGCATGATAACACATTACTTCAAGACTGTACTTCCCAATTTTTTAGTGCGTTAGTCTGCTCATGCTGCCATAACACAAAATACCACAGACTGGGTGGCTGAAACAGAGAAAACTGTGAGAACAGAAATTAAACAACAGAAATTAATTTTCTCACAGTTCTGGAGGCTTGAAGTCCCAGATCAAGGGATCCAGCAGGTAAGATCTCTTCTGGTAAGATCTCTCTTCCTGGCTTTCAGAGAGCTGCTCTCTCTCTGTCCTCACATGGTCTTTCCTCAGGGTGCACACACGGAACTTTGATGTCTCTTCTTACAAAGGCACTAATACCATGGGATCAGGGCCTCTCTCTAATGACCTCATTTAATCTTAATTACTTCCTTACTCCAAATACAGCCACGCTGGGGGTTAGGGCTTCAACATATGGATTTGGAGGAGACACATATTTAGTCCAAAATGATTAGTTATTTTTAGTTACAGTAGTTATTTCAAATCCACTCACTCCTCTGCAGTTACCCTAGTCCATGTTACCATAGCTTTCACTTGAGCTATTGCAATAGCTTCCTAACTGGGCTCCTTAAATTAGTTCTATGTCCTTCATAACCCATTGTCTACTCTTAACTGTAGTGTGCTTGCAGAACCAAAAAATTGAGCACATCGATGCTTGCAATGTATCAGTGACTTCTTGTTTTCTTAGAATAAAGACCCAAATCCTTAACCCTTCTTACTAGTAAGACTCCTGTGGTCTGGCCCCCGTCTACTTCTCCAGCCTCATATTGTACTGTTTATCCATGCTTTCTGGGATTTGCCCACACTAACTTGTAGTTTTCCCAGCCTGTTTTCCCTTGTTAACAGCAACTCTTTATTCAGATGCCAACTCCATTGTTACTTCCTGAAGGAAGCAAACCTCTTTGTAACTGTTGCCCACGTTAAGAAATAAGAAACATTGCCAGTACCCCAGAACTCATTCCTGCCTCCTACCCTTTCCCAATCACTACCACCATCCTTCTATGCTGTGATAGTCATTTTCTTGCATTTTTTAATGGTTTTACCATCTAAGCATGTATCCCTGCAGTTTTGCTTTACAAAAACAAAAACCTTTACTTAGTGGAATTGTATGGCATGCATTCTTTATCTGGCTTTTTTCATTCAGTGTTGATTATGAGACTTATTTGTGTCGCATGTAGTTGTACTTAATTTTTATCGAAGTATTCTTCTGTATGACTGTGCCACAATTTATGTTTCCATTTACCGCTGATGCACATTTGTGTTGTTTCTAGCCTTGAGTATTATATACAATGCTGCTGTGAACATTTGTGCACATGTCTCCTGGAGCACATGTACACACATTTCTTTTGAGTCTACACCTAAGAGCAGAATTGCTGGATCATGATTATTGTGTTCGTTCAACCTATTAGATGATATCAATGAATTTTCCAAAATGGATTTTACCAGCTTATCTCTACTCATGGCAGTTTGAGAGTCCTGTTTCACATCCTTACCAGTACTTACTATCTCTAGTCATTCCAGTGATTGGTTTTTGTTTACTTCTCACATGTTCCTGCTTGTCTCAGCCAGCCACCAGCTCCAAGTTACCTTTCTTTGCAGCTTTAGAGGTGAGGGGTGGAGTACGATCCCAGCTTTGGAGGGGAGAGGGTCTCCCTTGAATGATATTGAGCCTTGACTTCTGTCTCCCTGGCCCTGTGAGTCATGGTTTGGCGTATACACTTAGTATAGACAGGATTTCAGTGCTCTGCCTACCTCTTTGGATGCATGCTTTCACTTAGATTTTAGCCCAGTGATTCTCAAGAATCTTGCTAGTTCTTTGATTATTTAAGAATATATACATTTAAATTTTTGTCCAGCAGTTTCAGCCGGAGGAGTGGCTCAAATAACCTAGTCAGCTTTATTTCTGGAAACTGAAACTTTTGTTTTTAGTTGAATTTTTTCAATTCATTTTCTTGGATTATTTCGCAGTGTTAATCTCTTTCTTTTGTGTTACTGATCTTTTTCAAATACTTGATGATTTTGTACATGGCTATGAAGAATGTGACTGCTTAGTGTGGGTAGGGGCCAAGGATAAAAGTGGAAGTATTGCTTAATTTACGGGTGCTTGGTGATTGTGCTTCGTCAGGTAATGCTCTTTTGGAAACTCCTTCATTCAAATATTTATTGAGTGCCTCCCACGTGAAAGTAATTATAATTAGTTGTTTGGAATATAGGTGAACTTGACAGGTGGAGTTTACATTGCAATACAGACAGACTTTAAACAACTAACCATGTCATTATTTAATTATAATTTTGATAAATATTATAAAGGAAAAAATGTAGACATATGCAAATATGCAACAGAAGCATGTGATCTAGTCCAGTACTCTTTAAGTTGAAACCTCTCAAAGAGTAACAAGTGATAATTAGCTGGGAAAAGGGGTTAACGATGAGGGAGAGACCTAGGAGAAAAGAAAAGAAAAAAAAAAATATATATATATATTCTCATAAAGACGTTTTTCCTAGTTGGGCTTTACCTCTTTATTCAGGAAGGGATGCCCTGATCAGAGACTTTATTCTATATGTAATTGACCAGAACACTATTATAAGGGCAGCTAGGAGATCAAGGTTTTAGCTTTTCCATCATAGCAGTTTCAAGCAAGGAAGAAAGAGGCTGGAAATGGAGACTGGGTCAGCTGCCTACAGTTTCTGTTACAAAAGAATGATTAGATTCCAAAAGGGATGAGAATTTAAGGTTTGTTGCGGGTAGAAGCAAAATATAAAGGACAAAATCCTAATGAAAGGAATTCAGGGACACTAGATCAGCCCAAAAGCTTATATCCAATCTGCTCAAGAAGAGAATCAAACATTTTATTATATACAAAGAAAAAGAAAAAAGCATAAGGTTGAGATTTTAGTGTATATAGTATTTCTTTGTTATAATCACATCCTTAATATATAAACATATTCAGTCTTATTTTTCAAAAACCAATGTTTACCAATAGAAATACTTAAAGTAGACATTTAAAACAAAGACATTAAGGGAACAAAAGTTCATAAAGGATGGAAGGAGTGCTAATAGACTTAAGTCATAAAAAGAAAAAGTTACAGGTAAGATCAAAAAATAAAGTCCAGGGGCTTCCCTGGTGGCGCAGTGGTTGAGAGTCCGCCTGCCAATGCAGGGGACACGGGTTCGTACCCCGGTCCAGGAAGATCCCACATGCCGCGGAGTGGCTAGGTCTGTGAGCCATGGCTGATGAGCCTGTGCGTCAGGAGCCTGTGCTCCGCAACGGGAGAGGCCACAGCAGTGAGAGGCCCGCGTACCGCAAAAAAAAAAAAAAAAAAAAGAAAGAAAGAAAGAAAGAAAGTCCAACACCTTGCTGTAGAGGAAATACCTGAAGTAGAAAGATACAGGCAAATTTTAGTTTACTTTTTTACTTTTAGCTCATTTCTTCTTATTGCTTAATAATATTTAATTCGGGACTTCCCTGGCTGTCCAGTGGTTAAGACTCCGTGCTTGCACTGCAGGGGGTGCGGGTTTGATCTCTGGTCGGGGAACTAAGATCCCACATGCTGCGTGGCGTGGCCAAAAAAAAAAAATTTTTAATTGTATGGATATCTTTCATTGCTGTGCCAGCTGAGAGGGCCTAGAAGCAATAACATCCTAGTAGCAATGAGTACACCTAGCACCCAGATCTTGGTTTCTAATACCAATTGTCTAATAAAGGACAATACCATACTTCCTTAGAGAAATGTCTGATTCTAGGACTGGGACAGGAAATATGACTTCTTGTAGTGCCAGAAAGAAAGGGAGTGCTGAAAAAAGAAAGCCCACACCAAAAACCTACAATAATGGTGGGGTATGTCAAAGGGACACAGTAGTCAACTGAAAGAGCTCCCAGGAGCCAAACCTGGAACACTTGGAGCAATAAAATAAAGTAGTATTGGATTATAATTCAAAGTACAAGTATCCATGAGTCTATACTTACATAAACAATAAAGTTTAAAATGATTGAGAAGAGACATATCTCCCATTCAGAATTCTGTAGATAGTCCTCCCTCAAGGAGGTGGGTATAACTCCCCATTCTCTTAACTGTGAACTGTGCTTAGTGACTTCCTTCCAATGCGTATAGTATGGAAAGGGGGAAAGAGTGACTTTACAATGGAGAAATCTGACAAACACTACGTCAGCCAGGTGATCAAGGTCAAACATCAACAATGATGCATCATGTTGATAAAATGAACCTTTTGATTAGATGTAGTGAGAATGGCACTTTACCTCTGTGATCTTCCTGTCAAAAACCCACAGCCCCTGGGACTTCCCTGGCAGTCTAATGATTAAGACTTTGCCTTCCGATGCAGGGGGCGCGGATTTGATCCCTGGTTGGGGAACTAAGATCCCACATGCCACACACTGTGGCCAAAAATTTAAAAAAAGAAAAGAAAAAAAACTAAGGAAATCTGAATCAAGCATAGACTTTAATATACCATACTAATATAAAGTATTAACAGGGGAAATTGGGTGGGGGATATATGGGAACTCTTTTGAAATTTTTATGTAAATCAAACTATTCTAAAAAATAGTTTATTAAACAAACTTTAAAAAAATATGTGCAAAAAGAAGTGGACTAGACTAGCTAGTATGTGCCTTAACATCCATTGTGGATATAACAGGACAAGCCAACAGTGAAAAGCAAGATGAATTTAACATTTTTGTAGACAATAAAATGGGACAAATAGAGAATATATGTTTTCTCAAGTATCTGATTCCTTTGGGGGCAAGAAAATCAATGTAAAATATAAAAAGTAGACATTTTAAACAGTACATTCTTAGAAGTATTCTGTTGTAAAATGCTGTCATTAAAGTGTTTAACAATAATGGAAAACTAAAAAATTCTTCACACATATTTAAAAATCCTAGAAAGTATTATTTTATACACCAACTTTCATAAATAGTACTTATTAAAATTTGCACAACACAGTCAAAGCTGTAACTTACCAGAAAATAGTGCTATATTCTTTATTCCAGAAATAAGGTAGAAATGTCTATGTTACAAAGAAAGAGAAAAACTATAACTAATCTAAAACTTGGGAAAAGAACTCAGAGAACCAAAGGAAAAGAGAAAATGGAAATCAGGAAAAGAAAAGAAAGTGAATACGGAAATTGAATAAAATTGCACTTATTCCACAATATTTCAGCCAAATTTATATCAACATTACCTTAAGAAAGAAAAGTAAATTAGTAAAATTAGAAATGAAAAGGGAAGTTTAATTCAGAAGAATCTAAAAAATATTATGGAAAGTTAGCAAAATGAGTAGAGCCCCAGAGATTTTCTTGGAAAAAATTTCATTTAAATACAGTATTCAGTCATTTGATAAGTATTAATTGAGCATCTACTAGGTGTTAGGCGCTATTCTAAATGCTGTGGACATAGTGTTGAACTAAATATCCCTGCTTTCATTATGTGCTTATATTCTAGAGAAGGGAAACAATAAAAATAAATATGCCAGATGGAGTATTGGTGTTAGGATGTATTCGTTTACTAGAGCTGCCATAACAAAGTACCATAGACTGGGTGGCTTAAACAAGTTTATTTTATCACAGTTCTAGAAGCTAGAAGTCTGAGATCAAGGAGTTGGCAGGTTGGTTTCCTCTGAGGCCTCTCTCCTTGGCTTGCAGTGAGCTGCCTTCTCCCTGTGTCTTCACATGATCTTCCCTCTATGGGCATCTGTGTCCTAATCTCTTCTTCTTATGAGGACACTGGTCATAATGGATTAGGGCCCACCTGAATGACCTTATTTTACCTTAACTACCTTTTTAAAGGGCCTATCTTCAATACAGTCACATTCTGAGGTACTGGGACTTAGGACTTAAACATATAAATTTTAAAGAGACATAATTCAGACTATAACAGATGTTATGTTACAATGTGGTAACACATTAACCCCCAAAGCTCAGTGGTTTAACACGAAGTTTATTCTTCACCCTTGCAAAATTCAGTGAGCCAGGCAACTTTTCAGGGCAACTGCCTGATAAGGTAACTCAGTGATTCAGTCTGTTTCTGTTGTGTGGTTTGCCAGTGCCACATGTCGTCTCTGAGATTGCTGCAGCAGGGGAAGAGAGAGCTGGAGGGTTGCATGGTGGCTCCAATATGCTCTTGCCTAGAAGTGTAGAAGCACCCTTCTGCTCACAACCCATTGGTCAGAGCTGGGCATATGGCCCTACTTAATTGCAAGAGTTATGGGGGTGGGGAATGGATATTTCATGAGCTGTAAATGTCTCTGCCACAGCTGGTAATAAGTGCTAAAACAAAAACCAAGCAGAGTAGAGTGAGAGATGAGTGTTGTTTTAAAAAGGGTGGTCAAATACAGCCACTATGAGAAAGTTAACATTTCTATAAAGTCACAAAGGCAGTGAAGAAATGGGGGAAAGTGTTCTTTGCCTGAGGTAATGAAGAAATAGCAGAGAAGCCTAGTGGCTGGAGCAAAGCAAGTGAGGGAGATGATAGGAAATAAAGGGCTATGTCATGGAGGACTTTATAGGCAAGAACTTTGGACTTTATTCTGAACTGGGAAAATATTGGGGGTTTCTATAATGGGATTTAAGTTTTGAAAAATCATGCTGGTGATCGCATAGAAAAAAGACTGTAGGAGGCAGGATGGAAGTCAGGAAACAGAAAGGTATAGCAGTCGTCCATGTGGGGAATCACGGGGCTGGGGCTGGGGCTGGAATTGGGCTGGGATGTTGTACTCTCCTGGATGATTTTCACCCCCCCCCAAACCACCAGCAACATCTCTTCCCCTCCTCACTCTCAGCTTATTTTATTAAACTATGAATAACTGGAAAAGAAATTCCACCTGCATCAAACAAGTCTACCAAGCTATCTGTATCTGCCTGCTCGCAACCCTTGTTCACCTATTTACAGATGATCCCTCCAGCCTACCTGAGGATTTTCTTTATACAACTGTCACTCTCTTCTGCATAGATCTTTTCTTATCACTGGACCATTTCTATTAGCGTATAAATATTTAAACAGAGAACCTTAACGCCCACATCTCTTACCTGCTGTTGTCCCATTCCCCTGCTCCTCTTTACAGCAAAAAGAAATACATCTACTTGCTGTCACCATTTACTATCTCTAAAAACAAGCTTGATAAAAATAAGTTAAAAAAATCAAGCTTGTATCCCCACCACTTTGTCTTAATTGCTCTGTTCTCAAGCTCTCAATGATCTGTAAACTGCCAAATCCAAAGGTGAATTTTCATTTTACTCAAATTCTCAGGACCAATGACACATGCATTTTCTTCTCCCTGAAACATTTTCTTCCTTTCGTCCTTAGGACTCCTCTGTTTTGTTTCTCCTCTTACCTCTGGCTGCTCCTAAATTTCCTTTGCTTATCTTCTAATCTCTAAAGTCTAATCTCCATATGACTAGCCTTTGGATCTCTCTTTTATTCCCCAGCTATTGTGCAATTAATGTCCTAGGTCAGCGACTTTCCATGATTTTCAAACTGTAGGACAGAACCAGTATTCAGTTAAAAAAATCAATTGAGTTGGGAGCAGAAGTTTTAAAAAACTGAACAGAATAAAGTGGAAGAGAAAGGGAAGGTAAATTTGCTTCTTGAAACTTTTAAGTTATATATTGATCAATACATGTATTTGGTCAGTATGGAAAATGTATTTTGTATTCTGGGTTGAGGTCAGAAGGTATCAAAGTTAGTGCTCTGTGTGAGCTCATCCAATCCTGTAGCTTTTAATCCACTGACCACTGACCAATCAATTTTTATCTCTGTATGTCTTCCCAGAATTCCAGTGAGTCCTGGCTCACCCTAGCATTGCCTCAAGAGTACTGCCTAACCCACAGATCCTTCTGGATCTACAAAAGTTCTTTGCCACTTCCTACCGAAGGATGGCAGGATTCCATATGCACGGATCAGCCAACTTTCTCTCCTTCCCAGATAAGGAATACCAATGGAGGATACTGTTCCTGCCTTTGTGGAACATCTGTTGCCAGAGGCAGCAGAAAAGGTCAACCAGGTTGTGGCAACTGGCCTTGTAACCTATTTTCCATAGTAAAAAATGAATATTGCCGAAGATCCATCACTATATTTTGTACTCTTTGTAGTGCTGCATTCTAGGTGTGTTATAGAAATGAAGAGGCAGGGAGATCAGCTCGGTGCTTTGTGACCGCCTGGAGGGGTGGGATAGGGAGGGTGGGAGGGAGACGCAAGAGGGAGGGGATATGGGAACATACGTATATGTATAACTGATTCACTTTGTTATAAAGCAGAAACTAACACACCATTGTTAAGCAATTATACTCCAATAAAGATGTAAAAAAAAAAAAAAAGAAATGAGGAGGATATTTGACCTTGTCCTGTTGACCTGGAGGATATTTTGAGTCCACTGTTTTGACCCTGTCAATGTACTCATAGATAGCTAAGTATGCAAAGTGATCGGAAATGTATGGTGGAATGTGATTACCCAATAGATCACAGCAGGACAACATAACAACTGGCACATTTGCAGGTATTTGCTCCCAATTCACTCATGAATTTAGTAAGAAATAATACAAATTATTTATTACACAGTTTATAATGAATATTATGGGAGAAACTGTCAGTGGCTGAGACTTGACTTCTACAAAGTTTGATCTAGGAAAACTACACTTGGTAGAAGTAGTCACTACAAACAAAGTGACAGAGCTATTATCAGGAAAGTTTGATGTGGACAAAAGCTTAATGCCAAATCAAATATTTACTTAGATATGTTTGTATTTACATATACAAAGACTAATCATGGAAATGATAATAAAATATAATTTAAAATAAAAATTGGAAGTCCCATAAGCCTTCTTCACAGCTTTTCTATGATGGGGAGGATGGTAGGCTGTGGACCTTCACTCACATAAGGGAGCAAAAGTAAACAAAAGTGTTCATTAAGGCAAATCAAACCATTATCGCTTATTCCTCTGCTCTCCCTTTGTTTTCTAGCTTTGGGTAAAGAAGTATTTTCCATTTTTCTTTTCAAGTTCAACATCATAATGCCGGACCGAATTCCCTCCCCCTTCCAAAACAAGAATCATACATGCGGTTAGGCTCAGGGGTCACTAAAGGACGAAGCCGGTGGTGGGTCTTTCCTCTTCCTCGCCTGGGTTGATCAGGGCGCGCCGGCTGTCGACTCTGCACAGCAGCCCATGAGGTGGGAGAGCGGAAAGACCGCGCCGACGCCGACGCCCGCCCCCAGAGCGCCGTCGTCGCTGGGCAACGCCTCTGCCCAACCCAGGTCGAGCACGTGACGTGTGCGTCACGTGACAGACCAGTCGGCGTCCTCCCGCGGAGGGTTGTAAACAGGCTTATCGGTGGCCGAGCTGCCTCCCTGCCGCGTCCGCGTCTCCGGCATGCCCAAGGCGGGCGGGGGTTTCCCCGCCGCGAGCTCAGCGCCCACCTGAGGTAACTCCTGCGGCCTCGGGTCTGGCGTACCCCGCGCCGCGCGGAGCCGCCGCTGCTGACCGCCGTCGAGGCCGGCCGAGCCCCCGGCCCTGGCAGGGGGTGTGGCTGCCCGTTGTGCGGTCCGCGACAGGTGGGCGGGTCGGGGGCGGCCGTCGGGGCCCGGGCCTCGCACCGCCCTGGGCCGGGGCCCAGGCGCCTAGCCGGCCGAAAGGCGGCAGCGACCCCGGGCCGTGGGCTCTTCCGCCCCGGTTTTCGAGGCTGCCCTTGGGCCGGGCCGAGCCGGGGGCCGCAGGAGCCATCGGGCGCTGAGGGCCCGGGGCTGCCAGCGTGGAGTCCCAGTTGAAGTCCTGCCCCCGACGGGCTGTGAGACCTTGGGCAAGTCAGCCCTCCCCTTGGCCTGAGTTTCCACATCTGTAAAATGAAAGGATGGACTAGGTGATTTCTGAGGATCTTACCCTTCCGACGTGTGTGATCTCGAGAGAGGCCTGTATACATTGGAAGCTGCCAGAGGGAAAGCATAGGTAGATATTTTATCTTTTAATTGATGAGTTTCTGTTTGACTTTCTTTCAGTTTTTCACCTGACACGATTTGCATTCTTGTTCATTAGGGTGAAGTTTTTAATAGAAAACTTAGAGAAAGTCATAATGGTTTATGTTACTTTTTTTCTCCCCCCAGGCTTTTAAAAATGCAACGGAACCTTTTTTCTTAAAACCTTGTTTGGAAGCCGAATTTGTCAAAATCAGAATCTTTATCTGCCGTACTCTCTTCCTTCCCCCTCCCCGGCTCCCATACCCCTGAGAGAACTAGGTTTGGGAGAAAAGGAGGTTCTGTTTTATGTAGTGAGTAAACATAAACAGAATCTGAGGTGATGGTGTGTAGGCAAAAAGATTATCAGGAGGATTTTTTTTTTTAAGTTAAGAGATATACATAGTTTCCTCATTTGTTGTTTTTGAAGACTAGAGTTGGTAAGTTTACTGAAACTCACGGTTTGATATTAAAAGAGGAAAACCATATCCTTTGACAGCTTGTCTTCTTGGTGCTTCTGTGAGGTGTGTGAAAATCAGAGGTCGAGTGGACCATGAGTGGAACCCAAGGTGACCTAGTGAAATATGTTTTCTCTTTTGAAAGCAAACTGACTTCCTTGATCTTTGGTTTAGGTAAATCACTTCCCTTCTTGGGGTCACAGTTTCTGCTACAAAGTGAGGAAATTGGATTGATTTTGGCTTCCCTTAGGGTTGCCAGATAAAATACAGGACACCCAGTTAAATCTGAATTTTAATAAACAGTGAATAAGTTTTTAGTATAAAGCATAGGGCATGCTTTACTAAAAAGTCATTGTTGGGCTTCCCTGGTGGCGCAGTGGTTGAGAGTCCTCCTGCCGCTGCAGGGGACACGGGTTCGTGCCCCGGTCCGGGAGGATCCCACATGCCGCGGAGTGGCTGGGCCCGTGAGCCATGGCCGCGGAGCCTGCGCGTCCGGAGCCTGTGCTCCGCAACGGGAGAGGCCACAACAGTGAGAGGCCTGCGTACCGCAAACAAAACAAAACAAAACAAACAAAAAAAAATCATTGTTTATCCGAAATTTAACTGGGCCGACTGTATTTTTATTTGCTAAATCTGGCAACCCTAGCTTCAACATTTTTGTCTTCTTTAAATTAGTTGCAGGAAGATATTATAGATGCATAGACAGGAGTGAATTCATTAAACCAGTCAAGACTCTTTGTTATCAGTAGCAGTGTCTAGTTCTTGAAGAACAGCTCTGTTTCACTTTGGTCCCTCCTGCCCCCCCTCCATGTAGCAGTTCCTTTTTTGCTATAATCACATAATGTTTAGGTTTATACTCTTGGTGGTAAACAATTTAAATAACTGAAAGAAAAAAAAGTTGCCAAAATTTCTAAAAGTACCAAATTGAGTCATGAAATGGCATATACTATTTTTTTTCTAGAAAAGATACTTTACAATCCTACGTATTCTTTAGTTATCTGATTGACTCAAGACATTTTCTAAAGCAGTGGACTGTTCTGATGGTAAATAATCTTACAGGAAAATCTTAGGCCTTTTGCTTTGGCCACCTGTGAGTATGGAAATGACCAGTGTATGCACTATAAACATTTAGTTTTAACTATTTATCAATTTTGTCTTTGCTATATTTTGAAGATGTTCAATGTTGAAATTTTTTTCAGGGAGTGTAATTTTTAATTCTTCATTTTTGAGGATTTTTTTAAAAAAATTAGGCCTGATTTAATTTCTTTGCTCAACTCACTCTGAAATCCCTGAATTTTCTAATTCATGTATTCATTTAACAGTCAACAAAAACAAAAAACCTGAGCGCCGCCACTGAGCCAGGCTGATGTGATCAGTGTTGTAGTTCTTCAGGTGCTTATTCTGATAGGAGTTAAATCAACATGCAATCTGGGGATAAAGTGATGAGGGTCTTGAAGTGATAGAAGTGCTACGGAAATTGAGAGGAGGATTAGTGCCCATCTGGTCATTAGATTGAATGGCAGAACTTCCTGGAGGGGGTGGTATTTAATCCAGGTCATGGGGATTAATGTGGCGTTAGGAAGACAGGCTTAAAGAAAGGTGGGGAGATGCAGGAAAGGGCAGGGGAATCCATCTTCTCAGTTCTACAAAGCATACACTTCGTTGGATTGAAAATAGTTGACAATATTGTTTACATGTAGTTTTTGATTCACTGTGAATGCGAGCCTGAATTCTCTAGTCTTGCTGCTCAGTTCCTACGGGAGACCTTTTCTATGGTCCATTCGGTTTCTCCAGAGAATCATCTGTTCTCCCCCTGTGTATTAGTCTTGCTTTTCAAGGTGTATTCCGTAGACTGTTCACGTTGGTATCATCTTGGTGCTTGTTAGAGATGTGGAATCTCAGGCCACATCCCAGGTGTGCCTCAGAACAAGATGATTTATATGCACAAAAAATTTTGAAAGCACTGGACTGTGCTGTGCTATGGCAACAGCACAATAGCAACAACAAAATATTTTTGTCCTGCAAAGTCTAACACAAGTTGGATGTAACTCCTCCATATGTAGCTATGCCATCTGGCTTCCAAGATGGCAGTGGAAGAGCTGGAGGATCTCAATGAATGGTTTTAAAGGCCAGGCCTGGAAGTGGCTAACATTACTCTCACCATATTATATTGGTCAGGAATTAGTCACCTTACCTCTAACATAATTGCAGGGGAGGCTGGAAAATGTATTCTAATTTGCCCGGGAACAGGGACCAGTGTAGTGGATAAGTAGCATTGACTCTGCTTCAGTTGGCCATTCTGGTCCCCAGACTGTTTCATTCTCCCTCCCACATGTAGGGCATGCTAACCCCCTGTACAACCAGCCATTGCCTTCAATTCAAATACAGGCATACCTTGGAGATATTGTGGGTTCAGTTCTAGACCAACGCAATAAAGCAAATATTGAGATAAAGCAAGTCACAATTTTTTTTGGTTTCCCAGTGCACATAAAAGTTATGTTTATACTATACTGTAATCTGTTAAGTGTTCAGTAGCACTGTGTCTAAAAAAGACAATGTACATACCTTAATTTAAAAATACTCTATCCTTAAAATGTGCTTATCATCATCTGAGCCCTCAGTGAGTCCTCATCTTTTTCCTAATGGAGGGTCTTGCCTTGATGTTGATGGCTGCTAACTGATCAGGGTGGGGTGAAGGTTGGGGTGGTTGTTGGAATTTCTTAAAGTAAGCCAGCAGTGAAGTTTGCCATATTGATTGACTCTTCCTTCCGTGAGCCATTTCTCTGTAGCATGCAGTGCAGTTTGATAAATTTCACGCACAGTAGAACTGCTTTCAAAGTTGGAGTCAGTCCTCTCAAACCTTGCCACTGCTTTATCAACTAAGTGTATGTAACATTTTAAATCCTTTGTTTTCATTTCAGCGGTCTTCAACAGCATCTTCATCAGGAGTAGATTGCATCTCAAGAAACCACTTTCTTTGCTCATCCGTAAAAGCAACTCATCCACTAAAGTTTTATCATGAAATTGCAGCAATTCAATCACATCTTCAGGCTCTACTTCTAATTCTTGTTATTTTGCTGTTTCCACCACGTCTGCAGTTACTTCTTCCACTGAAGTCTTGAACCCCTTAAGAACTCATCCATGAGGGTTGGAATCATTTTCCAAATTCCACTTAATTTTGATATTTGGAACTCTTCCCATGAATCATGAATGTTCTTAGTGATATCTAGAATGACGAGATCCTTTCCAGAAGGTTTTCAGTTTTACCCAGATGTATCAGAGGAATCACTATCTATGGCAGCTACAGCCTTCTGAGATGTATTTCTTAAATAATAAGACTTGAAAGTCAGAATTACTCCTTGATCCATGAGCTGCAGAATGGATGTGTTAATGGTCATGAAAACACCCATACAATAATCTCATTGTATATCTCACTCAGTGCTCTTGGGTAACAAAGTGCATCTTCAGTGAGCAGTAATATTTTGAAAGGAATCTTTTTTTCTGGGCAGTGGGTTTCAACAGTGGGCTTAAGATATTTAGTAACATGTTGTGAAAAGATGTGCTGTCACCCAGGCTTTGTTGGTCCATTCATAGAGTGCAGGCAGAGTAGACTTAGCATAATTTTTAGGGACCCTAAGAATTTTGTAAATGACCATTGGCTTCAACTTAAAGTCACCAGCTCCATTAGTCCCTAATAAGAGAGTGAGCCTGTCCTTTGAAGTTTTGAAACCAGGCATTGACTTCTCTCTAGCTATGAAAGTCCTGGATGGCATGTTCCAATATAACACAGTTTCATCTTCATTGAAAGTCTGTTGTTTAGTATAACAACCTCATTAATCATTTTAGCTAGATCTTTTGGGTAACTTGCTGCAGCTTCTACATCAGCACTTGCTGCTTCCCGTTGCACTTTGATGTTATGGAGACACCTTCTTTCCTTAAACCTCATGAACCAGCCTCTGCTAGATTCAGACTTCTACAGCTTCCTGATCTTTCTCAGCCTTTATCAAATTGAAGAGAGTTAGGGCCTTCCTCTGGATTAGGCTTTGGCTTAAGGAAATGTTGTGACTGGTTTGATCTTCTGTCTAGACCACTAAGACTTTCTCCATATCAGTAATAAGGATATTTCACTTTCTTATCATTCATGTGTTCACTGGAGCGGCATTTTTAATATTCTTCAAGAACTTTTCCTTTGCGTTCATAACTTGGCTAACTGGTGCAAGAGGCCTAGTTTTCAGCCAGTCTTGGCTTTCAACATGCCTCCCTCCTTAAGCTTAATCATTTCTAGCTTTTGATTTGAAGTGAGAGGACTCTTTGTTTCATTTAAACCATCCCTTCTCTTGAGGATTATTAACTGGTCTAATTTCACTATTGTGTGTCTCAGGGAATAGGGAGGCTTGAAGAGAGGGAGAGAGACAGAAACAGCTGGTTTGTATACAACTTTTATTGATTAAGTTTGCCATCTCACATGGGCATGGTTCATGGCATCTAAAACAATTAAAATAGTAACATCAGAGATTACACTGATCACAGATCACCATAAAAATACAAGAATAGGGAAAAAGTTTGAACTATTTTAAGAATTACCAAAGTGTGACACAGAGACACAGAGGACACAGAGTGAGCAAATGCTATTGAAAAAATAGCACCAATAGACTTGCATAATGCAGGGTTGCCACAAACCTTTAATTCATAAAAAATGCAATATCTGCTAAGTCCCGGTAAAATGAAGAGCAATAAAATAAGTTATGCCTGTACGGGATCTCTGAGTGATGCCTGGCTATCTTATCAGGTCCAGATAAGCCTTTCTTGTTCAAATGAATTAAGAAAACACATTATTTATTACCCTCCTCCCCAAAGTATTATAATAAGGGCACAACATGACTAGTAAACAGTAGCATTTGTAAGGTGAAGCATAGACACACAGTAGTTACTCTTCTGTAGCAGTCCTTTAATGTTTATGGACAGATATAAAGGAAGGTTCTCTTCCCTGGAAGGGAAGGATGTTTCTTGATTGGACTCTGATTTTGTTCCCTGGGAGAAACAGTCACATCCTTTTTTCTCCATGGCTCCAGGGACCATCCTTAGGGTTCTTCTTTTTCCATTATTTTGTTTGCTCACACCCTGTGTCCAGAATTGATGCTGGAAGCATGCTGTCCTGGGTATCATGCAGTTTGCCTGTTTGTAGAAGGTTGGACTCCCAGAGGTTGTTTTTAAGTCTTGAACAGACATTCTAAATCTGGGCCTGTTGTTTTTCTGCCAATACATTTCCTGCAGAAACTTAGCAGACTCTTAATCCATTTGCTTCCAGTCAATTCAGAGTACCAATAACCAAATAAATTTTTGATTTTTGCTAGAAACAGCCAATAGTAACCAGCCTACACTGTAAAGTTTCATTTTCCAATTTTTCCCCATACAGTTTTAAAGTCATCATGTGTGTGATTTACCTTCTGAGTTACAGCCATCAACAGGTTTTGTAACCATTTTTCTACTGCATAAGGTGGATCATCATCTTTTCCTTCTCTGATATGAAATTCTTCATTGCGTACAGAGTGGTGACTAAGAAAAATGCAACTTGTTGAGGTTTTTGTTATAATAGCATCCCACTTCTGGTAGTGGTTTCTGTTGGAGAGGTGGCCAAGGAACTAGTTGTCTTATTTGTAGAATTTTCTCTCTATTTTTAGGCAGTATTTTACTACTACTCAAAACCTGAGACCTGAGCTCTTTGGCATCCTATAGGCAAATTAGCTCATTTTGTATATTTATTATTTCACATACTTTTTATTGTGGCTTTCTCCACTTTGCTAAATTAATTAGTACTCCCATATTTTCTGTCTTTAAAAAACAGTTGAAATCTTTTTTGTCTGCTTGGGTGCCATCTCTCTTCATTTGTGGCCTTGTGATTTATGTCTTTTTTTTTTCCTTTTTCTTTAATTTTTCATTTTGAGATAACTGTAGGTTCATATACAGTTGTAAGAAATAATGTAGAGGGATCCCATTTAACCTTTATACAGTTTTCCCCAAAGTTAACAGCTTGCAAAATTTTAGTACAATATCACAACTAGGATATTGACATTTTTATAGTTAAGATGCAGAATATGTCTGTCACCACAAGGATCCCTCATGTTCTTTTTAAAAAACAATTAATTAATTAATTAATTTTGGGCTGCGTTGGGTCTTTGTTGCTGCACGCGGGCTTTCTCTAGTTGCAGCAAGTGGGAGCTACTCTTCATTGCGGTGCATGGGCTTCTCATTGCAGTGGCTTCTCTTGTTGTGGAGCAAGAGCTCTAGGCGCGTGGGCTTCAGTAGTTGTGGCATGCAGGTTCAGTAGTTGTGGCTTGTGGGCTCCAGAGCACAGGCTCGATAGTTGTGGCGCATGGACTTAGTTGCTCCGCGGCGTGTGGGATCTTCCTGGACCAGGACTCAAACCCGTGTCCCCTGCATTTTGGCAAGCGGATTCTTAACCACTGCACCACCAGGGAAGTCCCCCTCATGTTGTTTTTTTATAACTACCCCCACTTCTCCCTGCTCCCACTGCCTTCTTAACCCCTGGCAACCACTAATCTGTTCTCCCATTTCTATAATTTTGTCTTTTCAAGGATATTATATAAATGGAATTATACATTATGTGATCTTTTTGGATTGGCTTTTCTCACTCAACATAATTCTCTGGAGATTCATCATTGTTGTTTCATGTCCAAATAGTTCTTTTTTTATTCCTTTTATATTGCTGAATAGTATTCTATGGTATGAATGTACCATAATTTGTTTAATCATTCACCTGCCGAAGGACATCCAGTTGAATAAAGCTATTACAAACATTTGTGTGCATGTTTTCCTGTAACCATATTACTTCATTTCTCTGGTTATAAAACTCCTGGAGTTGCTGGGCTGTATGATATTCACATGATATGTTTTAGGAAATTGCCCAAGTGTTTTCCAGAGTACCATTTTACATTTCTACCAATATGGAAAGGATGGTTCAATTTCTCCTTATCCTTGCCCACATTTTGGTGTTGGCACCATTTTTAATTTTAGTCATTCTAGTAGATATGTAGTGATAACTTCATTGTGATTTTAATTTGCATTTCCCTAATGGCTAGTAAGGTTGAACATATTTTCATGTGTTTATTTGCCACTTGTATATTCTCTCAGCAAAAGTCTCTTCATGTCTTTTGCCCATTACTAATTGGATTTTTGTCGTTGTTGACTTCTGAGAGTTCTTTATATATTTTAGATACTAGTCCTTTGTCAGATATGTGGTTTGCAAATATTTTCTCCCAGTCTGTGGCTGATCTTTTCACCCTTTGAAGAACAAAAGTTTTTTATATTTATGAAGTTCAATTTATAAATTTTTCCAATTGGGAATCAAGCCTTTGGTGTCAAGTTTAAGAACTCTGTCTAACTCTAAATCCTAAAGTTTTTTTTTTAATGCTTTTTCTCCCCTAAAAGCTTTTAGGTTATACATTTAAGTTCATGAATATTTTGAGTTAATTTTTGTATAAGGTGTTGAAACTTCATTTGAGGTTCATTTTTTTCCCCCTTATTGCTCTGGCACCATTTGTTAAAAAGTTCTCTTTCCTTCACTGAATTGCTTAATTAAAAATCATTTGGACATATTTGTGTGGGTCTATTCATGGGTTCTCTGTTCTGTTCCACTGAAATTTATATGTCTGTCTCTCTGCCAGTATCACACAGTTTTGATAGTAGCTCTGTAATAAATCTTGAAATCAGTAGACTGATTCTTCCCATTCTCTTCTCTTTCAAGAGTGTTTTAGGGGCTTCCCTGGTGGCGCAGTGGTTGAGAGTCCGCCTGCCGATGCAGGGGATGCGGGTTCATGCCCTGCTCAGGGAAGATCCCACATGCTGTGGAGCGGCTGGGCCCGTGAGCCATGGCCACTGAGCCTGCGCATCCGGAGCCTGTGCTCCACAATGGGAGAGGCCACGGCAGTGAGAGGCCCGCGTACCGCAAAAAAAAAATAGAGTGTTTTAGATTTTCTCTTTCCATATGCATTTAAAAATAATCTTGTCTATGTCTACAAAAGTCTTTAAAAGATTTTGACAAGAATCTTGTTAAGCTTGTGTATTAATTAGAGAATAATAGACATTTTTACTTTGTTGACTCTTCCAGTCCATGAACACAGGTATGCATCTTAATTTATTAGTTTATTCTCTAACTTCTTTCATCAGCATTTTATAGTTTTCAGCATAAAAGATCTTTGTTACATTTACACCTAAGTATGCCGTATTTTTTCATGACTGTAAATGGTGTTGTATTTTTAATTTCCGTGTACTTGTTTTCATTGTTAGTATTAGAAGTACGACTAATTTTTGTATGTTTATCTTGTATGCTACAACTTTGCTGAATTCACTTATTCTGCGAGTATTCTTTGTAGATTCCTCGGGACTTTCTGTGTCATCTGAAAACAGGTACAGTTTTCTTTCTTTCTAAGCTGCATGCCTTTTGTTTCTTTTCTTGCCTTACTGCATTGGCTAGAACTTCCAGCACTATGTTGTAAATAACATGCCTTTTTCCCAGTCTTAGGGGCAAAGCAATTGTTTTCTTATCATTAAGTATAATATTAGGTGTAGGGTTTGTTTTTTGTAGGTGCTGTTTTTCAAGTTAAGGATGTTCTTTTTTATTCCTATTATTCTGAGAGGTTTTTTTCTTAAATCGTGAATGGGTGTTGAATTCTGTCATATGCTTTTTCTTTGTTCATTGGAATCATATGATTTTATTCATTAGTCTCAACATAGTAGATTACATTGATTACTTTCCTTTTTAAAAAATTTTTATTGGAGTATAGTTGATTTACAATGTTGTGTTACTTTCTGCTGTACAGCAAAGTGAATCAGTTATACATATACATATATCCACTCTTTTTTAGATTCTTTGTCCATATAGGTTCATTACAGAGTACTGAGTAGAGTTCCCTGTGATATACAGTAGGTCCTTATTAGTTATTTATTTTATATATTATAGTGTGTATATGTCAGTCCCAATCTCCCAATTTATCCCTCCCCCTGATTAATTTTCAAAAATTTAAAAAAATCTTATATCCTTGGAATAAGCCTCACTTCGTCGTGGTTTATAATTCTTTTTATATTTGCTGAATTCTGTTTGCTAATATTTTAAGGATTCTTTTTTCTGTTTATAGAACTTCCTGTAGCCGTTTCACTCTTTGGGGGTACATCTGCTGGTGACACAGTCTCTTAGTTTACTTTTATCTCAAATGTCTTGATTTCACCTTCCTTTATGAAGTATTCTTTTTTTTTGGATATAAGGTTCCGAGTTGACAGTTCTTTTCTTTCAGTCCTTGAAAGGTGTTGTGTCTTTCCTTCTGGCCTCCCTGATTTTTTCATGAAATATTTGCTGCCATTTAAATGATGTTTCCTCTGTAGGTAAGGTGTTATTTCTCTCTCACTGCTTTCAAGATATATATGTTTTTCTTTAGTTTTCAGAAGTTTGACTGTTCCCTATCTTGCTGAGGATTTCTTTGAGTTTATCCTGTTTGAGGTTTGCTCAGAATCTTGAGTCTGTAGATATATCTTTTGCCAAATTTGGGAATCTTCAGCCATTATTTCAAGTACTTTTTCAGCTCAGCTCTCTCCGATGACATGAATGTTAAATCTTTAGTTATAGACCCACAGGTGCCTGAGGCTCTGTTCATTTTTCTTTTTCAGTTTATTTTTCTCTTTGACATTCAGACTGGGTAGTTTCTATTGGTCTGTCTTCTAGTTCACTGGTTTTTTTCTGTCCCCACCATTCCGCTGAGCCCATCTCTTGGTTTTTGTATTTGGTAATTGTATTTTTCAGTTCTGAAATTTCCTTTTGGCTCTTCTTTATACCTTTAATGAGACCTTTTTTTTTTTAACCAAGGCACAGCAGTGGCGGGGATGAAAGTCCCAGCTACCTACCCAGCCTCCTTTGATACCGTCCTGATGGGGATGTTGGGATGCTTTGTTACATCTTGGTGAGAGAAGATGTCTAGTCTACCCTTGGTCTTTGCTGGCATGGGTAGGGGTGTGGCCACAGGTTTTTTTTTCTGTGGTATTTGGCTGGAGTAGGGTGATTGTTGTCTACTTTTTTTTTTTTTTTTTTGTCTTTCTAGGCTGACCCTTTCCTACTCCTTTGGTTATTAGAAAGAGCAGGTTTTTCTTGGGGCTTTTTTGTTTGTTTGTTTACACTTCTTGGTGTTTCTGGCTTTGCCAATTCTTCAGCTCCAAGTTTGGATTATATGAGGCAAAAAGAAAACCCAGGAAATTGAACACCATGTCATTCCTTGAATCCTGAGGTCCCTAGCTGGTATGCCTCCTTCTTTCTGCCTTTCAGAGTCTTGTATTATTTTTACTTATAATGTGCAGAGTTTTTACTTGTCCTTAGTGGAAAAATAGGGAAAAGTACATTAACTTCCCAGAAGTGTAAGCTTCTTCTTTTTAAAAAATGCTTTTATTATCATTTTAATAGAGTCTTGGTGGAAGAGGAACTAAACCTAAGTATTCAGTCCACACCTTTATTACTTCTTAATATTTTATTTCATTTGTATGAATTAGGCAGATTGAATATGTTATTTGCTCAGTGCTCGTATTGTTCATGGCACACAATCTTATGTGGAAGAGCCTTTGGAAATAATTGAGAGCATGAAGCTTTGCTTGGCTAAGGTTTCTCAAAAAGCTGCAAGCCATAATGAGTTCCTTCTGTGTTGCTCCCAGAAAGATTAGTTTGCTTCTTGGTGAATTTCTTTAGGGTAGTTGATGTAGAAGATGATACTTTAATACTGTAACCTAATTTTTAAGTTTAAATGACCTTTTATTTTATGCCAGGAGGCTACATACTGTCAATCTTTAAATTTAACTTGATTTGTTAAAAATTAATTTAAATATGTTCTCAGGAAGGATATCTTTATATTAGATTATATCAAAGCATTAAAAATTTAAAGAATCACTGAAAGTCTTAAGTTTGTTAATTCAGTTGTGATAGTGTTAGGAATGTTCTAGTGCTTACCCAGATTGCATAGCAGTTAAGGATATGGCTCTGGAGCCAGCTTCAGTGCTTACTGATGACCTTGGGCCTGGGTTTCTTCATCCATAAAGTGTGGATGATCACAGTTACACTACTTCATAAAGTGATTGTGATGATGTGAGTTGTTTTTAACTTATTAAAACTGAAAATATTTTTCTATTTTATCATAAAACTTAAAAACTGTCAATTCTATTAGTAACAGCATCTAATACAACTTGAGATTAGACTTAAGAGATTAGATTTAAGATTTAGGAAACCTGAGTTCCACTCCCAGCTTTCCTGAATAGCTGCTTGACTTTTGCCAAGCAGCCTTGCTTCATCCCTTTCTGCCTTATTTTACTCATTTATAAAAGTAGGGTTGAGTTTGAACTGGTTGATCTCTAAGATTCCTTCTATTTCTTCCATTCTGGTTTTTTGTCTCATTGAATCATAATTGAGCTAGTTATAACACAGTTCATGAGGAGAACACATTTTACAACCGGGAGAAGAAAAAGGATTCGGGTGGGGAGGGCAGGATAATTTTACAGAAACTTTTAAGTGCTGATCTATTGAGAATAATTAAGTTTGTTTCACGCAGTTCTAATCGAGGGCAAAACTAATGCCTGTGGATGGAAGGGTGGTGCTCTTGTCTCAGCCTAATGGACCCGTGTTTAACAGTTACTCCTGTCCAACATCGAAATGGGCCACCTTAAGTGCTGGATGCTTCCTAACACTGAAAGGACAAAAGTCAAGGTCAGACTGGCAAATGATATATCAGAGTCAGGTCGAGGTTACTTAAATCTCAGCCAGTGATGGTGCTGGATGACTTCTCTTAACTTTTTGGCCTCCCATGGGTAGAAATCATGACATGATAAAGTTGTTAAAATAATCAAGAAAAAACATTGTAAGGTGGCACAGAGGTCACTAACTTTAACTGAATTATAATAATGACAATTCATATAATAAATTCCTTTTTATTTGCAATTTTTTTTGGTTGAAGTGCAGACTGAGTACTTTTTGTTCTCAGTTTTGAAAATGTTGCCTCTCTTAACTCTTATGTAGTTTTTGATGATTCATGTGGGGAAAGGAGCACTATTACTTTCTTCTTTTTGAATGATCTTTGATTTTTTTTAACGTCTTTGTTGGAGTATAATTGCTTTACAATGTTGTGTTAGTTTCTCCTGTATAACAAAGTGAATCAGCTATACATATACATGTATCCCCACATCTCTTCCTCCTGCGTCTGCCTCCCACCCTCCCTATCCCGCCTCTCTAGGTGGTCACAAAGCACTGAGCTGATCTCCCTGTGCTATGCGGCTGCTTCCCACTAGCTAGCTATTTTACATTTGGTAGTGTATATATGTCCATGCCACTCTCACTTCGTCCCAGCTTACCCTTCCCCCTCCCTGTGTCCTCAAGTCCATTCTCTAAATCTGCGTTTTTATTCCTGTCCTGCCGCTAGGTTCTTCAGAACCTTTTTTTTTTTAGATTCCATATATATGTGTTAGCATACGGTATTTGAATGCTTGCCACTTTTCTTTTAAGCTAAGCTTGGAACTGTGAGTTTGGGTTCTTAGGTCCTTGAGATATGCAGCTAAATTTGTCATCAACTATGTGGGTACATTGCCAACTTCTCTGGAGATGTTTACCAGTCTGGGCAATTTTGATAGTATTATCTTCTTACAGTTTCTGCTGTGAGGCAGTCTTTGAAGAAATATATGATATGTGGCAGAGCAAGCCGTTGGGGAGAAAAAGGTATTCTTATTACTTTTATTAAATTATAATGTTCTTGTTCCCAGCTCCTGCGGTAGAATTTTGGTCCAAAGGAACAACTATCTCACCCTGCCTTAGCATCCGGTTGAGGAGGTTTTGTGTGTGTGTGTGTGTGTGTGTGTGTGTGTGTGTGTGTGTGTGTGTGTGTTTATTTCCTAAAATACCTCAGGTCTCCTTTACGCACTCTGTGTCCTGGTCCTGGTCCGCAGCGCTGCTGACATTTGGGTGTGGGTAGTTTGTCGTGGGGGCTGTCTGTTGCATTTTAGAATGCTTAGCAGCTTTCTTGGCCTCTTCACACTAGATGCCAGTAGCCTCCCGACAGTTCTGGCAACGGGAAATACCTCTAAGACATTTCCAAAAGTCCCCTGGGGGGCAAAATTACCCCGGTTGAAAACCACTGACTCACGAATGTGTCTCAGCCAGCCCCCTGCCACAGTTGTGGCCATCCTACTCCCATCTGGTTTCTCCATGTTGCCAGCCTTGGTCACAGCCTCTTCCTCCTAACTGTGCTCTGCTCAGGTAATTAGGTGGAAAGTTGCCAAGTGGAACGTGGAATCAGTGGGGAATAGGGCAGAGCTGGAGTCAGGTGTGGCCCTGGCTAGTGGCTGAGCACTGCAACATGCAGATGGGTGTGTTTTTTGGTGGCAGCTAATGATTAGACTTAAAAACAAATGTTGTTTGACATGAAACTGAGCTGACAATGACACCGGTGGTCCTAGCATACAACACTAATCAGGTATGTGATGTCTTCATTCTTCACGTTGTCTGAAGCCTGCCATGGGAGTCTGGAGTTTCAAAAGAAAGCTCTTTTCTCCTCAATGTTTTTATTTGAAAGAAGCAAAGAAAAGAGAAACTGCATCTTGGTGAACTTCCTTATTCAATTTAGATTTCATTTTTGAGGTGACTTTAGTAGCTAGAGTCAATCATCTTTTTACATGTACGAAATGAGGTGGAAGAATTTGTAAATATGAAGCATCAAATGTTTAATGAGTGCATCTGGGGATGGTGCCACGACCTCAAGAAATGCTCAGAGTGCTGAGGAAGCGAGACAAGGTAATTGCAAATGATACCACCATGTAAGGAATGGTGGCTCTGTCTTGGGTGGGGGCAGGTGGTGAGGGGTGGGCAAGGAAAGATCTCATAGATAAACTCGAGACTGGAACAGATGTTCACAGTCCTTGTTTTATTTTCAAATAATCAATTTTCATTATTAGTACTTTTTTTCTGGGCTTTACTGATTGTTTTTTATCTAATCAAGGTCATCCTGAATGCCCGTTTTTATAAGTTTTATTCTCTTAACATTCATTGCACGACATTTTCCATTTTTAGCAACTCTTAAGGACTGCATGTTGCATTTTATGGTTATATCCCAATTTATTTAACCATTTCCCTGTTGCTTAACATATAGCTTATTTTAAAGAACTTTGCTACTGTAAATATCCTTTGATGAGTAACTTTGGACATACGTTTGAATCCACAGTTCAGATGATTTCTTTAGGACAGTGTCATGAACTGGGTGAAGTGGTGTGGATATTTTTAAGGCTCTTGGCTTATATTGCTGAACTGCATTGCTGAAAGTTCCTAATTAACATTCCCACTAGCAGGGTGTTGAGTGGCCATTTTAGGGCATTCTTGCCAATGTTGAGTGTTTTAAAAAAGAAAATAACTGACTTGACAGGTGGAAGACATCTCATTGTTATCTTCCTTTGCCTGTTTAAATTATTAATGAGGTTGATTTTTTGTTGTTACTGTTTTTCTTTTTCCTTTAAAAGTACATTAGCCTCTTTTGCGAATTGGCCGTACATGTTGTTTTCCCATTAATCTTTTGGGGTGTTACTGCTTTTCTTCTGATTCCTTTATAAAATTTATTCATATGTTGAAGGAAGTGACCTTTTCTGTTGTGTTTGGCGAAACACTGTTCCAATTTTATGATTACGTCTTTTGCTTTATGTGTGTCTTTTAATTTTGATATGATTTCAAATTTAGAGAAAGAGTGTAAGAGTACAAAGAGTTACCACATAGCCTTTACTAAGATTCACCAATTGTTATAAATTTACCCCATTAGCTTTATCACTCTCTCTCTATGCATATATAAATGCATTTTCTTCTGATTCATTTGAGTCTAAGTTGTGTATATCCTAAGACCTGGGGCATTCTGTTATATGAGCATAGTAAAATTTAATAATTAATACAGTACTGTTGTCTAACTCACAGTTCATATTGCATTTTCAACAGTTGTCCCTATAATGTCCTTTATTGCTCTTGTGTTTTCTCTGTCCAGTGTCCAATCCAGAATCATGCTGAATTTGGTTGTCATGTTTATTTAGTCTCTTTTGATTTGGAATAATTCCTCAACCTGTCTTTGTCATTCTTGATATTGACATTTTTGAAGACTGTAGACCAGTTTTTTGGGTTTTTTTCCCCTAGAATGTCCCTCAATTTGCATTTGTCTGAAGTTTCCGCCTGGTTAGAGTCAGGTTATACATTGTAGATGGAATAACACAAAAGTGATTTTTATTGTTCTCGGTGCAAGACAGTTTGGAGCCACCTGACGTTAGTTTGTTCCAGTATTGGTGATAACTTTGGACACCTGGAGAAGCTGATATTTGCCAGATTTCTCTACTGCCAAGTTACAGATTTTCCCTTTGAAGTTAATAACTATTAACACTATATAAATATCCTGTTCCTCATCGAATATTCACCCACACGTTTTAGCATCCAGTGATGATTTTCCAACTCCATACTTCCTTCTGTATTTATTAGTTGGTGTTCTGCTGTAAAGAAGAGCTCCACCCCCGTTTATTTATTTAATTATTTATTTGAATTATTCATAGATCTGTTCTTATTTAGTGGCCTATGATTCATTACTCTAATTATTTTGATAATTGTCCCAGACTTAGTCAGTGTGAATCCTTTCAAGCTGGCTTCTGTCTCCTTTTTATATGTCACCATAATTCTTTGAACATTTTTTTGCTTTCTGGTGCAACAAGGTGCTCTGGGCTCATTTTATGTGCCTCAGCCCTCAAATCAGCTTTTCTCCAGGGAGCCTTGTTCCTGTTAGTGGGGAACAAGATCTGGGTGCATGTTGGGTACAACTAGCGTGTCATTACTTCTACTCCCTTTCTGTGGACAGAGCTAGGATATGTTTGTGTGTGTGTGAGCAAGACACACATGCACATGCACAGATATATCTGCACTTTTTACTTATATATATTAAAAACTGTGATTTTGTATTGATACTACCAATGTTAATCCAACACCCCGGGGAGACATTCTGGTGTCCCTCCTTATGTTGAATTTTGTCATGTGCTTTTGCACCTTGCTTACACACAGGGTGTAAAGATATTCTCCTGTGTTTATTTCTAGGAGTTTTATAGTTTTGGGTTTTAGGTTAAAATTAAGAGGTACAAACTTTCAATTGCGAAATAAATGACTCACAGGTATGAAATATATAGTGTGGGGGATATAATCAATGATTATATAATATCTTTGTGTGGTGACAGATGACAACTACATTTATCATGGTGATCATTTTGAAATGTATAGAAATATTGAATCACTATGTTGGGTACCAGGAACCAACATAGGGTTGTAGGTCAATTATACTTCAAAAACAAGCAAACTCATAGAAAAAGAGATGAGATTTGTTGTTATTGGAGGCGGGGGCAGGGGGAAATTGGATGAAGATAGTCAAAAGGTACAAACACTCATGTGTAAGATAAATAAGTACTAGGGATGTGATGTACAACATGATAAATACAGTTAACACTCCTCTGTGTTATATATGAAAGTTGTTAAGAGAGTAAATCCTAAGAGTTCTCATCACACGGGAAAAATATATTTTTCTAATTCTTTAATGTTGTTATCTGTGTGAGATGGTGGATGTTCAGTAAACTTATTGTGGTCATCATTTCATGATGTATGTAAGTCACATCATTATGTTGTACACCTTAAACTTACACAGTGCTGTATGTCAATTATATCTCAATAAGACTGGAAGGAAAAAATAGATGTGTGTACTGAACTAAAACTTTTGAAGTTTACCGTCTCATGAAAATTTGCTGCTTTGAAACTGGCTTGGAAAAACGACATATTAAAAATAAAATTCAGAGCATGGAACTTTTTCTGTTTTGAAGTCAGAAGACTGTTCTTCAAAATAAATGCATCAAAAAATTAAAAGAAAGATCTATGATACATCTCAAATTATTTTTTGTTCATGATGTCAGATTAGGGGTTAAAGTTTATCCTTTTTTTTACATGGATATCCAGTTGCTCCAGCACTATTTGTTAAAAAGGATTTCCATTCCTTATTGAATTGCTTTGGTGCCTCTTTTGAAAGTCTGTTGACCATGTAAGTGTGAGTCTGTTCCTGGACTCTCTGTTCTGATATGTTTGTCTGTCCTTAGGCCAGGACCATACTTTGATGATTACTGTGGCTTTATAATAAGTCTTGAAGTGTAAGTTCTTCAACTTACTCTTTTTGAAAATTGTTTTGGCTGTTTTAGATCCTTCTCATTCTCCTATACGTTTTAGAATCAAATGGCCAATTTCTACAAAAACATCTGGTAGGAATATGAATGGAATTCTCATTTGGGCAGAACCAACATCTTTATAGTAGTGCATTTTCCAAATTACAAACAAGGTGTATGTCTCCGTGCAGTTAGATATTTAATTTCTCTCAGCAGTGTTTTGTAGGTTTCTGTATATGAGACATGCATGTCTTTCATTAAGATTATTCATAATTAATCTTCTCTTTGACATTAAGATAAATTTTTTAAATTTCATTTTCATTTTGTTGCTATTATGTAGGAATACATTTGGATTTTGTGAAATGACCTTGCATCCTGCAGCCTTGCTAAATTGACTTAGATTAATCTGGCTAGACTAATTTAGATTTCCTAGAAATTTCTGTGTTAGTAATTATGTACTCCGTGAAAAGAAACAGTTTTATACCTTCCTTTCCAATTTTTAGGCCTTATGTTTCTTTTCCTTGCCATATTACACTGGCTAGGTAGGACCTTCTGTCCAGTTGTTGAATACGAGTGGTAAGAGTGGGCATTCTTGTCTTGCTGCCAATCAAGTGGGGAAGGCCTCAGGATTTCACTATTAAGTGTGTTATTTGCTGTAGATTTATATGATTGAGGAAATTTCTCTGTTTCTAGTGTGCTGAGGGTTTTTATTTTTTAAGCTCAGAATGGATGTTGATTTTTGGCAAGTGCTTTTGTTGCATCTGTTATTATGTTACATGACACTGACTTTGAGATGTTAATCCAACTTTATATTCCTGGGATAAACCCCACTTGGTCATGATATATTACTCTTTTTTAAGTTGCCAATTTTTCCATTAGTTCGCCAAGGATGTTTTCATCTGGGTTCATGAACTATGTTCACGATTTGTAGTTTTTTGTAATTTTTTAAAATTTTGTTTATAGGTTTATGCAGAGCATCTAAAGTGAGCTGGGAATTGTTCTCTTCCTTATTGTTTGATAGAATTCACCAGTGAAACCATCTGAGCTTTGAGTTTTCTTTTCCCAGAAGGGTATACTAACCAGTTCAATTTGTTTAATAGATATATGGCTATTCAGGTTTTTAAAATTTCAGCTTGTGTCAGTTGTGGAAAGTTGTGTTTCTCTTTTTCCATTCTCTTTACTTTAGACCTGTGTCTTTATATTCAAAGTGTATCTCTTGTAGGGTATGGTTGGGTCTTGGTTTTTGTGTTTTTTGTTTTTCTTTCTCCCCATTCTGACAATCTCTACTTTTTAATTGGAATATTTGGTCCCTTTATATGTAATATATTGAATACTTACTGATACACAGTTGATTCTCATTATTCATGGATTATATATCTGCAAATTTGCCTACTCACTAAAACTTAATTCTGATCCTAATATCAGTGCTCACAGTGCTCTTAAGGTCATTCATGGACATGCACAGAACAGTGAGATTTTTGAGTCATCTAGTATGCAGGCTCCCAACTGAGGTTGAAAAGTCAAACTCTGCCTTCTTGTGTCATTTCTCATACTGTAAACATGTGTCCTTTTTGTGATCTATTCAGTGCCATGTTTTTCACATTTTTGTGCTTTTTTGTGGATTATATCACTGTTTAAAACTACCCCTAAGCATAGTGCTGAGGTGCTGTCTAGTGTTCCTAAGTAAAGAAGGCTGTAATGTGCCTTACAGAGAAAATAGGCATTTATTAGATAAGCCTCCTTCAGGCAGGAGTTAAAGTGCTGTTGGTCATGAGTTCAATGTTAATGGATGGACAAAATATATTTGCTAAATAAGGTGTCTTTAAACAGAAACAAACATAAAACAACGTTATGTATTGATGGTTTACTAAAGTGTTGGACCAGAGGCTCCCAAGAACCTAACCTTGTATTTCCCCTAGGAGCAATGGTTCTGTATTCACTAATTCCATGTTCGTGGCAACTTTATAGAACATAACTGTGCACATTGAGAACTGGCTGTAGTTGGGTTTAGATCTTTCTTTTTTTCTTTATCTGTTACTCTTTTATTCCCTTACTCTGTTGACTTTTTTCGTGTTCCATTTAATAACTTTTTTTTAGTGGTTGCATTTGCAATTGCAGCATGCATCCTTAACTTATTTCCAGTCTTTCCTACTCTTAGAGTTAATATTTTACCGATTCTTTTAAAAAAGAAGCACCTTGCAACAATATAATTCCATTTCCGTCACGTTCATTGTGCTATTGTTTTCATATATTTTACATAACCCTACGATTGTACCCTAATGTTACACTTCCTGCATTAAACAGCCGGCACCTTCTAAAGAAATTGAGGAGAAAATGAAAGACAGTTCTTCTTTTACCCGCATATTTTCCATCTCTGGTACCCTTCATTTCTTTTTGTAGATTCTAGTTTTTATCAGGTGTCATTTGCTGGGAATGAATTTCCTTAGTTTTTGTTTATCTGGACATCTTTATTTTGCTTAATTTTTGGAGAATATTTTTGCTGCATGTGGAATTCTTTCAGCATTATAGATGTCATTTTATTGCTTTTTGGCTTCTTTTTTCTGACAGAAAGTGGTTATTCATATTGTTGTTACTGTTATTGTTGTCATTGTTATTGTTTCTTTCTAGGTGCTTTCAAGATTTTTCTCTTCATTTTTGATTTTCAGCAGTTTATGATGCTCAGGTGCAGTTCTGTTTATATTGATCCTACTTACGGTTCACTGAGTTTCTTGGATTTATAAGTCAATGTTTTTCATCAGATTTGGGAGGTTTTTGGCTATTGTACCTTCAAATACTTTTTCTGCTCCAATTTCACTCTCTTTCCCATCTGTATCTCCAATTATATATATGTTACACTGCTTGGTATTATCTCACAGGTTTGTGAGAGTGTGTTCATTCTTCTACAATCTTTTTTTTCCTCTGTTTTTCAGCTTGGATAATTTATATTGGTCTGTTTTCCAGTTCTCTAACTCTTTCATCATCTCCAATCTACTGTTAAGATCATCCATTAAGTTTTCATCCTTTTCAGTTCTAGGATTTCTGTTTAGTTCTGTTTCATAATTTTCATTTCTCAGTTGAGATCTCCATTCATTAAGACCATGTTTTCTCAACTTCGTCTCACAGTGGGTAACAGATGAAATAGACCTATTTATTATTATTATTATTAGAGCTATTCCTATTTTCTTTTGATTAATACTTAATATTTTTAATCCTTTCATTTTCAACTTTTTGTGTTATTATTCATTGTGTATGTCTTAAGCAGTATATAACTGGAACTGTTTATATTTTATAAAATAATCTGTCTTTTAATTGGCAATTTTAATTTATGTATATTATGATTATTGATGTATTTGCAGTGATGCCTGTTCATTTTCTTTGTATTTTCTGTTTGTACTTTTCTGTGTCCCTTTTTTTCTCTTTTCTTGTCTGTTCTCCTTTAAAAAAAAAATAAGGTTTTTGCAGTTATTTTTTTCTTATGATGCTTTCCCTCTGTATTAATTTGGGAGTTTTTTCATGGTTTATTCATGAGATACTACCATAGACTTTTTTTTTAATTATTATTTTTTAAATTTTAGTGAGTTTTTTTTTATACAGCAGGTTCTTATTAGTTATCTATTTTATACATATTAGTGTATAGATGTCAATCCCAATCTCCCAATTCATCGCACCCCCACCACCCCCCACCCTCCACCCCCCACTTTCCCCCCTTGGTGTCCATACGTTTGTTCTCTACACCTGTGTCTCTGTTTCTGTGTTGCAAATCGGTTCATCTGTACCATTTTTCTAGATTCCACATATATGCGTTAATATACGATATTTGTTTTTCTCTTTCTGACTTTCTTCACTCTGTATGACAGTCTCTAGGTCCATCCACATCTCTACAAATGATCCAATTTTGTTCCTTTTTATGGCTGAGTAATATTCTGTTGTATATATGTACCACATCTTCTTTATCCATTCGTCTGTCGATGGGCATTTAGGTTGCTTCCATGACCTGGCTATTGTAAATAGTGCTGCAGTGAATATTGGGGTACATGTGTCTTTTTGAATTATGGTTTTCTCTGGGTATATGCCCAGTAGTGGGATTGCTGGGTCATATACCATAGACTTTTAAGTTAACAAAACTGAAAGTTATCAATATCTTAATTGCCCTCCAAGAAATACAAATACTTAAAAATATTTTAACTCTAGTGACCACTCCTCCCTCACTTAAACATTTTGGTTTTTCAGATTTCAATTTTTTTCTTGTTTAAACCCACGAATTGCAAACTAATATTATTTTTGGCATGAGAATTGTTTGTTTACATTTATTTACTTCCATGTTTACCAATACTTGCATATCATTCCTTCTGTCATCTCGGATCTCCTTTTTGAGTTTTTTTTTTTTTTTTTTTTTTACTTTTCTGTGACATAGTTTTTCGGAGTGTCTTTATTGAAAGAATGCTGGCAATAAACTGTCTCTGCTACTTTTTATTCTTTATTTCATCTTCATTCTTGAAGTATGGTTTTGCTGGACATTCAATACTAGATGACAGCTACATTTTCTCTGTATTTTGAAGATAATATTCTACTGTCTTCTGGCTTTTGTTGTTACTGGTGAGAATTCTCTAGTCAAATCTAATTGTAATCTGTTCTTTTTCTCTTTGGCTGTTTTGAAATCTTTTCTTTGGCTTTCTTTTGCAGTTTACTACAGTGCGTCTAGGTGTTCAGTTCTTTTTGTTTATACTAGTTGCTATACATTGTGTTTCTTGAATCTTGATCCAAATTTTTTGTCCATTTTTGAAAATTCTCAGCTCTTATCTCTTCAAATATTGTTTCTGTTATTGGTTATTTCTGCTGATTGTCACTCTTAGAGATATATTTCTTCGTGTATATGGTAAATTTTGATCGTGAGCTTTTTTTTTTTTTTTTCAAATTTAATCTGTGAGAGTCCAGAGGACCTCAGTTGAAGATGGTTTCCTCATGAGGCCATTTGAATATTAATTCTGCCAGGAAGTAGGGTGCACTTTTGTCCTGGATAACATTATCCACTTTTCAGAGTGCCAGTAATTAAGTACTTATTACAGGCACATTTTATTCACCTGGCCTTGTGAGGGGAAAGGGGTTCTAGTAATTTCTTGATTGGCTTATCTGTTATCCTCCTGATTCTAACTTTACCTTCACTCCTCAGTCCTTCTGGAGCTATCCAATGTTGTCAATTCCTCAGTCTTTTGCAGGAGTTCTACAGCGTCATTATCACCCATGCCACGCTCAGTTTTGTGACTAACAGCTGACTTCCCATGCTTCCAAATCCTTGAACTTTCATTGTTCTACAGAGTCTTTTTGAGAAGTGTCTTTAACTCTATTTACAACTCCCTTGTTTTATGCAGTGTAGTGTGAATGACAGATACCATGTTCTCCAAGCCACATTGTGTTCTCATGCTCTGTGGCTTTCTTTGGATTAAACTCAGGCTGTTGCTTTAGAATGAATTGTGCCCTGCCCCCTGTCCCCCCACCTTCTCGAGAGTTCCCAGACTTTTTTGTAAACTGGCCTTTAGCAGGACTGACCCTGCCTGTAACCCCAGTCATGTGCAAAATCTCTCTTATCTTTCTTTCCTGGAGTGGTCCCAGTGCAGGCTCAGCTGGGAGTCATGCTTAGGAAGAATAATGTTGTATGTAAGTGATTTTCAAAAGTAGTGATTTACTCAGGGTTCATCTTTCTAAAATAAAACCACCAAAGTTAATTGAAACTATAGTAACAGGCAGAAAAGTATCAGTGATACTTTCTCTTATGTGTTAAACACTTATACTATGGTTATTCTTACTAGATTTATAGCTAAGTCATTATTATTATTATTATTATTATTATTATTATTATTATTATTATTATTTTGTAGGCCTGAATTGGCATATTTAACTAAAAGTCTGTGGAATGAGGCTTGGCACAGTGCTTTCCTAACTACCTGATCTAAGGCATCGGTTAGATTGGCACTGTGTACTTACCAGTGGTCTTGCCATCATTATTATGGGGTGGCCAGAGGAGTGGTAAGCCTCTAATGAATGCAGCCACGAAAGGACTACTGCTTCCATAGTTGGCGCTGCCTCATTTGACTTCCTTTAGCTGTGGGCCTGCCTCTTCTGGCCCCTCACTCCCATTCAGAGTGACTGTGAAGCCACATTCCAGCCCTGTCCTCTGCACAGAGGTTCATATGGATCTTCTGTTCATAGTCATACTTCTGACCTCTCTCATTTCCTTTAAGGAATTTTTTTAAATCTGCTGTTATTGTGCTGGTGATCCATAAAGTTTATTGTGAAAAGAATTATACTTTAAAAGCTGTTGTGGTAGCTAGAGACACATATAGGATAAAATAGGCAATGGGTAGGAAGTGTCAAGAATAAGCATCTTTTATTTGCTATTGACTTATTTTTTTCTTCCGGTTTTATTGAGATATTATTGACATACAGCACTGTGTAAGTTTAAGGTGTACAGCAAAATGATTGACCTACATACATCGTGAAATGGTTACTACAGTAAGTTTGGTGAATTTACTGCGTTTTTTGTTTAATGGGTATAGAGTTTCAGTTTTGCAAATTGAAAACGCTCTGGAGATCTTTTCCCAACAATGTGAATATATTTAACACTACTGAACTGTACATCTAAAAATGGCTAATTTGATAAATTTTGTTACATGTTTTTTACTACAGTAAAAAAAGAATGAGCATCTTTTTTGGGATATAGATTTAAAAGGTTAAGGGCAGGGTTTTGGATTTTTTTTACCTTATTTATTTGTACTTGGTTCTATTTTCTCATCCTTTACCACAACTTGAATTAACAGATTAGAGTTATTGGAGGGTTTACTAGAGCAGAGGAGATGTACAGCAAACTGAAATTTATTCACTTGACATTTATTGAGCAGCTCCTATGTAGCAGGCTCTGTGCTTTTAGTTTATAATTCAGAGAAGTAAGGGGCATGTGCCCCAGAGGAGAGACAGGTGAAAGAGTACAAGTATTGCCACTTATGCTGAAAGAACTGTAGAAGGGGAAAGTTATGCATACCATGGGCATTTTATCAGTTACTTAAAGCATATAGATATACAGTCATTCATCAAATTTTCAAAACCTAATTATGGAAAAGTTCAGTTATATACAAAAGTAGAGGAATAATATGATGAGCTACTGTTTGTCCATCCCCCAGCTGGCATCCACTCACAGCCTCTTTTGTTTCCTTGTATTCCTTCTCCCACTGCATATTTCAAGCAAATTCTAGTTATCATATAATTTTATCTAAATATTTCAGTACTTTCACTGAAAGATAAGGGCTGTTTTCTTAGAATTGACCATAGAACTGCTATCACTCCAAAGTTATTTCATACTTTTTTTTTTCAGTTGATTTGTTTGAATCAGGATCTGATCATAGTCCATCCATACATTACATTCAGTTGATGTGTTTTCTTAAAATTATCTTTTAATCTATAGCTTCCCCTTCTTATTTATTTTCTTTGTTCTTGAAATGTGTCTGCTGAATAAATCTTGTCATTTATCTTGTAGAACTGCCCATACTGTGAACTTTGCTGAATGCATCCCAGTGATGTCATTTAACACGTTCATCCTCCTACCCCACCGTTAGTTTTAGAGGTTTAAGTTCTTTTTTTTCTTTTTTGCAAGAATGTTTCATAGACAGTGGTTTCCAACAGCACGTAATGTCTGATTGTTGTTTTTTCTTTGTGATATTAGTGGCCACTTATAATTTGCATTATTTAATCGGGGTTTGCACGATGTTGCTGTTCTAGTTTCATCATTCCCTCTTCATTTATTAGCTTTTAGTTTACTTCCATAGAGAAGTTTCTCTTTATCAACTATTTGGTTACCTGGAGGAACAGTTCATACAGGGAAAACAGGTTAAATGACTGATTCTTTTCCTTTGTTTATAACTCTTGGAAGGACCTTAATACCTCCAAAGATGGCCAAATGTTTTTTTTTTTCTTTATTTTTAAAAATATCGTTAGGAATACATGAATTTTACACATTTGATTATTTTTTAATAATCAAATTGGTTTTTAAATTAATTAATTAATTAATTTATTTATTTATTTATGGCTGCATTGGGTCTCTGTCGTTGGGTCTTAGTTGCTGTACGCGGGCTTTTTCTAATTGCGGTGAGCGGGGGCTACTCTTCATTGTGGTGCGCGGGTTATTTTTTTCATTGCGTGGCTTCTCTTGTTGCAGAGCTTGGGCTCTAGGCACGCAGGCTTCAGAAGTTGTGGCACGCGGGCTCCATAGTTGTGGCTCACGGGCTCTAGAGTGCAGGCTCAGTAGTTGTGGTGCATGGGCTTAGTTGCTCTGTGGCATGTGGGATCGTCCTGGACCAGGGCTCAAACCCGTGTCCCCTGCATTGGCAGGCAGATTCTCAACCACTGCACCACCAGGAAAGTCCCTCAAGTTGTTTTTTTTTATGTATGATCAGGTTGTCCATTCTTTGGCCAGTGAGAGCACCTTCAGGTTGGCTCCTGGGTCCTTTTGATATGAATGCCTTTGATAGTTTCTTGCTTCCTGGTGTGACAAGATGTCCATTGCTCAGCTTGTATACTTCCAGCTGTAGCTCTGGAATAAGCCCTTTCTTCAATGAGGTGTGGTTCCTTTTAATGGGAAGTTGTATTTAGACACTGCAGTTTGGATACCACAGGTCAGTTGTTGCTTCTAGGCTTTCAGAGAAAGTACTTCATGAGTTTCATACTGATTTTTCAAACTTAAATTTAGAAATAGAGGATTCTACTGAAGTTATTTGATTTCATATTTGCTGAAAATCTTGGTCCATAATAATATTGATACTTATTGATAATAAGTAATGCTGGGCTTCCCTGGTGGCTCAGTGGTTGAGAATCCGCCTGCCGATGCAGGGGACGCGGGTCCGTGCCCCGGTCTGGGAGGATCCCACATGTCGCGGAGCGGCTGGGCCCATGAGCCATGGCCGCTGAGCCTGCGCGTCCGGAGCCTGTGCTCCGGAATGTGAGAGTCCACAACAGTGAGAGGCCCGCGTACCGCAAAAAAAAAAAAAAAAAAAAAAAAAAAAAGTAATGGTACTTATTTATCAGTATTATACTAACAATATGATTACTGAAAACCATTTAAGAATTCAAAAACATTTTCTCCCATCCTTTTTATTCTTAGGATAGTTTCTTCTAGGGATGTACTGTGAAATTGTGTTTCACATTATTTGAAATAATTACTTTTTGCTTGGTTACACCAGCAATTCAATAAATATTTAGCTTTGTTTCATTCACTTTTGAATTTCAGGGATTAAAATTTTTTTTGATTTTGTTATTGGTTAATAATTATGGAAAACACATAGATGGTCCCAGAGCCAAGTCTGCAGAACAAGGCAGAATCAAAACGTCTAGCTTTGATCCTTGCCCCCTCCGTTCTATGCCTCTCTCTCCCACACTCCACTTAAAATATATAAGCAAGTGTGTGTGCATGAATGCACACATGTGCACATTTGTTTCTGCCTCCCAACACCATCTTAGATGAATGGCAGCACACTGTATGTGATTTTCTTTCCTTCCTTTTTACTCTTCCTGTTGCTTCCTGGAGATCACTCACCACAAGTATATAGAGACATTCTTTATGCCTTTTTGCAGCTATATCATATTCCACTGTGTGAATGTGCTGTAGTTCATTCAACCAGTCCCATATTAATAGACATTTTGGTTGTCTTTAGTCTCTTGCTATTACAGATAGTACTGTAATTAATACCTGGTACGTCTGTTTTTTTTTTTAATTTTGCCGCCCATAGGGGGATTTCAATTTTAATATTATATTAATTTGCACACAGGTGGTAGAATGTAAAAATCTTAGGTTACTGTTTGTTCTGTGATCCTGAAACCTATTCTTTTTAGTTTTCTCCCTCTAGATAGCACTTTCCAGTGACAAAAACTATAGTTAGAAAAACATGTTTCAGTCAGTCATCAAAATAGTAACCCAAGACCTAATTTAAAAGTAACACAAGTGTAAATCAGGAAGCATTTGTTTTTAAAGTTAACTATCGCTTCTCAGAGATTTTTACCTCATTATAAATCCCTTCTGTTTGAGAAGACACATAACATATCTGAACCAAAGAAATGGACAGGCATCTGTTTTCATAGGGATAAGAAAGCCAGCATGACCTGCAGACACTGAAATAGCTCATCTAATGTTTTCTGAGCACCTATAAATACCAGGCCCCTACAGGGAAACAGGAAATTTTAGAAGAGGACTGATGCTATCCATTCCCTTACAAAAATATATTAGCTAATGCTCAGAACATACAGAATGGTCACATTTAGTAAGCCACTCTCAGCAATATGTGTACATGTCTGCTCCCACCAGCTGAGTTATGAGCATACAAAAAATCTGTTTATACCTGCTAAAGTAACCAGATTAGGTCCAAGATGGATGCTCATGCTAAACCCCATGTCAGGAAACCAAAACTTCACTAAATTTCTGCACTTGACTCTCCCAGAAAAGGAAGGCCTAGGTCAACCAATCAGTATTGCCTGCTCAACACAAGTTACCCTACCTGGCTCCAAGGCTTCCCTTTGCTCCACATAAGGGAAGTAACCTGCTGTAACCAGCCAGCAAATGCCCAATATAGCTTCCTTGTTCCTGCTCACTTTGGTTTATAAAAATCTCTCGCTTAGTTCACCGGAGCTCCTTTCTGCTAGACGGGGTGCTGCCCAATTTGTGAATCATTGAATGAAAGCCTAATAGATCAGTAAATTGTCTGTGGAAAATTTTCTTTTAACATACCCAAACCTGTTTATGTCGGCTGTACTTGTTATTGCAATTGTATAATTTAATTTAACACTATAGGGCTTCCCTGGTGGTGCAGTGGTTGAGAGTCCGCCTGCCGATGCAGGGGACACGGGTTCGTGCCCCGGTCTGGGAAGATCCCACATGCCATGGAGCAGCTAGACCTGTGAGCCACGGCCGCTGAGCCTGCGCGTCCGGAGCCTGTGCTCCGCAACGGGAGAGGCCACAACAGTGAGGGGCCCGCATACTGCAAAAAAAAAAAAGAAGTATTTCACCCCTGCTCTATACAGAACATTGTAGGGAATACTAAAGAAATATATGATAATCCAGAACACTATAAGGAATGCTAAAGAAATATGTAATGGTCCAGAGAGAATTCAGCCTTTTAAGTAGGCCAAGCTTTATACACTGTAGGGAATAATCTATAACTAGATAGTATTTTGTGTTAGGGTTCTCCAAAGGAACAGAAGCAATAGTATATACATAGACAGATGGATATAGAGAGATTTTTATTGGTTGATTTTAAGAAGTTGGCTCATGCAATTGTAGAGGCTGCCAAGTCCAAAACCTGCAGGGTAGGCTGGCAGGCTGGGGACCCAGAGAAGAGTTGAATCTGGAGTTTGAGACCACAGGTCTGCTGGCAGACACCCTCTTCTTCCAGGGGAGGTCAAGGGTTTTTTTGTTGTTTGTTTGTTTTGTTAAGGCCTTCAGATGATTAGATGAGGCTTACCCACATTATGGAGGGTAATCTCCTTTACACAAAGTCTGCTGATTTAATTGTTAATCATATCTAAAAATATACCTTCACAGAAACCTCTAGAATAATATTTGACCAGATATCTGGGTACTGTGGCCTATTCAAGTTGACACATAAAATTAGCCAGTACATATACTGAAGGACCGTTTTGTGTATAATTAAATGTCAAATTGTAAAGAATATTGGGTACGTGTTGTGGGTGGTAAGGTAGGGGTGGGGGAGATTGTTTTGGTGTTTCTTTGCTTACAGGGGAGATAAGCTTTGAGATGTGCTCTGAAGGCCAGGGAGTTTTTGCCCTGGTGTGCAGGGTGTGAACAGCATCCCAAGAGCGGGGTGGATCAGAATGAACAAGGGTAGAGTTGACCGTGGCATGCGCAGGGGTCGTCGGGAAGATTTGTCCCGGCTGGACAGATACTTCTTGGATGGTGAGGCAAGCCCCTCTCTGGTTTCTCTACTTTACTGAATTAAGTAGAGAAGATGCTTGCTCCAGCCTGGGATGACAGCTGGCTGGTGCAGGGCTGTCTGTACCACCAGCATTGTATGCTACGTTATATGGTATGATGTGATGAGAATTCTTTTTGAAGGAAACATTTCAAATAAAATATAGCTGCCTTAGGTTTTTCTGTTATAAAATATGGTCAGAATTCTTTCTTCTGTCAATTTAATGAATTTGCTTCAGAAAATCTATATGTTTCATATGTTTGTGAAGAAACATGAGATCTTCAAATGATGTGAATTGCTGCCAGTAGTAATTCTAGTCTTTAAGCCTTGAAATATTTTTGGATCCATTATTTTGAAGTAGAAATACAGCCCAGTAACTTTTCCCTCCACAGTTCAAATTAAAGAACATATTTGGGACTTTCCTGGTGGCGCAGTGGTTGAGAATCCGCCTGCCAGTGCAGGAGACACAAGTTCGAGCCCTGGTCTGGGAAGGTCCCACATGCCACGGAGCGACTAAGCCCGTGTGCCACAACTACTGAGCCTGCACTCTAGAGCCCGCGAGCCACAACTACTGAGCCTGTGTGCCACAACTACTGAAGCCCACGCGCCCAGAGCCTGTGCTCTGCAACAAGAGAAGCCACTGCAATGAGAAGCCCGCACACCGCAACGAAGAGTAGCCCCTGCTCACCGCGAGTAGAGAAAGCCTGCGTGCAGCAATGAAGACCCAACGCAGCCAAAAATAAATAAAAAGATAATAAATAAATTTATTTAAAAAAGAACATAATTTATTTTTAGATGTAATAGGTGTAAAAACACTTTATAATAAAAATTCTACCAATAAAAATAATTATTATCAGAGAGAAAAATAGCAAAAACAATTTGTGGTAAATTGGTACATAGTAGCCCCCAGTGAACCACCTCCCCATGCCTCTGCCCCTTTGCAGTGTGGGTCTGCTTGTTTCTCCCATCAAATGGTAGAGTCTGTTTCCACACCCTCGGTACTGGGCTTTGCCATGTGGCTTGAACTGGCTAGTGCGTCATCAGCAGACATGATGCAGGCAGAAGCACCATGTGTAGTGGGCCAGCTCTCTTGGCATGCTGCTTCCATTATGTGAAGAGGCTGTGAGGAAAGCCACATGGTAAGGGAGGCCCAGCCTTCCTCACTGAGCCCAATCCCCAGCTGACCTGGGCCCAGTGCAGCAGCACGAGTAAGTCAGGTAAGAGCAGCAGAAGAGCTGCCCAGTCAACCCATGGAATTGTGAGAAATAGGAAATTGTTGCTGCTTAAGCAGCAAAGTTTGGGGTAGTTTGTTACCCAGCAGTGGCAAACAGAAACATCCTATGACTAATGGAAGGAATTTATCCCTGTAATTCTAATTCTGGCTTCATTACTGAACCCTCAAGGATCCCACAGTCCAGTGAAGGAGGCAAAAATGTAAGCAGGTCACTCCATTACGGTGTGGTGAATGCCCAGGAGGGGGGTCTGGGCTGCTGCAGCCTTGACTTTTCCTCCATCTCCCTTTCCTCATCTGTAAAGACCAGATTTTTCTCTGCAAGACAAGCATTAAAGGGCATGTGGAGGAACTGGAGGAAGTATACTAGTTCTGTACTTCATTGAAGGTATTTTCCATCTCTTAGGTCCGTGAGACTCACACTTCCCTTTCTCAGAAGTGAAATGCTGAAGGAACCCCAACAAATCTCCTCTTTTCCTTTTGTTAACTACTAGTGTTTTCAGTATTCTTGTATTTGTCCTGAAGAATGCCCATGGGTATTCCTCCTTAACTTTCTTCAGGTTCAGAATCTTCTGGAAGATTCAGACATCATCGGCCCTTTTCCTTGTAATCATCACTGGTTCACCTAATTCACACACATAGTGGAGTGGTTCTGCTGAGGTCTCCCTGAGTCACTGGAGAAGTCACAGATGACACACACTGTCTGGAGCTGAGTCCCGCCTGCCCCATGTTATCTTCTCACTCACTCGCCCTCAGCCTTGGCCTACCCCTCTCTTACTCTGCTCCTTGAGATTCTCAGTTGCACACAGCGGCCTTCAGTCTGCAGCACTCTCCTCTCTCCTGGCCAAGCACTTGCATTTGGCTTAGGACTTCCAGCACCAGGCTCCCTCAGTTTTCCTTAGTGGCCCATTCTCCCACTGGGCAGCATTGTTGGACATACCTGGAGTCCACTCTGTCTCTCTTCTTGGCTCCAGCCTTTGAGGTTGCATGTTAGAAAATTACCTTGAATAATCTACTGGAGTAGTTTAAAGATACAGCTTTAGTTTTATATAGTTATAATAGTTTAAGGTTATGTTATTATATATGTAATTTATAACATAATATTTTAAGAATATGGACTATAATTTTAAAATGCAATATTTTTCTGTGGCTTGTGATGTAAATTTGCAAGTCAACTCGAAATGATAAAGTTAAATATTTGTTATAAGTTGGACCGAGCTATTTCAGGCACATCTTACTGCCTTGAAATATCTAAAATTATTATTTTTGTCAAATTTTTAGCATGTATACCCATTACTTTGGTCAAATGACCCTCCAGGTAGACAAAACTGCAGCAGAAAGCATGTTACTATTTAATACTTCAAATGTGGATTCCGTGTTATTGTTTGTATCCATGGTGATCATAATAACTCTTCTTTACCATAACAAAGCCAGCAAGCAACACACCAGGATTTATCTTTTTCTTTCCAACAGCTGTGCTACAGTGAGATGAAAAAGAAAAAACCTACATATTTTAGATTCACCTTGTAAGTCACCACAGGCTACTATATATTTAGTGAAACATGGCTAAGAAACCTTGGGCAAGTTGCTTAACTTCTCTAAGCCATGTGTGAATTGGAGATAAAGCAGTTCCTCTACCCTCTGGTACTGCTGTGAGAATCAAATGAGATAATGCATGTAAAATACTTATGATTTTCAGGTGCTTTCATCCGTTGTGTTTTTCCTCCAGCATTACTATTCAAAGATGGTATTTCTGTACTTCTCAGTTTGCTTCTTTATCGTTTTTAAACTGTTTATACTTTGGATTTCATTTTCTAGTTGTCTTCAGCATTGCTTATTTGTTATTTTTTATGTAACATTGATCTTACTCTTTATTACCACTAGTCATACTCTGAAGTATCCTAGGGGATTTTAAAACTAACAAAATCTTTTTTCTGTTTCTGAGTAAATTTGTTTAGTCTTTGGGATATGTTTGTGTATTTTATGATTTTTTTCTTCACTTTTGGTAACTGCACACACATATTCTGGTAGTTACTGCTTTATTCTGTTGCATTTAAATTCATTTTGATATATTTTTAATAAGCTCATTGTTCTTGAAGCTCATAGTGTTAATAGACCAAGTCAAACAAAGCTTTGTCTCAGACTGTTTTTTAGTGGGGGGCATATGGAGACCTTGTGGTGTTACTCTACCATCTTCCCTAAAATTCTCAGAACTCTGAACTTTAATTTTGGTCTTAATTTCAGTAAAGAGTGGGAGTAGGGTAAGTTTGATACTTTAAGGTTTGTGCCTTGATACCTATTGGTCTAGTGAGGGCAAGACAGTGGCCAGATGTGAGTTGCTTGTGAGAGAGCTTTCTTCCCTGGTTGAGTGAAGGGAAAAGGCTTTGAGGTGATACCGTTAGTGTGATAGCATGTTTTATGCCCTTCTTTGACTCTGTAGATATGTCCTTATTAACTTGCTACCTGTTCTTCATTGGATTTTTTTTTCTTCATTGGATTTTTGACTCAAAGATTGAAGTTACTTATCTGTAACTTATGAAACTTAAGTTTTCCTCTGTCTTAAAAGAGCTTTTATCAGCAATTCTTAACAACTTATAATTGTGGCCTTTTAGAATTATTCTTAAAAATACTTGGATCGCATTTTGAATTCCATTACAATTTTGGACTTAGTCTGATGTGGTCAGTCTGCTGCAGATATTTAAAGATCAGTTGTTTCTTCCCAATTGAGATGAATTGTAAAGGGATGAAAAATACCGTCATTAATTAAAGAATTCAATAAGTGTAAGATTCCAATTGTGATAATTGTTAATGAAATAGAGGTTCTTCATTGATGCTGTAAAGACCAGTAAATGTGGGATTTCCTGAGGATGGTCAGATGTTAATTAGATCATGAGGGGCAGGAAGAGCATTGTAGGCAGGGAACAGCATACATGAAGGCCCTGTGGTAGAAGGAGCTGCAAAGTCTTAGGAGACTGAAAGAAGGCCACTGTTGCTAGATTGTAGTGGAAGTGGGTGGTACAAAATGGGGTTGGACAGATAAATAGGGGTCAAACCACATAGGGCCTCTTAGGCTGTGTAAAATGAGCATCTTGAGGAATAATTTAGATGCAGTATAATTCACTCATTGTAAGTGCACACTCAGTGAGGTTAGTAAATTTAGAGTTGTGCATCCATTTGATTGCCCCCAAAAGTTCCCTCATGCATGTTTGCAGTTGATGCCTATTCCTGCCCTAACCCACTGATCTGCTTTCTGTCCCTATGAATTTGCCTTTTCAAGAAACATCATGAAAACAGAATCATACAGTTTGTAGTCTTCTGTGTCTGACTTCTTTCACTTTACATAATGTTTTTGAGGTTCATCCATGTTGTAACATTTATCATTGGTTTGTTCTTTTTAATTGCTAAGTAGTATTCCATTGTGTGGAGATGCCACATTTTGTCTATATATCTGTTGATGGACGTTTGGAACGTTTCCAGTTTTTGGCTGTTATGAATAATGCTACTGTGAACATTCATATACAATATGTCCACAGAGGACATATGTCTTTATGTCTCTTGAGTCAGTTCCCAGGAGTGGAATTGCTGGGTTGTATGATAAGTTTATGCTTGACTTACTAAGAAACTGCCAAACTGTTTTCCAAGGTTTCTATACCACTTCACATTCTCAAGGGCAGTATATGAGGGCTCCAGTTTCTCTACATACTATAGTTGATATTGACTGTCTTTTTGATTATAGCTCTTCTAGGGGGGATATAGTATTATCTCATATAGTTTTAATTTGCAGATCATTTCCTGAGCTTACCAGCTATTCATTTATCCTCTTTGGTGAAATGGCTACTAAAAACTTTTGCCCATCTTTAAATTGAGTTGTCTTCTTGAGTTGTAGGAGTTCTTTAGATATTATGGTGATAGATAGATGATTGTCACATTTTTTTCCCCAGTCCATCTTTTCAGTTTTCTTAACGGTGCCTTTTAAAAGCACAGAACTCTTAAATTTGATCAAGTCTGATTTATCAGTATTTTCTTTTTGAGTAAAATGCGCAAAGGTGGTCACTGAAGCCAAAGATGTGGATTAGATAACTCAGGAAAAGGGAACACAATGAGAAGGGGAGAGGGTAAACTGGAGCTTTGAGGAATCCTAATATTTGCTGCTGTGCGAATGAGTAAATATTTCAAGTCAAATTACATGGGCCCAGAAAATGTCCTTTAGGCTTAACAGCCATGGAGAGTGCTGTTAACCTTACTATACTGAAGCCAGATTGCAATGAGATGAAACGTATGTAGGAGGTAAAGAAATGTTGAAGGTGAGTGTAGAAGAGCTCGAGGGTATGGAAGAAGAGCTGTCTTGCTCTAGAAAAGCAGGATAGATGCGGTTATCCCAGGAGTTGAATGATGAATCAAATGAAGTTTTCTCTGATGCTTTTTCCTCTCTTTCTCTTTAACATTTTCGATGAGAGAGGGTATTTCCTTATTCAGCACCTAAATAGTGACCCAGGTATAATGCCACATTTGGAAAATATGTGGTATAGGTATTGCTCCATTTAAGGTCACATGATTCTCCTGCCTGTTTTCTCTTTATACTTTCTCTCCATTTATTTCTTCTAAATATTTTCAAAATGAAAAAAGTAATAAATGCACACAGCTTTTTGAAAAGTGAAATGGAGGCCCAAACTCTCTCATCTAAAATTCTTAGGTCAGAAGTGTTTTGGACTTCAGAAATTTTCAGGTTTTAGAAAGGTAGTCTATATAGTATTTATTAGTGAGTACTCCTCTTGGGGTAATACCTGTAAAATACATTAATATTTCTTCATTGAAGCATAATATTTATACTGAGTTGCATAAGTAGAGACTATAAATAGCTTCCTGTCAGTTCAGGTCAGGTTTTGACCCCCAGAGAGTTTATATAAGATTAGATCTTAATATTAAATATAAGTAAAGAAAAGCTAGGGTTTTGTTTTGCTTTGTTTTGGTATTTTTCTGAATTTTAGAACTGTGGGTAGGAGATGGCAGTACCCAAAGTCCTGTAATGAAAACCGGTAGTCCTTTGCTCCCCTCCTTCACAGCCTTTGTCCTGTTCCACAGAGGCAGCTATGTATATGCCATATTTGTATCTTCTGATTGTTGCCTCCTTGTTTTCAGGTAATATGCTTATACTATTTCTTGACTTACAAATATTAGACATTATCTCTTTTTTTTTTAAAGAAGATGTTGGGGATAGGAGTTTATTAATTTATTTTTTTGCTGTGTTGGGTTTTCGTTTCTGTGCGAAGGCTTTCTCTAGTGGCAAGCGGGGGCCACTCTTCATCGCAGTGCGCGGGCCTCTCACTATCGCGGCCTCTCTTGTTGCGGAGCACAGGCTCCAGATGCGCAGGCTCAGTAGTTGTGGCTCACGGGCCCAGTTGCTCCGCGGCATGTGGGATCCTCCCAGACCAGGGCTCGAACCCGTGTCCCCTGCATTAGCAGGCAGATTCTCAACCACTGTGCCACCAGGGAAGCCCTAGACATTATGTCTTGACTTCCTTTTATACCCCATCTCTCTTCTCTCCATCCTCCAGATTTGGTTATGTCACAAAGTTGTTTACACAAAGTTGTTTATGTCGTTAAAATGTTTACACCATTATCAGTATTGAAATATTGTTCATTTTAGAGCCAAATGATTACATTTTCTTTCTACTGTAGTTGTTGTCACTTTATGTTTTTACTTGTATGATCATTATTATACTTCTCCTTAATTCTTCTAAGGTGTCCATGATATTTATTATCTGTCACTCCATCTTCCCTGTTGAGACTTCTTGTGTTCTGGAGACCTGCCCCTGGAAGTGTTCCATATGTCTGCTCCACTTTGTACCAGTAGTCTTTAGGCCTGCTCTGCAGGTACAATCCTGGGACTTGCACTTTGTGCCTCTCCTAAGTTATAATGACTGTTTGTGTATTCTGTGTTTTTCTCTTCCTTGATTTAGTCCTTTATTTTGATAGAGTACATCTTCCAAGAATTTCCTTTAGAAGGGTGCATGGGAAATTAATTTTCTGGCTGTACATATAAGAGGATGTTGATTGACTTGTTTAAAAGGATTTTTTTTAAACTTTAGAAAGTTATCTTTATAACTTTAAAAAACTATTAAAAAAAGGTTTTTTTCTTTTTGTATGTATATGTGTATGTATGTATGTATGTATTACTTCGCTTTTTTCATTTGGAGCTCTTCTCCTAAGTTTGATCAGTAAATGAGAAAGGCCAAGAACAGTTTGTGGAATGGGGGAGCAGAGACTGGATTGCATTGAACTGAGTTGTGGAAGCAAGAAAGTGAAGAGCATTGTAGATATAATTTAGAAAGTTTGGTTATAGAGGGAAAGAGAATAGGAACATTGAAAGCATTTTTACTTTTTTTTAACATCTTTATTGGAGTATAATTGCTTTACATTGTTGTGTTAGTTGCTGCTGTATAACAAAGTGAATCAGCTATATGTATACATGTATCCCCATATCTCCTCCCTCTTGCGTCTTGCACCCACCTTCCCTATCCCACCCCCTTGGTGGTCACAAAGCACCCAGCTCTTCTCCCTGTACTATGCAGCTGCTTCACACTAGCTATCTATTTTACATTTGGTAGTGTATATATGTCAGTGCTACTCTCTCGCTTCGTCCCAGCTTACCCATCCCCCTCCCCGTGTCCTCAAGTCCATTCCCTATGTCTGCATCTTTATTCCTGTCCTGCCCCTAGGTTCTTCAGAGCCATTTTTTGTTTCTAGATTCCATATGTATGTGTTAACATACGGTATTTGTTTTTTTCTTTCTGACTTACTTCACTCTATACGACAGACTCTAGGTCCATCCACCTCACTACAAATAACTCAATTTCGTTTCCTTTTATGGCTGACTAATATTCCATTGTATACATGTGCCACCTCTTCTTTATCCATTCATCTGTCGATGGACATTTAGGTTGGTTCCATGTCCTGGCTATTGTAAATAGAGCTGCAGTGAACATTGTGGTATATGACTGTTTTTGAATTATGGTTTTCTCAGGGTATATACCCAGTAGTGGGATTGCTGGGTCTTATGGTAGTTCTATTTTTATTTTTTTAAGGGACCTCCATACTGTTCTCGGTAGTGGCCATATCAATTTACATTCCCACCAACAGTGCTGGAGGTTTCCCTTTCCTCCACACCCTCTCCAGCATATATTGTTTGTAGATTTTTTGATGGTGGCCATTCTGACTGGTGTGAGGTGATACCTCATTGTCGTTTTGATTTGCATTTCCCTAATGATTAGTGATGTTGAACATCCTTTCATGTGTTTGTTGGCAATCTGTATCTCTTCTTTGGAGAAATGTCTATTTAGGTCTTCTGCCCATTTTTGGATTGGGTTGTTTATTTTTTTGATATTGAGCTGCATGAGCTGCTTGTATATTTTGGAGATTAATGCTTTGTCAGTTGCCTCGTTTGCAAATATTTTCTCCCATTCTGAGGGTTGTAATCAAGACAGTATGGTACTGGCACAAAAACAGAAATATAGATCAATGGAACAGGATAGAAGGCCCAGAGACAAACCCAAGCACATATGATCACCTTATCTTTGATAAAAGAGGCAAGAATATACAGTAAAGACAGCCTCTTCAATAAGTGGTGCTGGGAAAACTGGACAGCTACATGTAAAAGAATGAAATGAGAACACTCCCTAACACCATACACAAAAATAAACTCCAAATGGATTAAAGATGTAAGGCCAGACACTATAAAACTCTTAGAGGAAAACACAGGCAGGACACTCTATGACATAAATCACAGCAAGATCCTTTTTGACCCACCTCCTAGAGAAATGGAAATAAAAACAAAAATAAGCAAATGGGACCTAATGAAGCTTAAAAGCTTTTGCACAGCAAAGGAAACCATAAACAAGACGAAAAGACAACCTCAGAATGGGAGAACATATTTTCAAACAAAGCAACTGACAAAGCATTAATCTCCAAAATATACAAGCAGCTCATGCAGCTCAATATCAAAAAAACAAACAACCCAATCCAAAAATGGGCAGAAGACCTACATAGACATTTCTCCAAGGAAGAGATACAGATTGCCAACAAACACATGAAAGGATGCTCAACATCACTAATCATTAGAGAAATGCAAATCAAAATTTACTTTTGTTTTTAAATATGGGAGGACCATAATGCATGTTGAAATTCTGTATCAGTGTGAACTTTTATAATTTTTTATAGCAACTAGTGACATAGACTACTTATTCTATGCATTTTCTTGGAAAACTGATTCTATTCCTTTGTTGATGTGAAGGAGCCTTTAGAAAGGATGGGATGAAAATATGGGGTAGGAGGGTGGCTGATAGAGTGAGGCCCCTGAATTGTCAGGTGAGGAGGATGGCAAATAGCCCAGGTACACTCCCAGAGCTGAGGCCGCCTCTTCCTTTGAACTGCATAATACAATTTATTTAATTCATGAAAGGGTTGGGGGCAGTGGACAAGTTTATATGATTGGTGGTAGGAAATTGAGGGACTTGTATAATAAATATCATGTAAACAGCAAAAGTGCCTGATCTCATGGTCAGATCCACAGGGGCTTCCTTCACACAGGAAATCTGTTGTTAAGAGAGAACAGTCTATTCTCCTCTGCTGGAAAGAAGGCTTTGTCACTATTTTGGAACAAGAGGTTTCTTTTATAACCATCATTAAAAGAAAAAAAAACATTTGCTAATAGCCCATGTTTATTATTCTTTTCTGAGTTTTGTGAAGGATGATGGTTCTTGATACAGATATGTTTTTGCCATAGCAACAGGGACAGACATACACTGGAAAAAAGCAGTGTAAACAACAGATAGTCTTCTTAACGCTGGGCAGATGCTCAGATTTATTGACCGTGGGCAAGTACTAACCTCCCCTTGTCTGCCATGTTATAACGCTATATTCCTAGCACTGCATGTTCTTCGCCTCCATTTCTATGGATGTGTAAAGGCCATCCCATTGCAGTTGCATTTTGTGGGAAGTATGCAAACTGGAAGTAGTGTGACATGGAAATAATTAATAAGGCTTACTGTGCATAAAATATGAAATAATGAAGTCTCCAAAATCAGTCACTTTGGAATGAAAGTCAGGTGTAATAAAACACCATGAAGAAAGGCAAACTATTCCCATGATACAGTATGCTGTTTTTTAAGGAAAAGCACTCTGCAAAAATATTAGAGGAATTCCTGAAAAAAATTTAAAAGGAGCATAAAAAAAACACTATAGTGGTTGAAAACATCAGTGTCCTGAGAATGCATCCTCCTACTTTATTCCTGTAGGAAAATTAAGCCTGATTTCTGTGAGGTCTTCAGAAATGTATTCCTCACAGAAAATGAACCCTTTTATGGTTGTACATGTATTCATTGATAACATAAAATTCTGACTGTTACCAACCTATGTGGAATGACTTGAGCTTTTAACTTTAACTCTTTGAAAATATATATTTAAACTATAAAAGTATTATATTGTTACTAAAAGTTTAGGAAATAGAGAAATGAAAAGTCATTTGTATTGCCACATCATTAAACTGCTGTTAACATTTTTATGAATCTCTCTCCTAGTATCTAACTATGTATTAAATAATGGCAGCGGTAATATGCTTATTTTGCTTTCTAATTTAAATAGAATGCCTCTAAGAGTTTTGCTCTGTGAGTATAATGTTAAGTTTTGGTTGAGATAGGTTTTTTTTTTTTAATATGATAGGAATTTTCCTTTGCTTTTTCCTAAAAGGTTTTAAAATCCTGTATTGGTGTTAGGTTTTATCATTTGATTATAGCATCTAATGACATAAATGCTTGATTCTCCAGGTTTTTCTTGGAAACCAGATTCTATTCCTGTGTATTCAGGTGTCACAGTGTGCTGGTGACTCCCAGTGTGCACTGTGTACATATGTTGGGTTTCCCACCAGCATATCAAGCTCAGTGTGCCCATGGCCAACCCCTCCTGCATCTCGCAGTCCTCTCTGCATTCCGGTCTTGTGAATGCATAACTAGAAACCAGGGGACGGTTTAGGTCCCTCACCAGATTATGTCAGTTCTCCTCTTCAAATGGTCTCTCTTCTCCCTCCAGGTTCACTGTTCTAGGTCTGGCCTTGGTCATTCAGTGCTGTGTATTACAGCTGGTCTCCTCACTCGTACTGCTTTTTTTCTTTTTGTGTCTGCTAGCTGCTGTTCATAGGCTTCTCATTTCCTTTGTGAAATGTTCTTCTGATAAAAACAGGCTTAACTTAAAGTTGTTTATTTAGAGTGCCAGTCAGGGTACTGCGATTCAACAGCTCACAATGGGGAGGAGGAGGGTGCTGCTGGAGCCTGGTACCCTGTGTGCAGGGATGCAGGGAGGCATGCAGACCCAGGGTGACCATCTCTTGGGGGGGCTGCCACTGGCATCCTGTACCTTCTCCTGGCTGCCTCTTTGTCATCTGTATTTGTCCCAAGCATTGTTGCAATGGGCAGAATCCTTTGCTTATCTTGACCATCTGGAAAGCACATAGAACAGCTTGATTGTTAAGCTACTGGGATGGTCTTCTGGATAGGGCCTTCCTACCTCTCCCCTTAGAGGGATAGCATTGTCAGCCTTGCATCCCCTCTAGCAGAGTCATGCTGCTAGAGGTCCTAAGTAAATGTCAGAAAGGATTTGAGGTCCCAGTTGTATGTATCTTGTGTCAGACTGAGGTAGAGAAGGACAGAAAATGGTACTGGAAAGACAAAGCCAACAAACTGGCCTTTGTGAAGCAGTGAGAGGCATCGTTGCAGATGCTTGAAAAAGCAGGCTGGAAAATGTGCTGATGCTAAGAACCCTGATATTTGTGTACGTGGACATAATCTTATTTGGCTTCACAATAACCCTGTGAACTGAGTAGAGATTATTACCTTTCTGTTTCACAGATGAAGAAACAGCCTTTGAAATTCATCAGTTTGCCCAACATCACGTAGTTAGTATTTAATAGAGTCATGACTTGAACTTAGGTTTCTGATTTCCAATTTTATATACTTCATGTTACCTTTCTTAAAACTGGAAGAATGATAGACTAACAGTGGCCATCTCCATGTCATCAGGTAAATTACATTAGGGATAGCACAAAGGAAAAATAAAAATTTACCTATCTTAATCCATATTAATTATTTTCATATTTTTAAAACAGCTTTATTGAGATATAATTCACATCCATTACAATCCACTCATTAAAGGGTACAATTCTATGGCTTTTAGTATACTTAAGAGTTATGTAGCCATCACCATTATAAAATTTTAGAATATATTCATTGCCCTAAAAAGAAACCCTTTTAGCTCTCACTGCCCCCCTCCCCCCAATCCCCACCCCAGCCCTTGGCAATCACTAATCAACTTTTTGTCTCTATAGATTTACCTACTCTGGACATTTCACACGAAATCATACAATATGTGGTCCTTCTTTCATTTTCTGTTTTCAGGTTTTATCTGTGTTGTAGCATGTACCCGTATTTCATTTCTTTTCAGCAAAGTTTCTGCTGAAAAATCAGCTGATAGTCTTATGAGGATTCCCTTGTACATAACTAGTTATTTTTCTCTTGCTGCTTTTAAGATTCTCTCTTTAACTTTCGACATTTTAATTATAATCTGTCTTGGTGTGGATCTCTTGGGTTCATCTTGTTTGGGACACTCTTTGCTTCGTGGACCTGAATGCTGTTTCCTTCCCCAGGTTAGGGAAATTTTTAGTCATTATTTCCTCAAATATGTTTTCTGTCCCTTTTCTTCTGGGACCCATATAATGTGGATGTTAGAGCATTTGCTGTTGTCCTACAGGTCCCTTAAACTATCCTCATTTTTAAAAATTCTTTTTTTCTTTTTGCAGTTCTGTTTGGAGATTTCTACTACCGTGTCTTCCAGGTCACTCATCTGTTCTTCTGTATCACTTAGTCTGCTGTTGTTGATTCCCACTAGTGTGTTTTTCAGTTCAATTGTTGTATTCTTCAGCTCTGTGAGTCCCGTTTGGAACTTTCTTATATTTTCTATCTCTTTGTGGAATTTCTCACTGTCTTCCTCCCTTGTTCTCCCAAGTTCAGTGAGCATTTTATGACCATTACTTTGAACTCTTTATCAAGTAAATTACTTATCTCCATTGCATTAAGTTTTTTTTTCTGGGGTTTTATCTCGTTCTTTCATTTAGAACGTGTTCCTCCATTTAGAACGTGTTCCTCCATTTCCTCGTTTTGCTTGACTGTGTTTCTGTGTATCATGTGAAGCAGCTATCTTACCCTGTCTTGAAGGGATGGCCCTATGTGGGAAATGAACCTTATTGTTTAACCTTGCCCTGGTTTTTCGTTGTCTCTTGAACTCTCTTTCCACTTGTTTCAGTCTGTGGGGTCCAGAAACACAGTCCTCCTGTCAGCCTGGGCCTGGCACTCAATGGATGTCCCCTGTGCAGGCTGTGAATGCCTGTTGGCTTTGGTGGGGTTGTGCGAGTGGAATGGAGGTGTGTGGCTAAGAGCTGCATCTCTTGGTGCTGTGGCTTGAGCAGGGCTGTTCACACACTGCTTTTAGCAGGTTAGAATGAGAGGGCAAAAATGGTGCCTGCCAGTGCCAGCTAGGTAGAGGGAGCCTGTAAAAATGCCATCTGTCAGCATTCCATCCCTGGAGAGTCCCAGCAGAGTTCTGCCCCTTTGGTAGATGCTGTAAGATTACTAAGTGAATTTCCCTCACAGATGGTCTAAGCTCTTTACAAACTGCTGCTCTTTGTGCTGGGTCCTGGGGCAAGTGCTATTACACATGCTATATTACACATGCTATTTAAGAGCAGAGTCTTCATCCCCTGCCATCCTGAGTTACTCCTGAACATAAGCGCTGTTGGTTTTCAAAGCCAGACGTTTTGGGTGCTCTTCTCTCTGTTGCAAGACCCAGAGGTTGTGGTGCCTGGTGTGGGTATAAACCCCTTACTCCTCGGGGAGAAGCTCCATTTATTTGTTTGTCTATTGCTTGATTTGTTGATTGATTTTATTAAGATTTCTTTCGATTGTGGGTCACCATATTGGGAGTGTGGTTTTTGGTGAGAGCATGCCTTTCCTACCCTTCTTGACGAGGCCCTTGTATCCTTTGTTGTGGAGCAGGTGTTTTGGCAGTTCTCAGGTTCTTTTCAGAAGGATTTGTTCCCTGTGTAGCTGAATATTTGTTGTGTCTGTGGGAGGAGGTGAGTTCAGGATCTTCCTCTGCCACCATCTTGAACCCAGTTTTCTTACCATTCCTTTGTAGTAAGTTTTTAAATCAGGAAGTGTGAGTTCTCCAACTTTGTTCTTTTTCAAGATTGTTTTGGGTGTTCTGGGTCCATATGAATTTTAGGATCAGCTTCTCCAGTTTCTGCAAAGAAGTCAGAAGGTTTCTGATAGGGATTGCTTTATCTGTAGATCAGTTTTGGGAGAATTGCCATCTTAACAATAGTAAGGCTTCTGATCCATGAACATGTTATGTTCATTTTCATACTCTTAAACAACCAGTTTTGTCAGTCCAGTTCTTCTAGATATGGATGTTCATATTAAGTGTGTTGTATTTTGCAAAGTAGCATTAGTGGAATTGAAGTCCTTCTGCCTGGATTGTCAGGCATAGTGCAGAGGTTTAACTATTGCTCTTAATTAAACATGACTTGAATTGATAGAAAATGAACTTGGAAATTATGTGAAGAAACTAGTATGAGTAATACCTGCTTTATGATTTTCATATGAACCTTCACATACAAAGTGGTATGGTTTGTTTTGTAGTTTGGTTTTTTAAATTATCATTTTTATCCTAAATATGTCTGACATAGGAGAGGGATTGCTTCAGGCAAACTTTCAGGTCTAGTACCTAGAGATAGGGGTGCATATCCGAAGAGTAGCTTACATATCTGTAATGAGGGAGGTCCTTCAAAACTTTGCGATAAAATTTAAAACCCTCTCACATTTGTGTTTCTGTGGCATAAATAGTCTTCTCCAGGCTTGTCATGGTCAAGTACCAGTGATAATAATGATGATTATACCAGAAGCACCAGAGGCAGCTATTGGCATGCTATGTGGTGGGGCTCTAGGCATGGTTAGTTTGACTAAGTATTCTAAGAGGCCCCATGGAGTTTGTCATCTCTGACAGAGGACTTTAATGCATTAGTGATGAAAAACGGCTCACTACTGACTCTTGTGATCTTCCAGAGAATGTAAGACAACGCAGCAGTAAGTGAGTGCCGCTTGTCCTATGTAATGTAAACACATATATTGAGACCATTTGTTTGGGTACAGTGTTCCATCTTGTGTCAGCCTCATCAGAGTCTTGAAATAGAGTAGGTGATATATAATATCTAGACATTAACATTTTATTTATTATTGGATATAATATCTAGATACTAATATTACCTACTCTTGTTTTCCTGTTTTATAGCTTATGAGTGATCACCCAACTATTATAAAACTAGACTTTTTAAAAACAGGATATTCTTTTAGCTTATTTTCTCCTGTGTGTTGATCCTTTCCAGTTTCTTGTTCCTTCCTGTTGTTGCTTGTTGATCAGAGTCCTGTGGAAGAAATTGGTTTTGTGAGTCCTGTTGCTCTTCAGTTTGGTTAGTAACACTGTCAGAGGTGGGATCAACCACACAAACACCTATCTTTGGTCCCGAGCACAGTTAGGGGAGAGGTGGAACAAATGGCTGCTCGACAGATGTGTACTTAGGGTTGTCAGGCCCTGTTGTTCACCCTCCTTGTCTACTGCCCCACCTCCAATATATGCTTAATAAATGAAAATCCCCAAATTAGAGATTCATTCTTTTGGATTAAGACTTCCATCCTTTGTTAAAATTCAAACAGCATGAACTGTTACCTTGTTAAACATTATGGATAGTTTGGGTAATTTATATTTAATTGGTTTTGTATACAGAGTTTGATAGATTTCAGTGGGGGCAGAGAGATAGAGAACACACAATTCAATTACTAGGTACTTTGGAGGAATGTAGGAGAAAACCAGAAAAAAAGTAAGGGCTGCCTGGAATCATGAATATAGCTTATTCGGACACTATTATTTTACCTAAGGGCAGCCTTTTATGGCCCCAGGAATGTCTGTGATGACCCTCATCTTCCTTGCAATATTCTTAGAGCAGGGTTAGGAAACTCCAGGCCCATGGGCCAAATCTAGTCTGTCACCTATTTCTGTAAGTAAAGTTTTATTGGAACATAACCATTCTTATTCGTTTACAAACTCATTGTGCCTACTTTCTTGTTACATTGGCAAAATTGAGTAGTTGTAACAAATATGGCCCACAATGTATAAAATATTCTGGCTCTTTACGGGAAAAGTTTGCCAACAAACTGGTCTAGAAAGTCTAGACTTTTAGAAGGTTAAGCATGGATCATAGATATCTTAAACTTATTTCAGACTTCTTTAACTTTTAATATTACCATTATATGGACTCAAGGGCAGTGATCTTAAGGAAGGATCACTGCTTATATCAGGATGAATGCTTGTTCAAAAAAAAATGTGTAACTTCAAAAATATTCTTAAAATAAAGGATGACACTGCTATGTTTAAAACCGAAGTAGCCATTGGAAAATTAATATCTGATTATACATGTACCTGTTACACCAGCCTCTTTCAGGTGCTCCCATCTTATTACATGAGAAAAATGTTACAGTTCCCACCATAGGCATTCATCTTCTATCATTTCTGAAGACGAAGTATTTATGTTAGACATTGTAACTTATTTAACTAAATATGAATATAAATATAAAATGCTAATCTCACTGTTGGAAATTTTAAAAGTGTTGTAGCTCAGTTACGTCTTGTCTTCCTTTCTCTCTCTCAGCTTGAAGTCCATGGCCCAAAATGACTCTACCACTGGAGACTTTCTTCTGTAAAGAGGAAGACCACACAGGAGGCTGGGATGAGCATGCCACTGCATCAGATCTCTGCCATTCCATCCCAGGATGCCACCTCTGCTAGGGTCTACAGAAGTAAAACCAAAGAAAAGGAGAGGGAAGAGCAGGTATTGGGGAAATACCCTTCTTAGTTTCATTATTTTTGTTCTTTTCATTAAATACAGTCTAGAATAAGCTCTGACGATCAAGTTTTCTCTAATAATAAACTTAAAAAGCACATGGTGTGAACAGTTTTGCTCAGAAGAAGCTGTCTTTTTGTAGGTTTCTAGGTTTTCAGATTTTGCAATCAACTTATTCTGCCATGATTATATCATGACTTATTTATCTTCATTGGTTAAATATTTCTGCTAAATCACTGAGAAAAAGTTCTTTGGATTCTCAGAATATGATGCAAAAGATGAATTTATTTGAGCAAAAACATATGCCTGCTGCAAGGGTGTCATAGTTAACATCAGAGTCTACCTCTGCTCTCATATGGCTTTTGATTGGGCCTGACAATTAAATATGCGTTAGAATCTAATAAGGTCAGTGGTGGAGGAAGTTCAGGACCACCTAATCCCAGCCCAAGGCACCAGGAATGGCTTCCTTGAAAAAATGACATTTACATGGAGACCCCGAACCTGGAGTTAGCTAGGAGAAAGAGTGTTCCTGGGGCATGCTGAAAGCCCAAAGGTTAGAGCAAGGTGGATTTGAAGATACTAAAATAGAATAACTGGAATATAAAGGTTGAATGGGTAGTGGCAAACTAGGAGGTTGGAAAAGTTATAGGAGTTACCTTAAGGAGTTTCAATTACTTTTGCAAAAGAATGAATGATCAGATTTGTGTTTTTAAATCTTTCATCCAGCCTACAGTTTGGAGGATGAATTGAATGGGTGGCAGGGAGACCAGTCAGAGAATTACTTAATAGCCTACTTAGGCCAGGTTTGACAAACTTTTTCTGTAAAAGGCCAGATAATGAATATTTTAGACATTGTGGGTCAGACAGTCACATCTCTTCAACTCTGCCATTGTAGCATGAAAATGGTCAAAGACAATATATAAATGAATGGACATGACTGTGTTCCAATAAAACTTTATTTACAAAAACAGGAGACAAGTCAGATTTCACCTGTAGGCTGTAGTTTGCTGATATCCGGCCTAGGGAAAAGTTGATGGTGACTTTGTCTAGGATAGGCGTAGTGGGGATAGAGATTTACATTATTAATCCAGTGGGCTTGATGATTAAATGTGGGGAGGGACAGGGAGGAATCAGAGATGACCCCTGCTGTCTTCTTGCCTTTACAGTGTGCTTTACAAACATTTGCTTCTTAGTTCTTAGAGCATTCCTATTTTATAGTTAAACTTAATCTTTGCCCAAGACTCTAAAGAATCCTTGTTAAATCAAGAATTGATGTCTTGTGTGAAGTTGCATCATTATAGGTGATGGGACACCATTCTTTCCATTATTACGTATAGAATAAAGAAAGAATCTATCGTATTTCTTAAAGTACATGAACTATAGAAAATGAAAAGGTGCCAGGTAAATTGAAAAGGTCTCTGTATTCTTATTTTGTGGGGTTTTTTTTCATTGCTTGTGTTGTCAGCCTGCACCCTTTCCATTTTCTGAGCTCTTAGAAGTGTGGCCAGCATTGTCCGACTAGGGGTAGTGGTGGGGTAGATGGTTTCAGAATGTCATATTTTCAGTATTTTAGTTTTTTTTCAACATGGTGGGGACGGGAAAATATCCCTAAATATCTTGCCCATGTTCTATCAATTTTCATTTGTTAGTCTTCATTTAAGGTTCAGTTAAATTAATAGTCTTTTCTTATAATCCTTCTGAGCCCAAATGGATTTTTAAATACCACTAAGTAGAACATTTCCTTGGTCTGGGGTGCTTGCCTGTATTAAGTTGAGGCTGTTAGTTCCTTATTCATTGTAGTGTCGAGTTTGGGTATCAGATGGCGGGAATTTCTTGGTATATATATGAGGAAGCTATACATATTTGTTTGGAATAGATAAAGGAAGATGTCCAACATTTTAGCAACATTTTATTACAGGTTTGTTGTAGGTGGGTATTCAGTAAATACTTATTGAATGATATGATCTATTTGATGCCATTTTTAAGGTTTAAATAAGTAGCATTAACCAGCTATTTCATGGAATTGGGATTTTGATTGGTATTGGGAAGAAGAACCATCCTGCCCCACCTTCATATGGGGAATAGTTTGAATACATGATGGCAAGTGTGACAGTTCTGGGAATCATTGTGCCAAGGTGAGGTGGCAGGTAGTGGAAGAGCCACTGAGACAGGAGCTTGAAGAGCCCCAGAAGAGCTTTGGCAGCAGCTGGCACAGCCTCTGAAAAATAATTGTTGTAGGTTTCTAGAGTCTGAAATGTGGTATCAGGATGGGTTTGGAAGGTAAATTTTTGTCCAGTGAAGCCTTTTTTCCTTTATCCAGTTTCCCAGGTGCAGTGAGTTCAAAACAAAATCCTTTGGTACAATTTCTGATCCTCTTGTGCTTGGGAGAGGAGGAGATGAGGGAAAGAGAAGCTATGCAAAGGCACTTTGCATCCCATCATCCACTGTTCTCAGAACCTGAAAGCTGACAACCTGAGACAGTCCATTACATCAATAACAATTTTATTCCTTCTGCATCTTGTGAGAAGAGAGGAACATCGCAGTTTACACAGAATCAAATAATGTAACTGTTAACGTGGACACAGTTTTACCTATGTTTATCAGATGTGAGATTCTCTCTGTAGCACCCATTGCCTGAGCCTGTATCTACAATTCTAAGAGTTAGTGACTTTTACACAGTAGTCAGTACACTTGATGAATAAATGAATGAGTTCAGTTTTAATGATATGGGGACTACTGTGGAGGCGAGAGGAATGTTTTGCAATCCATAAAAGGATTTCTTCTGCTGTTACTTATGAACTGGGTAAATGTTTCTTGAATATTTTTTTCTTAGCATTTTATATGTATTGCTCCATTGCCATTACACTCTGGTCTGCATTTAGAAACCTGATGTTGTGGTTGTTTGCATTCTTTCAAAAGAAACATATTTTTTATAGCTTTTTGCAGAATACTTCTTATAGTGTGAGGAGTTATTTGGTTAAGTCTTGCTGTTTTTGATGGCTTTCTTTGGTTCTTGTGGGGGATTTTTGAGCCTTTAAATCTTCTTTCAATTCTGAAACCTTTTCTTCTACCTTTAATCATGAACTCTAAACTCTGATTCTCTCAGGGATTGCTGCTAGAGGTTAAATTTTCATATTCTCTTGGCTATTGTGTATTCTCAGATTCATTACCGTTAGTTCTGTACTGTGGTCCTTTGGAATTGACCTTTTCCAAATTGCCCTATTTTGGTGACTCAACACTGTTGATTTTTGCTTCTTTCTCTGTCCAAAAAGGTTCTTAATTGATCTGTTGCTATCTGATTGCATTTTGATTAATTTCTTATCTGGAGTTATTCTGTTTTCTGATTTGATACATCTCTTTACGTTTTTCAAGTTTTTTTTATGTTTTAGTTTGTTTTTAAATAGCTTTATTAAGGAATAATTGACATACAGTAAACAATACATATGTAAAGTATACAGTTTGATAAGTTGTGAAATATATATATACACATGAAACTATCTCCACAATCAAGATTGTGAACATATCCATCACTCCCAAAAGTTTCCTCATGTCCCTTGTAATCCCTCCCTCCCACCCCTTTCCAACCCTTTCCTCAGGGAATCATTGCTCTGTTTTCTTTCACTATAGATTGGTTTGCATTTTCTAGAGTTTTATAAAGATGGATGTACATATATTATGTACTCTTTTTTGTCTAGCTGTTTTCATAGCTTAGTTCTTTTACAATTCATCCACGTTGTGTGTATCAATAGCTTGTTCCTTTTCTTGATGAGTAGTACCCATTGTATGGACCTACACAATTTGTTTATCCATTCTCCTGTTGATGGACATTTGGATTGTTTACAGTTTTGGGCTGTTACAGACAAGGTTGCTGTGTTCACACAACAACAAGCCCTTGTATGGACATATATTTCCTTTCCCTTGGGTAAATACCTAGGAGTGGGACCATATGTTCAGCTTTTTAAGACAGAAACTGCCAAACTGTTTTCCAAATTGATACTGTTTTACATTCCTACCAGGAGTTTGAGAGTTCCAATTCTTCTGTATCTCCACCAACCCTTGGTATGGGCAGTCTTTTTAATTTTAGCCATCTAATAGGTTATTCTAGTATCTCATTGTGGTTTTAATTTGCATTTCCCTCATGAGTAATGACATTGAGCATCTTTTCATGTGCTTATTTATCGTCTATATGTCTTTTTTCTGTGTTGGACCGTCTGTTCAAATCTTTTGTCCATTTAAAAAAAAAACACCAATTTGTTTTATTATTGTTGAGTTTTGAGCATTCCCTGTATAGTCTAGGCACAAGTCCTTTATCAGATATATGCTTTACAAGTGTTTACTCTGAAGGTTTGGATTGTCTTTTCATGCTTCTGCTGGTGTCTTTTAAAGATGAAAAGTTTTTAATTTTGAAGTCAAATTTATCCATTTTTTTCTTGTATGCATTGTACTTTTGGCATTCTGTTAAGAAATCTTGGCCTAACCCAAGGTTGCAAATAATATCTTCTATGTTTTTTTCCTAGAAGTTTTATAATCTTGGTTTTACATGAACATCTATGATCTATTTTGAATTAATTTTTATAGATTGTGTGAAATACATATCCAGCGTCATTTTTTGTTATATGAATATCCAGTTGTGCCAGTAACATTTGTTAAATAGATTATCTTTACTGCATTACCTTAAATCTGTTGCTCATATAGGTGTGTGCTTATTTTTGGGGTCTGTCTTCTGTTCCATTGATCGACTTGCCCATCTTTACGTTAATACACCACTGTCATGTACATTCTAGCTTTATAATGAGTCTTGAAAATCAGACTTCGGCAAACTTGTTTTGCCTATTTTAGGTTTTTTGCATGTCCACATGAATTTAAGAATCAGATTGTCAATTTCTGTACAAAAATGTCTACTGGGATTTTTGTTCAGAATGTTGAATCTGTAGTTCAATTTGGGGGAGAACTGATATTTTAACAATATTGAATCTTGACCCATGAACAAGGTATGTCTCCTCTTTAAGTCTTATTTAATTTCTCTCAGCAGTGTTTTATAGATTTTAGTGTATAGGTCTTTACACACCTTTTGTCTGATTTATCCCTAAGTACTTTTTATTTTTGATGCTGTTGTAAATGATATTGTTTTTAAATTTTAATTTCCTCTTGTTCATTGCTAGTACAGAGAAATAAAATTGATTTTTATGTATTGATCTTGTATCTTGCAATTTTGCCAAAGTCACTAGTAGCTTTTTTGTAGAGTCCATTGAATTTTCTGCATAGGCAGTCATGTCATCTGTAAATGAAGATAGTTTTACGCTGCCTTTTTCTATTTGGATGCCTCCCTCCCTCTTTCTTGCTCTAGTGAAAACCTCCAGTACTATACTGAATAGAAGTGGTGAGAGCACACATCCTTGTGTTTGTGACCTTAGGGGAAAAGCATTCATTCTTTCTACACTAAGTATGATATTAGCTATATGTGTTTTGTAGATACTCTTCAGCATGTTGAGGAAGTTCCCTTCTGTTTCAAGTTTGCTGAGAGTTTTGTTCAGTTTTGATACTGGTAACTTATGTCTTCACTATTTTTTTTCCTGATCTAGCCAGAGGTTTATCAATTTTATTGATCTTCTCAAAGAATTATTTTGGTTTCATAGATTTTCTCTATTGTCATTCTGTTTTCTGTTTGTTTCATTTCTGCTCTGATATTTCCTTTCCTCTGCTTCCTTTGAGTTTAATTTGCTCCTCTTTTTCTAGCTTTTTAAGGTAGAAGTCAAGGTTATTTATTTATCTTTCTTATTTTCTATCACAGGATTTAGTGATTATAAATTTCCCAAGTTCTGCTTTCATGGCATTCCACAAATTCTGCTGTGTTGAGTTTCATATTCATTCAGTTCAAAATACTTTCTAATCTCCCTTTTCATTTCTTCTTAGATCCATGGGTTATTTTTAAGTGTGTTATTTAATTTCCAAAATTTCTGGACTTTCCAGAGATCTTACTTTTATTTATTTCTAATTTAATTCCATTTTGGTCTGAAAACATATTTTGAATAACTTAAATCCTTTTAAATTTACCAAGACTTGTTTCATGGTCCAGAATATGGTCTCTTTTGGTAAATGTTCTGTGTACGCTTTAGAAGAATGTGTATTCCGCTGTTGTTGGATGGAGTGTTCTGTAAATGTCAATCACATCAAGTTGATTGATAATGGTTTTCAAGTCTGCTAAACCCTCACAGTCTAGTTGTTCTGTTACTAGAAAGAGTGGTAATTAACTTGCTGACTATAATTGTGGATTTGTCTGTTTCTCCTTGGAGTTATACCAGTTTTGCTACATGTAGTTGATACTCTGTTATTAGGTGCATAAACATTTAGGATTGTTTGGTCTTGATAAATTAACCCCCTTATTATTAAGAAATAATTATCTTTATCCCTGGTAATGATATTCTTTGCTCTGAATTCTACTTTGATAATAACTCATTAGCTACTGGGGGATTTTTGCATAAACTAACGCCTGCAGCCCACGATTTGTTACGTTAAGTGATATTGATTCATCTCCCATCAATAACCTTCGGGTAACAAAAGACGTATTAATACACCTCTGGTCAATAATGTGATAATACAGGCACTACAGCTTTCTTTTGATTAGTATTAGTATGGTATCACCTTTTCCATCTTTCTACTTTTAACCTATTTGTGTCTTTATTTAAAGTGCTTTTCATGTAAGCAACATATACGGTTGAGTGTTTTTGTTTTTTTGTTTTTTTGTTTTTTTTTTTTTTTTTTTTTTTTTTTTGCGGTATGCGGGCCTCTCACTGCTGTGGCCTCTCCCGTTGCGGAGCACAGGCTCCGGATGCGCAGGCCCAGCGGCCATGGCTCACGGGCCCAGCCGCTCCGCGGCACATGGGATCCTCCCAGACCGGGGCACGAACCCGTATCCCCTGCATCGGCAGGCGGACTCTCAACCACTGCGCCACCAGGGAGGCCCCGGTTGAGTGTTTTTATCCAGTCTGACAATCTCTCTCTTTATCTGGATGTTTAGACCATTTATATCTAATGAGATTATGGATATGGTTAGGTTAAGTCTTCCTGTTTATTTTCTGTTCATCCTATCTGTTCTTTTTTTTCCTTTTCATCCCTTTTCTGCTCTTTAAAACATTGAGTGTTTTTTAAGATTTAATTTTCTTCTTTGTTGGTTTATAAGCTGAAACTTTATTTCAGTGTTTTAAAATTTTATTTATTTTATTTTTTTAGGGTTTATATTATATATCTTTAACTTGCCACAGTCTGCCTTCAAGTGATACTTTACTACTTCAAAAATACTATAAGAACCTTACTTTCATTTCTTCCCGCCTACACCCCAGTTTTGATGCTACCGTTGTCATACGTTTTATTATATATATGTTATAAACCCTAGAATATGATGTTATTTTTAAACACTTTTATTTTTAAGGATATTAAAATAATGAGAAAAATATCTGTTTACACTTATATAATGTAACTACAGTTTCTGGTGTTCATCTCTGAGTAGAGCTGTATTTCCATCTGTCATTTTCCTTCCATGTGAAGGACTTTCTTTAACGTTTCTTCTGTTGTGAGTTGGCTGGTAATGACTTCTTTCAGCTTCTTTTTTTTTTTCTTTTTTTTTTTTCTTCATTTCTTACGTCTGGGGTTTGTTGAGCTTTGTGGGATCCGTGGGTTTACAATTTTCATTGAATTTGAAATATTTTTCAGGTATTTTTTCTGTCCTCTCCCTTATTTGGGGACTCTATTACACGCATTAACTGGCTTGAAGTTTTCTGATATTATGTTTTTAATTTATTTTTCTTTCTGTGTTTTATTTTGGATAATTCTAATTGCTATGTTTTTAAGTTCATTAATCTTTTGTTTTTCAGTGTCTGATCTGTCGTTAACTCCACTTAGCGTGTTTTTCATCTCAGACATGGTATAGTTTTAATCTTTACAACTTCAGTTTGGATCCTTTCTTATATCTTCCATGTCTCTATTCAACTTTTTGATCATAAGATCCAAATTGAACTTCTAAAAATTTATTTTAAAATAAAACTGACTTAAGATACCAAGTGATGGGTATCTCTGTAGTATTTTTTTTTAATTTAAAAAAAGTTAGCATAGTTGTAGTATCTTGAATATAAAGTCCGTGTTTTTCTTTTTCATCTGTCCCCTTACCCCATTATTTGATGTCTTTTCTTATCCCTAGGCCTATTTGAAAATGTGCTTCTGTGCACTATGTAGGATTATTAACATGTATTTTTAAAAGCCGAAAAGACAGTTTTGTATCTGGCCATCAAATAGGTGTTTAGAAATACACGTTTCATTTGATAGTATTTGTAAATTACTTTCCATCTCAGAACAGTGTCCATTTTACCCTGTTATTAACAGGGCTCCAGGTCCACTGTAAGCAACGGCATGATTTTTAATTAGCTTAAGGAGAGAGGTTTAATACAGTGAAGTAGATGCCTACAAAGTATTTGAAGGGCTGGAGGAGTAGGCCTTCACTGGGTTTCCAGGAACAGCTAAGTCCCAGCACTCCTGGACTACTCTGTTGAGGTCAGGAGCTGACAGATCAGAAAGTTGCTGTTGATACTTCTGGTGAAAAAAAAGTCACTGTCTTTACCATGGTTTGAAAGCTACCACTGCTGCTACAGACTTTGCTGAATTAGGAAGAAGCTGCTGGCTCTAGAACCGCATCATTTGTGCCGTGATCTCAACAAGCGAAGTGGATGCTCTGTCCTCTGCTTTTCTGCCTATGTCCCAACTCCAAATCAAGGCTTTGAGTGTGAGTACACACCTAATTATGGATTAATTGGATTAGCGCAACCTAATTATGTCTGGAACCCAAATTGCAAGGTTGTCCAGGAAATACATTTTTAAACTTTCTGCCCTATACCCCTTTAAAATGAAATTGGTGTGGAAACTGAAAGATTTGGTCCACATCACAGTATCTCTCGAAAAGGATAAAAAACAAAAAGGTAATTCAGTGATTAGCTTACATTTAAACAGTACACTCCATAGGAAATGAAAGTGGTATTTTCTTTCATGTATTTATAAACAGTTCCGTTTCCGGCCCTGTTGGGCTCACCATCTTGCTTCCGAGGTCAACAAGGGATTTTACCGTGTAGCATCAGGATGATGATCATCTGAACATACTTACATTTGCTATGAAAAGATATGAATGTTGGCAGCCAATACTGTACTCATCTTTACCTGACATCTAAAAGATGGCTTCACAATTGTTCAAGTGATAACAGTATTTTGAGGCATAATCACCATACTTTTACCTCTTAATAATTATTCTCTTTTCTCTACTAGATAAATTATTCCCCTTTAAATCATACAAACCTAATATAAGGAACCTGGAGGAAACAATCTGTGTTTTAACATCTCGGAATCTCCAGCGCCATCTAGCCTAACCCCCATTTTAATGCTTGAACTTCTCTGGGTCATCATGGCTCGCTTGTTCTTGGCCCCTTTAGGGCATCTCTCATGGTACTGACCCACCACTTCCAAAGGCAGTCTGTACTTTTTGGGGTTACCAGAGATTTGAGATCCAGTATAAGAACTAACTCTCTGTAGCTTTCTCTTTTTGACAGCCCTACTTTTTTTCTTCTATTAACTGGCAGTCTTACATTCTGCGGCATAAAAATCCATTGTTTCATGTATTACAAAGCTCAGTCTCTCAACATTCTGGTTGTTCTCTTTTAGACCATGCCTAGTTTCTTCCTGGAAGTATGCTTAAATGAAGAGATGAATATACATCTTTAAAATATACCGGTCCCAAATTATTGCCTTTGATTGGGCATCACCCTCCATGCGGTCATTTGTATGGCTTCTTGAATCATCTGTGTGCTTTACCTGCAAGAGCTCCATGAGATTAATCTCATACCTAGAAATCAGCATTTCTTTTGTCATCTATTTACCTTTTCTTGGTCCCTGGAGTGGTTTTTTCAAACCTGCTTCCAAGTATGTTTTCCCTGTCCGGTAATCAAATCTGTCACTGTAAAGTGCTGGGAGCTACTCTAGTTTGCTCAAGTACCCACAGGAAGTTACAGTGTGCTTGCAGTTTAAGAACCAAATATGAGTAATTCTTTTCTAAATGGTTGTTTTCTACCTTGTAAGGCTTGTTTTCTTTGAGAATGAAGAAATAAGATTAGATGTTTTTCTAATGATAAAAAAAGAGTGTGCTCTTATCAAACATTAAATACAAGTTGGTCAGTTTGAACTGTTACATTTTCTTGTGCACACATAGATTTTGAAGCTTAAATGTAGATAAAATTATATACAACTTTGAGGTCCTGCCATTTTAAATATTCTTAGTCAAAAGCCAGCAGTATTGGTTCTGGCTATTTTATATATTAGCAGCTTACCTTTCCCAGCCAATTCTCACATAAGTCTTGGACTGGTAACAATTTGCTGTTTACTTATTTAGGGTATGAAAATGGAAGAATGTGCATATTGACTGTAGCTGACCTCTGTGATGTTGATTTGGGGAGAGTTTGCTAGGTAAGAGTTCATATCACATAAGTCAAATGAGGAGTCTAGTTTGGATATATGGGAGTAAAGCGCTGGCAGTTGGCGTCAGTGTGTTGTGTATAAATCGAGTGAAAATGGCACATGAATATGTTTGTCTTGGTACCATGGCAGGACTCAGTGATTATGGTTTTTTGCCACTATTCTCTTACAGCTGTCCTATGAATTAAATAACTGGGAGGCAGATAATTTTTCAGATTTTCTCAGTAAGCCTGTTGAAAATAAGAGAGCCACCCAAATTGGTTTTTAAATGCAGAGGTTTAAAAAATAATATTATAGCCATAGCATCCTATAATAGTTGTTAGTGACTTTTATATTTGACATCATGGAGATGACTCCTTTATTTTACACAAATGGAGAAACAGGTCCAAAGAGAAATGCCCTGCCCGTGGACACTTGAATCTGTATATTTTTTCTGTGTTATTCTGTTTCCTCCTTAAAAATTCTTTCACACGAATATAAATATACTCCACACATTTATTCTTTCACTCATTTATACATCAAGCAGGTATTAACACTGTATTACATACTGGAAAGAATCCTGCCCTGAAGGAGCCTGTAATCCAGCAGGGAGACAGGAAAGAGCCGTGTCACAGAATGCAGTGAATGCTCTGATGGCAGCCTCCCCAGTGTATTGTAACAGGAACTCTTTTGATCTATGATGTGACTAGATATTGCTTTTGTTTATCTCATTTTTGCTTGGGACTTAGGTGTGCTTTTTCAATTTTTGAATCTGAGGACCCAGGCCTTTCTTCACTTTTGAAAATTTTCCACCCATTATTTCCTCACATATTGCCTCTCCCCCATTCTCTTCATTCTCTTTCTGGGAATAAAGGTCACTGTGTCTTCTGCCATGTGTCCTGTCTGTCTCTGTGCACTGCACTCTGGGTTGATTTCTTCAGTGTTCTGTTTCTATTCACTAACGCTCTCCTCAGCCGAGTCTAGACCTGCCATTGAGAGAGTTTAATGTCTACATGTTTTTATTTCATAATTTTTTCCATAATTTCCTGTGTTTGCATTATATTTTTTATTTTTCATTTATCTCTGTGAACGTACAATTCAAGTTTCTTTCCCTTAGTTTCCCCAGTGTACTAGGAATTGTGTGCTTATGTATAAAAACAATTCTGTTGTAAATATTACCTAAAACTCTAGATGTGAAAACTCTTCATAGTTTGCAGTAAATATGCTTGATACATCACCCTCTAACAAGTGGAGGTGTGCAGTTGTCCACTAATTAATTATTCCCTTCACATATGGCCATTTTTACAGCATCTAAATAGGTGAAGCTACCACTAAGGATTTGTTTAATTTAACAAAGCATATACTTATATCATGTTTATTCTGTGCAAGGCACTGTTCTTCTCAGGGCTTTACAAATATTAATTCATTTGATCCTCATATGAGCACTATGAAGTAGGTACTGTCATTGTCACTCTCCTTTTATAGGTGAGGCACAGAAAAATGGGATGAGTTGCCCAAGGTTCCCTCGTTGGCAGTTGGCCCATGGTGGAATTGGTATTCAGACCAGCCTCCACATCCATGCTCTTAACTCACTTGCTCTTTGCATGCCACTCAGCCAGCCACTATCTTTTCAAGCCACATGTCCCTCTTAATGAACCTCACCCAGCTCCACTCCCTTTGTGTCTACATTCTTGAAGCACTTAATAAGTCTATACTGAGCCCGTTTCAGGTGTTCTTCTGTTTGCTTCCTATGTCTAAATCCTGTGTCTTCATTAATTTATTCATTCTTCAAACAAGTGTGTATTAATCACCCATTACATGGTGGGTGCCATGTCACGCATTGAGCATAAATGTGGCGTTAATACAGAGACACCCTCTGTGCTGCCTAAATCTCTCCCAAGCCGTGTGCTTCTGTAAGTCCCCATGCTGCAGCTGTAGTCCAGGACCTCACCATTTCTACTGGTGCAGCAGCCGACATACTGGTCTCCATGCTTCAGCCTGTCTCTTCCTGCTCTGGGCACTGCTGGAGGAGAAGATGACAGTACACAGTTCAGTGTGCTAAGTGCCATAGTCCAGAGAAGTGCCCCTGATTCAGTCTCGTGGTGACAGGGAAGGTCTTCTGGAAGAAAAGATGTCAAAGGTGAGTCCTTAAGTAAGAGTTAGATGGAGACAGAGGTGAACAGTGTTCAGGGCAGAGGGAAAGATACAAGGCCAAAACTCCTAGGAAAGAGAAGAACACATGGCATGTTTGAGGTACTGAGAAAAACTCACTATGCTGGTGGAACTTGAAATGTGCCGCTGGGGGCAGCGAGGTGAGTCAGGAGTGGCCACATTGGTGCTGAGGGCGCTGAGATGTCAGTGCAGGTGTAGAGCTGGAGTTACACAGTTGAAACTGTTTTAGTTAGGTGACTGTGCAGTTTGGTGAGGGGATTTAGAAAGCTATTGGAATAGGCTGGGTGATGATGGTCTGAACTAAGGAGGTGGTACTGGGGATGAGAGAAGTGAGCAGATTTCAAAGAAGATGAGCAGGAAGTAGGAACAACGACAGTGCTGGTGGCTGAGGGATTGTGGTGGTCGGGTAGGTGAGGTCTGGCCTAGACTAAAGGTTGACATCATTCACTTTGACAGAGGTGAGGTGGCAGTTTAGGGGAAAGATGGTGAGTTTGGTGGCAGATGTGCAAGTATGAGGTACTTGTGTGGGGTCCAGCTGCAAATATCCAGAATTCAGTTGTGTTTGAATCTCTGTAGGAAAATCTATCGAAGCTAGAGATAGAAATTTTAGAGTTGGTGACATATACACAGTAAAGGATGCCCTAGGAATAGGTAAACTTTTCAGTTGGAATGAATAGCCTGAGGAGAAGTAAGGGTGTGTAATAGGACACCGTGGAAGCAGAGCCACCATGTCGAGTCACTGTCTCACAGACACCCCGTGCTGATAGGTACCTTTGGTGCTTGCTGTATTTCAGAATATGTTATATCTTTCTTCCATGTCACTTTTGCATAGGTGATAAAAGAGCACCCCTTTCATTCAGTTGTCCTTGTGCGGTGTTTGTGCATTTTTTGTGTTTGCTTATGAACTCAATTTACCACATTTCAGAAGCCTGTCTTTTTTAAACGTCAGGAGACGGGGTCAGGGGGCTGGGGTCGGGGGGAGTGGTGGTGAGAGGAATTGGGAGACTGGGATTGACACACATACACTACTGATAGTATGTATAAAATAGATAACTAACGAGAACCTACTGTACTGCATGGGGAATTCTACTTAGTGCACTGTGGTGCCTTAAATGGGAAGGAAATCCAAAGAAGAGGGGATATATGTATATGTATATGTATAGCTGATTCATTTTGCTGTACAGTAGAAACTAACACAACATTGTAAAGCAACTATACTCCAATAAAAATTAATTAAAAAATAAATAAACATCAGGAGACTATTTTTATTTTTTTAAATTAATTTATTTTTTAATATAAATCTGATTTTTTTTTTTTTAATTTTGGCTGTGTTGGGTCTTCGTTTCTGTGCGTGGGCTTTCTCTAGTTGCAGCGAGCAAGGGCCACTCTTCATCGCGGTGCGCGGGCCTCTCACTGTCGCAGCCTCTCTTGTTGCGGAGCACAGGCTCCAGACGCGCAGGCTCAGTAGTTGTGGCTCACGGGCTTTGTTGCTCCGCGGCATGTGGGATCTTCCCAGACCAGGGCTCGAACCTGTGTCCCCTGAATTGGCAGGCAGACTCTCAACCACTGCACCACCAGGGAAGCCCAAGACTACTTTTAGATTCACAGCATCAGGTTATATGTGAATAACTAGTAGTGGTTGCAGTTACAAGAAAGTCCTAATAATATCTTTTGCCTCAGGGCTTTGGTTTTTGAATTAGGCTTAGGCTGATTAAGGTATAATGCTTGTGTATTACTAGCTGTGTAATTAGCATTTATAAGCAGAGTCACCATCCAAATTGTGAAAGGTTATTCATACTGTTCCCTAAAGTTCATCAATATCTGTTCCCTGAGAGCAAAGGATATTTGTAGAGAAATATCAAATTTCTTTTCAAATTAGCTGTGTGAGCCTCTGCTTACCAGCACGGTTCTTGTGGCCACTCAGTGAGTGTCACCATTCTCTTTTCTGAGTCTCAGTGGCCCTCCCATACCAACCCACTGATGGCAGTTGTCATCCCAAATCTAACTCACAGGTATGAGACTAGAATCTTTTATCAAGTGAACTTTGAAACTGCCTTTGAAAAAAGTATTCCATTAAGTTCAAGGTAATACTGAGAGTTTTTTGAAGAAAATTTGAACTTTGATACCCTTACTTTAAAAAATTATTTATTATGAAAAACAAAAAAGTTGTGGGGGGACTACTTTAAAGAAACTAAAGAGGCATGACAACCAAATATAATATGTAAACCTTGATGGAACCTGCTAGGAAAAATAGGCAGCTATAAACTGTCTTTTTTGAGACAACTGGGAAATCAGAATATTGTCTATATATTAAATGATAATTATAGAATTATGGCTAATTTTCTTAGATGTGAAAATGGCACTGTGGCTGTATAGGAGAATGTTCTTGTTCTTAGAACATGCATTCAGAAATACGTAGGGGTAACGTGTAATGTCTGCAACTTACCTTCAAATGGTTCAGCCAGAAAAAGAAAAATAACAAGGAAAAGAAAAAAAAATGTGTGTGTGTGTATCAGAGAAAGAGAGGAAGAAAGCAAATGTGGCAAATTTTATAACAGTTGATGCATCTTGTTGAAGGATATAGGGTATTTATTATACTGTTCTTACAAATTTTCTGTAGATTTTTAAATTTTCAAAATAAAAATTTTGGGAAATAAAAGAATATGCCATTTTCTAACATGAGATAAAGCCAGGGTTGCAGTAAACAATGAGATAAAGCCAGGGTTACAGTAAACAATGATAAATAGTAAACAATGATAGACAATTAAAAGGCCAGTGGATGAATTATTTAATGAGATGCTTCGTAGGTATTCAGCTATTTTAAAATCTGATTCCAAATTTTTTATGATACTTTAGGATTATGCAATCATTGGTTGATATTTATGCCCAGTTGTTGAAATAAAGAGTTCTGTTTTTAAATTGTGATTATTGCTGATCATTGATGTTTCTCATCCACCACATTAGCAGAATATTCAAAATGGAACCTGTGACTAGATTAGGTTTTCTCTGTGTTGTATTTTAGGAGATTTACTTCCTTTGTTTAGGTTTTCATGCTGCCAAATATCTGTACTTTAAGTGTTCTCAGATGTGTGGCTCACTCTGTCTCTTGTTGACCTTTCTTCTGTGATATATTCAAGAAGTCTTCAAACTGGTGTGTCCAAGGCTGGGAGGCATGTGCAGACTTTCCACAGGGCACACAAGCATGGGTGGGCTGAAGGGGATTTGTTTTCAGATCCTCTCTTTCCACATATACTTGAGCCTAAAACTACTCCTATGAGTTTTCCACCTGCATCTCCTCTTCTACTCGGAAGAAGAAAGACATACCCCTTAATTTTACTCTGTAGCATTGTCCTAGGAAATAAAAATCTCAGGCCATCAAAGGGACAATTGGAATTACTGGTTTGGGGAATTCTTTTAATAAATAATCAAATCACTGTATACCTGCCTGGTTAGTTTATCTTTTCTTGTCTTATACAAACTGTATTTCTGATGCTTCGCAAGTAGGGTATGTTGGCCTATGATTACATGTTATGAACTCAGATACACTATAGATATAGATTGATGAAAGTGACTTCACCTCTTCCATCCCCCAAAATGCCGTTCCGCAGTGAAGAGCTTTTAAGGGAGAAACCTTTGAGAGCAAAGCAAAGTAAGCTTCAAGTGACAAAAATGGCTTTTAAAAAAATGTAACTTATTTAACAATAAGCTGATTTTTTAGCTATTCTCAGTTCTTAGTTGCTAGGATGGGTCATTAGCCATAGAGTAATGCACATTTGGACAGCTGAAGCAGAACTTGTTAGCGAAGCCAGTTGTTTTCAATGTGACTGGAATATTTTCTTGGACTATACAGTTTTTTAAGATATTCCAGGTAAAATATGAGGCTAAAACTTTTTTTTGATCCCTTTCCAATAAAATGTATGTCATTCAACAAAGCAGGTAATACTTCTTTTATTGAATCATATTATGAAATATTTATTCCAGTTACACTTAATCCTCATAAAATATTTTATATTTTCTACCACCTGTTAATAAAAAATGAAATTATATTCTTGCTGCCAGACTGATTTGTTTTTAGCAGTATAGTAATTACAGTAGGTTTTTAGGAATTTCACCTTGGTATTTGCTCCACATCCTCTCTTGTGTGGTAGAATGGAATTCATAGCCCACATAAGTTTTTAGATCATAACAAAAGCACATGATTGAGTTCCCCTGGAAGCCTGGTGATTGGCCCAGGCCTGAATCCTACTTGACACCTAATTTAGACCCTAGTCCTTTTCTGAATCTTAAGTCTGACTTTACTTTGCCCAAACCACACATATCTTCGTTCGTACTTTTTATCCTGGCCAACACTACTTCAGCATTGATGTTTCCAGCATTGAGGGAACTTTATCTGCTATAATTTAGATTAAATATACAGTATGCTGTGTCAGGTGTTCAAAGATTGCTTAAATGCTTAAAAATGTTATTGTGAAACTGTGTTTTTCCTGTATTTAAATAGGTCCACATAAGGTATAAACTCTCTCTCTAATGTATATGTCCAATAATCCTCTTCATTCTCCATTCTCTTCCTCCATGGATGGGTGTTAGTGGGTGGATATGTAAAAAAGAGAAAGAAGCTAGCATCTCTGTCTCTGATGCGGCATTTAAAAAATTCTATCATGTAGTTTTTACCTGCTGGTTGGTGTACCTGTTTATATCCCATAATAGAGTATCAATTCCTTACTGGTAGGGATGATATTTTCTTCATCAACAGAACTCCCTTGTAGCTTATAGGATGGTGCTATCCATATTTGAATGAAGACATTCTCAATCTTCCGTGAATGATAATTGTAATTTTATGCAAATATTTATATTTTCATTTTAAGTGCAGGTCAAAAAAGTATAAGTTGGTAGTTTGAAAAATCTGGTGAATATTTTCTTGCGTAAACTTCCTGCCAGTATATCTGTTAGCGCTTCCACAGCTGTGGAATTCTCAATGCTTCTGTTATAAAACTGGCACAGTCCCCAGGTCTCTGACAAGTTCAGTGGTTTGAAAGCTAAGTCGTTTTAATTAGAAGCATTGTCGTCTAGAGCAGTGATATGATACTGATAGCTTCAAGAACGCTCTTGAATGTGGCATATAAGGAAGAAGAGGGCTCTAGGTAGAAAACTATACCAGTGTCTGAGGGCATGGTTTGCGGCTGAGCTGGGATCAGCAGGCCAGGCCAGGACTGGCATTATTAATGAGATAATGTGGAAAGGTTCTCACAGGATGTTCCCTTAGGCAACCTGTTAGTAGCTGAGGAAGTCTAGTCCTCCTGAAATGCCCAGATAAGCTTATAGTAAAGGTCAGAGCAAACTGGATATCTCATCCAGAGTATTGGGCAACATTTGAGGGAGCAAGTTTCAAGATTCTGGGAAGCAGGAGTTCATCAGGTCAAGGGTCTTCAGAGCAATGGCAGAGAATTCACCCATCCATGAATGGGTGTTGGCTGCAGGCAGGGTTATTGATACTTTCCTCCTGCTGCTTTAGGGATATGTCATTGCAGCTGTCTTAAGAGTTTGAAGGTCTTGGTTGAAATGTCAGTAGTGGGGAAAGTAGACACATCATAAAGTGCAGACTCTATATTCTGTCTCAATTGGGTCTCTCTTTTCTGCATTTCATGTGGCACTGTGATCATAGAATCAAAAGTACTCTGGGACAGTCCCAACTTTGATGCAGAGTTTTTATGAAAATTGGAAGGACTTAACTTGACAACCATTGCCTCGCCCTATTTCAGAATTCTTAAGAAAGCTTGGCCCTCCATAATCAAGGCTTTCACCTCATACACCCAAAATGAATCAGAATTCTTTATGAGACACTTGGAATATGTGTGAGTCCATCACTGTTGTATTAAATGCCAGGGAGGCTACTCTTCGGAGAAATACCTTTACCTGTACACATGTAGGTTTTAAGGTCTTCAAGGATGGTTCTGTCAGTGGGAATTTTAAATTCAGGGCAGAGAGGTATTTGAAAAGAGGATATGAGTCAAGGAATAGATGACAGTAGTTGAGAGACAATAAGAACAAACAAAATGGTAACTCAAAAGTTTTACGTTATAGTTTAAAATATATGAGAAACAGTAGACTGATGCCCAAGGTGATGATTATCTTAAAATTGAAGAATTAGTTTATCACATAGTATTAATATATTACCCAACAATTCCTTGTGCTTCTTTGATGGTTTGTCATGGAGAAAATGTTGAAAACCCTTGCCTGTTGTATATATTTAAAATGTGTTCATCCAAGCCTTAGCATACTATGGAGGACATGGAAAATACAGGAAAATGTGAACGACACTATGTTCCAAAATCTTCCCTTGTAAAGTTTTAGTTTCTTACAACAGTTACAGGCCCTTCTTCCAGAAGTTCTCTTTTTACAATATACACTCCATCCTCCGTATCCATAGGTTCCACATCTGCTAATTCAAGCAGCTTCGGATCAAAAATATTCGAGAAAAAAATTCCGGAAGGTTCCCAAAAGCAGAACTTGAATTTGTTGCAACTATTTACATAGCACTTACATTGTATTGGGTATTATAAGTAATCTAGAGATGATTTAAGGTATATGGGAAGATGTGCGTAGACTATATGCTAGCGCATTTTATATAAGGAACTTGAGCATCTGTGGATTTTGATATCATTGGGGATCCTGGAAGCACCCCCGCCCCCCATGGATACCGAGGGATGACTACATACATATTATCATTCTTGGAGTCGGGAGTACAAGAAGGCTCTAAAACACAGGGTGGAATTATACATGTGTACGATACATAAGAAGGAGTTTTGATAACCTGGTTAAATGCTAAGGATTCATAATTCTGCCACCAACTGACTGATACTCTAGGGAAAATTGGTGTCCCTGGTGTGCCTTGTTCATTGTGAGAAGCAGTTTGCCCTCCTTTTAATTTGTTCCTAAAGTCTGATATTCCCATAGACACCTCAGGCCAAACAATGAGCCTTACAGTAATCAGGATACATTTTTTTTGCCTTTAAAAGATATTTATCTATAACAGAAGTGATATTTAAATCAGGGGTGAAAGGATGAATGAGTTAATAAATAAGGTTGGAACAACTCACTTTCCATACAGAAAATTAAGATCCCTACTTCACACAAAACACAAAAGCAAGTTTCAAATAGATTAAAGAAAGCTCCAAGTGTAAAAAACCAAAACTTTTAAACTGCTTGAAGAAAATATAGGCAATATCTTCAGAATCTTGGGTCACAGAAGGTTTCTTTTTTATATATATATACAGCAGGTTCTTATTAGTCATTCATTTTATACACATCAGTGTATACATGTCAATCCCAATCTCCCAGTTCATCACCCCCCCACCCCCCACCCCCCACTGCTTTCCCCCTTGGTGTCCATATGTTTGTTCTGTACATCTGTGATTCTATTTCTGCCCTGCAAACCAGTTCATCTGTACCATTTTTCTAGGTTCCACATATATGCGTTAATATACGGTATTTGTTTTTCTCTTTCTGACTGACTTCACTCTGTATGACAGCCTCTAGATTCATCCACGTATCTACAAATGACCCAATTTCATTCCTTTTTATGGCTGAGTAATATTCCATTGCATATATGTACCACATCTTCTTTACCCATTCGTCTGTTGATGGACATTTAGGTTGCTTCCATGACCTGGCTATTGTAAATAGCACAGCAGTGAACATTGGGGGGCATGTGTCTTTTTGAATTATGGTTTTCTCTGGGTATATGCCCAGTAGTGGGATTGCTGGGTCATATGGTAATTCTATTTTTAGTTTTTTAAGGAACCTCCATACTGTTCTCCATAGTGGCTGTATCAATTTACATTCCCACCAACAGTGCAAGGAGGTTCCCTTTTCTCTACACCCTCTCCAGCATTTGTTGTTTGTAGATTTTCTGATGATGCGCATTCTAACTGTTGTGAGGTGATACCTCATTGTAGTTTTGATTTGCATTTCTCTAATAATCAGTGATGTTGAGCAACTTTTCATGTGCTTCTTGGTCAACTGTATGTCCTCTTTGGAGAAATGTCTACTTAGGTCTTCTGGCCATTTTTTGATTGGGTTGTTTGTTTTTTTAATATTGAGCTGCCTGAGCTATTTATATATTTTGGAGGTTAATCCTTTGTCCGTTGATTCGTTTGCAAATATTTTCTCCCATTCTGAGGGTTGTCTTTTCGTCTTGTTTGTAGTTTCCTTTGCTTTGCAAAAGCTCTTATGTTTAATTAGGTCCCATTTATTTATTTTTGTTTTTATTTCCATTACTCTAGGAGGTGGATCAAAAAAGATCTTGCTGTGATTTATGTCAGAGAGTGTTCTTCCTGTGTTTTCCTCTAAGAGTTCTATAGTGTCTGGTCTTACATTTAGGTCTCTAATCCATTTTGAGTTTATTTTTGTGTATGGTGTTAGGGAGTGTTCTAATTTCATTCTTTTACATGTAGCTGTCCAGTTTTCCCAGCACCACTTATTGAAGAGACTGTCTTTTCTCCATTGTGGGCACTTGGCACAGGCTCTGAAATTCTATGTTAACTTTAAAAACACACATGCTAACATAAAAGCATTTAATATTGTAACTAGATAGTCCAAATGCCATCAGTTAGGATGCATTCAGCTGCAAGTAACAGAACAACCAACCCAACCTGAATTAAACAATGAAAAGCTTTACCAACTCATATAAAAGGAGGTCTGTGCAAAAGGGCAGAATGGGCTTCAGAGGTGGTTGATGCAGCATATCAGAAGCCTGTTCAAAGACCCAGGTTCTTTCTCTCTGTCTCCTCTACCATTCATGGGGTTTACTTCATCTCAAGGCAGATTTCCACTGAGGTTGTAGATAGTTGTCAGCATTCCTGGCTGTGCATGACCTTGTGCATGGGAGGAAGAGAAGAGAAGTTTGTTGCTCTCTCTAAGGGTGAGAAGGTAATTTCCCAGATGCCTCCAGCAGATCTCACCTCATGAGCCAGAAGTGGGCTCTTGCCTGTCGACCTACTCCAGGAAAAAAGGGTGAGGTGAGCATCCTGAGATGCATGGTAACTCTGGGGAGAGAGGAATAATGAAGAGAATTGGGGCTCTGTTGAGGAGGAAGAAGGGGAGGCAACCAGCAGTATTCCCACTAGTCATTTTGTTTTAATGCTACTCTTTTGATGTCTGTTATGCCATAAGGTTTTTGACTTAGAACTATTTTTTATGCGGCCATATGAGATGTCTTTCTTTTTTTCTGAGTAGTGTGATTTCTCTTTTAAGATGGCAGAGTGAAGCCAAATTTCAAAATATCCATCCTTTTAGACTTGAAGATATGAACAGCAAATGGATAAAAGTTAGCAGAAATATACCAACAGCAAATTCAAAGAACACAGCTGATGGTCAGTAAGAGAAATGAAAGTTTCCAAGAATTCAGAGGGTTTGGCTCAGAGTCGTTCTTCACCTCTCACTATGCAGAGGCTCTATGAGAGAAAAGGATAGTGAGCAAACACTGCAAAATCCTTAATGGGTGTGGCAGGAGAGTGGGTGGGTACAGGCAGTGCTGTGCTGTAGGAGCACTGGGAATTCCAGGTGACTGGAAACCCTTCCCTGAACGTTTCTCTCATATGACAGAGAAAAGTATACTAGAGATCATTATTTTGGTATGTCCCGGCTGGGAAAGAAGTAGAGAAGAAAGGCAGAATGACAGTAAACCCCGGAGCTGATTATCTTCATCAGTAAACTGGGAGTTAGCAGAACACCTGACAGAAGGCAACCTTGATAAAGGGAGTCTCTGGTGAACAGTAAGTGGAAGAAGCGGCCCATAGTGAACCCGGGGTGACAGGGCTCCCTCATCTCTTTCATGGGCTAGGTAGGGGCGTGCATTGGATAGTCAGGATTTGAAGGAAACGGAATGATTACAAAGGAACAACCTGGCTGACTCTTTCTGATGGAAATGAAATATCACAAGGATTGAGGGAATTACAGAATGTTAGGGAGGAGAAGAATATATCCCTGGGAGAAGAGAGCAGAGTTAGGCTGCTTGTAACCCTAGCCCCTGTTGAGCTGGATCCCTTTTCCTTTTTTTTTTTTTTTTAAGCAATGTTTAGATTTTAGTGAATTTTCTTTGTTATGTTTTTTTTTTTTTTTTTTTTTTTAGTTTCTGCTTTATAACAAAGTGAATCAGTCATACATATACATCCGTTCCCACATCCCTTCCCTCATGCATCTCCCTCCCTCCCACCCTCCCCATCCTACCCCTCCAGGCGGTCACAAAGCACCAAGCTGATCTCCCCGTGCTCTGTGGCTGCTTCCCACTATCTATCTACCTCACGTTTGGTAGTGTATACATGTCCATGCCTCTCTTTCGCTTTGTCACAGCTTACACTTCCCCCTCCCCATATCCTCAAGTCCATTCTCCAGTAGGTCTGTGTCTTTATTCCCGTTTTACCCCTAGGTTCTTCATGACATTTTTTTTTAAATTCCATATATATGTGTTAGCATACGGTATTTGTCTTTCTCTTTCTGACTTACTTCACTCTGTATGACAGACTCTAGGTCTATCCACCTCATTACAAATAGCTCAGTTTCGTTTCTTTTTATGGCTGAGTAATATTCCATTGTATATATGTGCCACATCTTCTTTATCCATTCATCCGATGATGGACATTTAGGTTGTTTTCAGCTCCGGGCTATTGTGAATAGAGCTGCAATGAATATTTTGGTACGTGTCTCTTTTTGAATTATGGTTTTCTCAGGGTATATGCCTAGTAGTGGGATTGCTGGGTCATATGGTAGTTCTATTTTTAGTTTTTTAAGGAACCTCCATACTGTTCTCCATAGTGGCTGTACCAATTCACATTCCCACCAGCAGTGCAAGAGTGTTCCCTTTTCTCCACAACCTCTCCAGCATTTATTGTTTCTAGATTTCTTGATGCTGGCCATTCTGACTGGTGTGAGATGATATCTCATTGTAGTTTTCCTTTTATCACACTCCTGAACCTCCTTTCCCCCCAACACACCTGCACGAAGCTGCTAGAATGCAGCACCAGCTGAGGATGTGGCTGGGAGGGGAAAGGTTCCCCTAGACTACACAGTAACACCGACAGAAGTGCTCCACAGAATATCCTGAGCCACTGAGAAGACACGGCCAGGCCTGTGCACTCACAGCAAGGTGGAGAGGAAGGCACAGTGCCTGCAGAAAAAAGATGCAGTCTGTTCTGGAAGAAATAATAATTTCCCTTCAAAACAGAAGAGAGTCCTACATGAGCAATTAAGAACCTGAGTTTCATAGAACATTGGCTCAGAAATGATGATAATAATAAAATAACAGAATGAGGTGGAAAGGGGAAAATATGGGGCCAAGGAGACTCATAGAGAACCAATTTGCAGAATAAACAAATGAGAAGCAGCTAGGAACGGAATAGTCATGGCTGAAAAATTAACTTACTGACAGAGCACAATCTTGAGATATTCAGTGAATGCAGAAGAAAAAGAAACAAAGATTGAAACAAGTGAAAATGATAGTTGTGGTATTAGACTTCCTGGAGGTGGAGCTGAGCTAGAAGTATGGGCCTTCAGTTTTTTGTTCAAGTTCCTCTTGGAATTAGGTTTTTGGTTGCAGAGAATTGACCACTTTAGACAGCACTCATTTGGAAATGTGTAAGCATTGACAAATGGTGAAAATGAATGTTCATGTTCTTCCTAGAAGAATACCAATGAGATGAAAGATTTATTTATAGCCTGAGATACCAGGAAAATTCCCCTTTGAAGCAATTTGTTTCCTGGCAGTGATACTAAAAGCTCCCTTCCCCCACCACATGATGATTTTCTGTGCTTTGCAGGACCTGGTCTTTTGCTAAATGTAAATACTGACCTGCTGATCTCAGGGCAAACTGCTTTTCCTATAGCCAGAACCCACTTTGTAGGACAGGTTCTATGGAGAAAAAAATTTTTTTTGTTCTGTCAGACATTTATGGTTAATCATTGACATTTTCTACATTAAAAAAAAAAGTCTCTCAAGTAAGTCTGGGTGATAGGTTAGCATGAAAGAAGAGCAAACAAATCCACTAATATTTACTTTAGTTGACTAGAAAACTGAACTTTCATTCCTTGCATGTCACCAGGTATGGTTTAGAATCTTTACGTTGTAAATTGCTGTGGGGAGTAGATCATAGAGCAGAAATTGGTTGCTGGAATGGACTTGTCATGAATTATTCATTCACTACCTAGTTCCTAGGAAATCAGCTGGAGGAAGTAGTTAGTCCAGTTTGATCGCAGGAGTGGTATGCTAAGGGCTCTAGCAAGCCCTTACAAGTCCGGCAGCAGCCACGATGTGCTTCTGCTGGCTGCTGTAGGGCAGCAGCTGCCGTGCATTGCAGGCGGAGCCAAGGAACATGCTGCTGGGGGAGAGCTGCACTGAGGACTCCCTGATGCTTCTTGCCAGAAAATGAAGCTTCAGGTAGGAGAAGTGCCCTGTTAGCGTGGCCGGATTTCTCATGGATCTTAGGGATGCCATTAGGCCTTATGGAACAAATCTGCATAGAACTGGAGTTGCTCAAGGGTGCCTCACTAGTGAGGTTGCCAGCCAGAGAAGCTTAGCAGTTTATTTCCATTTTCAAGGGTGTACATTGTTTCTAACAAAACCGTTCCTTGAAATTGTGAAAAGTATTCTTGCGCCAAATAAACATTTAAGTCTATAAATTATAGCATATGTTTTAATGATATCTCCTACTCTTGGTGTAAAAAATGTCTTTTTTATTGACATAACATTGGTCATATAATTTAAAATCATGGAATTATGACTTTGGAAAATCATGAGAAAGACAACTTAGTTTATAATTTGCATGAGCACAGCTGCAGGCTCCATTGTATTTTCTAGAGGAAAGGCACCTTGGTTCTTTCTGCTGGAGCATTCATTTTGGGAAGATCTTTTAGCTTCTCATCAGATGGAAAATGCATAAAAGATGGAACAGTAACAAAGGGTCTTTGTTCTATTTGTTGGTATTATTTACTGTGTGTACGCGCGCACGCGCACTCTCTCTTTCTCTATCTTTCTCAGTAAGCCAGACATGTAATTTCATTTGGCAAGGACATTCTAATGTTGCCATTTGCATGTCTGTCTTATTTTATATGGATGCTCTCTCTGTTAACTTTGCTGAGGCTATGAATTGCTCTTGAGCTGGAGGGACAAAAGTAGTAAAGATGAAAAGAGTCAGCCTCAAGGAATCTGGGCCAAATTGGATATACATACTTCATCATGAAATACCATTTATAGTTTTGAAACTTTTAAGTAAACAAACATCCCTTGAACACATACACTCTGAGCTCTGAGACAACCAGTGAAGATCAACAGTCTCCTTCTGCATCATTTTCTTTAAGCTCCACAAGAGAAAGGGATCTTTGTTTTGTTCACTCATCATTCCCAAGGGCCTAGAACAGTACTGGGCACATAGTAGGTGGTTAATAAATATGTTCCCTGAATGAGAATGTTCTGTACTAAAGAAAACAGTCTTCCTACAAAGGTTATAGTATTTACAGTGTTACAGTTTCTATGAAAACTTTTACAACAAATGTATTCTGAATTGTATTGGTAAAGATGTTTCAGGTAACTTAAAGGAATTATGTATTTCTTGGATATATAAAGAGTTTTAAAGCAGCAGAAATTAAAATCCATTCATTTTACTGTCTGTATAATTAAGGTTTTTAAAAAATCAACAGTGAATACAAAGACCTTTCATTTTTTTTTTTTTTTTTTGCTGTACGCGGGCCTCTCACTGTTGTGGCCTCCCCCATTGCGGAGGACAGGCTCCGGATGCACAGGCCCAGCGGCCATGGCTCACGGGCCCAGCCTCTCCGCGGCATGTGGGATCTTCCCAGACCGGGGCACGAACCCGTATCCCCTGCATCGGCAGGCGGACTCTCAACCACTGCGCCACCAGGGAAGCCCAAGACCTTTCATTTTTTGGTATAACTTTATTTCATGTTCAAAAAATGAAAATTACTTAATGGAAAATGTATTTGGAAAAGAGTGTATTCATCAATACCTTACTAGGAATATTATCATTCTAATCATGCCATGTTACATGTAACATTTTAAAAAGCATTTATCATTCTATGTCAGAAGGCTTTTAAAACTATAAACCCATTTATTCATAACTTCTAGGGTAAGTTTAAGACCAGTATGTTTGGAGCTGAGTGGAACTAAGCAGGGCAACATATTCCCCATAGATAATATCACATTTGAGAGCTCAGTGGAACCAAAAGGGGTCATCTCTGTTAACTTATCTCTCCTCCCTGCTCCCACACAAGCCCACTTTATAAAGGACAAAACTGAAATCCAGAGAACATAGATGAATGGCCCAAGAACAAATGGTTAGCTGTTATGGTTTTACGCTTGACCATCTCAAATTTTTTAGTTGCTTGTTACTTTATTATTGCCACATTAAAGCTTTAAAAAGTGAAGCAGATAATCACACTATTATAAATTTGGACTGTATTATTTTACTGAAGACAACTATTAGTGCATCTTGCATTACTTTAAATAAATTGTCTTAGTCTATTTGTTGAAATACAGTTTTATAAATTGTAGACTTTTCACCCTTTTGTGATGTATTTTTTTTCCTGAGTTAAAATTGTAATGGCTAAATGTGCCCTAAATTTTATTTCAAATTTGAACTTTTTTATAAAATGATATTTTGTTCTATTTTTGTTACTCCTTAAAACTATCTGGGTTTTGCTTTTATTTTTGAGATAGATGTAGATTGTTGCATAATTTTTCTGAGTCCTTTTTACGGACTATATTAGTCTGCTTGCGTTGCCTTAATAAAATGTTACATGTGTGGAGACAGAGAGGTATCTCTCTCTTTCCCATCTCAAAAGGATAAACAAAATGTGGTAAATCCATAAAATAGAATGTTACTTAGCCGTGAAAAGGAATGAAGTATTGATATATACTGCAGCATCAGCAAACCTTGAAAACATTATGTTAAGTGAAAGAAACCAGACACAAAAGGCCACATTTTGTCTGACTCCATTTGTATGAAAGACAGAAATAGAAAACAGGTGAGTAGTTGCTAGGGGCTTGGAAGAGGGGGATGGGATTTTGTTTTAGGGTAGTGAAAATGTTCTGGAACTAGAGAGGGATGATGGTTGCTGAACATTTTAAGTATACTAATGTTACTGACTTGTGTACTTTAAAATGGTTGAAATGGTAAGTTTTCTGTGTGTTTTACCACAAGAAAAAACAAAAAAAGATGAGCTTACAACCAGAAAAATATTTTTTCAGGAAAAGGTAAAATCATGATTCTCATGAACATATATTAAGGAATTTATTATACTCATGTGATATGAAAGAACTAGCAGATGTTTAACCAGTTCAAAGGAAAAGTCAAAAGAATACCAATTTATATAAAGGAAATATTGAGAACTACAAATGGAGACAAAACTGATTTTTCCATGGGAGGGGGGTGGAAGTCAAAAGTCACTCTCAAATAGGACATCACTTACTTATTAAGTACCTACATTGTACAAAGAATTGCACATAGCTCATAGTTTTCCATTGAAACTCAACATTTTCCCCCTATAGTCTCCCCTCTTTTGATAAAAAATCTCATAGAAAAATTATTCTTGATCAAAATTAAGATCCTATTGGATTTGGCCTGATTATTTATATAGGGACAACAAGAGTGTTAATTTCCCTTATGGGCCTTCTTAAGTTGCTTTGCTGGAGTTTTTCTAAGGAATATCAGAGTGGATTTTTTTTAAATATTTATTTATTTATTTACTTGGTTGCGCTGGGTCTTAGTTGCAGCTCCAGGGGCTCCTTAGTTGTGGCATGTGAACTCTTAGTTGCGGCAAGCATGTGGGATCTAGTTCCCTGACCAGGGATTGAACCCGGGCCCCCTGCATTGGGAGCGTGGAGTCTTATCCACTGTGCCACCAGGGAAGTCCCCAGAGTGGGTTTTTTAAAGCCTCATTATTTGTGGTCCTAACATTAGGAAGCCAAACCAAGAACTTGCTATCAAATTTCACTTATAGCACCTATAAAATTTCCTAATTTCTTGAGGTCCCCCCAATACTCTGTTTTCTAGGCCTGCCAGGAAGTGGCTTTCCTTACTTGTCTGTAAGGCTGGGAACCTTGTAAGCCAGTTTTCCCAAGAAGGGCTCTGAAAAACACAGCCTGAGTTCCTTAAATGTGCCTGGTCATATCTGATTGAATGAGCACCATCCTTAAATGTGAGCTTAGCTGCAAAATCAGAGTTTCCAATTATGTCCTAGTAAGAAAGAGGACAGATTCTTATTGAACCTCTGCAGGTAACTTTATTGCTATGAAGATAAGAATATTCAATGAGAGCTATGAATTCGGGAGGGCTCAGGCAGGGAGAATAAGATATCATTGACAGGGGTTTCATTTCAGTTTATAAAAGCAGAGTCTACTTAATTATTGTGAGTTAAAGGAAAGAGAAAGGGTTTCCTTATATATATTAGGAAATAGAATATTCAAACAGTATCAAGAATGTTTAAAACAAAACTAACAATATTCCCTCATCAATTCATTTAACCTTGTTCGATTGGTTCTTATTGCACTGAATCTTGGTAAGAGTTCTGGAAATCATGACTTAGTTCATTGGTATGGTCTCAGAGTTGTTTAAATGATGCCATCAGAAGCCTGTACGCAAAAGTACCTGGCATAGAGGCTTCCCTGGTGGTGCAGTGGTTGAGAGTCCGCCTGCCGATGCAGGGGACACGGGTTCGTGCCCCGATCTGGGAGGATCCCACATGCCGCGGAGTGGCTGGGCCCGTGAGCCATGGCCGCTGGGCCTGCGCGTCTGGAGCCTGTGCTCCGCAACGGGAGAGGCCACAACAGTGAGAGGCCCACATACCGCAAAAAAAAAAAAAAAAAAAGTACCTGGCATAGTCCTTTTCCATGGGCCTCTGACACAGCCCTCTAGCCTGTAGCTGATTGCAAGAGCTTTCAGGGAAACATCAGACTAAAATAAACAAACAGAAAATATCTGTAGATGGCAGAAGACTTAAAATGGCTGTGCTTACTCTATTAGTGATAATTTTAAAAATGAAATGTCTTATGAGAGTGTTTATTTCAAGAAACATGTAACTGGCAGGGAAATTTGGCTATTTCTTTGGCATGCAAAACAAGATAATTAAGTCAGTCCCCCCCAAATTTTAGACAAAACAATTATAAACATAATAAACTCTATATTTAAGGAATGCAATGAACAGTACACCTGATTTATAAAAAATGAATGAGCATAAACTTTACAGAGAAAAAAATCTTCAGATATAATAATCCTTACACATTAATGTACCATGAATACAACACAAATATATCAGGACTGTCAAATAAAGAGATTCAGTAAGTCTGAAATAGGTCCTAAACTTTCTGTATATTAATGAAACTCCATAGTAGGTGATGGGAATCCCCAACTGAAAACCATTGGCCAAAAGATGCTAGATTCAAATATTAAAAGTAAAGTAGTGACCACGTTAACATTTAAAAAAAATAACAGAAATCATGTCTGATAACAACTGCAGAGTACAGAGCAGCATCAGGATTCTGTTAAATAGAAACATATCATGACAGCGCAGTACTGACATATCTCTTCTCATTTCATAACTCTTCCCATGCAGTTCATCAACAGTAACAAATCAAGAAAACCTAGTTAGTCTCAGTACCTTTCCTTTTATAGGATGAAAAGATGAACCTTTGTGATTTTTCAGGGCCCCCCTGGGAAATCTCAAAGACAGGTTTAGGAGCAAAAGATATCATGAAATTTTGATTTCATTTTATTTTACATTTAGGATTTGATTTTGTGAAGACAAGAAACCAAAAGTTTTCAGGAGATTTGAACATTTAAAAGAGAAATTGGATCATGGGTACCTGAGAAACAATGACTACTCATTTTAATATTTACTCTAGCTTTTTTTTTTAATATAAATTTATTTTTGGCTGCATTGGGTCTTCGTTGCTGCGTGTAGGCTTTTTTTTTTTTTTTGGTTGCAGCAAGCAAGGGCTTCTTTTCCTTGTGGTGCGCAGGCCTCTCATTAAGGTGGCTTCTCTTGTTGCTGAGCATGGGCTCTAGGCATGCAGGCTTCAGTAGTTGTGGCTCGCAGGCTCAGTAGGTGTGGCTTGAGGGCTCTAGAGCACAGGCTCAGTAGTTGTGGTGCATGGGCTTAGTTGCTCCGCGGCATGTGGGATCTTCCTGGACCAGGGCTCAAACCCATGTCCCCTTCATTGGCAGGCATTGGATTCTTAACCACTGAGCCACCAGGGAAGCCCAGTGGCTACTCATTTTAAAGTGACAATAAACATTTGAAAAATAAGCATAGCAGGTAACATTATTGTAAAGAATTTAACTCTTCCATAAGTGAGGAACCTTTGTTTTCTACTTAAATCAAGGACATAATAAAGTTAACATAAAAAGCACAGAAAATTAATCTGATAAAACACAGAGTCTGTTACCTAGGGATATTGTAGAGAAGGTAAAGACTAACTCTACTGAGAATAAAGAGGTTAAAGAATAACCTCTTACTGAGAGAAGACCAATTATCAAGAAAATTTGTAATTTTAACAGTTAAAATAAAATTCTAGTTTTGCATCAGTATAATATTTGATACTAAAGGAATTACAAGCTCTTTTATGAAATCTCATTAATTAACCCATCAAGAATGAGCCATCTTGGGCTAGGGCAAATAAAATTCCCTTTCCTCAAACCTTCTACAACTTTCTTGTTTTGTTCTTCACAAGTTCTTTCTCATTCTGGAATAACCAGCCCTTTTATTTTAGGACAAAACTATATTTTCCCCTTAATAAACCAAAAACCCATCTCATTACTGAACACATAAAGTTGTACCTCTTGTTCACCATTGCTTCTAGTGGTCTCATTCACATGTGTTAGTTTTGACTTTTTTTTTTTTTTTTTTTTTTTTTTTTTGCTGTACGCGGGCCTCTCACTGTTGTGGCTTCTCCCATTGCGGAGCACAGGCCCCGGACGCACAGGCTCAGCGGCCATAGCTCACGGGCCCAGCCGCTCCGCGGCATGTGGGATCTTCCCAGACTGGGGCACGAACCTGTGTCCCCTGCACCAGCAGGCGGACTCTCAACCACTGCGCCACCAGGGAAGCCCTAGTTTTGACTTTTAACCAAAGTAACTTCTGTTACACAGAGGAAACTAGAGGGTGGATAATTGTGAGCTATCACACACCATCATTTTAGCAGACTAGCAGGGCTAACATCCAGCGTTAATACAACTTTTTATAGCTACACATATTCTTATACAAGTCTTATAGAGGCAAAAATTGGAAACGTTTAACAGATTAACAGATTCAAAGATGCAGTCTCTTTGTAGCACATAGAAATATGAAGCAAAAGTATGTAAATTTAAAATTATGCTTACTGGGGCTTCCCTGGTGGCGCAGTGGTTGAGAGTCTGCCTGCCGATGCAGGGGACACGGGTTTGTGCCCCGGTCCGGGACGATCCCACATGCCGTGGAGCAGCTGGGCCCGTGAGCCATGGCTGCTGAGCCTGCGCGTCCAGAGCGGAGAGGCCACAACAGTGAGAGACCCGCGTACCGCAAAAAAAAAAAAAAAAAAAAAAAAAAAAAAAAAAAAATTATGCTTACTAATAAATGTTTCAGTATTCTCACTTATAAATATTCTAGGCATCCAAATATAAGTTCATCAGAATAATGACTGGATTTGGTTAAACACAGATTTACATTTTTCATAATCTTAAACATTAGGTAGAGGTAATGGTAGTTTTTTCAATCAGAAAACTTATAAGTTTAGGAAAAATACCCAGATAGAATAAAAATCTCTGCTTATACTTAACACTGATAAATCAGAAAAGACATAGCTATGTTTATTAAACTATAAATATTAAGCCAGTCACATTTGCCAAAAATTTGCCTAAATTATGTTAATCTGATTTCTTAAGACATTTCTGAATTGGTTTCTGTAGGGATGTTTTTATAATCTAGCACACTGAAAGTATTAGAATTTCACCTTCCCTACTTTCTAGGAATTTTAGGAATACTCTATTTATACAAGTACTTACCTATATAAGTCAACTTCTGGTTCTGGATTCCTTTAATATCAGAGATTTTATAATCTAATAAGATTTATAATCTAATTTAATACCATCCCTAGGTAGAAAATTATTACATCTTCACACAATGAAAGTTAAAGACCTTTCTGAATTACAGACACATAGACATGCAGACACAAAGCTTATAGCTTCAATTCCAAAATTTCAGCCATGGGTCAAGAGTAAACATAAAATTACAAAATTCATTGGTCTGTATCAAAGAGCTGTTTTCTTTCCTGTGGCTATGAGTTCTTAATTGACTTGAGCTCTGAACAGACAAATAGACAAACAGAAAAAACTAACAAATCAGATTATCTGTAGTCTTACCCATTAAACCGTTTGTAGAAATACAGAGGTTATAAAGATGATGAGACCATAAAACCAAATTCCCAATGGAAAATAATTTATCAGAGGTAAACAAATCAAGGCAAATATAGTAGAGAGCCAAAGTTCTCTCCCTTCCAAGCACATCCCAGTTTTCCCACCCAGGATAGGATAGAATCATGTGGTTTGAATAGGATACAGATGGCTCTGACTGTCCTAAAGGAATTACTGTTATCCTGGCTTTCAACCATTCACTGTGGCAAGGAGTAGGGGCAGAATGTTGCTAGGAAACAGAAATTCCCTCCTAGCTCAGACAGTGGCTAGACCAAAAGACTGGCATTAGTTACCAGCCTATGCCATTGACTAGAAACAAATAAATGGCTAGCAACTTAACTGTAACAGAATTTGGCACCAGGACCCGGAGAGTTGCAAGTAACAGACCCTAATGTGGGAATTGACCAAATGGATTTAAGTGGTGATAGATAGGCAATCTCTTGTCAACAGTGATTGTTTTAGGCCAGTCAGCACCCACTCCTAGAGCTGGGAGTGGGAACCAATCCTAATGAAGGACAAGGCTGGGAAAATCAGGGCAAAGGTGTCTAGTTGAAAGCAAATATTAGGACTTTCTAATATTCCCCTTTTGCAGAAAAATAAAATATTAAACTTGAGATTTTCTTGTACTTTATTTCCCAAATTGAGCAATTTGATTATGATATCATGGGCATGGATTTCTTTTAGTTTATCCTTTTTGGAGTTCATTCACCTTCTTTAATCTGTAGGTGTATGTCTTTCTCCAAACTTGGGAAAATTTTAGCAAGTATTTCTCCAAATATTTTTCAGCACTGTAATTCTTTACTTTTTGGATTCTACTGATAGGACTGTTAGACTGTTTTGCTTCACAGATCCCTGAGATCTGTTCATATTTTTTAAAAAATCTTTTTTCCTCTCTGTTGATTAAATTGAATACTTTTTCTATCAGGTTCTTGATTCTTTTATTCTGTCATCTCTCTGCTATTGAGTCCATTTTATTTCAAGAGTGTTGTGATTGCTCATTTGAGTATATTTATAATGGCTGCTTAAAGTCTCCATCAGATCTCAGCACCTCTGTCATCTTATTAGTGTCATCTTGTTATTGATGTCCCATCCTTTATTTTTAACCTATTTGTATTTACATATTTACAGTGTTTTTCTTGTAGGCAGCATGTAGTTATGTCTTGCTTTTTTATTCAGTCTGAAAAATCTCTGCCTTTTAATTAGGGTGTTAATCTGTACACTACACACACACACACACATAAATACATACACATGTATGTGTATATAGCTAAACTTTTATATTATAACTGTACATTCATAAATAGTTGTAAAAAAATGATACAGAAAGAAATCATGTATTCTTACCCCACTCCCTCTTTCTTCTCTTTTTCCTGCTATCAAATGCTTTCTAAGAATTCCTTTTTGTTTTATCTATGGTGTTAATGACTATATATCTTTGTGTAGCTTTTTCAGTGTTTGCTTATCTTTGGAAGTTTTGATTTGATTGTTTTTTATATCTTAAATCTCTTTAACTTTTTGAACATTTGGAAAACAGTTATAATAGTATTTTGATGTCCTTTTCTGCTGATTCTAACATGTGTACCAGTTTTAATTGACTATTCTCCTCATTAGAGGTCATATGTTATTCCTTCTTTGCATCTCTGGTATAAATCATTTCTACTGCATACCAAAGTGCAGAGCAAAGCACTTGTATGATTGAGTTGCTGCCTGAACTAGTTACTTTTTTTTAATGGAATATAATTTTTACTTGAAAGAATAACAGTCAAACTATAGTTATTTTGACTTGGGTATTTAGCAAACATTTTCTCTAAATTGAATGAATGAGCCAGTCTTTCACTTTAAGGAAAGCAAGCAACAGTTTTTGTTGCCAAATTTGAGGTTTCTAAGTAAAACTTAGAATTTCAGAAAACTTGTATCCACCACTGTGAGCTTTGTAGCTTTTCAATAATTAAAGATTCTTCTGATGCAATTGATGGTCATATTAATGAGTGTGGGGGTTTTTGATATTGCTTAATAAAATGTGTCAATCTTGGAGATTTGCATAATTCAGTGAGCCAATAATCTCTAAATGGCCAAGGTGTGATGTTATAAAGTCATGCATGGTTAAGAGATTGTTTCAAAGAAAGATGGGGCAGTTGATTTTAATGGAGTATTAAAAGTTCATTAATATCATTTCAGAATCTAAATGCCAGGTAACTGTTGAGTTTTTGTGTAGTACAAAGAATAATATCCACAGTTGTTTCATGGTTATTAAAATACATATTCCTTTTCTAACTACATAACTGTATAAAGCCAAATAGTCTTCATTTACTTCAGTCAAAACAGCATATCAGAGGAGATTGAATGCACAAGCAGATATGAGAATCCAGCTGTCTTCTATTAATTAGACAATAACAAGATTCATAAAAATATAAAAACATGTTACTCTGCTCACTTTAGTTGTTTGTTTGGAAAAATACTTGTTTTTCATAGAAATGTTATTTTAATTTGGTTTATTATTGTTAATTCTAAATGAATTAAGAGATTCATATTTTTAAAATTGTCCATTTGAATTTCTAATATGGTAAATATCAATAGATATAACCCACATAAACAAAAGGTTTTTGGAGTCCTCGGTAATTTTTTTTTTTTTTTTTTTTTTTTTTTGCTGTACGCGGGCCTCTCACTGCTGTGGCCTCTCCCGTTGCGGAGCACAGGCTCCGGACACACAGGCTCCGCGGCCATGGCTCGCGGGCCCAGCCGCTCCGCGGCATGTGGGATCTAACGGGATCGGGGCACGAACCCGTGTCCCCTGCATCGGCAGGCGGACTCTCAACCACTGCGCCACCAGGGAAGCCCCTCGGTAATTTTTTATGTTGTGAAGGAGTCCTGAGACCAAAGGTACTGCTGTTCCTCCTGGAATGGCATATATATTCCAGGGTGGCTGAGGGCAGAAGGAATGCTGGAGAAAGGAATAGCAGTTTCAGGAAAGGAAAATATTTTCCAGAAACCCTCAAGGGTAATATCTTTAGAGAGAACTTTCTTACATATTTACCCTTCGTTGCAAAATAGTGTGAGAAAGTGAGAACTTTTGGTTGGGTCTGTTGCTGCTCAGAATAAAGTTGGAGTTCCGTTGGTGGCGATGGATATTGGGTAGACAGTTACCCATGTCTGTTACACATAAGTTGGTGTGTGTGTGTAATGACTGGTCATGTTCAGAGTTTCAGGGAAACTCCCACATGAAGTTCTTTTGTTTGACTGCTTTATACAGAGTCCCCAAAACTTGCTTAGACACCTCACCTCATTGTCTTCTTGTTAATTCTTGGCTTTTTCCAGGGCATGTTTGGTCTCAGTAGGCTCTGCATCTTGGCTCTACCCACAAGGTACATTTTATTGGAGTCACATATGGACTTGCAAAATCATTGACAGGACTGATTAAATTGTGAAATGTCCCATATTTTTCAACAGAGCTTCTCTTTATCTTTGTGATTTGGTAACTTCTTACGTTAACAAAACTTTCCTTTCTCACACCTTGACTCAGTTTTTTCCAGTCTGTTTATCAATCTGTTCCCTGACTGACTTATTTGTATTAACTCAATTGTGAGCTCACTGCCATCTTTTACACAGAAATTTACCTTTTCAATAGTCATGATTTGCTTTATAAAAAATGAGTCATAGCCTTTATGGATTATTCTGGCCTGGGATTTAGAATCAGACTTGCATCTTAAAGTGTGGCCTGGGGACCAGCAGCATGGGAGTCACCTGGGAGCTTATAAGAAACACAGAATCTCAACCTACCTCAGACCTAACAATCTGCATTTTAGCAAGATCCCTAAGTAATTCAAGTGCACAAAGTTTCAGAAGGACTGGTCTAAGGGAGACAACAAGTGAGAAGAGGGCATGGAGCTGTGTTCTGAGGAGGCTTCTTGTTTAATGTAGACAAAAAGAGTCCATAAAGAGATGTAGAGATGAGAGCCAGACAGGGTGGGAGGTGTGTGGTATAGCAGTGTGACATCTCCATGCCCTCTCTGAGGAAGGAGGGTGCAGTGAGGCTCTCGTCTCTCCCAGGGTTACAGGATGGTGGGAACCACTGAGCAGTGACGGAACGTATTAGAGACTGTGTGAAGATAATTTGCCAGGGTTTTTATCACTTAGGCATTGAAGCTTAATTTCAGCTTGAACTGGATTGGAACTCTTTTTCTCTTTGTTATGCCTCGTTCCAGTTCTCAACATTGATGTTTGGCAAACTTTCCTTCTTTTCATTCGGAAACTTGACATTCTGGCTGTAGGAGAGAATGGTGTCACCCACTCTACCTGATGTAATTTGCGTATGTGCTTTTTTTATGTAATTCTTCACCTTTTCCCTAGATGTACATTCCTCATTGAAACACTATTTCAAGGCACTTCTGTGGTAATGTTAACATTGTCACAGGCCTAGGAATTAGATTTATTTTTGTCGGTATTCTGTGACTGATACAGTTGTTGGTATATGGCAGTTGCATAGTAAATAAGTGTGGAATGAATGAGAAACTGACTTGAATGAGTCCTGGGATTTGCTTCCTTTCAGTAAGTCCAAATAAATGTAGCAGTGTTTAAGGGGAAAAAAACCAAAAATATGATCTTTTGAAACTGAATTGTTAATTTCCTACCAGGTAGTGGACAAGCAATACCAAATATTGACAACTTTCAGCCTTTAAAACATCTGTATCTTCTGGGGCTGACTGTTTAATTTTACCATGCAAAATATTGAATTGTTCTAACAAGGAAGACAGAATAAAGGCTTTACATCATTAAATTTATTTCTCAAGTTCATAAAGTAAAGAGCAACCTTTAGATCTCAGTCTGGATTTATAATGTTACCTAGCTTAACAGCTAGGCTTCTCCCTAACTCAGTACCATTCTTTACGGAATAATGAATGTCAGAAGGTCTAGGACGTGAATTATTGCTGTTCAGAACTTTTCTGTAGATTTCCAGACGGTGTTAAACTGGCCATTTCTTGTAAGGTAGCAGGTAATTTTATAGTGGTTACAATTGGTTTTCTGTACAAATAATCCAAAGCATATGGTATCATTGTTTTAATTTAGTAGACTAAATTAAAATTTAGTAGTAAATCGCCAGCAGATGAGCCTTTAAGTCAGATTCACAGCAGTGCCGTATGTTTGTCCCTAGTACGTTCTTGACTCATGAATGAAACTTGAACGATTATAAATTTACCTTTTCTGTGGACAGAGGGACTCATTTCCCAGAGAGGTAGATTTTGGTGATATATTGCCAACACCTTGAGCACACTTTATAATTTTTTCTTTTCCTTTATAACTATCTAATTGACAAACTTAAGACCAAGAAACATTCTGTGAGACTAAACACTTAATAGCACTGTCTGTATTGTATTACATTTAAGAGACTTGAACTTCTATTCCTGCTCAGATTTATTAAAGTAAGGGAGAATTTAATAAAATTATTCCCAAAATTACACAAACACATTGCTATAAAGACAAAGAAGACAACATTGCCAAAACACGTGCTGACTACAGGCTGCTTGGGAGATCTTGAAACACTTCTTCATCATCATTTTAGTCTTATCAAGTGTTCATGAGCCAAGTGTACAGAAGTCAAGGCAGTCTGTGATTTGGTGGATTGAGGGGAAGGAGAAAGTCAAAATTTTCTTGGTGGCCAGCTTTCTTTAAGGAGAGCCTTGGTGGAATGGAATCAGCTCTTCCTCAAAGGAGTTTTTAAATGATCCACCAGCTCCTTTGTACTTCCTTCTGATCAAAGAATTTTACCTACATCTCAACCTTCTCTGATCTTCGCCATGGTTATTGCATGGCATGTGAACTGAAAAAGAGAATAGATAATTTAAAAAATACACGTTAAGATCATCTCTTCCATTTGTAATAGTTTTTTATTTAACTCAATTGATTTAGAGCAAGGCTGAGTGGATTCAGGGAAGGTTTTTAAAAATCAGATTTACATTTGGAACATTTGCTTTTTTTAGAAGTTTATAGTGTGGAATATTATTGTATTCATTTGCTAGGGCTACCATAACGAAGTACCACAGACTGGTTGGTTTAAACAACAGGAATTTATTTCCTCACAGTTCTAGAGGCTAGAAGTCCAAGAACAAGGTGTCAGCAGGTTTGGTTTTTCCTGTGGACCCTTTTCCTTAATGTGTAGATAGATGGCCATCTTCTCCCTGCATCTTCTGTGTATATCTGTGTCCTGATTTCCTCTTCTTCTAAGGACACCATTCATATTGGATTAGGGCCCAGCTTAATGGCCTCATTGTAACATAGTTACAATGTTAAAGAGTCCCACCTCCAAATGTAGTCACATTGTGAGTAATGGGAGTTAGGACTTCAACATATAAATTGGGGGTGGGAGGTTAACAATTCAGTCTGTAACAATTGTGTATCAGGGAGGTCAATTTAAAAGCAGAAAGAACAGGTAGAATTACAAGAAGAAATGAAGAGAACATAAACGAAGGCATTGACAGTAGAAATGGAGATGGGATTTGAGATTGAGAGACATTAGGGAGGAAGAATTTGTTTTTAAGACTTTGTGACTTGAAGATGGAGGAGTGTGAGAAGGAGGAGGCTAACAGGACTCAGATTTCTCTAACCCAGGAGGACAAACAGGCTTGAGGGAGTAGGTGTGAGCTGTGCAGTATCCCTGCAGAGTACCCAACACTTTGCAGCCAGACAGCCTGGGTAGGGTCATCTGTCGTGCTTTCCCCTTCCACGTCTTATAGCAGCTCTTCATCGCATGGACCACATGGTATACAACTGAACACGCAGCTTCTTGCTTCTGAACCTCCACCTGAATGCTTCTTAAGATACTTATTACTGCCGTCTTATTTAGTTCCAAATTCCTGTTCTTTTCTTGTTAATAAATTCCTTTAGAGCAAGGACTATTGTTTTATTCATCTTTGCCAAATTCTCCAGTATCTCATAGCTGGCCTCCTGCATAATAGTTTGTGCACAGCAAATTCTAGTTGAGGGAATGATTTGTTAGTAGGATTGTTATGTTCAATTACTTGTTTTCCCATTTTAATCAAAGCTTGATACTTAACACCTGTTTGGTTTTTTGCAGCATGAGAAGACTTTGGGACATTCCATGAGTCATTCAAGTAACATTTCTAAGGTAGAGTGCCACTGAAATATGTTATTTTTGTAGCTTGGGGTTTTTATATTCTTATACCTGGCATGTGTTTACACTCTTCTCTTTTAAAGACAAAGTTATCAGTTCATTACTTTAATCCGCTCTGGGACCATGTGAGGTATATAGCAGTTATATTTTTCTAGTGAGGCAATTCTGAGTGTGTGTTGGGGGGAGTGACTGATAGGAGAAAACCCCATTTCTTCCAGTAGAAATTGTTTACTTTCAGGTAAAAGAAATCTCAGAGAGTCACCAGAGAATCTGTCACCTCAATTAGGAATGCATTTGCCTGATGGTAATAAAAAACCAACTCTACTGACTTATAACTATAGATTTCTGTTGTTCTGATGACAAGATGTCTGGAGGTGGATGGTTCAGAGCTGATGCAGTGCTCACAGATGTTGCCGGGGACCTAGGCTCCTTCCGCTTTCTTTGTGCCACCTTCCTTGGCACGTTGTCATCCTCATGTTTGATCTCAAGGTGGGAGCTGGACCTCCAGGCACCCTGGCTGTGGTCTGTCAGCTGAGAGTGACCCTTTTCAATAGGAAGGCAAAAGCTTTCCCAGAAGCGCCCCTCAGCTGCCTAACTTCTGCTTACATCTCACTGGCCAGAACTGGATCACAAGACCCCCGCCAGCTGGAACGTGGCTAGGAAAAGGAGGGCAGAGGGGTGAATCGGCAGCCAACAGCACCTGATACACCTGTGGGGTAGTCACTTGAGTAGCCTGCTGGGAGCACATCAGATGCTAGGGGTGACCCCGGAGCCAGCAGACGGTGTCTCCCATGCCGTGAGCTTGCTCCCATGCACTGCTCATCTCTCAGCCTAGACACGGGCTCTAGCCAACCCCTTGTCCATACAGGTGTGTCTGTGAAGGTTCCTTGCAAAGATGGATTTTTTCTCGCATCACGTCTGTGTCAGATCCTGACAGGAAGATCTGAATAGTGTGGCAAAACCGATCCTGCTGCCTCAGGCCTCTTAATTTCTCTAAAATAAAGTGACATTATATGCCAAATGTTTTTTATTCATATCACTCTATAGTATACTTTTGAATTAAAAGTAGAATGTAGAAAATCCTTTAAGACATTAATCATCTGTTCTTAGGCATACTTGTGATCTAATCATGTCATTCTGCCACTGAATTTTGCATGAAAAGAAAAGTCCACAGTGCTTAGTGTGCCTAAAGGCCATTTACAGGGTGCTTCTTGGTTCATTGCTGACCTGACCTTTCCCCAGACCAGTGGGGGGGTAGCTTCAGCCACCTCATATAAATACCTTTCACCAAATACTCTCTGCTGTTCCAACCTCCTTTTCTTTTCTTTTCTTCTCTTCTCTTCTCTTTTCTTTTCTTTTCTTTTCTTTTCTTTTCTTTTCTTTTCTTTTGCTGTTCCTTTAGCCAGGAATGCTGGAGCTATAGAACTGTGTAGTGGTAGATCATTACTGTCTGAGTAAAATGGCCAGTTTTGCCTTACCACTTTTTGAAGGAGCTGTCCAACATATAAGCACAGAGAAAAGTAAGAAGGCATAGATCGAAATGGCCTGTCTGGTTAAGTTGAAGTAAACATTTTAAAAGCATACAGGAGCACTCATTGCCTTTTGCTCCAATGGCTAAGAGCAGTTCTGAAGGATGTTATTATCCTGTGCCTCAGATATATGTTTCTTGTTTGTTTATGGTTTTAGTAAGATTTTATTTGAAGGAAAGTTTCCTCCTATAGTTAAAAAAGTTTATAAACTCATGGCTTACAATGTCTAGAGGAACGTTTGATGGGCTTGTCACAGGCCTGGGGCATGGGCCTTCTGTGTTGCTCTGTGAGGGTGTTAGAGGGTTAGGTGGACAAGGGTTTCTAGCCATGTGACTTTGAGGAAGGAAACTCCTCTGAACTTTAATTTCTTGATGAGTAAAATTAGGGTAATTATACAACCTTCAGGCTTGCTCTGAGACTTAGGGATAATGTTTGCACGGAGCCATGGGACAGCTTCCTCATTGCAGTGAGTCAGTAAACTGACTCTTGTCAAACTTGGTTGAACCCTGGTGATCTTAGGTTGATTGGGTCAGGATAGTCCTTGATGGTAGCTATTATTATGTCATTACTGATCAAAGACAGAACCATAGGCAGACTTCGTTTTATTGCATTTCACTTTATTGTACTTTTCAAATATTGGGCTTATTACAAACTGAAGGTTTGTGGCAACCTTGCATTGAGCAAGCCTATTAGCACCATTTTTCCAACAGCATTTGCTCTCTTCTTGTCTCTGTGTCATGTTTTGGTAATTCACTAAATATTTCAAACTTTTTCATTAGTATTATTATATTTGTTATGGTGATCTGTGATCAGTGATCTTTGATGGTACTACTACGACTTGCTGAAGGCTCAGGTGATGATCAGCATTTTTTAACAGTATTTTTAAATTAAGGTATGTACTTTCTTTTTTAGTTATAATGTTACTTCAAAGTTAATAGAGTACAGTATAGTGTAAACATAACTTTTATGTGCACTGGGAAACCAGAAAATTTGTGTGACTGGCTTTATTGCGATACTTGCTTTATTACAATGCTCTGGAACTGAACTCACAATATCTCTGAAGTATGCCTGTATATGCTTTAAGATAAATATCACCTGGGGGTGAAAATTAAGAAATCTAATCAAAACTCTGGCTTTTTTCCTTCTTGCACACATTTTTATTGTGTGTTCTCTGTGCCAGGCACTGAGCTCTAGGTGCTGGCATAAAATGATGAGCAAAACAAACAAGGCCGCTGACGTGGAGTTTTCCTGTAGGCAGGGTTGGAATTTTTTGAAAAAGAAGTTTTAGCTCCACACTTTAGCTCCACACTTTCACACTCTTAGAAACAGGGGTACTATGAAAGCCTCAAAGCTTTCTGCCACAGAGCAGAAAGAAGATTTGGGTCTCTTGCATTTCCACAGCAGGAGTTCCTGCACACTTAACTGGGATCAAAAGAAAACCTCAGGAGTGGAGAGTCTTGTGTGCTCACACCACTAACTTCCCAGTGATCCCCTCAGCATGAAATTTTGTTGTAAAATGTGAGCCTCCTTAAGTATGTTAGGCATGAACCAGTTAAATGGGGCTGCAGAACAGAGGGCAGGACTGCTGTGCAAGATAACTAGTTTTTGAGAATGCAGTTCTTTCTTGTATTTATAAAATGAGCCTGTTGTTTGAAGCTACTTTTAGGCCAAGATATGTACAACTCTTATCTTCAGTGTAGCAAATATACTTAAGCAGATGCTTTATACCCTTGAGATGGAAGATACAAAGAAAGGTCAGACCATGGACATGTTTTATGCTACCTGAGATCTCTGCTGTCTTATCAAGAGACTTTTCCTGCCAGCTCAGCCTCTAGCTGGATTTCAGGCTAGTTTGTGCTCACATTAGTCAGTCACCTGCAGTCTGCATTATGCTCCTGTTAAAAAACTAGTACAAAGTGTTCTTTCAATGTGTCGCCTAAACTCTTATTCTGTCACCCAGCCCTGGTCCTGATTCTGCCCTTTGTGAACTAGAGCTCTGACAGACAAGGGCATTTGTCAGGCTGTGTGGTGCAGAGAGGGGAAGGGGTAGAGGTAGGGTCTCTGCTGTAGGAGTGATGTTCAGCCTCTGGCTGACAGGTGACCTTCACTCCCAGGGTGACTTGGAGCACGGGCTGGTGGGGGGAATGCAGCGAGATACTGACACAGCCTTCGGGGGACTTGGGTGATCACAGAGGCTGCTCCTGGAAGGCCTGCCATGTTAGGGTGAGATGACGTGACTCCCTGTCCAGGGGTGTTGTACCACCACTGCCCACTACCTGCAAGCTGTCTCATCACTCGGCATAAAGTATCCTCAGCTGTAATGTATACAAGGAGGCCCAGTGCAGCGTTTAGGAGTATTGCATGAGTTCAGATTTTGTCCAACACTTAAGTCTGGGCAAGACATTATGCTTTGAATGCTGAACTAAACAGAGAAGAGAGGAATAAGCAGAGTGCCATAAAATACCTGCAGACAGAATTATTATGAAGGTGAAAGAAAAGGGGCTAAGGTACAGAATTAGGAGGAGCCGAAGTTAAAAGGGCTGCTCGGGGAAGGTTGGTTGGGACCATTCCAGTGAGGACCACTGTACTTTGACCTAAAACCCTTTAGAGGAAGGTTAGAATTCCCTGAGGTGGCTTGAACTCACTCTGTCCAAAGAGAATTTTTTAAGATATAAGGAATTGGCCTAGGTCAGGTTCACTGAGGGGGCTGGGCTTTCTTGAGCCTCTGCTGATACCTCTCAAGGGAGGCTTATGTGCGGGAAAGGGCAGCACACAGACATGGCGTTAGTTTACCCTGAGGGAAGCATTCTTATTCAACCCGGGGAATTGGATTTGGTCCAGGTGACACAATTTCTTGAACAAGTTCATGATTGACAGCGCTTACCACAGGGTGATGGCAGTGGCAAGCTAGACATCCATCATGAAGCCTGGAGCATGGGTGCCCTCCTCCCTGCAGCCAAGCAAGTTCACTAAGCTCCAGCAGTTGCTGAAGACGGGTACCTGGAAGAATATTTTAGAGCTCTGCATAATTTTATCAGATACCATGAACATTATGTGCCTGCCTCTGGTTAATGAGGTATTCCTGGGTAGAAGTCAGATTGGACATGTTTAATGAGTACTTCAAATTATTGCTGTTCTGTTGTTTGGCAAGCAAATCTCAATGAATTTGAGCATTGACTTTCCTGGAGCTCTTGAATATTTTCTAGTTAATGTTGCCATTAGGTAGGAATGAGATACAGCAGAATGTCACATGTCAGATGTAAATACAGCCTTAGGATGGTGGCTTGCTGGCCACACACCTTGGTGTGATTGTCAGGACCAAGGCCTGCTTCTCTCTGTTTCTGAATACAGAGTTAACCAGTGACAGACTTAGGTTACTCAGACCTATGGGTTAAGTATAAGGCGAATGTGCCTTTCTTAATTTATACTGAAGAAAACAACTATCCCAAAGACAAGATCCTTATTTTCATGCAGTAGAAACAAGGAGAATGAATTGGTGGAGTTGAATGGCATCAAGTGGTAACAGCGTGCTTCACGTGTGTCATGAACACCACATAGCTTCACTCTGGGTCCTGATGGAGCTCCATGGTCAGTGTCTTGCTATTTGGCTCCCCTTTTATAAAGATTGACTGACCATATTTTCTTTTCTTTTTTTTTAGCCTTCTGACTGGTTACAGTTTAATTTTTGGCTGAAACTCTAGACCAGCAGTTTTCAGTTTGCTTCTGGATCTCCTGGCAGGGAGAAGGAGAAGGTTAAAACTGGTTTCATAATAATATGAAGACATTATTTGCTTTTATTACTCTCATTCTCTCACAAGTGTACAGTGGAATTTCCAGAGACTGAGTGGCATGCAAGATGGCATCTTCTCTCTGACACTAATGGAATGTGTGCTGGTGGTCTTGTGTTTTAAAAATTTCTAATATGTGGTTGATGGAACCCACATAAACATAAGAATGAGGCTCTTTGGGGACCTCTGTTTTTTTAGCGTGTTAAGGGGTCCTGAGACCAACAAGTTTGAGAACCTCTGTTTTAGACATATTAAAAGAGACACAGTTACTCCAGAGTGTCCTTGTTTTATTTATTCAACAAGTGTTCATTGAACACCTCCTGTGTGCTAGGCACTGTGCAAGGCTGAACAGCAGCAGCTTCTTGGTGAACATATTGTTCCAGTAACATCTTTTTATAAACCTTGACAAGTGCCGGGAAAGAAACGATCAGGGTACAAGGACAATGAATAATAGGGGTGAAAAGCCCTTTTTGAGGAGAAACCTGAGGAAGGGCCAGTTGTGCTGGCTGGGGTGTGGGAGCATCCCCAGGAGGAGCAAGAGGTTGTGGAGTGCTCGGTGACCAATGCCGAGTTGCAGAGCAGAGAGGGAGGCTGGGCTTGGGGCGTTGGGGCCAGCAAAGGGGTTTCAAGCAGGTCTCTGAATATTCTTTTAGATTGTGGGTCAGGGAGGGCGTGTGCTTAAAGAGATAACTGATTTCATTTGTCACCTAACATATTTGGCTTTAGAGGAAGAGCCTTAACATTAAGTTTGGGGTCATCTTTCTTGTGTCCTGTGTTCCTTGTCAGTCGCATTCTCCCAGGCCAAAGGTTCACCTGCCAGGTGAGTAGCCTGGGCAGAAACTTTTCTCATCCCAGTGAGTGGACAGTGGTTGCCTCTGTTGGAACGGGGTTATTTCATCACAAATATACCTGCAGGTTTACTCTGTAGACCATCAGCAGTAGTAGTCCACCTGGAAGCCTTCTTCTCAGTGGAGACATTCCAAGAATGGTGTGTGTCACATTTCTGCATCTCTGACTTTATTTGCTCCTCATAGTAGCCCTGTGGATTATTGACCTGATTTTTAAATGATTAAATTCTTGCTCTAAGTGGTGTGCTCTTGGGAGGTGGTGTGCTTAGTGGAGTGACCCCGGAACACACACAGACTGAGGACTTTGGAGTCAAAAACCAGTGCTTTTGCTACCACCTCAGAATTTTCTCAAAGAGTGATTGGAAATAAAAATGCATTTCAGGACTTCCCTGGTGGCGCAGTAGTTAAGAATCCACCTGCCCATGCAGGGGACATGGGTTCGAGCCCTGGTCCGGGAAGATCCCATATGCCACGGAGCGACTAAGCCCGTGTGCCGCAACCGCTGAGCCTGTGTACCTAGAGCCTGTGCTCCGCAACAAGAGAAGCCACCGCAATTAGAAGCCCACGCACCGGAACGAAGAGTAGCCCCTGCTCGCCGCAAGTAGAGAAAGCCCGCACACAGCAACGAAGACCCAACGCAACCAAAAAATAAATAAATAAAATAAATAAATTTATTTTAAAAAATTTATTTAAAAAATTAAATATTTAAAGGAAGTCTGTAGTAGTAAAGGGTCCTTTTGAGTACTAAATAACTCAGAAACCCAGCCCTTTCACCATGGTATTTCTGGTGGTTTGGGGGCCTTTATATGGTTACACTTATAGTTTCTGAGAATGTGAAGCCATCTTTGCTCAGAAATCATTGTCTTCAGTGTAATTTATTGAAAACAAGTTATGTTTGCAGTATTCCCAACAGTAGCTTAAAGACCTGCTTTGTAAGATGAGCCATGAGAAAGTCCCTTCAGCTGTTGTCTTCCCTGTAGCAGTGCTATGACATAGGCCCCTCCTTATGCTGGGGACATATTATTATTCACATAATTCCAACTCTCTCTAAAAGGGCACCGAAGAAAAGAATTCAGTGTTAGTGCTACTCACTAGACAAAGCTGAGTCATTTATAATGGAAATCATTTTAGAATTCAGTGGTTTTTATTGTACACTCTCCTCTATGAATTCTGTACTGTACGTATTTTATATTGACTTTTTTAGCGGTCAGTTTCAATTATTTGCTACTGTGAAAGCTTGTTCTTGGCCCAGCCCTTCATCAGGAGTCAGCATGTGTGTATCAGAGCAGCCACAGAACTGGCCTCTCCTCTTTAATTGTAGATCATTTTGGAAGTTGAATACAACTGGGTGTTTATTTTTAGAAATCAGATTCTCTCTTAATGAAGCATTTCTTTTCACAGAGGAAATTCTGCACTAAGCAGAAGGTTTGCTGAAACGCAGTCTCAGTCTGTACATTGCAGTGTCTAAACACCAAGTGAGACTCTATTTGGCTTTATTATATGAAGCCAGGCCTGCTGAGCAGCAGTAAGGACCCAATCACTCTCTCTTGGTTTGGGGGCAGGAGCGCGGTAGCATTAGGTAACCTCCTGAGCAGAAAGTAAAGGTAAGGTGGTCTGGTAAGCAGAATTTCTAAAATGGCTCCCCAAAGATGTCCCACCCTGATGCCCAGAGCCTGTCACTATGATGAGACATTGCTGACGAGATCATTGTATTAATGGAATCACATGAGCTCTTAAAGGCAGAGAGCTTTCTCTGGCTGGCGGCAGAGATTGGAAGCAAGAGTGGGCTTGAAGATGGGGAGGGATGGATGGGGAATGCAGGCAGCCCCTGGCTCACAACCAGCAAATAAACAGGTCCTCAGTCCTAAACCTGCTAGGAACTGCCTTCTGCCAGCAACCTGAATGAACGTGGAAGTGCATTCTTCCCCAGAGCCTCCACAAAGAAGGGAGACCCTGAGCAGAGGGTCCTGTCACGCTGTCTGTCACATGATACATTTGTGGTTTTGAGCTACTAAGTTTGTGGTAATTTGTTAACATAGTAATAAAAATCTAATACAGGTGGCAAATGCCATCTTTGTAGAGGAGAAACCTCTCTCTTGATAGCTGTCAGAGCCCTTCACTTTCAAAATCTGTGTGCTGACAATGTAACATGCTTTCTTTTTTTTTAAGATTTTTTTTATGTGGACTATTTTTAAAGTCTTTATTGAATTTGTTACAATATTGCTTCTGTTTTATGTTTTGGGTTTTTTTTTTTTTGTTTGGTGGCGAGGCATGTGGAATCTTAGCTCCCTGACCAGGGATCGAACCCTCAACCCCTGCATTGGAGGAGAAGTCTTAACCACTGGACCACCAGGGAAGTCCCTAACATGCTTTCTTGATTTAGCCATCTTCTTTTTCTTTTACTTATTTTGATATTTTTGTTTGTTTGTTATGACCATGATCCTTTGTAAGAAATACTGTTTACATTGAAACTCAGTTCATTGACACACAACTGAAAGAAAAAATTCCCCCAAAGACTTAATCATCATGTCAGATGCACTTTGGCATCTGTTTTATTTCATTGTTAAAAATGTAGATCATCGGGCTTCCCTGGTGGCGCAGTGGTTGAGAGTCCGCCTGCCGATGCAGGGGACACGGGTTCGTGCCCCGATCCCGGAAGATCCCACATGCCGCGGAGCGGCTGGGCCCGCGAGCCATGGCCGCGGAGCCTGTGTGTCCGGAGCCTGTGCTCCGCAACGGGAGAGGCCACAGCAGTGAGAGGCCCGCGTACAGAAAAAAAAAAAAAAAAAAAAAAAAAAAAAAAATGTAGATCATGACCCATGAAATCAATTTCTTTACCAGTTTTTCCAGAATTGGAAAATCATTACAGTTGGTTGTACAGTTTTATTGTACTTCTTAGACTTCCAGTCGCATGTTACTTTAAAAATAAATTTGTATTTAGGAAATACCTGTTCATGGTTAAGTGGTATAAGGTTGGAAAGGGTCTTCATGAAAAGTCTGTGTCCCTCCTGCCCGGGGTCCCTGCTCTCCTTCCGTGTTTCACAGGAAACCACTGTTGGGAGCCACTGACAGATAGTCTGCACGTGCCAGCATGCATGGTGTGGCCCTCCTCTCTGCCTGCTCCCTCCATATACCCCTTACTGCACATAATGAGCTTTCCCTTCTTTTAATGATTGCCCACGTTCCTTTCTATCGTTGTACCAGTATTAACTCAATCAGATACGAGCCCACGGGCAATGAGGTTATGCCAACCCTTTGCTCCCACAAACAGTTTTGTACAAACCTCTTCCTGCATATGTGTGAGGATGAATTCCTAAAAGAAGAGTTGCTGGAACAAAGTGCACATGCATTTGTAATTCTCAGCAAAATTGCCATCTTAGGAGGGAGGTTTACCAGGTTGCTTTCCCACCAGCGATGTGTAAGCATGCTTGTTACCCCATACTTTTGCCAACATGGGTATTTGATATTTTTTAAACGCTTTGTTGTTGATGATGATGGTATTTCTCATTGGAGCTTTAATTTGTATTTCTTGTTGTGAGAGAGGTCAAGCATCTTCTGATGTTTTAAGAGCCATCTGTATTTCCTTTCCCATTTTTTGATTAAGCCATTGATTTGATAAATCTAATTTGAGGTCCGTTGTAAACACGAGCCCTCTTTGCATCTTGCCCTCCTTCTCTAGTCCTTCCTCAAGTTCCTTCTGGCTTAAAAGCAAACAAGCCCAACCAGCCCATTTCTTGTGGCCCCATACCTGTTGATGAAGATCAGATGGGCTGATTCACTTTTGTTAGGGAGCAAAATGTTTTAAGTGTAGCTTTGCTGGTAAATGAAAAAGGGCCCAGTGGGGTTTCGCAATAGAGGAGGAGGAGGAAGTGGCTGAGAGGGAGGTTGGAAAGTAATGTAGTGGAGGGAGCAAGGGAAGGAAGTGAAGCAAAAAGAAAGCGGGGAAGGGTAGGGTTACGGAAGGTACAGCTGGTGTCCTGCAGGGAGGAAGTCCCCTCCAGTGTCCAATTGGTAAGTTCCTGCCACAGACTGACTGAGAACTCTGCTTGGTGAGTCTGTTATGACAGGCCTCCCAATGGCAGTAAGTTCTCTTAAAAGGAAACAGAGGTGGGGGCATGCCAGCTTCTACCAGGGATACATGGAAAGTTTTCTATTCCTTATATGTTTTTGGCAATCTTGATAAAATCATTTAAAACAGTGGGTTGATAGGAAAGGCAACCATTAAGTGACTTGAGGACAGCAAAACAAACATGTCATTCCTAAGAAAGAAAAGCAACTGGGATTTAGGCCTAGACAGAATCCAGAGGTTTGTTTTGGCATAATTGATGACAACATCTTAAAAAGAGGGGATTTTTACGAAAATTTTTTTGTAGTGAGATTGCTTTACATTCTTTTTCATGACCGGAAAGTCTCTTGTTTGAGAACCAACAAAGAACTTCAGGAACAGAGGGCTTAAGTTTTCTCAACACATGTGAATTTTCTCGTTATGAACATTTACACCTTTTATCAATAACTGTGGAGTCCTGTGTGGTCTGATCCTCGTGGAGGGGAGAGGGTGTTCTCCGGCTTTGTGCGGGGGGGCACAGAGTCTCCTTTTCCCTTGAGCCAGCACAGCCTCCCGAATGTCACCCTGCCCCCTGCTCTCAGGAGGAGCTGGGGAGCTGTTGGTCTGAGCCTCTGAGAGGGGACTGCCAGCCCCTTGACTTGTCTTGACCTCCCTGGTTGGACCCTGGAACTGTGTTTGAAGCTCTTGGCTTCATTTTGTCGTCGCCATTGTTGATCAGGCCAGTCTTTTAAATCCTCCTTGGTAGGTTGACAGATTTTACTCGGCCTGATACCAGCAACAAGTTAAGCTCTTTAAAGTTGCTGTTGCTGTGCTTTGATGATCATTCTGTGCGAGGACTGGTCCTGAACTCTCAGCATGTGCTCCTCTTTAGCTGGTGACAGAAGGAACCTCTACGGGGACTGTGATGGCCCCATGAATCTTGCTCATTTTCTCGCTCTTAAGGAGAAGGAGCTGGGATAAGGCATTTGTTGGCTTGTATGTATGTAAAACAACAGTAAGTAGATTTTAAAATTTCCCTTGTAACCTCATGATCTAAGAAGAAGGGAGACTTTTTCTCTGTTATTGGGAGGCTTGTTGAGGCTTGGATATTACCTGCTGAAAGTGTCTCGTGATGTTCTTTGTAGGATCAGAGAGGATGAAGTGAGGGCAGGAGCACAGATAGAGGATGCCGGGGCTGTTCCTGTTTCCCAAACAGAGCAGGGGCTTGGGGCTGCCGCCATCCCGCAGGCCTGCGAGTCTGCTGCAAGTACAGACACGACTCCGTGTGAGTCCCCGTGACACACCTGAGACTGGAAACTCATGGGGAAGGGATCACAGATGTCAAGTGTGTGGATAGTCCGGCTGCTTCCTTGATGCAGGTCTTGTTCTGCTCCGAGGCTCTTCCCTCTGACCACTGAGCCTTGCCATCACGGATGTGTGATAATGTGATCGTTACCCCGGACTTCCCGTTTTCACATGCATTACTTGATGTTCAGAACAGGAGTGAGAGGCCATTTTTTCTTGGTTTCAGCTTCCCATCTGAGACCTGCCTCCTTTCAAAGACACTGATCCTGGGAGGGCCTCATTCTCCAGATAAGACCCCACTTTCCTTTCACAGGGTTTGCCTTCCCTTCAGAATACTGGATAGTATGCGTGGTTTCAAGAGGCTCCTGTCCTTAGAATGTAACAGGGAGGGAGATAACTAGGTATTGCCCCCGCCTTCTTGGTGAGCAGTGTACTTTTCCCTTCCTCACGTGGGGAGGGCGCTTCCTTCTGTACCTCAATCCAAGCGACTAAGCTTGACCCAGCAACCTAGAGGAAGGAGAGCTGACCTCTTAGCAGTGAGGGACAAGGACGTGAACCTACATGCCTGTCCTCCCTTCCTCCCAGGTCTACTTGGGGAGGCGTGGTGATGACGCTCACTTTTCTACACCATGACCAGCTTGTGGCCTTGCCTGTGGATGCTGAACAGAGCTGCTGGTCACCCTCACAAGTTAAAGAAGGGAGCAAGAAGTTCAAGAAGGCTCCCCATCTCAGAGTGGGGCTAAGGCTGAACATCAGAGACCAGGCTGACTGTAGGAGCTGGGGACATTAATGTGGCTCTCCTCAGCCTGCCTCCATGTAGCGACTAACAGTAAAGGCCCTGTGTGCTCACCTCAGGAGAATAGACAGAGGAGCCCGTGGTGGCTGCCCTGGAGGAGGGCACAGGAGAAAGCAGAGCAGGGTGGGTAGCTCGAGCAGTGGGGACGTAGCAGCATAATATTGAGACCGCCGCCCCCCCCCATTTGTTTTAGAAAGAATCATGACCAAGTAGTGCAAGGTTATTGTAGGAATGTCATTTTCGTGGCTCCAAATAAACTTTAGATTCTTAAGAACTTTGACCAGCAATGCTTTTATGGAGAATATACGCAACGTTCACGTGCACGTTCACTTAGAAAGTAAATGTGGCTTCTTTGGTGACTCAGAAGATGTGCTCATTGAGTAATGCTGCATAATTTTAGCATATACATGTGGCATGATACCATGGAACTTCTTGGAACAAGTTTCTTTAGGTTGAGCTGGGTTTACAATGATGTATCATCCCCATGCTGGGGAGCAAGAGTAGCCGTCCAGTGGACACCTCAGTCAGAGTGCCAGTTCTGTCTGGCTCTTCCTAGGCTGGTGTATTCGCTGCAGAGGCAAGGTGGGGAGAGCTGTCCTGGTGGCTTATGCAAGTCCGTGGTCCCACAGCTGGAGTGCCAGGATGAGAGTACATCCTGGGGGTGGCACTGAGCAAGAGTGGAGCCAGATGGGCTCTCCAGAATCAAGCAGGGCTGAGGGCCACTGCAGTGGGCCTGGGGAGGGTAGGGAGGAGATATGTCAGCTTGCTCTTGATAACAGACTCACAGTGCTGTCTTCCCGTAGCCCTTGAGTTGTCCCTCAGGATAACTGTCCTAAGTGGGGAAGAACACACAGGGTGTTGTGAGGGCCGTGGAATCTCAGGAGTCAGTCTTGATGAGGCCTGGCAAGGGCCCCGCAGAGGCCGGAGTGGGAGGCTGGGGGACCCTCCAGTAGTGGTCATGCATCCTCAGCCCAGCTGTGCTCCCTGATCCTATTTCTCTCCTTCACTTCTCTTCCCATCGTGGTACTTCCTCCCCCTCCCAGACTTTTCTCTAATTTTGGCTTGTTCATGACCCCTCCGAGCCCCTGCTCTATCTCATGACCTCTTGCTATACTTTCTTCCACATTTACATGTTCTTGATAATTTTCTCAATACACAGTCCCAAGATTAGGACTCGGGAGCATTCTGTGCTCAGCCCCCTCCTGGGCCCGGGGTTGAGCTCTGGGTTGGTGGCCCTGTGCTCAGGTAGTCTCCCCTTTGTATAAAGAGCGCTGGCAGGGTAGTGAGGGTTCGTGGACCAACTGCCCGTTGGTGAGGGAGGAGTGGCTCTCACATTCTGCCAGCCTCGACGAGGACAATCCCAGGTACCTGGTTAAAGAGTGCTGGGTGGGGGAAGCAAGGCTGGCAGGGAAGGTGCCTCATGTTTCTTTTGCATTTGCGTGTACCTTACGGTGCTTGGTTTCTTGCCTTATGTATGAACTAATTAAGTTTAGATGCTTAGAAGATAAATGACCACTGAATATACAGGAGGTTGATGGTGCTGTTCCAGAGTCTCAAATATTTCTTGGCTACACTTTTACCTTCATCTGAGAAAAGAAGAGTGCTGCTTGGTTTGTTCTTACCTTGGCTCGTAGGGACCTAATACGTGCTATTCACTGAGCAACGGGCAGCGGCAGACCCATTGCCATTCACGAGGAGGTGGTGTTTGCAGTCCCCTGGCTTTTCCTGAAAACTGACTGGAGGTGTGTTGTTTCAGGCTGGGGGCTCTTCAGTGGCATCTGCTCCAGTGTCTGCCTTCTCTCGCACTTCTGTCACGCCCTCCAGTCAGGACATCTGCAGGTAATGCTCCGCTTTACATGCTATGGTGGTTCATGTGCATCTCAGGAATGAGCGTTCATGTCTACCGGTTCTTGATGCCCCATGTGCCTCTGCTCTAAACGGTCAACCTGGTCTTACGTGCTGATTGCTCACCAGGTACCACGCAAGTCTCATTTCTTCACTTTGATGCCTGTCTTCTTTTAAAATTGTTTTTACTTTCTGTGCTTTTATTCCACTGTTCTCTGCATGCAGTTCCAGTGCAGTGTTTTCTGAGTGTTGTCACCACAGTCCCGTGCAGTCTGCTGTTGTCTTGAAAGCTCCTCCCTGCCAGAGTTCTCTGACACAAGGGCTCACTGTGACAGTTGTCTGTCAAGACACAGTGCAGGCATCAAAGAGAAATTCCCATGGCTCAGAGTGGGTCCAGGCCTTGAAGCCTGCTAAGAATACCAAAGCCAGAAGAACACTGAAGTTCTCAAAATCCCTGAATGATGTGGGTGAGAAGGCCCCGGAGGCTTTGGAAAGTTTTGACTACGCGGAGAGGACTTGCTCTGAAGGGAAACTGATACTCCCTCAAGACCTGTGTCTCAGTATTAACAGGCTCCACCAGAAAGAAGAAAGAACACTGAATCGCAAACCTCTTGGCAGTTCCAAACATTCTTGTGTTTCATCCCTTTCTGCCAATCGTTCAGCGGCCTCAGAGGCGGGAGCCGGGAAGGGGGGCACGCATGTCCTGCTTCTGGACGAGAAGGCAGATGGCGAGGCCGTGTCCAGAAGCCGGCGGCTGCTCCGGTGCCTGTTCTCGCTGTCACACGGCTTGAGCACCAGCAGCCTGCACTGGTTCCACGAACTGGAGAGCTGCACTGCCGGCCCGCACCCCGCCAAGTCCTCCAGCAGGCTGGCCGGGAGCGCGGGCTTCTGCTCCGACGAAACGGGAGATGATGACGTCTTTGAGGACAGCACATCCACAAAACCGAAGAGCAGGGTCCTGCGGGCGCCCCTCTGCTCGGTGGAAAAGGACAGTGACCTGGATGGTTCTTCCCCTCTCTCTGAAAAGGGCCCCCCCATCTCTCCCGTGTCCACATCAGGGGATGCCTGCAGGTTGGTTTGCCAAGAACCACCATTCTGGCCCTCTCTGCTCCCCACACCTCCATGGCTTCATCTTGCTTTAATATGTGAAGTTTCAGGAAAATGATAGGCAGTTGTACACAATTACGGATTAATAGTTTTCTCCAGAATAGATTATTGGTATCATTTGAAAAACCAATTTTTATGACATGGGTCCCAAGATAGTTTCATAGATGATAAAAGAGGAAGAAGCTACACATACTAAAGGCCAAGCTGACTCTTCTCAACTAAAAATAAGTAGCTTTTGCATAAGGAAAGGGGAAGAAAAAATAGTATCTCCAGTCTTCCAGCTTGATGGTCTAGATATTAAGCATTGGCTTCCCCTCTCGACCTCGTTTTTACTCCTCGCTCCACCTGCGACATGATGTGCATGGGGAAGGGCTGCTCTTCAGCAGCTCCTTCCTTCCTTTTAACTTGGATGCAGCCACCTCTGCTCAGGTCCTAACTCCACTTTTATCTTCCCGGGTGCAGCATCCTTGTCAGGCCTCCAAAAGCTTTCAGAATTCACTTTTGCCGCTACTCTTAGGCCTTCCCCATTCTAACCTTTCCCCAGTGGCCCCTCCTCAGGATCAGCTCTTATCATTTCTTTTAACAATTGGATCAGAAGCCCCTCTCACAGAAACAAGCAGCCAAGAGCCTGGCCTGGGCCAGAACCCAGTTCCTTTCAGGCCAGGTGTCCCTACCTGGTCTCCAGCTGCTGGAAAATACCTTTCTGTTTCTCAAAAGTCTGTTAAGTTCCTTGAGGTTAGTAGCTACGTCCTGTTGCATGCACCCTTAGAAATAATGAATGATTTAAATTTCTCACTTATTGCTATGAGTGGTCCTGAAAAAAGAAATGAAATTACAGCATCTTATAATGTTTTTTCAGGTCCAGGAGAAGCACTGTGGTTTCTCTGTTTACTCTCTGAGAGAGGACAGAAATATGTAGTTGTGGTGTGTGAAGGTGAGGTCAGTGATTATAGCTAGCAGGCAAAGTTTATCATCTTTTCAAGTCACTGGTATTTTTGAAAGGTAGAGTGCTGGTTTTGTTTTACACAAATTATTTTGACATCATGTAAGCTCTGGAAGATGTTTCCTTAAATTTATCTTTTTAGTGAAGTTCTTAAGTCTTACCCAAAATGACTGCTTTGTCATTTCTTATATCATTTTTTCCTCTCTGATGCCAAAAGCCACCCAGACTTTCCATGTTGGTGTGGTAAGCTAGAAATTTTTAGTTTGTAGTAATTGTTTTCATTTGTATTTGTATGTTTTCGTGCTTATAGTCATTTTGTGATGTTTGTTTCTGAACGTTTTCCTTGGGGGGACTGACCTTCCACTGAAGCGTCATCTTCCCTGTTGTGTGGCCCTCCTTGTAATGACTGGCTTTCCTTCTGCCGCAGGATCTGTCACTGTGAAGGGGATGACGAGAGCCCTCTGATCACACCCTGCCACTGCACAGGGAGCCTCCACTTTGTGCACCAGACCTGCCTGCAGCAGTGGATCAAAAGCTCCGACACACGCTGCTGTGAGCTGTGCAAGTACGAGTTCATCATGGAGACCAAGCTGAAGCCTCTGAGAAAAGTATGTGCGAGGCCACCCTCGGAAGCACTTTATCTTCACTGACATGAGCACCCAGAAGAGTTAGCACCTGGGACTGGGTGGAGCCACAGTTGGCTTGTGTTCACTCCTTTAAGAAGTGGGGACTGGTGTGTACATTCATGTTTTTGGTACTGATTTCCAAGTCCCTCCTCTCAGGAAGAAGCTCTTTCTGTCCATTCAGTCATATGATGTTTTCTTTTTCCTTAAAACTAAGTCTGCCTGCTTGTCTGTATCAGTCATTTGGCCCTTGACCACAGACTGTTTTGTGACATCTTAGTCAGCATTAAACTTTGTATGTATTAACTCTTCATGCTTTGCCTCTAATTAGGTCCATATAGTGGAGATTAGTATCTCTCCCCAGCACAAAGAACAGCATAGCATGGTAAATTTATTTCTATATACCTGTGACACGTGTTTGCTAGATGGGAAGTGGGGGTAGATGGGAAAAGAAAGGAACCACAGGCATTACATGCAACACAGCGCTCTTCAGGTCCCATGTCCTTGCTTCCTCTGAAAGGAGCCTCATCTGGTGCTCCCCTCCTGTGTAAACACTGGCCGTTCAATGTGTCTGTGTGCCCAGAGTATGGAGAGGTTTTGTTTGGAAGAATAAAAGGTTTGTTCTTATCTCAAAACTCATAAATTGCAAGGGGAATTACATAATCAGGTAACAGCACCAACATGCCAATTCAATGCTAACTTCTATGGTGATCGCTCGTATCAGATATTCAGAGAAGGAAGTATTCATTGTGGGTCGGAGCTCTGGTAGCATCGTAGAATGTTTGGTGTTGAAGCAGTTCTTGAAAGATCAATAGGATTTAGAGGGGAAGCGAAAGGACTCTAGAGAGATCAGATTGTCTCTGGAGAAAAGCATCCACCGCAAAGGTAGGGTGAGCATTTCAGGGGAGTGTGAAAGGCTTGAACTGAATGTGTCTTAGAAAATCAGGGGGTCATTTTAGGAGGGAAGCCAGATGAAGATACTGTGTCATGCCATAGCAGAAAGAAATCTGGATGTTAGGGAAGGCAGGTGCAAACTACTTAAAAAATGTTTTTTCCCATAAAAGCCTTATTGTTTTTTGGATACCTACTCTATGCTGATCCCTCAAGTGAGTCTTATGGCACTTTGACCAATATAGATAGTCCATGAAGGCTCTACTTTCAGTTTATCCTGCATAGAACCACCTGGAAAGGTTGTGAGTAGGGCTGGCAGAGGATATGCAGTGTTTACACTTGTTCTTTTTCTCTACCTCTATGTGTTTTCTTCTGATTCGGAAACCACTAAATGAAAAAGAAAATCTGGCTATTTGGAGTAAATTAATGAGCTCCTAGAGGAGATGGGACTGGCACAGACTGCTTGTACCAGGAACTCTTAGCATCGATTTCACAGTGTTGCTGCCAATGTAGCAGAGGACCAAAGAGTGAGCGCCCTCCACCATCACCTTCACGACATAGTGTGACCCATCTGCTAGTGTGTTGTGTCATCAACCTCCTTCTTCCCCTCACTCATGCCAGTCAGCAAGTCACGGAAACTTAAAGTGTGCCACCTGGGTCTTGGGCCAATGTGCTGTTTTCATCAGGACCAAAACCATAAAGTCTTGTATCAAAGCCACTGAATGCCTGCTTTGCCAGAATAAGCAGCCAGGGGATTGCTGGTGGTAGTTCATAGCTCATCTTGATCCCAGCTTCTCTTCATTGCCTAGAAAGTTGGATGTGGACAGAATACCAGTGCTTGGTACCTGGTTGATGCCACATGGTTTAAAGGGAGCGACTCTGAGTGTTTGGGGAAATTCATCTAGCTTGGGAAAGGGGGAGGGAGGAGGGAAGCCAGTCTTAACCATCAGCAAAGCTCTCACCCCATTGTAGCGCTTTATGCCCATGAGCCTCAGCCTCACGCTCTGCACGTTGTCTTTCCAGTGGGAGAAGCTGCAGATGACAGCCAGCGAGCGCAGGAAGATCATGTGCTCCGTGACGTTCCACATCATTGCCATTACCTGCGTGGTCTGGTCCTTGTACGTGCTCATCGACCGCACTGCTGAGGAGATCAAGCAGGGGCAGGCAACAGGTATGTGCTCAGAAGGAAAGGTGCACCCAGGAGATCCTGGATGGCACAGTGGGTCTTAGGATTGGGGTGTTATTCCAGGTTGATTTTCAAGTCAGACCTCAAATGTCTGGGCTTCTGGAAGGAGGCATCAATCATGAGGCACCACGCATCCTTTTTGGATGTTTCTTTTGCTGTGGTGGTAGTTTTTAAAACCCAGTCAGGAGAGATCAAATCATGGAGAGAGAGAATCTCCATGAATGCCCCCTGGAGAAGCAGGATAAAAGGGAGTGGACATGCTCTTCCACTCCTCCAGCGAAGCAAGATTCGATGAGTTAAGAGTCCATGGTTATGGGAAGTTCAGAAATTGTGTTTTAGTTACTTCACATCTTAAATAAGGTCGGCTGATAGGCTAACCAGGTTTTTTCCCTTCCAGGAATCCTAGAGTGGCCCTTTTGGACTAAATTGGTGGTTGTGGCCATTGGCTTTACTGGTGGACTTCTTTTTATGTACGTTCAGTGCAAAGTGTATGTACAATTATGGAAGAGACTCAAGGCTTATAACAGAGTAATCTATGTCCAAAACTGTCCAGAAACAAGCAAAAAGAATATTTTTGAAAAATCTGCACTAACAGAGCCCAACTTTGAAAATAAAGATGGACATGGAATCTGTCATTCCGACACAAACTCTTCTTGTTGCACAGAACCTGAAGACACTGGAGCAGAGATCGTTCACATCTGATGATGTGGAGGGTGTGTGGTTCTCCTGGACATCTGCGAACAGCTGAAGGAAATTGTTTACTGCCAATTGTGTACATTTTCTTATGTCCTTTAATAGCATAGACCGGGCAGGTGACTATTTTTAATGGCTTCTCTTTTTCTAAACCCTCCTTAGTGACTCTCCTGGAAAACCCTCACGTCAGCTGTGCACGGCTGGGTTCTGCTTCCGCCAGCGTGTCTACAGGAAGGGAAGTTGGAAGAGCCCGTAACACCGTGATGGGGTGCTGGCTGGGTTCTGGCCTGTAGTCTTGAGCAGAATGAGAGAATAAGATGCCAAACCTGAGGTTAGAGCAGGAGCTGGTAGCGCCTGGGCCCTGATGCGCCTCTTCCAGTTGGCAGGTCCCCCCACCGACCCTCTGGAGTGGAGTGTTGGGAACATCTAGCCATGAGGAGAGGCTTCCCCCTCACCAAGCAGAGCGCGGGGAGGCCACCACTGACAGTTCCCGAGCAGACGGGCCGTGGTGCTCTGTGCGTGGTGGTGAGTGATTCACTAAGCAAAGCAAAGCACTTTACAAAAAGAGAATCTGTATTTTGTAATATGTGTGTCCCGTGGGATTGACATTTAAAAGGACGTCTCATTTAGAAACCTTCCCTTCATGACCCTGATTATCTCTTTCACATTATAATAGATCTAAAACCCTTTTTGCCTTATATATGCTAAGAAACGTGACATCTACTCTGTGTCCATAAACAGGACTTGTGACTCTAAAGCAGGACAAACAGGCCTGAGGCTTTTTCATAACAACTTATGGGAATTAATGGATGCTAAATGGCAATTCGAGCGTAGTTCCTGTGGTTTTGAGCCTGTTTTATGACAAGTCTTCATGTCATAGGGCTGCCCTGAATGTTTCTTTTTTTTGGTCAGCCCGGAAGAAGGGTTCATGAGATCTAAATGAAAAGAAGTGAGTAATTAGAACAAAACTGAATATTTAAAAACTATTCCTTTAAAGACAAACCTCTCCAGTTTGTGCTGGCTTCACACTGAAGGAGTAGGCATTGCATCGCCCTGGTCTGGGGCGTGCACGCTGCAGGTGCTCCTGGGTGCCTGCCACTCAGCCAGCCCCTGCTCCTGGCGCATTCTGTGGATCACTGCCCAGGGCAGAGGCAGACAGGCTGGCTCTGGGGTGAGGGCCAGGAGTGAGCAGCAAACTGCCCTGGTCCACTGTGTCCCTGCTCCCAGCCACTCCCCTGCCCATTTGTCGCCTTAACTGGACTGAACAGAGAGGATCCTTTAGGGGCCCCTGGCCCTGCTATCAGTCCATTCTGTCATCAGGGATTATCTCCTGTACCATTTTTCATAAAACAAAACCAAAATTACTACCATCAAATGGCCTTTGTCCTTTTAAAAAGGTCTGCTTGAAATTCTGTTTCTGAAGACCAGTTTCATCATGCCAGGCAAATAAGAGTCAACTCCAGGAAAATAGGCCAGGGGAGTCTGCAGTGCAAGTTAGGTATGCCCAGATACTTACTCTCTAGGTAGCTCTGCAGATGAGCATCTGGGGTGAGGTGCCTGGGCGTCCTGCCCTCCATCCTCCGAGCCTTAGTTGCTTCATCCAGCTGTTAAGAGGAGGAAGCAAACAGAAGACGATTCCTTTCAGAGTAGAAGCCCCATGGTTTGTTTTGAAAGCCAGGAGGAGGCTGAAGGATCTTTAAGCTCTGGAGGAGGGCTTTGCCCTGCCATGGCTTCTCTGGTCTGGCAGCTGCTGTCCAGTTGTAGCCCATCCCTGGAAATAGGTCAGCCGGCCCTCTCTGTCTCCCAGGGCACGTCCAGCCCGTGCCTGTGCTCACTGTGCCCCAAAGTGCAATTACCTACACCCCTTCTCAGCCTGGGGACACCAAGCAGCTACAGACTGTCCACTCAGGAGAATCCCAGGTCAGCCCTGCCTGTGCCCCTTAGGAACTGCCTGGGCAAGGCCCCTTGTCCCTCTAATGGCGGATGAGTGGTCAAAGGAAGACTGGGATAGATTTTTAAGTGGGAATCTTTCCCTTTCCCCCGGGTGGAACCCCTTATGCTGGACTTGAAAAGCACTGAGACTTTGGGTAGAGAGGAGAGTGTGCTTAGGTGGGGATAGCCCCAGGGCAGCCCACCCAGTGTGCCTGGCACCCTCTGTGGCAGAGGTGCCTATATAACCATGACTGTTGTGTTGCTCCCATGCCCAACTAGACTGTCATGGGAAGCCCTGTCACTTCTTTTTAGCAAGGGCCTAAACACCATCTCGTCATCTCCAGCCAAGCTCCTAAAAGCCTCTGCCTGTGCAGTCAGCCCCACGTCCTTTTCTCTCCTGGGGTGGTACACAGCTACCCCGTTGCCTTTCTCTTTCCTCACAGGTTCTGTTGAGCACCTCTGCCCCCCTACTGAGTCCCAGGGCTAATCTCTTCCCTGAAGGGACTAACGGTGAGTGCGAAGCCTTGCCGAGGTTGGGCTTTGCTGCCACCTAGTGAGAGCTGTGGATCTGCCAGGCATTCCTTTAGTCTGTGTCAGCTTGCTCTCTAGGTTCTTTTGGGGGCTTAATTATTCCCCACTTCCTCATCATTTCGCACCTGGCTTTAGTGAGAGGATGACACTTGGCTGAACTATATAGAAATGTGGAATGAGCTTGCAAGTCTCAGGGCCAGGGGGGGCTGATATTTGTAGGCCAGGCGAGGGGGAGAGGGAAGCAGCCTCAGGGGTGTCGCCAGCCAGCCATCTTTGATTTGGCCTCTATTTCCCCTCAAATTATAGTTCAACTGAAGGGCTTTTGTGCTTGGGTTTATTTTAAGAATTTCCTGAAAATTGTGAAAGACCTCTTCCTACCACAGGCCCCTAATGTCACTTCCTTTTTTGCTTCCATCCACTCTTTTCAATCTTATGGGTCCAGTTTCAAAACCTGCGGGTGTGCCCTTCCTGGCTACAGACATACGGACCCCAGGCAGTTGGGCCTGTTCAAGAGCCTCAGCTAAGGCCTGCACGGTTCGAGCTGCCCCTGCTGCCTGGTGGTCGGCTGCAGAGCTGGAGGAGGACTGGGCACGGCAGGGTGTAAAGATCCACGACAGTGTGCATTTGGCCTAACGCAAATACACATTTGAGATACTTTCCCTCTTGGATCTGATTTGAAATATGCAGCTTCCATCTCTAGTCCAAGGAAAGACTGAAACATAGGGAAGTAAAAGCATTTGTCTTTGTTTTGGAAGTAATTGTGCAACTCATCACCTATTTAGATGCAGTGTTTGTAGGAGGTTGATTGTTAATAAAGACCAAATTTACACTGGCATGTGTGGTGTAGTTTCTAAAAGGCACTTCACATTTGAACTTTTTCTTAACTTAGAGAATTTCGAGTTATCTAAATGTCTAGTTTTGTATCCCTTTGTGTATGTTCACTGTTCTTCAGCATTACTGCTTGAAATTCTCTGTATTGCGGGGGGGTGGTTGTACTATACACGGGAGTATCTAATTGCAGCAATAAAGCTTTTCTTTAAAAAGGAGTTTTGCCATGAAAGTGTTTTCCTGCAAGGAGGCTGGGAACATTGGCAAGCACTCCAGTGGTCTGGTCTCCTTTCCAGGTTCCTCTGGCTTGCACGTCAGGAAAGTATATCATGCAGACTCGTGTGCAGATTTGGTCTGTCCCTGTAAGGGAGGAAGGATCCCTCAGTCACTGGCAGTGGGTTCTGGAGGATGTGTGGGTGTGGGAGTGAAAGCTGAAGTCGTTCTCATAGGTGTGCTTGTCTCAGACATCCAGGCTGAAACAACTTGGACTCACCACACTCAAGTTCTCTCAACTTGAGAGAAGCCAGACTCAAGTTCAGGGTGTGTATGGCAGCACGACCATTGGAATGGTACATTGCTTAACTAGCCTTATCTGCTGAAACATATACTGAAGCACAGCCCAGCTGAGTGAGGGAACGGGGCAGGGCCGATAGGGCTGCTGGCGATAGCTTAGCCTGGCTGCATCTCCTGGCTCCTGGCGGGGCTTCCCTGAGTAACGACAGTGCCATTGATCCTCCAGTCTCGGGACTGCAAACCACTCCTGGGTCTGGGAGTGCCGAGGGCGGGCACCTGGCTTCACCTTTGTACACCAGGTGAAAGGAGGGAGGCCAAGGTCACCCCAGCATACTGCCCTCGGTGAGCCGGGAGAGTCCGTCCACGAGTGCAGGGAGACTGGGGAGCTAATAAGCAGGAGGGTGCTTTGCCACGTGTCCTCCTTGCCTGACTTGGGAGAAGAGGTCCCCAGAACTGAGTGGAGCTGTTGAGGCTCCTAGAGGAAGAGGTGCATCTGCTCAGGTGTGGGCTTGCGGGAGGGACGGAGGCCAGCGTGCGCCCCAGCCCTCCCGCCAGAGCTCCCTTGAGCTCAAGCGTCAGTTGGAGGGAGAGGCAAGGAGCATGGAGCTGAAAGAGGAACGTTCTGTAAGAATGCGAAGTGGGGACTGCCCACGAGGAGCCTCTATGCTTTGGGGACCCGATGAATTTGCGTTTGGCTGAAGAGATGCCCAATAAGGCCTTGTTGCCGGCGGGCTTGACACAGTGCCACCCCCAGGTCTCTCTGCCCTTTGACACCATTTTGTGACACCAGCCACAAAATGACGGGTTGGGGCCGCTGATGGCACACCGCTAGGGGAAGTTTGAATCCTCTAGGTCGGGGGGTGGCCCACCACTGCTCGCAGACCAGCCTCCTGTTTCGTGAGTGTACTTGTAGACGTACAGCCTTGCCCCTTCATTGACACTGTATTCAGCTTATTTCCTGCTACAATGGCAGATCGTATGGCCTGCAAAGCCTACAATATTCACATGCCCCTTTACAGAAAAAGTTTGCCAACCCTTGGCCCGTGTGATCAGCGCCCCCTAGAGTTGTTGCTGCACAGCCCACGTGGTGTGAGGCGTAGACAACCCTCTCTAGGGCCTGTCTTTTCTCCCAGCCTCAGAAGTGCAGCAGTGACCAGGAGTCCCGCTGCACGTGTGTTGCTGGGTCAGGAAAGAGCTGAGAAGGGTAATTCAGGGGGGAGAGAGGGAGAGGGATGAGCCTGCTGTCCTGAGCTGAGAGTTCCTCTGGGCTGGCAGGCCCAGCCCCTCGGCCGTCAGAGAAGCCGCGTCGGCCCTGCCTCGCCAGGCTGCCTCCCTCGGAGCTGAAGTGAGAGGAGCGGAGTCCAGGCTCTGCGGGCACGATCTCAGCGTCCCCTCCACATTTAGCTAGGCGTCTGGAGGTCCAGGGAGCCAAGCTGGGCTCCACTTTGGTCCCCTTGTCCAGCTTCCACCCTTTCACTGGAGACACACAGTGCCAGGCACTCGGCAGAGGGGAGCTGGCCCAGCTGTGCTTCCTGGCACCGCTGTGGCACAGTCTGCAGGGGGACTAGGGGGAGATGGGAAAAGGCAACACAGGTTGTTGCGAGAAAGAGTAGTCTTGTTATCCTTATTCTCCTGCTTTTCTGTCGTTAAAATGCCCTATTATGAAGCAGTGATGAGAGTAGCTGGTAGCACTTGGCGGGGGTGCTTTTTATGGATTGGTTGGTTCATACCAACAAAAACTTGGTAACACAAATGTCCCTCCAGATTTTTCTTGCAGAACTTTTCTGTCCCATAAAATCCAGTCACCTTGGAACCCTGGTCCCGGGGCTCTTTCCTCAGCCATAGGAGGTGTGTGGTTCCCTGAGGATTGTATAAGTGCCTGTGTCACACTCCTGGGGGGATGCCCATAGCTTTTATCCGATTTTCAAAGTGGTCTGTGCTTCCCCTCCACAGGAACGTCCCTCACCCAACACTAAGAACAGGTACTCCAGTCTGACCCCCATGTATAGCGGGGAAACTGAGGCCCAGGGAGGGCATTGCTCTGAGTCATGGAGACCCCTCTGACTCAGGGCTCTCCTCTCACCCCACCCTCCAGATCTCAGCCAGTTTCTGGGGTGTCTGGGAACAAATGCAGCCAATTTCCAATTCCCCCACCCCATCTGATTTCACCCTGTGGAGGCCCAGGCCCAAGAGACAGTTGGGCTCTCTGGGCTCATCCCACCATTTATGATGGAGGAAGCGAGGGTGGACATGGAGCTCCTGGGAGCAGGGCGGCCCGCTGGGTTGAATTAGCAGCTGCCTGACCGACTTCTGCCTGTTGGAGTCCTGCCCCCCAGAGGCCTGCTGGCAAAGGCTTCACTGCTTCAGAAGCACTTGTAAATTCTTAAAATGTTGGAGATGAAAGGTACTCTGTTGCGAGATCACCCAGAGGCATCTCAGCAGATGATGTGGAAGGCCCTGGAAGGCCCAACTCCCCTCCAGCTGGCGGCCTCTCAAGGGTTCCTTCTCTTTGCTGAGCTTCAGTTTCCTCGTCTGTGGACTGGGGCTGACACTCCCCACCAAGCCCCTTCAAGGGGAGCTTTAGAGGTCAAGGCAGTGCTGAGGAGTCCCCACATTTCCCTTTTTGAAGGGTCCACCCAGGAATGTAAATTGGTGCAGCCATTAAGGAAAACAGTATGGAATTTCCTCAAAAAACTAGAAACAGAGTTGCCATATGATCCAGCAATCCCACTCCTGAACATATACCCAGACAAAACTCTAATGTGTGGCTTCCCTGGTGGTGCAGCGGATAAGAATCCGCCTGCCAATGCAGGGGACACAGGTTTAAGCCCTGATCCAGGAAGATCCCACGTGCCGTGGAGCAACTAAGCCTGTGCGCCACAACTACTGAGCCTGCGCTCTAGAGCCCGCGAGCCACAACTGCTGAAGCCCGCGTGCCTAGAGCCCGTGCTCCGCAACAAGAGAAGCCACCGCAATGATATGCCCGTGCACCGCAACAAAGAATAGCCCCCGCTCGCTGCAACTAGAGAAAGCCCGTGCACAGCAACGAAGACCCAATGCAGCCAAAAATAAATAAATTAAAAACAAAAAAATGCCCTCTAATGTGAAAAGATACATACATGCATCCCTATGTTCACAGCATAAATGTGGTGTGTGTGTGTGTGTGTATATAATGCAATATTACTCAGCCATAAAAAAGAATGAAATCTTGCCATTTGCAGCAACATGGGTGGACTTGGAGATTATCACACTAAGTGAAGTAAGTCGGAAAGAGAAAGACAAATACCATATGATATCACTTTTATGTGGAATCTAAAAAATGACACAAACTTATCTATGAAACAGAAACAGACTCAGAGACGAGGAGAATGGACTTGTGGTTGCCAAGGGTGGGGGGCAGGGGAGGGATGGATTGCGAGTTTGGGATTAGCAGATGCAAACCATTATATATGGAATGGATAAACAGCAAGGTCCTACTGTACAGCACAGGGAGCTATACTCAATATCCTATAATAAACCATAATGGAAAAGAGTGTGTGTGTGTGTGTGTGTGTGTGTATATGTATATATATATATGTATATATATATATATAACTGAATCATTTTGCTATACAAATTCACAGAACATTGTAAATAAACTCTACTTCAATAAACTTAAAAAAAAAGTCCACCCAATGTTCCTTCCCCCAGGCTGTGCCAGTGCACATGGAGGTAAGAGGGTACTTCGGGCCCAGGGACCCTAAGGACACGCTCACTGCTCCTCACTACTTGGGGTGTCAGGCTGGTGGGGGGAGGATGACCCCTGGGCTAAAATAGAGCTGACCAGATGGCCAAGGGTGGCTAGCCTAGCACATCAGGTGTACACTTTCCTGAAACCCTGTGGATCCCACTGACCCAATTCTGAAGCCAAGGGCTGGGGGCTGGGGCTGGGTATGTGTGTAGGAGGAGACAGTGGATTGTCATCCCCAGGCTCAGGGCTGGCTCTGCTTCTTGGGCCTGAGGAAGGAAAATGCATTTTTTAAAAAGTCATGATGCTTCCTCTGCCATAGGAGAAAACAGCCCCCAGCTCCCAAGACGATGCCTGGAATCTGTAGGGTAGGTGCCCAGCCGGGAGGAAAATACAGGAGCAGCAGGGTGGTGACTTATGCCAGCCCTAGGCCACCATTAGGGCACAGAAATAAATACGGCGGGTCCCCTATCCTCCAGGGGCTCTAGTTCCAAGGGTGAGACCACGTGGGAGGACGGAAGAGGTTTGAACAAAGCCCTGGGGGAGAGACGAGCTCTGTCTGGGCAACTAGGGTGTCTCCCCAGAGGCGATGAGATCTGGGACGTGTTCTGAAGGAAGAGTAGGAGTTTCTGGGCAAAGAAGAGAGAAAAGCACCTTTTCTCCAGACTGAGGGTTGGGGGGAGGCTTTTGCCTAGACGGGATCACAATGATTATGGCTTTTTGGGGTTGGGGAGGCGATTAAGCTGTTTGGGGTGATTGGAGCGTAGCATGTTTTTAATGAACTTTATTTTTATGAAAACCAATTCTTAATGCATTCAACAAGAATTTATTTGGGCACCTACTGTATGCAAGAAATTGAACTAAGCATAAATAGAGCAGAAAATAATCATCCCATGTCCCCAACAAGAGCAAACATCCATCAGTTATGCTACTCTGTGGGGCTTTGCTGCTGCAGAAGCGCTGAGCTGGGTGGTGGGCAGGAAGCTACACAGTCCTGCCCTGTGTAGGAAAGGTCCCTGCAATGTTTACACACTTTGATCAAAGTATGGGATTCACTAGAGACTGAGGAACAAACAGGAAAATGCACCAAGGCTTAGCTATATCATGGTCTAACCTGGGGAGCCAGGAGCCTGGGGCCTGCAGGCCCCAGGAATCCGAAGGCCCGCCCTGCAGCCGCCCTGGGAGCCTGCCCTCCTGGGCAGGCTGGAGTCTGGGTGCCGAGCCCAGCCTGGAGCAGCTGGCCGTCCCGGAGTGAGATGGGCTCAGGCGGCCACTCAGATGGCCACGCTGTTGGGAATCCTGTCTGGGGACAAGTAGTAATACTGCAGCTTCTTGTTCTTATTGCGCTCGGCGATCACGCTGACAATGCTGTCAAGGTTCTTACGGAATCGGGCCATGGCCTCCTTTACAGGCATCTCAATAAAATGCTCCTCCGGGTACATGCCCAGGAACAGCTGAGGACCCAGACATGACAGAGACTCGTTAATCTGTGATGAGGCAATGTAAACTGACAGGCCTTGTCCCACCCCCAGAGACCATCCTTTGGGAGGCAAGGCGTGTGCTCATCCCCCCATCTCCACTCCTGCCACCTGCTGAGAGTGCCCCGAGAATGCTCCTGGGCTGGGACCTTACAGATCAGTGCCCTGCCGCAGGGTGGCTATAAGGACGTGTAAAGGTGCAGGCGGACGTGGAGGTGGGGGGTAGTCCTGGCTGTGGTGGGCATGTGGCCTGGCCCCAAGCAGCACTCCTGCCTTCCCGCCTGAACTCGGGGCAGCAAGGCCACAGAGGCCAGCGCAGGCCTTCTCTCCAGCCCAGGACGGCCACAGCCAGGCTCTGTTGGGGGTGGTATGCCCATTTGCACACCCACACAGATGCCTGCAAATTAAAACTAAGCGTACCTTTTAGAAACAAACTATGGAATTGTTAAAATTGGAAAGTTTCATACCCAGGGCTGGTAAATGTGGGAGCAATATCCCGTGCTATTGATGGGGTTTTAGATTTAGTTTGTGGAGGGCAATGCAGTCTCAACATTCTTTGACCAAGAAACTCCTCTACAAGGACGTACTGGTTCTACGGACACACGTGCCAAGACCCATACATGCAGATGTTAGTGAGGGACCACGACATTAGCAAAGGTCCCAAAGCAACTCAGATGCCAACGAATGCCTGCGGGTCTGGGGCTGGTTCAACTGGCCCATCATTCTGAGCAGCCATGCACCGACACCTTGGGGCTGTGTCTACCGAGAGCCGGCTTTGGGATTAGCTTCAGTAAGTTGTATGTGTGTGGGAATGTCTCAGAAGATACCCAGGAAACTCTCAGCCCCACCGCTGGGGTGCCGGGGAGAAACCCACATGACAGAGCTTTGTCAATGGCGGGGGTGGGGGGTGCCCTTGTGGGGGGTGTCCCAGTGTCCCCCGGCTCTCCTGCCCCGCCCACCCTGAGCTCCAGCCAGGCTTGGGCCTGAGGGCTTCTTGGGCCCCTCCAGCCTTGCAAGTCAGGATTCCTGGCCAGCAGGGGTCCAGCCTGAGCCCTAAATCACAAAACCCTGGGGCTGAGGAGTGGGTTAAACCTTCTGACTCCCGGAAGGGGTGAGAAGGCCTCCGGTCTCACCTCATTGTCCTGGAACTGGCTCAGCGCCCACACTGCACCCAGATGCCAGCAGGAGCGGCCACGGTCGGGCAGCATGTTCACGATCTGCTCGATGGTGACCACACCCTTGACCGTCGGCGGCGGGGCTCGCATGGTTGGGGGGGCATTGGGGATCCAAGAGAACCAGTCGTACTGCGGGGACGGCCACCGACTCATGTGGGCACCTCTGCGGCGCAGCCTCCGCCCACCTTCATCTCCTGCACCTCCTCCCGAGTCCCCTCCTCCCGCTCCAGCAAGGCCAGGGCAGGCCCCTCCCTCGGGCTGGCTCCCAGTGCTTAGCACGGAACCAAACCGCACCAGGAACACTGGATTCCTGGCCCCGGGGCTGCCTGGGCTTCGTCCACCCCTGTCTGTCTGGAAGACGAGGAAGTGGGGTGGTCTGCCCAGGGGCCCTCAGAAGCAGTCAAGGTGGCCTTGGCCACCTCCCACCCAGACGGCTTGCCCTGCCCTTGCCCACCTGGCCGAAGTTCACTGCCGCGTGCTGGGCTGAGGCCGTGAAGATCACCACAGTCAGGTACTCGGACAGCTTCTCCTTGGTCTTGATGGACTCGGGGAAGCCTAAGGCAGAGCCACGGGCTGGCTGAGGCCCCAACCCTGGGGAGGGACCCCTGACTGGCAGACACACGCCTCCACCCATACTGCTTCCTGGGTTCCCACACACCAGTGCTGGAGGGCCCGGGCGTGGGCAAGACTCACTGGGAGGGGGCAGCTGTTTGGCCCAGTGTTCCTGTTGTTCCTGATCTGGGCTCTCAGGAGACACAGAAAGGCCCTGAGATGTCCCCCTGAGGCATACTGGTGGATAGGGGTCCCCTAGGGGCTCTGGCCCCAGTGCTAGGTGTTAAGGTGGAGGCCACAGGCCAGCACTGCCCAAAGAAAGTCAGGGAAGAGCAGAAGAGAGGGCTGGGGGCGGGCAGGGGGATGTCCCTACCTGAGGCCTTCTTGCCCCGCATGCCGTACACGTAAATGTCGTTCACAAAGTTCTGCAGCTCCGGGTCCCCCTCCACCACCTGGTCACTCTCGTAGTAGATGTCCACCACCTCGGCTGTGAACCTGGCCCAGGACGAGAGGCCCAGCTAGGAGTGGGTGATGCAGCCAGGGTCTGCAGAGCTGTGTCCCTGGGCCCCAGGGCAGAGCCCCCATCGGTGACGCTGTCACTCTTTAATGTCCAGACTCACGTCACATGCTCTTCCACCCCCACCCCGCCCCGGCATACCCTCGTTCCCCCATCCCTGCCCGGACGATGGAGCCAGGCCCTGGCCCACTTTGCCAGCTGCCCAGCCCCCTGGCCAGGTCCATCAGCGCCCACGCGCACTCCTCCTGCTGCCCAGAGCAGGTCCCACAGCCACAGCACTCACGCCCTGATGGCCTCCCACACCAGGAGCCCGTCGTCCCGGTAGAAGTAGTAGGGGATGTCTTCTGTGTTGTCCATGCCCCGGGCCTTGATGGCCTCAGGGAAGCACAGGGAGCTGTAGGTCAGGTCCTGCATGGACTTCTGCACCATCTGCACGTGGCCACCACCCCCAGTGGCGTTGGCCTTGAGCAGGAGGGGAGAGAGCGCTGTGAGCCGAGGCTGGTTGCCCCTCTCCAGCCTTCCAGCCCCAAAGCTCAGCATGAGGAACCGTGAAAGGGCAGGGGGATGACCAGGCCTGCCGAGGGCTAACCTAGGTCCCATGAGGTGGGTGGGAGGGACGTCTGAATTGGAGAATGCCAAGGGCAGCCCAGTGAGAGGTTATGGGGAGGAGCCTCTGCCCGATCAAGATGTGAGGGGCTGAAGTGCAGAGACTGGGGGCAGCTAGAGGAGGGAGGGGCGAGCTCCAATCCCGAGCAGGGCAGCAGGGATAGCTGACAGGGTGGAGCCCGGGCTGGAGCAGCCTTCGGGCCAGGCCTGCCCTCGTTCTGAGCACGGGCTGCCCAGAGCCCGAGCACTGCTCTCAGGGACCTGATCTTTGGGCACAAGATGGGGGCAGATACCAGCCCCCAGGACCCTCACAACTCTGTTGAGAGCATCTTGTGTGCCAAGGTGAGGGCTGGATAGACGCACCGGCTGCTGAGATGCAGGCACACACACACGGTGGCTGAGTGCTCAGGGCACAGAATCTTCAAAGGAGGGCTTGGGTGCTGGGGGCCAGACACTGGTCCACTGTAGGCGTTTGACCCAAGCAGGACCAATAGAGTTGCTCCCTGGTACTTTCTATTTGGATGGAAGATGATGTCACTGTGTGGGAACATGAGCTTGGAGTTCACTGTGATGAGGTCCTGTTCCCTCTCCCACAGGGGGAAGGCTGTCTGAGAACCCCTTCTGAGAGAGTGAGGCCCACACAGTTTAAAGAGTGGAAGAGTTCCAGTCAGTGGCTTGTACCCTGGGGACATTATTCGAGTCCCTGGTCCCTGCATATGAGGCATCCTGGTGGGCAGGGGTGGCTTGGGGGCTCTGGGCCCAGCACCTGGTGCTGAGGTGGAGGCCACAGGCCAGTGTTGCCCAGCGAAACATGGAGCTAGGAGCTGTGGCTCCCGAACTCGAATATGTCCAGGTGTGTGAGATGATACAGTTCCTTTACAGCTGCAGGTGGTCTGAGATGGGTTTTGTCATTTTCCACCCAAATGGTGATTCAACCCTAGTGATCGTCTGGCCCGCTCAGTAATGGGAGATGAGAAAGGAGGAAAGTTGGAGGTAGGGCTGCCTGGAAGGTCCAGGCTCGGTAAGCCTCCTGGGGGGTCAAAACAGGGGTGGGGTGCTGCCTGAGAGGGTGTGATGGGCGGTGGGGGGGACCTGAGCCCCCGCTGATGGGGTGAGTAGGCTGGGAGCACCGACGGCCTGCAAGGGCAGAGTGTGGGAGGCTGTGCTCAGAATGACGGGAGGCAGAGTGGGAGGGGAGATGCAGGTCCCCAGTGTGTAAGAGGCGGGGAGCAGGTGCCAGGGAGGCAGGAGGATGGAGAGGGGAGGGAGGAGGTGACGGGGAGACCGCGGTGAGGAGGAAGAGCAGGTGGTGCTTGGAAGTGGCTGGGTGGGAGGGGTGGACGTGGGCCAGGGAACCTGGGAGGTTTCACTCGGAGCGCTTGCAGCCTCCCACCCTCCCCAGGCCTCCACCTCGGTGCCTAGGGGGCTGGTCTCCCAAGAGGAAATCTGGACCTCAGGTCGGAGTGGAGGCCACTGAGGTTCTGAGAAGTAGGTGCCTGCCGGGCCGGGCTCTTTGGGGCACCAAGGCGGGCGGGAGGCACCCACCTTGTCAAAGAGGCCGTGCTCGCAGATGAGCTGCTCCCGGGCCTTGGTGTTGATGGCGATGGTGAACCGCACGTGTGCCACCAGGAGCTGGGTGGAGGGGCAGGAGGAGACCTCAGAGAAGGCCGGTCAGGGGCTCCTGACCAGTTCTGTGCCTCCTCGGGGGTCCTCCGTGGAGGGGCGATGCTACACGCCTCAGGGAGGGAGTGAAGCTGACATGCTGACCTTCACTGTGGAGCAGCTGCCAGCGGCCTGGAGGATGGGTGCCGCTCTAATGCTCTAACGCATAATGGTCGTGATAAAAATGATAACAGTCAACACTTACACAGAGCATAACTGTGTGCTAGGCACTGTTTGAAGCTCTCCGAATCTGTCAACTATTTTAACCCTGACAGTAATCCTAGGAGGCAGGCATACTATCTGAACTGTTCTACAGATGGGGAAACGGAGGCACATAGAGGTAACCTGAGCCTGCAGTCACCCCAGCAGTCAGTGCCGGTAGGATTTGGAAACAGAGAAGGGCAGTGACAGTGGGGGCTGCCACCTGGGATCAGACAGGGTCACACTGAACTCATTTGCCTCTTCAAAATCTGCCCGCCCCACCCAAGGCGAGCCCAAGCTGGAGTCAGGCCCCGGCCCTGTGTCCTCAGGAACCAGCAGGCTCAGAGCTGCTTCCTTCCTTGGGGGTACTTACCCACCTCCCCAGCATCTCTCCAGGGGTCTCTTATGGCCACTCCCAGCCACAGTCCTGTGGGGATGTCAGTACCCCTCCTCCCTTCTGTCCCCCACCCCCCATATCTGGATACCCTCTCCCACCAGGTAAGGCAGCAGCTTGCTGTACCTTGAAAATGGGGTGCACAGCAGGCAGCTGGCGGTACAAGGCGATGCCAAAAACCTCAGACACTAGATGTGTGCGCAGAAGGTGGGTGACGGTCTGGTGGACGTGGAAGTCACTGGAACGCACCCAGATTTTGGCCAGAAGCCAGTCATACTTTGCATCCGAAGGGAGAAAAATGGGATTCTCATCTCCTGGGACCTGTTTGAGCTGAAACATTGGAGAAAGAGAACGCACTGCAGTATCTCGCTCCAGACTGTAGCCGCAGAAGAGCCTGGCCTCTCAGGAAATTCCAGGGGAAGCCAACTTTCTTAAACAGTGACTTTTGAATCATGAGAGGCTGGTGGAGGAGGGCAGAGGCCTAGAGATCATATTTCCCATCCCAGCTGCATCACTTACTACCTGTGGGACCCTGGGCAATGTAGCCTTTCTGAGCTCTGGCTTCACCATCTGTAACAAGGGCACAGTGTTTACTCACCTCACAGTTATTAGGAGAAGTGTATGAAAGAGCATGAAGGCATCAGCAAGGAGCGAGCACCGTCATGTGTGAAGGCTGTGGTCTTCCACCCGTTCGCCATCTCCGCTCCTCCCTCCTGGTTCCACCTGCTTCTCTGCTGCTGCTTTTTGGTCTCCCAGCTTTCCTCTCCTCTGCTCTCCCCTTAAATGCTGCTGTTCCCTGGGCTCTGTCTTGGTGCTCCTGAATTCCCTTCTTGCCCTAGATTAGCAACTCCAGTGTCTGGGGCTCTAGGGCCAGCATGATGCAGTGTCCCAAGTCACTGTCCCTTGAGCCCAGCCCTTCAGCCAGATGCCTCCTTAGTAGAGGCTGGCTTGTCTTTCCCTTCCCCGTTTCAACTCCACACTGGGGCAGGGGTGATTTTTTTTCTAAAATGTAAATCACGTCAGGTCAATCCTGTCTTTAAAAACATCCAGTCACCTCTTCGTGCCAGAAAATAAGGTCGCCCAACTCCGTGATCTGGCCCTGACATATCTGCATTACCCAGCTTTTCCTGCCCAAGCCCCTGGTCCCTAGCTTTGTCCATGACAACAGCCCTTGGCATTCCTGGGGCTCTCCCCTGGCGCCCGGTGAAGCCTCGGGACCTGACAGCCTGATGTCATGTGAGCCTGCAAGGTAGTTGCTGTCATGACCCATCTTTCTGAGGAGGACACAGAGCCTGGGAGGGGTGGACACATGGGATGAGAATGAAGTGTCCAGAACAGAGGAGGAGAGTGGAGGAGCCGTCATAGGGACTGGGGGCTGGGCCAGGTGTTAGACTCTTGCTGGGAGCAGTGTGGCGGGAACAGGGTGATCCAGGAGGAGAGTTGCTTGAGATGTGGGGGAGCCAGACCAATTTGGGTCCTCAAGGTCTTGCTAAGTATTGTGGAAGGTAATTTCCCTGTCTCTCCCTCAAAAACAGAGATGAGGTCCAATAGAAATATACTGCAAGCCACAGGTGGAATTTAAAGTTTTCAGGTAGCCCTGTAACCAAGCAGGACCCTATGGGGGTCTTTCTAGGACAGATCCCCTCCATGTCCTCTGCCTGCCTCTTGTCTATAGAAAAACTTTAGCCTCCTAGGCCTTCCCTGAGTTCCAAAGAATAAATTTAATCAGAGAAGTGAGAAAATGCAGAAATAAAGGAAAACAGTCAAGCAGGATAAAATAATATACTTTAGCCATTAAAACAAAGTCAAGGACCTTTAGTTCCTCCTCAAGGGCTATAGATAATATTCTGAGCCATATACTTTGAGCTGTTTTGCAGATACTGAAACCCCCGGCAGGTGGAAGAAATTAACTGTATGCTGCCCACAAGCACATAGACCCCAGACCAGTTGGAACCAGAAGGCTGATGCTGACTCCCGATTACCTCACCACGAACCAATCAGAAAAATATCCACGAGCTGATCACACATCCCACAAACCCGCTCTCTCACCCTGTCTTTAAAAACCTTTCCCTGAAAGCCATTGGGGAGTTTGGGGCCTTTTGACCACTAGCTGCCTGGACTCCCTGCTTGGGGCCCTGCAATAAATGCTGCACTTTCCTTCACCACAATCTCTGGAAAGGAGCCAGCTGTGCAGCTGCACCAGCCACAGACCTTAACCTGAATGGGAACCTTGTTCCCATCACCAGCGGTGGGAGCTTTTGTTGGCAGAGAGGAGCAGAGGCAGTCAGATGAGGACCAAGTACACACGGACAGATGAGCAGAACATCCCTGCTGGTGGAGGGCTACTCCTCTGAGGCCTGGATGCAAGTAGACGCGGATGGAAATGGTGCTAAGATACTTGTATATGCCCTTGACAAAAACCGAGCAAGAGGTTCAGGAAGGCTCCTTCCTGAGCTGCTGTGGGAGCGATGGGGAGGTGGGTCTGGGGCATCGCTCCCCGTTTCAGGTGATGCAGCTCAATGCTGTCACTGTGGACAGTCGCCTGGACAACCTGCAGCTGGTACTGTGGGGTTGGCGGCCCAAAGTCAGAGACCTCGAGCAAGTGAAGGGAGCAAAGCTTATATTGGCTTGCAATTCAGCGGCTTCTCACGGACCCCATAGAGGAGCAGTTCCCCGTCCTGAATGTAACCCGGTACTATAACACCAACGGGGACGTGGTGCGAGAGGAGGAGACTCCCTGCACCTGCTACGAGCGCCGTTCCCCTCCCTGCGCCATGGCCGAGAAGCAGCTCCGGGAGTTCAACATCAGGGACCGCTGCCAGCTGGCTCACTACTGTGGCTTCCAGTGCCCGCGGAAGGACTGGTGCGCCCACAAGAAGCACTGTCAGGAGAAGCTGCGCCCCTTCCAGCACGAGCTCGAGCCGGAGCCTCGAGCCGCAGAGCAGCAGCGCAGCGCCCGCGCTCTCGGCTTCCGATCTCGTCGGGACGCAGCGGACGCAGGCTGAGAGCCAGACCTGGAGCTGCTGAACGAGCTGCTCCCGCAGCCGCGCAGCTGCCGGGGGCCCTCACCGCGCACTGCTGCAGCGCCCCCTAGTGCTTACCTAGAGCAGAGACAGCCGGGAGGCGCCCGCCAGGACCCTCCTCATTATCTCTATGTTAGTTGTTCGTAAATTCATGTACAGTTTTTTGAGGCGGCGGACATGGGGGGCAGGGGGGCTGTCGTGGGAAGGCTCCTTAGGGTCCTGATCAGTTACAGCCACAGTAATAAAAATAAAAACAAACGGGTGAACTTTATGTTAATAATACAATTTTATTCTACCTAATCTCTCTAAAATGTCATTTCAACATATAAATAATAAAAATTCTATTTTTTCTCGTTCTAAGTCTTCGAAATCAGGTGTGTATTTTGCACTTCCAGAGCGCCTTGGTAGGGGCTAACCACATCTCAAGGGCTCTAGAGCTGTGGGTGGCCAGGGGCTCCCACGCTGGACAGAGCAGCTCTAGACAGCCCGCCCCGGGCCTGCTCACCCGGGACAGAGCAGTGCAAGGAGAGCAGAGTTTGACCTTCACGATATTTTTGGTTGTTTGTTTGTGAATGCAATCAGTTTGTCAACCTTTAAATATCAGTACTTTCACATAAAAATCTGGATCAATAGGTTTTCTTGGAAAATTAGGAGGTCTGCGAACTCTGAAACCATGGTCTCATAGAACAACACTCCAGTCCTTTTTAACAGTCCCAGCTCTCAGGCTCCCCACTGCCCCACCTCTCCCCTGGCCCCTCCCCTGCTGCCCCGCTCAGTCTCGCCCCTCTTACTGTTGTCCTGTCCCACACCCTGCCCCTCCCCTCTTATTGCCCTGCCCCTCCCCTTCCCCACCCACTGCCCCGCCCCTCCCAGTGCTTCGCTATTTTGCACTGACTGCGCAGCCCCACCCACACTTGACTCTGCTGGCAGAGCAGGTAGGCTGCCTGCTAGGCTCTGGTGTGTGCTCTGTGGCCAAGGAGACCTTCTGCTGCATGCTAGGGGCTATACTTGTGCTATCTCATTTATCCCTCACCGTGGCCCTGCAAAGCAGGTATTCCTTGACATTCCCATTTTACATAGGGGGAAACTGAGGCTCAGAGTGGTTTAGCAGCTCTCCCAAGTCACAAACTGGTAAACAGCTGAGCTGGGAAGGGACCCAGTGCTCTGCCTACTCCTTGGCAGTGTCTCTGGCCTTTCTCGCCACTCTCACTGCTTAGTCAAGACCCTCACTTGCTATCCTCCGGAACTCTTACACCAGCCTTGCAGGTCGCTCCGATTTGGGCCTTCCCTCCTACCTATTCTTCCCACCCTCCCCACTCCCCTCCAGGCTGTTAGTGATGCTGTGGAACTCCAGAACGCTTGGTGTTTTGTGTTTAAATTTTGGGAGCGGTGGTGATAAGGATGTAGCCTTTTGTTTCTGATTAGGAAAGATTATATACTTACCGTAAAAAATTCCAATCATTACAGAAGAGCACAAGAAAGAAAGAAAGCCTTTCATAATCCAGCCTCTTTGCATATATGCATATTTATGCAATTTTCCATACATTGATGAGCATTATAATCAAGTCTGTTGCTTCTTTCTTTTGCTCACCTGTGCCCCAGCCAGTTCCATCCCAATGTCCCCAACCTGGTGACTTGTGTCCTTCTGAGACTCCCCATGCCCACAAGAGTATCTGGTCACATCTATGGTGGGCCCTTTCCTTGCATTCAGTTGACATAGATGAGATCGTATAATCTCTACCCTGTATCTTGCTTTCTGCTGTTAACTCATTGTGGAACCCCCTCCAGGTCAGCTGGGATAGATCTAGTTTATTGGTTGTAAAGGTGGCGTAATAGTCCATGGTCTGGACATAAAAGGTCTCTGGAGGACAGGCTGCTTCAGAGGTGCCTGAGAGTGGTGAACAGGGCTCTTAGCTCTGCTTACTTCTCCATCACTTGTCCCTTTACCTTTTGCATCAGTTTCTGAAGAATAGGCCTTCTTTCTGATAACAGGCTGGGAACTCCTTTGGAGGAGAGGTGCCCCAGAGGCTGGGAGACTGGTGAGGCATGAACTTTGGAGCCAGAAGGCCTGGCCGAACCTCAGCTCTGCCGCTGACTACCCCTGTGTCTTGGTTTCCTTATCTGCTTAAAATGATCTGTAGCACTAGTGCCTGCCTACTCAGAGGGTTGTAGTGACAGTTACATACATAAAGGTAGGTCTTGGTCTGAAACCCTGATGGCCAAATGTTTCAGAATTCGGAATTTTTAGGATTTTAGCAGTGTGTACATTTCATTATGTGACACCTCTCTCCCCCTCCCTGGGTCTGGGGCAACACAATATTTTACACTCAGATATGTTAGTATTTCTGCAGTGAAACATATGCATTTCATACTAAGTGAGAGAAAGCCTCTTAAATAGCCTCTCCTATTGGTTCAGAGCAAGCTTTGCTGCCAATGAATTTGCTACAAATTTTTGACAAATCTAAGAGCTTTAGAATTTTTTAGATTTCAGAATCCAAGGTAAGGGATTGTGGACTGTGTAGGCAAACCCTTGTGATAGCCTTGGCGATTAACATCTGGCAAAACTAGCTGCTATTATGCCCACGGCACCTAATGCCTGGTTCATGGCTGACTCAAAGTATTGTTTGCTGAGGGCTTGTCTGCCTTCCCCTTGGGGGCCCCTGTGCAGCCTCCCCCGTTCATGGACCCACACCTCATCCTGGCCTGGCTGTGGTTTCCTGCTGTCTGCATACCAGCTCCCACAGTGTGGCAGTGGCCTGGTGCCTTGAGAAAGCAGACGCAGCCAGGAATGGGGAGATGAAGCTCTGTCCCTGCCTGCTTCTCCCCCAAACTGCTCCCCTCTCCTTCTCCATCATCTTTGGTGGAGACAAGAACCCCGGGGCACACAAAGGGAGCATCTCAGGACTGGCACAGTTCCTGAACCCCATGGTCCCCCCTTGGCAGCCTCAGCTTCCAGCTCATCTCACAGCCTCACTTGCCTGGGCTCTGCTGGCGTTTTGATTTGGGGCTGGGCAAGACGCTGGGGTGGGGAGCCCAGTATGCTATCCCAAGGCAGGTCCTCCTCAGAGCCAGGAAGTTCTCAAGGGTATCTTGGGGAGTGGAGCCCTTTCTGCCCACTGTGGTCAGCCCTCTCCAGGACTGGCAGGAAGCCCTAAGTTCCTATTTTTCCTGTCTACCTGGTAAAGCCTTCAGCAGGACACTCAAGGCAGAGCTGCCTTCTCCTCCTAGAGCTTTGGTGGTGCCACCCAGGAAATCCTCCCTGAGCCCTGACTGCTGAGGGTAGAGCTGCCTGGGAAGAGAACAGATCCCCTCAGCCTACCTGGATGGCAATGGGGACAATCTTGTTGGCCAGATTCTTGTACAGCAAGCAGATGGGAGCAGCCAGAAACTGCAGAGTGCAGGGGTCTGTTTTGTTGACATCGATGCCATCCAACAGCTTAAAGTCCACGATGAAGATGTTCCCCAGCTGTAAGAGGCAAGAGGAAATACATCCAAGTCAGTTGCAGCCTGAGATGGACCCAGCAATGAGGCGCAGAGGGAGGGAAAGGGGGCTCTGCCTGCCCTGGCAACTCAGTGGAGTTCAGAATTTTATAAAGTTCTTGGTCCTCTAACTCAAAGGCTGACTGACATCAGTTTTCACAGGTTGCGGTGGGCTCAGTAAGATGAAGGGATGGCAGTGGCTCTCCTGCACTTGCTGTACCCGAAGTCTGCCTGACCCTCGTGAAGGATGTTGAAAGATCACCCGGAGTGACAGAGTTTAAGAAGAAGAAAGAAGACAGAGTTTAGATGAAATAGATGAGAGAAGTCAAATGCCAAGAGTGATGCTGCAGGACTCCACTTACAGAGAGGTCAAAGCTGGGTAAACTCAGTGTCAGAGTCAGGACCAGGGTCACCCTTGGGAGGAGAGACGGAAAGGGGGCAGGTTCGCAGGTGGGAGGCTCTGAGGGGTGGGGTCTACAAAAGCAGGCATCCACCGCGTCAGGAGGGGGTCGTCAGGGCGGGGGGAGGTCTTTAGAGGTGGGTCTTCAGGGGTGAGGCGGTCTACAAGGGCTGGGGGGAGTCTGCAAGGGTTGTGTGTGCTCTGTGTCCTGGTCTGAGGCTGGTGGCACAGCGAGGTAAGGTGCAAAGTCATTGAGCTTGCTGCCACTCCTGATTCGTGCCCTTTTCCGTGGATATCATACTTCAGTATAAAACAAATATGTACCTGGGATTTGGGGAGTGTAGAAAGCCGCCCACCCCAGACTATACTTGAGTCCCCTAGAGGGAGCTTAAGCTGAGGGTTGCAAGGGCTCCTTTCGCCAGGGCTGGAAGAGTTCGGGTGGAGGACAAGCGGCGCTTCTTCTAAAGCTTTTTGTGTTTTAAGCTAGAAATGGAGGCAGGGGGTGCGGTCCGGCTGGGGAAGGGGGTTGGGTCTACAGTACGGTGGACACTGGTCAACAGGTGCTCGAGTCAGTTGCACGTCCACGACTCTGCCTACAGAGGGCGCGCGGTGGCCACTGAGCAAGCGCTTGAGGGGACCAAGGCACTAGACAAGCTCAAAGCCTGACCATCATCTTCCTCCTTTTTTCAGACACAGAGGACCCTGGCAGTTGTCTGACACCAGTGATGAGCTCTGAGCAGTCTGCTCGAGATGCATTCAGGGCACGAGTGGGACGGGGTCGGGGAAGGAGGGGATGGTGCCCTCGGCCAGCCAGGGCAGAGGGAAGTGGGGAGAGGCTGCTTCCAGGAGAGCAAGTGATGGCCCCTTGGGACACCTTGGCCAGAAGTTGGAGACGCTCGGCCCGGTGGGTCACAGGGTTGGCTGGGCTTCTGTGATGGACTGGACAAATGGCCTTTCAGAGCAGATGTGGCCATCAGTGACAACTGTGCAGAAGAAATGGCTGCCAATCAAATCTTGAGCGGACCCAGGTTGTTTAACTTGATGAATGAAAGGCTAAAGGGAGGCCCTGGGAACCAGGGGGCCTGGGACTTGGGTCTGCCTATGGGGCATTTCTCTGTTATTCCAGGCCACCTCCTCTCTCTGGGCCTCAGTTTCATCCTTCTGTAAAGTGAGAGCGCCAACCCTATCTCTCAGTTGATATTCTAGGTTCTGTAAAAGATGCTGGTGGTCTTGCTTGTCTGGTATTCCTGTCCTCTCCTTTTGGTCGACATAGTCCAGTCTCCTGGCCATAGCACTTGGTTCAGGGAATTATCTCACAATTCAAGCTGGACCCATGACACTTGCTGGAAGTGTTGGGAAACAGGGACTTTCTTTCTGGGATTGGGTAATGTTTGCTAAAATGGTGGAAGGTAAGTCTGAAGCTGTTGGTGGTCATCTTTACCTCCACAAAAGGACACCTTCCTAAGAAAAAAAGCCAACAGAGGCAGAGAATTGAGAAATGGAGAAATGATACCAATGGATTATCTGAACCTTGGACCCAGCTATGCCTGAGCTAGTTGCTTTGCTTCTCCTTTTCTAAAAAAATATTTACTTATTTGGTTGCACCAGGTCTTAGTTGCGGCACGTGGGCTCCTTAGTTGTGGCATGCGAACTCTTAGTTGAGACATGCATGTGGGATCTAGTTCCCTGACCAGGGATCGAACCCAGGCCCCCAGCACTGGGAGCATATTGTCTTATCCACTGTGCCACCAGGGAAGTCCCCTCGCTTTGTTTCTTGCTGTTGCCTCAACCAGTGGATTTCTTATGATTTTTGTGACTTGAAACTACAAAATCCTAATATCAAGTCTAAGAACTAAAACACTCTTGAAGAGTTGTGACAATGACTCAAAAACAACAGGGGTAGAATTTCTCTATTCATGTTGCAAAAAAAATAATTGCACAGGTAAAGATTAAAAAAAAAACTTAGGAGTTTTAGTAGGCCACAAACTTAATGTAGATCATAAGATGCTGCCAAAGAGAAGTAGCAGAAATGACTGTGGGAATTCAGAACCATATTGTAGGGGATGGAGTAATGTATGTGTAAGAGATGGGTGGTGTGTGTGTAAGACTCCAGTCAACGGTGGCTACTGGATTATTGCTTCACCACCAAAACCACAGCTGAGCATCAAGACCATAACTCAAAGGAAAGATGACCATTGTGGTGGCAAGGACTCCTGAGTGGAGGCTGTCCCCTGCCAGGGTGGCTGGATGCACAGATGGCTGCTCAGTCCCTTCCAGTTCTAGGATTCTCTGGCTTTTAAGGTTCAGTGATTCTCTGATTTGAAGTTTGAAACCAACAGCACTGAATCAATGTTACTACCTCCAGCAATTAAATCTACAGGGGAGAACTGCTGCGTGTGCCTGTCTACGTGGGGACAGGTTGTCACCTGTCCACATGACCCGGTTGGGCAGGAGCCCTGCCTGGGGACTTCAGCTGGGCAGGTGGCCCTCCAGAGTCAGGTGGGCAGGGTGTGAGGGCTGGAAGGTCTGTCCACAGATGGCACTGACCATCGGTCTCTTTCTGGGGCCCCATGGTGAGCTGAGCAAGCAAGACAGGGTGACTGGAAACAGTAGAAGGCCACCTAGACACCTGGGGCAGGTGGCAGGAGGCCTGGTCATCCTGGCTCTAGTGGGAATGGGCCAACTGATGGGAGACTAAGGCCAGTTCCCAGAGCCTCAAGCTCCTGGAATGGAAGGCGGCTGACACTGAGTCCCACCAGAGGAGGAGGTTTGAAGCCCTTTCTGTCTCAAGACTACAATAGTCTTGGAACTGGAGAGGGCTGACCCTGCAGACGAGGGCCAGGAGAAGGGCTGGGGAGAGGGTGAGGACAGAAGCAGAAGACCAACACTTCAATTAGGAAGTCAAAAGTTGCATCCGTTTTCTCCTTTTTATTTTTGATGCAAGGCTTGCTTTTTTCTCCAGTTTCTTCACCTTTGCCAGGTGGGTAACAGTTGATGGTCCTGTGTGTAAAGCAACTCTCACAATGCCTGGCCCACAACAGGCCCTTAGTTAGAGGGAGCTCTTTTAATTATGGTATTGATATTGAAAATATTGATATTATGCTCTAAGACCTGAGCATCACGGAGAAATATCACTCTCAATTCCTCCACCTATGCTGGACAAGACAGTTTTCATAAATGCTCAGGAAAAGGAAAAGGTCACTTCACTGAGGGCAGCCTATCTTGCCATCAGCCAGACAGATGAGCCTGGAGGTAGCAGCCTGGGGGCCAGCGAGCAATGGCCAGCAAGAAGTGGTTTCTGCCCAACAGAGTATGACCTGGCCATCTGAGCTGAGCCTCTGGCCTGGGCCACCGTCTCCAGCCAACCGGGTTCTACCTCAATCTCCTGCTCCAAGGTGAGCTGCCGCTCCAGGCTGCACTCCACCATCTCTGTGGTAACCGGGAGATTCTCTGGCAGCTTCATGCAGCGCTGGATCAACACAGGGTTGCAGCCGTTCAGGAACTGGTAGCCAAACATTAAGTCTTCTTGCCAGTGATTCATAACCTGCTCTATGGAGGAGAGAATTGCAGCTCAGCCTGAGTTCTGAGCCGGGCTGAGGTCTTCCTGATGCTAGCGGAGGGCCAGAGTCCTTGCCAGGTCCCCTCTCCCAGGCACTCAGTGGACAGCCCACCATGCCCAACTGCTTGACCACTAGGTCAGGCCATGGCACCACCCCATCCTCCCTGAGCTGGCCCTTAGTGGCTCAGAAGGTTCCTGGGGAACCCCTTTCTCAAGCACAAAAACAAAAATAGACAAATGGGATTGCATCAAACTAAAAAGCTTTCTGCACAGCAAAGGAAACAATCAACAGAGTGAAAAGACAACCTACGGAATAGGGGAAAATATGTGCAAACCATATATCTGATAAAAGTTTAATCTTCAAAATATATAAGGAACTCCTACAACTCAATAGCAAAAACACCAATAACCCGATTAAAAAATGGCCAAAGGATTTGAACAGACATTTCTCTGAAGAAGACATACAGATGGCCAGCAGGTATAGGAAAGAATGCTCAACATCACTAGTCACCAGTGAAATGCAAATCAAAACCACAGTGAGATAGCACCTCACACCTGTCAGGATTCTATTATTAAAAAAAAAAAGACAAGTGTTGGTGAGGCCATGGAGAAGTTGGAGCCCTTGTGCACAGTTGGTGGGAATTCAGGATGCACAGCTGCTATGGAAGACAGTGTGGAGTTTCCTCGAAAAGTTAAAAATAGAACTGCCTTGGGGCTTCCCTGGTGGCGCAGTGGGTGAGAGTCCGCCTGCCGATGCAGGGGACACGGGTTCGTGCCCCGGTCCGGGAAGATCCCACATGCCGCGGAGCGGCTGGGCCCATGAGCCATGGCCACTGAGCCTGCACATCCGGAGCCTGTGCTCCGCAGCGGGAGAGGCCACAACAGTGAGAGGCCCGCGTACCGCAAAAAAAAAAAAAAAAAAAAAAAATAGAACTTCCACATGATCCAGCAATCCCACTTCTGGGTATTTAACCCAAAGAATTGAAATCAGGATCTTGAAAAGATATCTGCATCCCCATGTTCCTTGCAGCACAATTCATAACAGCCAAGATGTGGAAACCACCTAAATGCTCATCTACAGAGGGATGAATAAAGAAAACGTGGTGTATACATACAATGGAATACTATTCAGCCTTTAAAAAGATAGACATTCACAATATGTGACAGCATGGATGAACCTGGAGGACATGATGCTAAGTGAAATAAACCAGTCACAGAAGGACAAGTACTGCATGGTTCCACGTATATGAAGCATCTGAATTAGTCAAGCTCAATAGAATCAAAGAGAAGCACAGTGTGGTGGTTGCTAGGGAGGGGTTGTGGGGAGTTACTAATCCGTGCCGTGAAGTTTCACTTAAGCAAGATGAGTACGTTCTAGAGGTCTGCTGTACAACACTGTACCTATTGAAAAAAAGAAAAAAAAAAAAGAACCCAGGTCCTTGTACCCAGGAAGCAGGGGCCCTAGGATGAGGGAGAAGGAGGGGAGTGGGGGGCATCCTGGGGAGGAGTTTGTGAAGGCAGTTTTCCCCCTTGCTTGTTTCCTTAATGTTTCCTAATCTTTCTGTTGCTGTGTGGTCCTTCCTGTGCCATCCCTGGCAGTTATGATGCTACTGCTCTACCAAACACATCCTAGTCCAAAGGAACCCACTGTTGCTTTCATGTAAATGCTTAAAAAACAAGCTAACTCCTGCCTTTTTTCTATGCTTAAAAAACAAGCTAACTCCTGCCTTTTTTCTATGCTTAAAAAACAAGCTAACTCCTGCCTTTTTTCTGTTCAGAAGCATCATAAATGATTGATTTATTTAAAGAAAAAGTGTTGACATTTATGAGACTTTCGATGATGAAATGAGGTTGAGGGTGCTCAACACTGGACATCCAAGGGGGAGAAACCTCTGGCCATGAGGGTGATCCCCAGGGGAGCGTGCTGTGTGGGTGCAGGCAGTGCTGGCCTGGGGGACAGGGAGGCCTCGTGCTGCAGTGGGTGGAGCAGCCCTTTCCCACGCCCAGGCAAGTCTCCTCAGCACCATGAGAGCCCCCAAAAGCACACTCACCAGAAATAGTGTTGCTGATCCTGCAGAAGATTTTCTCAAAGTCAGAGAAGTCGCTCCAGGAAGACTGGAACATGTGCATGAAGCGGTTGATGAACAGGTTCTCCATCCTGCAGACCGAGACACGGCGGCGCCCCTGCACGCTCTGGCCTCACCTGCCCCCTGCCAAGCCCCTTTGCACCCTGGTCTCATGGGGCCTCTAGGGGACTTGAACCCAGGACAGCTCCAAGGGGGCAGCTGATTGGCCTTGTGGAAACCAGGACAGAAACTGGCACCCATGCCCATGCTCTTCCTTCTGCATTCCCCCTAAGAAAGAGACCAGTCGCCTGCCCTCGACAGCAGTCTACAGTGCTCTCTTCCCATTCACACGGGCTCTGGTCTGTGCCTTCCTTCATTCATTCATCAAACTTTTTGCTGCCCCAAATTGATGCAAGCTTCCAGGGACAGAGTGCCGTTATCTCCTATGTAGCTGCTCCCCCAAGTCTCCTGGATTTGGGGGGATAAGCAGTTTAGTGGAACTTAACCCTCACTTACTTTCTGCCTAACCTTGGCTCTTTGCCTGGTGCTGAGGAGGACAGTTTCCAAATACTCATTACACAGGGAAGCAAAGTAACCCAGGACAGGAACTTGCTAAATTCAAAATGCAGGCTGCAGGCAATAAGGAGAGGGATCTGAGTGGCCTGAGCAACCCCGGGGACTTCCTGGAGGAGGTGGGTGTGGGATGGGTCTGGGAAAGGTGGAAAAGGCGGGAAGAGGCTTCCCAGGCTTTCCTACATAACACAAGCAAGGCACAGGATGGAGGTGTGGGTATTCTGGCCAGTGCTCAGCGTGACAGCCTCTGCCTCAGTTTCCCTCTCTGGCTCACACAGAGCTGAGAGTGATGAGCAGTCACCCTGTTTCCTCCCCACCGTCAGTGCCCACTGCCCAGTCCTCCAGGGTTCAGGCCTCCCCACTGGCTCCGTCTCTTTTATGTCCTGACTTGGAGGCCTTGGCATGCATGGTTCCCTCCCTCTGGAACGCCCTGTGCCCCTCTTTCTTCTCCTCCTGAGCATATGGGGTGAGTGTATCTGGAGGGCTTGTCTAGTGAACCCCACTCCTCCTTTGATCTCATGAAGCCACCCCTTCCCCACACCAGGCTGGGCCTTGTGATGTTACTTCCACAGAACTGATATCAGACTCAGTACAAACCCATTTATGCGAAAACCTGCCTGCTGCCTAAGCACCAGGAGGGCAAGGGCGGGCCTGCGTTGCTCCGTGAGGCCCAGGCTCCAGGTACTGAAGGGCTCAGGCAACCTTGTCATTGACTGAGAGGGGTAGTCAGGGGCTTGGGGCGGGGGACCTTGCCGGTGCTTCTCCAGTGGGCTTCCCACCTCCCCCCACGCAAGGGTGCCTCCCCCAGGAAGCAGCGCCAATGGTGAGGGCCCAGCACCCTCCTTTGCATTTACTCCTGCGGCAGTGGGCTGGCTGGGGGCTAAGCGTGTCACAGGAAGGTTTGGGAATCCCGAAGCCTCCTCACGCCTTCCCGGTCTCAGCAGAATCAAAGGACTGCGGTTTGGGTGTTTTGTCCGGAGTGAACCTGGCTGATGGGGACAGAGGACAGCATCACAGGGGAGCCGCCTGTGAGCACGCGTGAGGGCAGCAAGTCCTAGTGACCAAAGACGGGGACTCTGCAGACAAGCAGGAGATGCTGGGGCTCCTCCTGGCCCTGCCAGGCATGGGAAAGGCACCTGATGCAGAAAATGACACACCTGCCTGAAGACTCCCCTGCCTCAATTTAGCAAATGCTTCTCTCCTCGGTACTGGCTGCCTGGGGACCTGGTAGCCCACACTGCTCGAGAGAGGGTCCAGGAGGCGAATGCCCTCTGTGAGTTGGAGGAACCAGCTGCTTGCGGGTTATTGAGATGCTGTGAGGCCTGGAAGGTGCTGGAGCACAGCCTGGGCCGTGGTAGCTGCACACAGTAGGTGCTTAGCGCCTCAGAGCTGGAGAAGAACGCTGGCATCATCCTGTCTGGTGTCATCATTACTTTTATCCCAGCCCCTCATGGGGAAGGAGGAGCTTTTACACACATACTTTTTTACACACATGCTTGTTGCGGCCTCATCACTGCTAGGCTGGCCTCCGGGAGTGCTCCCAGATGAGCTTCTACCAGCCATGCTACCTCTTTCCTTACCCAGCACCCCAACCCTCCTCCTCCACCTCCCTTGTTAGCTGAGTGTCCTGGGACAGAAATCCTTGCTAAGGTGGAGGACCAAACCTCTAATGACCTCTGATGTCTGAGTGTGGAAAAGGACTTATTTCTGGGAGAAGAGGAGCCTTCCCAGCAGGCCTGTACAATCCTCACAGCCCTGAGGATGGCCCAGCACCAGATGGTGCCCGGGAAAGAGGTCCTGGACCCCAGGGCATCTTGTGGGGAACTGGGAGTGAGTCAGTCCCATGTGGGTCACGGTCTCCCTGGCTGGGTCTCTTTGACCTCAAAACAGAAGGTTGGCACCGAACACAGGGTGGGGTGTGCAGTACTCAGAGGAAGCCACAGATCCAGGAAGAAGTGGAGTTAAGAGGAAAATATGTGAAAGTCATCTAGAGGCAAAATATTGCTACATACTTACAGACAACTGGATCTTAGGGACTTTGAAAATCTGTTATCACACAAAGAGGAACCTGTGGCCAGCGAGGGCACCTAACTCATCTGAGGTCACACAGCCAGGTAACAACATGGTCAGGTAATGGCACAGCCAGGTAACAACAGAACCGGGTAAAGACACAGCCAGACGGGAGTGCATACTGAGCCGCTTGCTGGCCTGGGCTGGGCACCCGCTGTTGGCCCTGTACCGGCAGAGGCGGGACCTCCTGTTTCCTCCGCTTCCCCTGCCCCTTTCCTTCTTCTAACAGCTTCTCCATTTCCCAGTTCATGGTTTTGCTCTTTGGGGTGGGAGGCAAAGCTTACTGAGGAGGGCCCGCCTTGTTCCAGGTGGAGCAGGTGACTTGGAGGAAACTCGCCGGTTACGCAGAAGTGGTGCGGAAACGGAACTGTCCCAAGGTGGAGGTTCCGGGGGAAGGGCTCTGATGATCTCATCTCTGAGTTTCAGTTTTCCGCAGTAAACGCTGGCCTGGGTCTGGGTTGGATCAGGGACCTTCAGTGCAGAAGGGCCACCAGGCACAGGGTGGGTGCTGTTTCCCTGTCAGACCACTAGGGGGCCGGACCAGGGGGTCTAGGAGCCACCAGCTCCTGTGCTGGGATCTGGACACAAGAATCCTGGGTGGGGCTGGGAGTCCGTATGCAAGGCCAGAGAGGGCAGCTGAGATGGATGCAGGTCAGCACAGAGTGTTAAGGGCCTGGCCGAAGATCCCAGCTCCATCTCTTCCCAGCCATATGGCCTTGGGCAAATCCCTAACCTTCTGTGCCTCAGTTTCCTCATCCATGAAATGGGTACAATAATTGTCCCTGCCTCACAGGGCTGACATGATATATAGAAAGCATTGATCTGTAAAATGAGTTCAACAAATATTAGCGACTAGTACCATGATTACCACTTACTGTTAATATTAACGTCTGCAGCCTTAAACCATGGTGTTCTGGAGGGACCAGTGGACAAGTTCACAGCACAGAACTTTGCCCTCTCCCTCCTGGGGTCCTTCTGCTTAATTCACTCATCCCTTTCTTCCTTTACACTCAGTTCACCTAAGAATCTTCGCATCTGGCTCCTCTTTACTTCCTCTCCTCTCTGCCCTCCTTAAGTGCTCTCACCCAGGGCACTGTGTGTCACATCCTAGTGGCTGTATCTAAACAGTCAGCTCTAAACTCCCCTGATCTCGCTGAAGCATCTGACAACCAACCCCTTTTTCCTTGACACTAAAATGCTGACCCCCATGGACTTCATCCCTGCTTCAAACCCCCATGGTCCTGCACCCCCCACCCCCAGTAAAGGCTGGGATCCTTGCCCAACTCTCTGCGTTGGCAGCCTCAGCCCCACTTCCCTACACAGGCCCCCACTCTGGTCCTCCTGGATCATGGAGTTCTCACCGCCCTGAAAGCCATCCCCTCCACTCCTCCAATCAGTGTGGTGAACTCCTATGCATCCTTCAAGACCCAGGTTGGGCTTCTCTCTTAGAAAGCTTTTTTCTGATGCTGCCTCCTCAGAGCTTCCTCCCTGCCTCAAGTTTTCCCAGTGCTCTTTTCCAAAGGAATATCTACCACATCCTATCGTGATGAGCTGTCCATAGCTTGGTCTCCACTAGACTGTGAGCTTCTTGGAGCTGGGACCAAGGGACCACTTTTGATTCATCTCAGGCCCCCACCCCCAGGAGCTCAATTTGCATTTGTCAAAGGACAAGCAGCAGGCAGCCTCCTCTGGGCCAGCTCCCGTGGGGATGGAGGAAGCCCAGAAGAGCCAGCAAACAGGCAGGAACAGAGCTTGAGAAGGTAGCTCCCTGGCCAGTCTCCTTCCCTGGGCTCAGGAATGAGGACAAAGACCTCCCAAGCATCCAGAATGGAGATACTAGATACTAGGTCTACACTGTGCTAGGCTTCACCGCAGCGGCACTGCCTACATGAGTTCGTTTAAATCTCATAACAATACTAGCAGTTAGGCAGCACAAGCCTCATTTTCTAGGAAGGAAATGGGTCAAAAAACTTAAATAACTCTCCCAAGATGGCGCAGCTAGAGTCTGAAACAATCGCTGCTCTCCAGGCTCTAAATAAGGTGACCTTTTGCTTTCAAAGGGTAATTAGAGATGAGTTGATACTTGTTGCTATACTTTGAATAGATTAATAGGTTTTTTCCCCCAGGAAAGCAAAGTATAACCTTGCTACCCCGAGTGTGGTTGGTGGGCCAGCAGCATCAGCACCCCCAGAACATCATTAGAAATGCAGATTCTCAGGCCCCACTTCAGCCTTCCTTAATCAGAAACTCTAGGGGTGGGTCTCTAAGTCCGGATTTTAACAGGCCCTCCAGGGGATTCTGATGCAAGCTATAACTTGCGAACCATTGCTGGAGAGGTTGCAATGTTTTCCAAATTAATTTAACTATAAAACAAACCCTTTTTAAAGGAAATATTACTTTATGATTTGTGTTACCTGATACCTTTATTTTACGATCCATTTTTAACAAAAAACTGCTACTTTAGCAAATATAAGTAAAAATTTCCAGGTCTGTCTAACTTTTAGGTGGGAATTTTTTGCCCCCTACATTTTCCCCAACAAATTTATTTTCCAATGGGAAACATCTCTGATTCTATAACAGAATTCAGCATAAGTAAATAGGGTTGATATACAGACATACAGGGATCGGTTAGAACAAGGAAGAGATGACTTTAACAATTACCAAGGAGATCCAAGGATTTGGGTAGCATTCGTGAAGTTAAAGGGGAGAATCCTATTTTCTGAGTGCTTTGGTGATGTGGAGCCTACTTGTTTCTGAGCTGGGGTGACAGTAGGAGGGTGTGGGGACTTCTTCTTGCAAAACTCCTGGCTTTGGCTTCCAAAGTCAAGAGAACAAGCTCCCTTGGCTTCCCTGCTCCCGTGCCATCATCGTTCCCTCTCTTGCTCTCACCCAGCCTCAGAGGGCCTCACCCCAGCCCTCACCATGGGCAAGGAAGCCCATCTTTTCTCTCCAGCTTCCTGCTCTTCATCTTGGGGCCCTGCTCTTTCCTTCTCTATGCCACCAGCTCCTTTCAAAGAGCCCCCATACATGTAATTTTGTCTGACTTCACGCAAGCAGTGGGTGACTGGTCTGTGGGGCTGGAGCAGGGGTGGGAAGAGTTATTGCCTTCAGACCACACTCTTCTCCCTGTCCCCCGACAAATCCTCTATCTGGCCCTCGACTCCCTCTCCCCCGTCCTTTGCAGGGCTCCCAACCTTGCTTGGCCTCAATGCTCCCTGAAGCCTCTCTGCTTAGCCCCGGGCCTACCCATCCCACTCTACCCTTGGCCTCACTATCGGAGGCCGGACAGGGCTCTGAACATCAACATGCCCCCAGACTGCACTCATCTTCCTCCTCACCACTTCTTGTCCAGCTTTCCTTTCTGATGACCACCCCACTCTGCCTATAAGCCAGATGCACAATGTCAAGGGTGCCTTGGGTTCTCCCCTCAGCCTCTCCCCATTTTGACCTGAATTTCAACTGGATCCCGGGACATCCATACCATATCCCGAAGTCCTCCCTACTCTCCCGTTCCCTGTCTTTGTTCTTCCCCACTGCTGGGCTCGCTCATCTGACCCTCAAAGACTGCCAGGTCAAGCTTCTACAATGTGGCTCTGAGTTCCCTCACCTCTCCCTGTTTCTCATCCAACACTGCAAATCCAGACACCAAGGAGAAGGATGCCCCTCCAAGGAGCTGCCCCCCACCCCGATCTCATCTGATGGGAAATGTCCGGTGGGTGAGGACCCAAGCACCCTGGTCTGGCCACCTCTCCCGAACTCAGTCACATTTCTGCACTGTTCTCCTCTACTGGGAAGGAAGCTCTCTTTCTCAATTTCCTTTGAAGAGAACGTTCCCTTACCAGTCCCGCCAACCTCCTGCAATCAAAGCTCCAGGCTGCAAACGGTGAGTGGTGATTAAACAAATAAGCTGCTCTTCCTTTGATGACAACATGAAATTTCACCACCCACTTGGTTGTGTGAGTAGGCCCAGCCACACTCACACATGTGATGCTCCCTCTGCCAGAGCATCCTAAGTCCTCCTTCTCCAGGCTTCCAACCATCTGGTTAGCTGCAAGGCCAGGCTAGGTGTCCTTCTGCTGTGAAGCCTTCCTGGACCCCATAATGAGATAACACCAAACAGAGGAAGGGTCCCTCTAAGAGCCCTTGAGGGCAGGGGTCGATCTGAGGGAGCAGGTGCTCAGCAGGTGATGATGGAGAAGTGGGTCCTGGCTGGCCTGACCTCATTACTAGGAATGAATGAAGACGAATGCTGTCTTTAGGGAGAACCTTCTCTGTGCAGGGTTGACATATGTGGTTCCTTAATATTCTCACAGCAGCCTGGAGTGGGAGCTATGGTCTCATTTTTTAGATGAAGACACCAAGGCTCAGAGAAGTTCACCAGCTTCCTTAGGCCCTCCTTCCACTGGCCCAGAGCCCTCTCCCATGAATCCCTCATCTTCCGGTGGGGGGTCCCTCTGAACTGCTTCCCTGAGGCCCAGTCCCCTTGACTCAGGCTGCATCCTCCTCAAATGCAGAGGCTGTGTCTCTTCTCTTCTTCTTAGGACCTCATGGTCCTTGGTTCACTGTGCCAACAGAGCTGGTGCTCAGCTGACCACCCCAGCTGGGCTGTGCCAGGTGGGGCTGAGGGTCCATCTCAGGATTTCTTTGCTCTGGTCCTGCCAAATAGGTTGCAGCTCAAGGGGACAAGTAACATGAAAGATGTGGAGAAAGATGGGCTATGGTATTGCTGGAGAGATGGTGGCCTGTGTGGCCCATACTGGGCAGCATAGGGGAGGAAGTCTCCCTCAGACCTGGGGCTTCTAGGAGCTTCTGGGAGAAGGGGCACCTTACTCCAGTCCTGAAAAATGATGAGTTGGACTTGGCCAGGCAAAGAAGCGAAAAAGAGCATTTGAGGCAGAGAAAACAGTGAGGCAAAGACAAGGGGACACAAAGACCCCCAGCTCTGGACATACATGGCTGGGGTGTCCTGTGCATCTGGGGGCAAGAGAGAAGGCTGGGCAGAGACCCCTGTAGTTGGGGTAATCACTGAAGGATTTTAGGTAGGGGAGTCAAAGAATTATATATGCTTTGTAGAAGGAGCCTCCAACAAACTATACATGTACTTGAGAATGAACTTCCAATTTCTGTGTGGGATGGAGCCTGGGGAAGCAGGTAGAAGAACGTTCCTGAACATTCTGGAGAGACATAGCGGAGCTGAGAAAGGAGGACATGCACACTGAGACCCAGGGGATGGACATGATCCCACATTCACCTGGATGGAGGATGAGGCCAAGGGAGGCATCAAGGCCAGTGGTTTCAATCCTGGTTGCGCATTAGAATCCCCCAAGGAGCTTTTAAAATATACTCATGCCTGTGCTGCAAATGCTGGCTTAACAGCCTGGCTGCGGCGAGGTGGCATGGAGTCTTAATATTAAATGCACCGTCAGGACTGAGAACCACTGATCTAGGATGCTGTTGGCTATGATGGGGATACATGAGAAGGAAAAGGTAAGTGTGTGATTGTGTGTGTGTGTGTGAAGTGAGGGCCTGTGAGGTGGCCACAAAGGCCACACTCAATTCATTTTGACAGGGTTTACTGAGCACCTATCCTGTGGCAGCTGCTGTGCTGGGATCCTGAGATAAAAGATGACAATGACCTAAGGAACACTGAGCAGACATAAGAAAGGCAAAACCTGGCTTTCACTCCACCATCCCTCCATCCACCATCCACCATCCATCCCTCCACTCACCATCCATCCATCCATCCATCCATCCACTCCCCCGCCATTACTAAGCAGAGGGAGCACTACTCCCCCAAAGCAGTATCATCTCCTCTGACCTTGCTGCCTCTCTATCATTATCATTTTCTCTCCAACTGCCCCTTTTACAAGGGCCTTCTGTCCTTCTTGTGTCATCCTGGTCTGGGCTCTGCTCTCCTAAAGCCACAAGGCTTTGACTCAATCATGCTAACCCCTGGGTAGGAAATGAGACATATGATTGCCCTGATGTTTCAGGGAGCCAGATGTTGGGTACCACTGCATTACTAATCTAATGGTTTGGTTTTAATTTTATTCTCCATTTGATCTCAATAGTAGCAGGGAAGAAAATCCCCAGTTTTGAACCCCAAGAGACCTGGATTCAAATCCTAGTTTTGCCCATTCCTGCCAAAATGACCTTAGGCAAATTCCTTGACCTGGACCTGGCAGAGACTCTGTTTACTTACCTGGAGATGGTTAAAAACAGTACCTATTTCCTGGGGTTGCTGTGAAGGTTACAACAGACAATTCTATATAGAAAGCACCCACACCTACAGCCTGGCACTTAGTAGAGGCTTATTAAGTGTCAGGCCCTTATTACTTCCTCCCTCCCATGGAGATGCAGCCTCAGGGAGACAAATGCATCCCAGTCTGTGTGATGTGAAGGGATTCCCCTTGCGGAGTCTGATTGTGAGGCTGTGTGTGTGTGTGTGTGTGTGTGTGTGTGTAGGGTTTTTCTCAAATGCTCCAAAGAGGAAGGCCTGAGGGTGTGGTTTCCCACCCTTTCTTTACAGAAGTTCGACCAAATGAGGCAATTTCTTGAGTGGAGCAGCTATGCAACTAAGCAAATGCTGCCACAGGAGCTAACTGGGTTAGTGCTTCTCTACCTGTCTGCCTCCTGGTTATGCCAACCCAAGGCCAGGGCCCACCCTGGGAGACTCTCACCCTGGTGGTAGGGGTTGCTGAATCTCCTCAGGGCTGTCCAAGGCTTGGTCAGGTTGCATGACCAGATTTAGGGTTTTCCAAATTTGCATGATTGTGAGAATTCCCTAAAGTATCCGAGTACAGATTCAAATGCCCCTCCACTAGCCCTGAGGTAGGGCTGGGGCTCCATGTTGGTAATGAGCACCCAGGGAGTCTTTGAAAACCGTGTAATAATTCAGCTGCCAAGGAGGAGCACAGAACTCGGATCTCTGCTGTTTATTCGCAGGGGCTACTGGGCAAGGTATTGTACTTCCTTATCCCACATATTCCTCAACTGCAGAATGGGGATACGATCTATGCCTGCCTCGTGGGGTTGTAGTGAAAGACGAACGGGGATGCTTGTAAGTGATCAGCACAGGCATGCTGGTCATTATGACTGCAATGCCCTGCCAGCTGGGTGACAGCCTGGACACTGTCTACCCTTGAACTGGCCCAAGGGGAGATGAGCTGTGGATGAGGATGGGGGACTCCAAGTAAAGACCTCCACTCTAGGCTGAAAACAGCTGTTTGGTGTCTGGAGTCCTACAGTCTGTAAATTTGTTTAGATACAGGTTTCCCTGTGATTTGATTGTGCATTAAGGATCCATGCTATTGCCGAGATATAATCAAACGATTTGGGAAGAGTTGCTCGGCTGAACTGATCCCCCAACCCAAGGCCACCACAAGGGGAGGAATGAGGGTTCCATCTCCGGCCCCAGCCGCTGGAGGGCTGCTCGAGCTCTTGAACACTTACGCTTTGGAGTAGTTCAGAACAAAGTCTACTCCCTTCTCACTATCGAACTGGATATCTCGGGGTAAATCCTTGTGGCATTTGGCATCGATACTCAAGGGGAAGCCAGGGTTCCACTCCATCCATCTGAGTGTGAAAAGGAAGGAGAAGAAAACTGGGTTAAATGTCTAGCTTTTGGGCTGGCCCCTCAGGCTGAAGGCTGCCTGTGTGGTCTGAGGAGGTGCCCATAAGGTCACCATGTTTTAGCTGAGCGTGTGCCTCGCGAGGTACTGGGATGCCTCCCAAGGTCTGGTGTCCCCCCACTTTGCTGTGCCCTGAGTCTCACAGTGGGAAGCCTGAGGTTCCCTAAACCTGAAGCTGGGCTTACAGCAGAGGGGTGGTGAATGGTAGGTGTATACCAGTGTGTACAGAGAGCATCAGAAGACCTCATTTATTTGAGGTGACATTCAAGGGCGATGTCTCCCCAGCACAGAGCTGCCTTGCTGGTCACTGGAGGTGGAGGTGGTTAAGGTTGCCCCATCACACTTGATCTAGACATCCAACATCCTACCAGCTTGGTCATCACCCCTGTATTGTGTGTGGTGGTCGAGGGAAAGGGGACAGCAGTCATGCCTTCCCAAAGGGGGCACGAGTCAGCAGGGAGGTTGGGTGAGGACCTCTGGGCACAGACTGATGCCAATAGCAGGTTCAGAGATTGTTATAATCAAAACAGCTCCCCGGGACTTCCCTGGTGGCACAGTAGTTAAGAATCCGCCTGCCAATGCAGGGGACATGGGTTCGAGCCCTGGTCCGGGAAGATCCCACATGCCACAGAGCAACTAAGCCCGTGCACTGCAACTACTGAGCCTGCGCTCTAGAGTCCGCGAGACACAACTACTGAGCCCACGTGCCACAACTACTGAAGCCCGCATGCCTAGAGTCTGTGCTCCGCAACAAGAGAAGCCACTGCAATGGAGAAGCCCGTGCGCTGCAAAGAAGAGTGGCCCCCGCTCGCTACAACTAGAGAAAGCCTGCACGCAGCAAAGAAGACCCAATGCAGCCAAAAATAAATAAATAAAACAGATAAATTTTAAAAAGAAAAAAAAAAACCAGCTCCCCTCAAAGACAGGCCGTGCACTCTATCCCGCCAAAATTTTTAGAGCCTGGTGTCCTTAAAATTTATCCTGTAGCACTGGGCATTTAAGTTTGTTTTTTTAAATTTTACTTTTCTTTTTGTTTATTGAAAAACCAAACCAAATCAAACCAAACCAAAAATCTGTTAGTTTCTTTTAGGGTGGGGAGAATGATCTTTTATTTATTTAAATGATCTTACATTTGTTTAAAAACCAAAATTTACATTCTGGGATTTCAGCTTTTCCGTTTGTTTTCCTCTTTTTTTTTTTTTTTTTTTGCGCGGTACGCGGGCCTCTCTCTGTTGTGGCCTCTCCCGTTGCAGAGCACAGGCTCCGGACTCGCAGGCTCAGCGGCCATGGCTCATGGGCCTAGCCGCTCTGCGGCATGTGGGATGTTCCCAGACCGGGGCACGAACCTGTGTCCCCTGCAGCGGCAGGCGGACTCTCAACCACTGTGCCACCAGGGAAGCCCGTATTCCTTTTTAATCTAATCTCTTTTATAAGAGGGAAGTAAAACACTGAGAGTTTAGGTCATTAAAAAGTCTTAGGACATGGAAGCAACCTGAATGTCCAACAACAGAAGAATGGATAAAGAAGATGTGGTCCATCCATACAATGGAATATTACTCAGCCATAAAAAGAACAAAATAGTGCCATTTGCAGCAACATGGATGGACCTAGAGATTGTCATACTGAGTGAAATAAGTCAGACACAGAAAGACAAATATATGATGGTGCTTATACATGGAATCTAAAAAAAAAGGTACAAATGAACTTATTTACAAACAGAAGTAGAGTCATGGATATAGAAAACAAACTTATGGTTACCAGGGGATGGGGGGGAGGGATAAGTTGGGAGATTGGGATCGACATAAACACACTATTATATATAAAATATATAACTAATAAGAACCTGCTGTATAGCACAGGGAACTCTACTCAGTACTCTGTACTGGCCTATTTGGGAAAAGAATCTAAAAAAAAAAAAGGAGTGGATATAGGTATATGTATAACTGATTCACTTTGCTGTACACCTGAAACTAACACAACATTGTAAATCAACTATACTCTAATAATTATTTTTTTAAAGTCTTAAGGCCCTTTAATATCATCTTGTACTTTTACTGTCACAAAAATTCCACAATGTTTTTTGAGGTATCCTGTTGGCCCAGTAAGCCTCTCATTAGTATCATTAGAGGTGAACAGGAACTGGATATGATCACTCATATGATCACTCAAAATGCATTTTGAAAAGTGTCTTCTGTTGTATAGAACCTACATTTCTCGCTGTTAGTTTACTAACAACGTTCTCTTTTCCTAGACATTAAAAAATACCTTCTATTTTTGTTGTCTGTGTTAACACCAATGCTGGATTAACATTAACCAGGGTAAAAATGTGGATGAATGCACAAATGTCAACTAATTTATTGACTTTTTCCCCTTTGTTTTAGAAAATGATTTAAGGATCTCCAATATATGTGTAAAATTGAGGCAGTCACCTGGTAGCCCCACTGGTATTAACTGTCAATTACTTAATTACTATTGGTCAAATCAATTTAAAATATTCCTAACCATCTTTTCCTAGCCACTGGGAAGTATGGCTGTAATTAATTTGAAGAGCTGAGTAGAGCTGGATTTTTTCAGTATGGAAGCACTGAACCCAGTGAGGAGAGATGGGCCAGCAAATGCATTCACGTTTTCTTAAGGGTAGAATTTACTTGGAGCACATTTCCTCAAGACCCCACCTTCCTGCTGACCCCCAGCCTCCAAAGTGCCCCACCTCAGGAGGTCAGGAGACAATGGCCTCTCACTGCATGGAGACAGCACAGTTTGCCAGCTAGTTTACTACTGGCACCTGAAACCAACATGTATGTTCCTTTCACTGCAGGCATTGTTGCCTGAGAGGCCTGACAGGCGGATCTGCCCAAGGGCCAAAGGCCTTCATACCCACAGATAAATAGGCAAAGAAAAAAATCATACTCCATTGGGAAGACCAAATTGAACAACCAGGCAGAAGGAAGGAAGGAAGAAGCAGAAAAGACATTTAATTTTAAAAAGAGAGAGAGAGAGAGAGAGAGGGAGAGAATTCTTAAGGAGATGCAAGTAGAATCTAAAAAGACTTTCTGCAACCACAAAACATGATTTCGGAATTGAATATTCCATAGAAAAATGGAAAAAAAGAGTAATAGTCACTGTGAGATCTGATTGGTCTCCTGGAAGACAAAATCTGTTCACTCAATAACTAATTATTGAGTGCCTGTTATGTGCCAGACACTGCTCTACGACAAATGGAAGGAAATGTAAAATACACAAAGAAGTGGAAGTCATGGAAGAAAACATAGGAGACATGAAAACCAGATACAGAAGATTTGATGTGCAGAGAGAGTTCCAGAGGAGAGACAGGGATACATGGAGAAGTAAAAACCAAAGAAATAGGAGAAAAACTTCCTTAAGCTGAAGGGACCTCAATTTTCTGAGTAAATCCTAGGCAGAAAAAGAAAGAAAGAAAAAAAAGACATTCCTAGATATATACTGATTAAATTGTAAAATGTCAAAGAGGAGAATGCTGTGGAGATGGAGTGGGGAGGAAGAAAGGGAAAGAGAGAGAGGAGAGATGGTTCCACAAACTCCCAAGCTTCTGGGAAAAGGAAAATAACCAAACTATCACTAGGTTTCTCATTTGCCATACTGAAAATGGGGAGATAGTGTAAGGTGTTTTCAGACTTTTTTAAGATAATCATTTAAGCCTCTTATATCAAGTATGGACTCAGACATTATATTACCTGCATATATTATCCACCCTTTCATATATTAATTGAACAAGTTCAGCCAAACAAAAATGACATTAAAATGAACCAAGAAGTTCCTAAATATAGTAAAGAGTGTTTATTAGAAAACAATAGCAAATATATTGAACAAATACAAATATCAAAGGCATTTTCTCAAAAATCAAGACCCAGAAAGGATGTTCATCCTTGCTACTGTTACTTTGTTTTGGCAATAAGAAAAAATTATCAGTGATGTAATAATGTAAACTAAGAGACAAAAGTATCATCATTTACATAATACGATCAAATAACTGGGCAATTAAAAAGACTCACTTAAAAATAGAGACAATATTGTACTTCCCTGGTGGCACGGTGGTTGGGAATCCGCCTGCTAATGCAGGGGACACGGGTTCGAGCCCTGGTCCAGGAGGATCCCACATACCGCGGAGCAGCTGGGCCCGTGCACCACAACTACTGAGCCTGCACTCTAGAGCCCGCGTGTCACAACTACTGAAGCCTGTGTGCCTAGAGCCCGTGCTCCGCAACAAGAGAAGCCCCCACACCGTAACGAGGAGTAACCCCTGCTCGCCACAATTAGAGAAAGCCCGCACGCAGCAACCAAGACCCAACACAGCCATAAATAAATAAATAAATAAAATATAAAAAAGAGACAATAAAATAATTTAGTAAGGTGTCAATACAAAGTAAATATTAAATAATGAGTAATTATCTTTATCCCAGCAATATTCATTGGCAAAACGGAAAAACACCCTACTTAGAATGGCAAAAGCTATAGTTTCCCTTGGTATAAAGTGACCAGAAAGGTGAAAGAACTTCATGAAGAAAAAGTAGAAATTCTATTGAAGGACATCACACAAGATCTAAATGGGTGGAAAGATGCAACATTATTAAAATGCCACTACAGGACACACGTGTAATTCAAAGCGATTCTCATCATGAAAAACTTTAAAAAGAACAGTAAGATAACATAATGCCTGTTCACATTTATTAGAAAGTTCTGATAACCAAAAGATGGCACTGGGCCATGGAGTAGAAAAACAGACCCAAGAAAATATGTGAATATAATATAAAACTAGCTAATATTTATCCAGTGCTTTTTATGTGTCAAATATTAGTCTATGTGTTTTCATGGTGTAACCTATTTAATTCTTTCCAAAATCGCTAGGAAGTGGTACTATTATTTCCCCCATTTTACAGATGGGGGAATTGAGGCACAAAGAGATTACACAACTTTCACAGGACAGAGTGTGGCAGTTAAGTGGGAGCTGAGCCCAACACCAGCTGCAGAGCCCATGCACGGGGTCACCACGCCAGCTCCATGCGCTGTGGGTGTCATCCCAAAGCAGCAGGAAGAAATATTATGTAATAAATGATACCAGGGACATTTGACCCCCACTTCACATCATGTATAAAAATACATAGCCAATGAATTAAAAGCCTAAAGTTAAAAATAAAATTATAAAAATATTAGGCAAAAATATGAGAATTTATGTAACACTGGGGTGGGGATGGCCTTCTTAAGCAAAGCAGGAAAACGAAAAGTTAGAAAGGAAAAGAATATATATATTAAGAAAGTAAAAAGCTAAAACCTGTGACAAAAGCAACTGAAGACAAATGATACACACTATACATATAACAAAGGGATACAATCTTAATATATAAAGAGCTGCTTTAGATTAATAATAAACCCACAGAAAAATAAAGCACATAAACAGGCAATGCAGAGGCTAAAGTTATTAGTGGTCAGGGGTATGCAGATTAAGACAGCAGCGGCTTTTACTTAAGGATTCCTGGATTGTTAAAAATTTTAAAGATTGATGTTATCAGGTATTAGTGAATGTATGGGTTATAGTATATTTTTACATACTATTGGTGGGATTGAAAATTACTGTAAAGTTTTGGGAAGAGAATTTGGTCATTCTTTTTTTTTTTAAACATCTTTATTGGAGTATAATTGCTTTACAAATGTCTGTTAGTTTCTGCTTTATAACAAAGTGAATCAGCTATACATATACATATATCCCCATATCTCTTCCCTCTTGCGTCTCCGTCCCTCTCACCCTCCCTATACCACCCCTCTAGGTGGACACAAAGCACCGAGATGATCTCCCTGTGCTATGCAGCTGCTTCCCACTAGCTATCTATTTTACATTTGGTAGTGTATATGTGTCCATGCCACTCTCTCACTTCATCCCAGCTTACCCTTCCCCCTCCCCATGTCCTCAAGTCCATTCTCTACATCTGTGTCTTTATTCCTGTCCTGCCCCTAGGTTCTTCAGAAACCATTTTTAATTTTTTTTTAGATTCCATATATATGTGTTAGCATACAGTATTTGTTTTTCTCTTTCTGACTTACTTCACTCTGTATGATAGTCTCTAGGTCCATCCACCTCACTACAAATAACTCAATTTCATTTCTTTCTATGGCTGAGTAATATTCCATTGTATATATGTGCCACATCTTCTTTATCCATTCATCTGTCGATGGACACTTAGGTTGCTTCCATGTGCTGGCTATTGTAAATAGAGCTGCAATGAATATTGTGGTACATGACTCTTTTTGAATTATGGTTTGATCAGGGTATATGCCCAGCAGTGGGATTGCTGGGTCATATGGTAATTCTATTTTTAGTTTTTTAAGGAACCTCCATACTGTTCTCCATAGTGGCTGTATCAATTTACATTCCCACCAACAGTGCAAGAGGGCTCCCTTTTCTCCACACCCTCTCCAGCACTTATTGTTTGTAGATTTTTTGAGGATGGCCATTCTGACTGGAGTGAGGTGATACCTCATTGTAGTTTTGATGTGCATTTCTCTAATGATTAATGATGTTGAGCATTCTTTCATGTGTTTGTTGGCAATCTGTACATCTTCTTTGGAGAAATGTCTATTTAGATCTTCTGCCCATTTTTGGATTGGGTTGTTTTTTTGATATTGAGCTACATGAGCTGCTTGTATATTTTGCAGATTAATCCTTTGTCAGTTGCTTCGTTTGCAAATATTTTCTCCCATTCTGAGGGTTGTCTTTTCGTCCTGTTTATGGTTTCCCTTGCTGTGCAAATGCTTTTAACTTTCATAGGTCCCATTTGTTTATTTTTGTCTTTATTTCCATTTCTCTGGGAGGTGGGTCAAAAAGGATCTTGCTGTGATTTATGTCATACAGTGTTCTGCCTATGTTTTCCTCTAAGAGTTTTGTAGTGTCTGGCCTTACGTTTAGGTCTTTAATCCATTTTGAGTTTATTTTTGTGTATAGTGTTAGGGAGTGTTCTAATTTCATTCTTTTACATGTAACTGCCCAGTTTTCCCAGCACCACTTATTGAAGAGGCTGAATTGTATTGTATACAATTGAAGAATTGTATATTCTTGTCTCCTTTATCAAAGATAAGGTGACCATATGTGCAGGTTTAACTCTGGGTTTTCTATCCTGTTCCATTGATCTATATTTCTGTTTTTGTGCCAGTACCATACTGTCTTGATTATTGTAGCTTTGTAATATAGTCTAAAGTCAGGGAGCCTGATTCCTCCAGCTCCATTTTTCTTTCTCAAGATTGCTTTAGTTATTTGGTGTCTTTTGTGTTTCCATACAAATTGTGAAATTTTTTGTTCTAGTTCTGTGAAAAATGCCTTTGGTAGTTTGATAGGGATTGCACTGACTCTGTAGATTGCTTTGGGTAGTATAGCCATTTTCACAATGTTGATTCTTCCAATCCAAGAACATGGTATATCTCTCCATCTGTTTGTATCATCTTTAATTTCTTTCATCAGTATCTTATAGTTTTCTGCATACAGGTCTTTTGTCTCCCTAGGTAGGTTTATTCCTAGGTATTTTATTCTTTTTGTTGCAATGGTAAATGGGAGTGTTTCCTTAATTTCTCTTTCAGATTTTTCATCATTTGTGTATAGGAATGCAAGAGATTTCTGTGCATTAATTTTGTATCCTGCTACTTTACTAGATTCATTGATTAGCTCCAGTAGTTTTCTGGTAGCATCTTTAGGATCCTTTATGTATAGAATCATGTCATCTGCAAACAGTGACAGTTTTACTTCTTCTTTTCTTATTTGGATTCCTTTTATTTCTTTTTCTTCTCTGACTGCTGTGGCTAAAACTTCCAAAACTATGTTGAATAATAGTGGTGAGAGTGGGCAACCTGTCTTGTACCTGATCTTAGTGGAAATGGTTTCAGTTTTTCACCATTGAGAATAATGTTGGCTGTGGGTTTGTCATATATGGCCTTTATTATGTTGAGGTAAGTTCCCTCTATGTCTACTTTCTGGAGGGTTTTTATCATAAATGGGTATTGAATTTTGTTGAAAGCTTTTTCTGCATCTATTGAGATGATCATATGGTTTTTCTCCTTCAGTTTGTTAATATGGTTTATCACATTGATTGATTTGCATATATTGAAGAATCCTTGAATTCCTGGGATAAACCCCACTTGATCATGGTGTGTGATCCTTTTCATGTGCTGTTGGATTCTGTTTGCCAGTATTTTGTTGAGGATTTTTGCATCTATGTTCATCAGGCACTGAAACCAAATCAATATACAAATGGAAAACAAGCTGAATGTCCATCAATAGGAGAATGGTTGAATAAGTTATGATACCTTCACATAAAGCAAGAAATATGTGACAACTTAATGACAAGGGAAACAATGAGGTACTATTGCACACACATTAGATTGACAAGAATGAAAATGTGTCAAAGTGCAAAGTGGGTCAGTGATGTAGGGAAACAGCAACTCAGGAACAGCTCTTAGGGTGAAAATTGGCAGAATTCCTTTGGAAAACAGTCGGCAATATTTCGAAAACTTAACACATGGTCTGCAAACTTTGGTGTCTACTCTTAGGGATGTTCTCTAGAATAACTCATTCAAGAGAGCACCAGGAGACAAGACATATGTGGAAGCTTATTGTGGTGTGTCTTGCAACAGCCAGAAATTCAAGACCACCCACACGTCCAGCAGCAGGGGAGTGGGTGAACACAGTGGTTTACTTACATGGTGGTGCACTACACAGAAGCTAAAATGAATGGATGACACCTATCTGTGTCAACTGGCTGCTCTTTAAAACAGAATGACCACTGGAAAAAAAGCAAGTCACAGAATGATTAGATTAAATGATGTAGATTAGATGAAAACACATTCTGCTGTGTGTGTGTGTGTACCACGCAGGTATATGCAGTCATAGTGAGAGAACATGGATGCTGGGTTATGACCTGTGTGGGATTCTCCATGTCCCTGCCTGGCTGATTGAGTGACAAGAGCCAGCTGGACTTGCCAGCTTTTGACATACTGGAGATTATTCTTAGTTGTTACTTTACTTCCAAACTCTAATCTGGAAGCCTGTGAGTTCATATGAAAGAGGAACTGTAAGAATATGCAGACGGTGCAAAGTTCAGTGTTTCCTGAACGGAAGCAGAGGAGGAGGTCTGAAAAGGACAGATGAGTAGAAGGAGGAAGAAACAGATGATTAGATCTAAGAAAGGGGCAGACTCTCTCACCAGAAAACCTTCCGCCCCATTCCCTAGACCCTGCCAGAGCCCCATCTCTGTAAAACCAACACACCACTGAATCCACCTCTTCCTGGGGAAGGGGTGTTTCTCAAAGGGTGCTGCATGAAGCAATCGTTCTGCACGATGTTAAGAGTCGTACGTCAAATTCTCTTGGGACACACTGGGTTAAAAAAAAATTAAAAAAAAAAAAAGAGGGCTTCCCTCTTGGCGCAGTGGTTGAAAGTCCACCTGCCAATGCAGGGGACACGGGTTTGTGCCCTGGTCCAGGAAGATCCCACATGCCGTGGAGCAGCTAGGCCTGTGAGCCATGGCTGCTGAGCCTGCGTGTCCGGAGCCTGTGCTCCGCAATGAGAGAGGCCACAACAGTGAGAGGCCCGCGTACAGCAAAAAAAAAAAAAAAAAAAAAAATTAACCAGGGTCCATTACCCCAGAACTTCTCAGAATCCTCAATGCTTATGTGCATTGTGAACCTCTAGAAGGGGGATGTGATAAACAGTTTCCCAAACTTTTTTTTACCATGGGACCCTCTTCTGGGGAGAAAGTTTTGGGACCAGTTGCTCCAGTGCACACTTTGGAAAATACTGGGTTAAGACAAACTGCCTGTAAAACTGATTTATCAGTCATTAACATCTTAGTCTGAATTAGTGTGGAACTGATAAGATTTGCTGTCCACTCTCTTAACAGGACACAAACTGGCCTGATTCTCTGAAAGCTGTTTAACTCGCCACAGTCTAGGACTCTCTCCTTCCACAAGGCCAGAAGCACGTGGAGTGCTCACTGTAGGGGCTTTCCCTGGGTGGTTGAAGTGGGGAGGGAAGCTGTGGAAGGGGCATATGAACACCAACCCTTTAGGATGGGAATGGGTGGTGCATAGTTCTTGGACAATGCCTTGTGCACTGCACCAAGTACAAAAGTCTCAAAACACATCATATGGTGCCTGAGCTGAGAGGCTTACTCACAAATATTCTACAACAAATTGCAAATTCATACACCCTTATAATAATAATCTGTATTAGCAGATTATTCTTCCATACCCGGTACTAAAAATCATAAAAATTTCATTAAAAAATTTTATTTTGGCAAAGAATATATAAATATATGTATGTATGTGTATATATGCACACACACACTCACATATGCAGAAAAATGCACAAAACATCTGTATAAGCAACATCCAGATCAAGAATCAGAACATTGCTAGTAGCCTCAACACCCATTGCCCACTCAGCCTCCCGGATCACCTTGATTTTGTGATAATCATTTCCTGCTATTGTTTATTGTTCCACTGCTATACAACTTTCCCTAAGCAATATAATTTCAAACCTCACGGATTGGCCAGACATGTGTCTGGTTTCTATTCTTTAGCACTGTGTTAGTGAGGTTTGTTCATGTTGCTCCTCTGGGTACCAACAGTTCACTGCTCTTCCTTGCAGGGTAGAGTTATCACAATTTATTTATTTGTTCTACTGCTGATGGACATTGGGTGGTTTCCATTTTTTTGGCTCTCATAAATAATACTGTTGTGACCATCTGTGTACTTGTATCCAGGTGCACCTGCACACCTGGATTTAGATCCAGGAGTAGAATTTCTGAGTCAAAGATTATAATGTAGCTTCAATTTCACCAAATATTGCAAAACTGTGTTCTACAGAGGTTGTTTCAATTTACATCCCTGTCAGCAGTGTATGAGCCTTCCCATCCCTTCATACCTTCTTTAACACTTGGGTATTGTCAAGTTGTTTCAGTTTTGCCCGTGTGTCTATGTGTGTGTGTGTGTGTGTGTGTGTGTGTGTGCAGTAGTAGCAGTAGCTCATTGTGATCTTACTTTTGATTCCTCTGATAACAAATGAGGTTGAGCACCTTTTCATATACTTGCTGCTTATATTTTGTGCAGTGACTGAAGTGTTCATTTTTCTACTGAATTAACAATGCTCTTCTTGTAGGTTTGTAGGGGTCCTTGGTACATGATAAATAATAATTCTTGTCCATCACTCTGTGAACTTTCTCCTCACTCTCTTTGTGGTGTCTTGTAGTGAACTGAAGTTCCTCACTTTGAGATAGATGAGTTTATTCTTTTCCTCTATGGTTAGTACATTTTGAGTCTTGTTTGAAAAATCTTTTTTCCTTGAGGTCATGAAGAAGAATCTTCTATAGTTTAAAAGTTTTATAGTTTTGCCTTTAACATTTAAGTCTATTCAACCCAACAATGAGTTTTCTGAATGATATGATGTAGAGTCCAATTTCTTCTCCTTTTTCTCTTCCTCCACTTTTCTCTCTCTGTTCTGTATAGATTCCCAATAGTCCCACACTACTCATTGTCGGAGCCTCTGTAATATATCAAGTATCCATGTGTGTATGGCCCTGTTTCTTATTTTCCATTCTGTTTCATGGAAATGTAAGTTTTTGAAGGAAAGGGGGCTAGAGCTAAAGATAATTTTGAGACTGGAGCAATCAGTGGTCTCAGTGGGGATTTCTCAACCACTGGACAGCAGTGGGTCCATGAAAGGGGGAAAGGAGAAGGGGCTAATAGAAAAGAGATGTATTTACAAATTACAAAAGTTAAAAAAATAGAAGATACCACCCAGCTACAGCAAGGATTAGTGAAATAGGTATCTACACACTGATGATGAAAAATGGTTAAAGATTTTTGAAGAGAAATTTGTCTATATGTACTAATAACTTCTACTATTTGACTTAGTAATTTCATTTCTGGGTATCTGTCCTGAGGAAATAATAATACACACCAAAAGGAAAGATTTTCACATTGTTTATAAGAATAAAAAATTAAAAACCTCCTAAATGTCCAGTCAGGTTGGTGTTTAAGTAAAGTATGGTGCATCCATATAATGAAATATTATATAAAAACTAGAATAATGTTTGGGATGAGATTTTTTAAATATGGGGAAATGATTCTGCTATACTTCTAAGGGAAAAAAAAGGAGGCTGTCAAGTCATGTATACAATATAATCCCAAAGAAATAAAAGTGAAAATGGATGGATTACAGGTATTTTTTTCTGCTTCTACATTATTCTGCTTCTACATTATTCCCCTTCTCTTGCTTTATTGGATTGAAAAAAAAACCCTGACATATTACATATTCCTTGTAAGAATTTGAACCATAGAGGAATATGTGAAAAGTGTAAGAGTCATCACTCTCCAAAAGCACCCCCTCACCGCCGCCCCTGCTCAGTTAACCATGCTGACTGTTCCTTCCCTTGGAAGGAGTCTCAAACTCAAATGTCTCCAGGGGCCAAAGTAGGAAATGAAAGAAGGCTTGATATAGATGATAGACTGGTGTTGGACTGGGGAAACCTAGAGAATAAGAGCCCTGTTTACTCAGAATTCCACAATGATCCATTAAACACATTTATAGGCTGGATACAGCCCACTGACCACCACTTTCCAGTTGTGCACTCTTGCTCATGTATTATTTTTAAAAACAGTTATATTGAGATATAATTTACATACAATAAAGTTCGTCCCTTAAAAGTATCCAATTATGAGGTTTGTAGCATATTTACAGAGTTGAGCAACCATCATCATAATCTAATTTTGGAATATGTTCACCCCAAAAGAAACTTTGTACCCATTAATGGTCATTCCCCATGTCCCATCCCCAACTTTTCTAGGCAACCACTAATCTACTAATGTGTGTCCACAGACTTGCCTCTTCTGGACATTTCATATAAACAGAATCATACAACACGTAGCCTTTTGTATATGACCTTTTCATTTATTATAATGTTTTTGAGGTTCATCTATAGTTTAGCATGTATCCATAGTTCAATGCCAAATAATATTCCAATGCATGGATATACAGCATTTTATTTATCCATTCATCAATTAACAGAATATAGGTTGTTTCTACTTTGGGGGTATTATGAATAGTGTTATTATAAATATTTGTGTATAAGTTTTTTTGTGTGTGTAGAAATATGATTTCATTAGTTTTGTGTTAAGTACCTAGAGGTAGAAGTGCTAAACTGTTTTCCAAAGGGGCTGCATCATTTTACATTGCACCAGCAATATATGAGGGCTCCAGTTTTTCCACATGCTTCACAGCACTTGTTATTATCTGTCTTTTTTTTTTTTTTTTTTTTTTGCGGTACATGGGACTCTCACTGCTGTGGCCTCTCCCATTGCAGGGCACAGGCTCCGGAGGCGCAGGCTCAGTGGCCATGGCTCACGGGCCCAGCCGCTCCGCAGCACGTGGGATCTTCCCGGACTGGGGCACGAACCCGTGTCCCCTGCATCGCCAGGCGGACTCTCAACCACTGCGCCACCAGGGAAGCCCCTATCTGTCTTTTTAATTCCAGCCATCCTAGTGTGTGTGAAGTGGTATCTCATTGTGCTTTCAATTTGCATTTTCTTGATGACTAATGGTTTTGAGCATCTTTGCATGTGCTTATTAGCCATTTATATATTTCCTCTGGAGAAGTGTTTATTCATTCCTCTTTATGGCCAAAATATATTCCATTATATAGATATACCACTGACATTCATCAGTTCATGAACATTTGGGTTGTATTCACCTTTTGGCTATTATGGATAATGATGCTATAAATATTCATGCACAGGTATATTTGTGTGAACATATGTTTTCATTTCTCTTGGGTATATGCCTAGGTATGGAATTGCTGGATCATATGGTTACTCTGTGTTTAATAGATTGAGGAACTATCAGACTGTTTTCCAAAGCAGCTGTTCCATTTTACATTCCCACCAGCAGTGTATGAGCGTTCTGACTTCTCCACATCCTCACGTTGTTATTATTTGCCTTTTTGATTGTAGCCATCCTCGTTAGTGTGAAGTGGTATCTCACTGTGGTGCTGATCTGCATTTCCATGATGAATAATGATGTCAAGCAACTTTTCATGTGCTTATTGGTCATTTGTATATCTTCCTTGGAAAAATATCAATACAGGTCCTTGCCCATTTTTAAATTGGGTTATTTATCTTTTATCATTAAGTTGTAAGAGTTCTTTATGTACTGGATCCAAGTCCCGTATCAGATACATGATTTGCAAATATTTTTTCCCATTCTGTGGGTTGTTCTTTCACTTTCTTGGTGGTGTCCTTGAAGCATAGAAGTTTTAAAATTTGATGACATCCATTTATCTGTGTTTCTTTTGTTGCTTATGCTTTCATGGTCATATATAAAAATCCTTTGCCAAATTCAGGGTCATGAAGATTTACCCATGTTTTCTTCAAAGTTTTATAGTTTTAGCTCTTACATTTAGGTGTTTGACCCATTTTAAGTTAATTTATGTATGTGGTGTGAGGTAAGGGTTCAACTTCATTCTTTTGCATGTGGCTATTCAGTTGTCCCAACATCATTTGTGGAAAAGACTTCTTTCCCCATTGAATGGTCTTGTTGCCTCTGTTGAAAACTAACTGACCATAAGTGTAAGGGCTTATTTCTGGACTCTCAATTCTATTTCATTGATCTATATGTCTATCCTTATGTGAATACTACATTGTCTTGATTATTGCAGTGGTGTAGTACTTGGGATATTGAGAAGTGTGAATCATCCAACTTTGTTTACTTTTTTTTCAAGATTTTTTTGACTATTCTGGGTTCCTTGAATTTCCATATGAATTTTAGAATCAGCTTGTCAATTTCTGCAAAAAAGTCAGCAGGGATTTTGATAGCAATTGTGCTGAATTTGTACATTGCTTTGGGGAGTATTGTCATTTAAACAATATAAGTCCTTTGGTCCATGAACATGAGATGTCTTTCATCTTATTTAGCTCTTCTTTAATTAATTTCAACAGTATTTTGTAGTTTTCATCGTGTAAGCCTTAAACTTCTTTTGTTAAATTTATTCATAAATATTTTATTCCTTTTGATGCTACTGTAAATGGAATTTTTTTCTTATTTTCACTTTAAATTATTGATTGCTCGCAAATAGAAAACAATTGAATTTTGTATATTGGTCTTGTATGCTGCAATATTGCTTGTTTTTAGTTCCAATGATTTTTTGGTGAATTCCTTAGGATTTTCTATATACAAGGCCATGTCCTCTGTGAATAGCAATGGTTTTACTTATTGTTCTCCAATACGGATGTTTTTTCTTCCTTCTTGTCTAATTGTCCTGGCTAGAACCTCCAGTACAATGTTAGTAGAAGTGGCAAAAGCTGACATACTTATCTTGTTCCTGGATCTTAGGAGGAAGGCATGCAGTCTTTTCCCATTAAGTATGATGTTAACTGTGAATTTTTTGTAGATGCACTTTATCAGGTTGAGGAAGTTCCCTTCAGTTCCTGTTTTTTGAGTGTTTTTTAAACATTTTGTGAAATGCTTTCTTGTGTGTCTATTAGATGATCATGTATTTTTTTTGACCATGTATTTTTTTGTTCTTTATTCATATGGTGTATTACATTAATTGATTTTTGGATGTTAAACCAACCTTGCATACTTGGAATAAATTCTACCTCTTCATATTGTATAATGTCTTTTATGTGCTGCTGGATTTTGTTTGCTGGTATTTTGTTGAAAATATTTGTATCTATATTCATAAAAGATATTGATGTGTAGTTTTCTTATGACGTCTGGTTTTGGTATAATACTGGCCTCATACAATGAGTTGAGACAAGTTCTCTCCTTTTCTATTTTTTGGAAGAGTTTATGCAGGGTTGGTATTAATTTTTTAAATGTTTGCTATAATTCACCAGTGAAGCCATACGGGCCTGGGGTTTTCTTTGTAGGAAGTTTTTAAATTACTTTAAAACTACTTAGTAGGAAGTTTTAAAATTAATTTAAAATTAGTATTCACTCTCTTTTCTTGTGATCAGTCTATTCATTTGATTTGTTCTTGAGTCAGCTTTGGCAGTTTCTGTCTAAGGAATTTGTCCTTTTCATCTAAGTTATTTAATTGGTTGGTATACAATTGCTCATACTATTCCCTTTCATTCATTTTAATTTCTGTGAGGTTGGTATTGATGTTCCCTCTCTTATTTCTAATTTTAATAAATTGAGTCTTCTCCTTTTTCTTAGTCTGTTAGCTAAAGATTTGTCAATTTTCTTGTAGATTATGTATCACATTTATAACTGAATTATTATAAGAAGACATAAAAAGTGAAGGGTAATTCCTACAATGGGAGTGGGAGAACATCAAGGTGAATTCAAGCCTTTACTGTCCCATTCCTCCTAAATGCCAATACGGTTGATACCAAGTTTTTCATAACTCTTTCACCATCTCTGCCTGGAGTGGTGGTAAGGTGGAGCTTGGGTGTTGAGGAGCACTGAAGGGATCTGGTCCCTTGGTCATCACGTACCAGCAGTGATGGGCCATAAACTGTGGGCAGGGTTATGCCCCCGAGATAGAAGACACCATGGCCCCAAACCATTTGGTCTGATGTCATAACTCACCGATACTGTTTTTGCCGTGTTTCCAGTTCTTTACGTCTGTGATGCTTGAGAATGTGAATTTGGTCATCACAGGCCAACTTTGCTGTGAGAAAAGGACATGTGTGAGAAGAGCCTAGGGAAGCACATTAACAACATCCAGTATTCAGGTTTCCCTCAGACACCCTTCCTGAGCCAAATGCTTTATGTGTATCGTCTCATTTAAGCCTCAGAACACTCCCTCATTTTATAGCAAAGAAATGGGGGCATAGGGAGGTTGAATAGATTTGCCCTTGAACTTTACCCGAGGTCACAACCTAATGAGTGGATTTTCAACACAAGACTCAAATCCCATGCTGTTAGCTAACTCTCTTTATAAAAGACAAATCCAGTTCCTCCTCCTCCTGTCTGCTCACTCAGCAAGCCTAGGGGCTCTGGACCTCGGCGTTCTGAGAATCACATCCAGATACATAAGCCAGGCTTGGTTCTCATCGTGAATTACAGGAAGGCAGACCAATGATTCTCTGGCAGGCACAGTGTGCCCATCTCTGGCCTGCCTGTGGATTTCCACCTGGGGGCTCCCAGGACACTGCCTTTGCCAAGAATCGTGGGGCCCCTGGTGCAGAGCTGCTTTTCCACTTCAGAGGAAAGGCATTCCGTGATCTTTGGTGGATCTCTTCAAACCACTTCAGAGCAGTTCACTCCTGCATTTCTCATGCAGAGCAGAAATGGCAGCCACTGCGGGTTTCCATGTTGCCTGAGAGAATAGCAGGGACTCATGGCTCTTGTGTTTCTAAGTCCAGTTGGTTGCTGGAGAAAGGTGTGACTTAAGATTCAATATACAGATGCTGACACTGTCCAGTTTCCTGTGGTGGCTACACAGAGGAATGAGAATGGAGCTTATTGTAAAACAGCCTGTCATGTCCTAGAGTGTGGGCTTTAGAAGAGATGTTCTTGGGCTTGGGTTTGGACTAGGGCTGTGTCACTTAAAGCTGTGTGACCTTGAGTAAGCTGCCTTAGCTTCTTCCCATGTAAAATGGAGATAATAACGCTTATTTCTAGGGCCATGGTGGGGATTTAGTGAGAGACTGCAGCAAATCACTCCATACAGCGCTTAGGACCAGTAAGTGCCCAGTAAATGGGAACCATGGTTATCACTGTTGTCCTTATAATTATCATGGACCTGAGTGTCCTCTTCCTCCCTCTAAGCCAGACTTCAAAGGTGTCTCATATTTCATTTCAGGAGTGGGCAGGTGGCTAAGGGCATGGTTGGTCACACTTCTCAGGGCCTTTAGAGCAGGAGAGGTCAGATCAAGATTACCTTTTATACTATTATTTAGGGTAAAACCAGTGAACACAGTCAATGGAACCCCAACTGGCAGGATTCCAGAGCATCTCCTGGAAAGGGGGCCTCTGCAGTGAAGAGCTTCTCCAGCTCTCTGTGGTGAAGAGCCGGATTTTTAAAGCTTCCATTCCATCACAGACTGACATTTTTGTAAATAAGTGGGGAGGCTCGAGGCCACTGAAGGCAAGGTGAGAATTAAAGGTAACAACAGCTGTCATTGGCACATTCATCATCTCTTATCCACCTTAAAGAACCTGCCTATTTCTCAGGCACCTTGCTCTGAGGAGTTGTATCTCTTTAGCCTTACTGTATGAATAAGTCAGAGAACATGTAAAATTGCAACCTACCAAGTTTCAAATGGCATACAGCATCCTTCTTCCTGGCCCCACTGACTAACAGAACTTCTGGGAACATGGCAGGTGACAAAGCCTGGACTGACTACGGCAGAGTTCAGGGGGACAGATTCCAAAAGACTGATATGAGTCTTTCACATAGATGCTTGGAATCCCTGGGACCACAGTGACCCACTGATCTTCCTCTTTGGGCCCCAGTTCCAAGCCTGGGACTGAAGCTGCCTCAGGCAGAGGTGCAATGGGCCAGAGAGCTCTGTGAGGCTCAGAAGTGTTGGGTGCTGGTCTGCAATGAGGTGAGAACAGAGGTTGAGTGCACAGGTTTACAGACTTAGAGTAACTTGCCAAAATACAGCTGACTGTTGCATCTGATAATAAAAACAGGGCTTGTATTTTGAATGGCTTTGGTTTTTTGTTTTTTGGGGTTTTTTTTTTGTGGTACGCGGGCCTCTCACTGTTGTGGCCTCTCCTGTTGTGGAGCACAGGCTCTGGATGCGCAGGCTCAGCGGCCATGGCTCACGGGCCCAGCCGCTCCATGGCATGCGGGATCTTCCCGGACCGGGCACGAACCTGTGTCCCCTGCATCAGCAGGCGGACTCTCAACCACTGCGCCACCAGGGAAGCTCCTGGTTTTTTATTTCATTTTTCTAGTAGTCAATTTTTATTGTATTTTACAAAAATGTCAGTCACCACAGAGACAGCCCTCTGACTTCTATGGTCACCCCAGGTGCAGTGGTGAAATATTAGGTTCCAGAGGTTTCTATGTGGTGGGTGATTGAATTGCTTGTGGGCTGGCCGCCCTCATTTCCACGTTGCCCAAAGAGTTGGTTGTCGTGCCATGTGGTGGTCCAAGGATGGCCACAAATTCTTTGACATTCCTTCTATTGAGAGGAGGTCTATGTTCCCCTTGAGTCTGGGTGGGCTCTGTGACTGCTTGGACCAATAGAACGTGGTAGAAGTTACACTGGGCCAGTTTCCAGGGCCAGGCTTGAAGAAACTGGCAGCTTCCATTTTCTCTCTCTTGCTTTTCGAAGCCAGCCACCACAAAAAGAAGTGCAACTACCCTGAGACCACCAAGCTGTGAGAAGCCCAGGCTCTACGGGGAAGTCTTAAAAATGAGATGCCATATGGAGAGGGAGAGACCACGGAGCCCTGAAAGCATGCGAGAGGAGAACCATCTTAGAAGCAAATCCTCTAGTCCTTCCCCTCTCAGCGGATGCCCCATGGCTCACAGAGGGACCACCCAGATGAGCCTTTCCCAAATTCCTGACCCCTAAGATCATGAGCAAAATGAAGTGGCTGTTTAAAGCCACTAAGAGTGCTACACAGCAACTGATAAGTGGAACATACTGGGTGGCTTCCATGTGCCCCTCCAGATCCACCCTTCACCTGTCCTGTCCCTGAAGGTCCCTGATCAATGCATCAATGGGCTTCATGTTCGGTTCAGCCACTGGGAACCCTGACCAGAGACTGGAGGGTAAGAGACAGTGAGGAGAGGACACTTCTTCCCCAGCCTCTCTCTGTAGTATCTCCCCAGGCTGTCTGCATCTCTACTGAGGACCAGAGCTCCTCCTAAGGCAGCTCTGGCTCCAGGACACTTCCCTTTTGGATTATTCTCACATTCTTTCCCTTCCCCCACCCCACCAGGACTAGCAGTTCTAATGGCCCTGCACATTGGCCTACACCTTCTAAATATCCCAACTGGAAGGTGCCATATGCTTTTTTGTTGGAAAGAGATTCAGGGTCCGTGGGAAGAAGGACTACACATCTGAGACTGTGGGTCGGGGCGGAGCAGGAGGGAGATGTGGAGCTCGTGTTTCTACAATCCTGGTAAAAGAGAAGTGCCCTGTCTGCAACCTTTCCCATGCTGGCCACCGTAAGACAGAGTGACTTTTGTGATCTTCTTCCTTGCCATGAAGACAGGGGATAAAAATCCTTCCTGCCCCAATCCTTTAGTTCAGAAATAATCTTGGAATTTTGTTTCTTTTTTTTTTTTTTGAATTTTGTTTCTTAAGTTAAATTCCATGTCAGAAGCAATGGGATGTGGCCTGACAGTTTTAAGAACACTGGGTAGAGAAGAACTTTTCCTCCTGTGTCTTGGTTTTCTTAGCTAAAATAGAGGGGGTACTAATCATTCTCATCTTATCTACCCTGCCGAAGTTCTGTGAAGAGCAAATGAACTAGTGATAGGAAATGTATCGTCAGCTAGGAGGTGTTAAACGGTGGCACTGGAGGAAGCAGCTGTCCCCCTGCTCGTTATTCTAGTGGATGCACTAGATCATTTCAGGTTTCAAGAGTGAGCAAGCTGAAGGGTCATGACTAAGGTAAGGCAGGATTTTGCCAAGGCATGGATTTGACTCACACACGCTAAGAGGCTGGTGTGCAAGGGGGGCGTCATTCAGAGGGAAGGAGGCCTTAGGTGACCCCCGCCATCTGCTCCTCTCTCCTCCTCCTCCAACCAGGCCAGCTGCGTGTCTCTTACCAAGAATGGCCTCCTGAGGAAGTGCCAGATTGGGGTTTGCACATTTGAGGGTCTTGCTTAAGAGGGTATATTTTAGGTTCTTTTCTCCTTCAGCAAAAAGTGGGACTTCAAGTTTAATGACTGGTGACCGTCGAACACCAGGCCTGCCCACGGTTCCTCTGAGCTGGCACTCAGGCACTCCTGGTCAACCCCTTCCTTTTCCTGGCCTGCATGGGGTCCCTGGAGCCCAAGCCCTACTGTGACCTGACAGAGATGAGAGCTGAGAACTCAGCTGAAGAAACTGCCCATCCAGAGGCACGTCCCAGGGGTACGTGTTACTAGGGACCCCAGTTACCCTCTGGCAAAAAGGGGGTCATAATCTTCTCCTGAAGGACTTTATAGCAGAGAGGGGACATGGCTGGATGGAGCCTGGGGCCTCTCACTTCCCCCTCTGAACCTGGGGCTTGTTAGTACCTTGAGGAAGGTCAGGCCTCCTACAGGTGCATCGAGGCACGAAGCAGGTGCTCAACCACGGAGAGCATGGTTATTATTCCCATGGATACAGTTCTTCAAGGAAGGAGTGCCTGCAAACTCTCTCATTCCCCGGAAGCCCAGGGAGTGGAAGGGGCCTGAGCCGCTCACCTCGTCCATCTCTCAGGACAATCTCGCTCTCGCCCGAGATCCAGCGGTAGCAGGGGAACTCAATGTAATCCCCGCAGGGTGTCTTCAGCGTGATGTACTTCAGGTACCAGTCGTCATGGAACCAGTACTTGCGCTTCTCGATTCTGATCAGCTGGATGTCGCCCAGTTCGTCATCAACTACCACATTGTAAGAATCAATCTGAGAAGGACAAAAGGCAAGTCAGACCATCTGGGAGCTCCTGAGCCTCTGAATCACCCTCAATCCATTTAGCTGAGATGTCTGCCAAATGCCTGCCCTTGGCACGGCTCTGCTGCGCCCTGGGTGACAGAGATGGCCAATTCCCCAGCTCTACCCTTAGGAGATGGATGTCTAGTGAGCAAGGGATGGTGCTGCTCAGAGAGAGACATTCTGCTGTCTGCGCACAGCCCAGTGCCAGCCCAGGCTCGGTGAGGGCCTCTGCAGCTGCCCCCACTCACAACAAGGGCAGCAAGGCTGCAGGCCCTGCTACCTTACAGGGCTAGATGGACAAACTGGCCCTCGCACACAAGGGCAGCCCTTTACAGCTTGCAGAGGTCTTGCTGATGTTGCTACAGATCCCACAACAACTTTGGGAGGAGTGGGGAGTTATGACCTGTGTCTCAGATGAAGCCAGTGAGTTTCAGTAAGCCCCACTTCTACTACTAATTGGCAGAGCTGGAATTCCAATCCAGGCCTTTCCATATTTCTCTCATTCTCAGTGGGGCAAATAACTGAGTGCAAATGGGGAGGCTCAGATAAAAGTGAAATCACACAGATTCAAGCTGTCCTGGGGCCTCTGCAGGTCACTGAGCCACAGTGATGCCAAGAAAATCAGATAAGCAGTTTCCACTATATCCAAGGCACAGTGGTGGATTGAGGCTGGCCTTGCTACCTCAGGCCATGTGCAGCACTGCTCCCCAGGCTGCTGCCAGGCTCCTGACCCCAGGAGATGGGCTGGCACAGTGGCAGTGCAGGGCAGCCCCTCCATGGCTGCTGCATGATCTGCGTATGTGCAGCTCTGGATGGCAGATGGGAAGGAAGGGTGGGGGCTCAAGCATTGCATCCAGCGTTCCAAAGACCAGTAGGTTTGGGGAGCCCCAGACTCAATGCCCTCTGAGGCACTTTCTAAGCCAGATTTCACCCATCTTTGAATTTTTTCCTCGGTGGCAGGCTTAGAGTTCTCAGTGTGATGGTGAAGTAAGTGGAGGGGAAGGGTTTTCATCTCACACATGACCCCATGCATCCCCATTTCCATCCTTCTCCCTCCAAATGCCAGGAGACACCTAGGAGGACTTCTTAAAGGGAGTGGGAAGTTGAACATTTTCAGCAAACCCCTTGGCTCTGAGCACAGTGAGCAGCTCGCATGTCCTGACTGCCTCAGATGCCAGATGCTTGTGGTCAGAAAGGGAAGTCTTTTCCTAGTGCCCGGTGGTCTGGGCCTGGGTCCTCAGTTAGAAACACTTTCTGGGGACAGAGGAGCCAGCCCGTGTGCTGGGTCCCCAACAGGTGTGCCAGCACATCTGTCCTGCCAGATGCCCATCCTGCAGGTCAAAGAACCCTCCTGCCCCACAGCGTGTCTTATGGGATACCAGGGGCCACAGGCGAGGTCACAGAGAGCATTACCCCCCAGGGCCTTGGGACCTCAGGCAGAGGGGCCTGTCTGTACCTCAGGGCGCCGATCTATGGGGAGAAGGTGGCAGGCCCCGGATAGAGTTGGGAGAGGAGTCCCAGTGAGAGGCTGGATGGCCTGAGGAGCTGGGAGGAGGGAGAGGAAAGGAAGGACACAGCTCTTGTTGGGTGGCTTCCCAAGGGTGGGGAGAGAAGGGAGGCCCCTGAGCTGAGGCATCAGTGGGCCAGGGCAGGAAGGTTTTGATGGAGCAAGGGGCTCAACGTCCACCTGGAGAAGTAGAGTGGGGACTGGTGGCTTAAGACTGGACGTTTGCAGGGCCCACCCCTTTCCAAGTCCCACCTGCCACGAGGATCTGCAGAGACCATGGCCCTCCTGTGGGGTCAAGACAGAGATTCCCACTGAAGACTGGAGGGAGGGCAGTGAGGCGCAGAGGGTGAGGTGAGCCTGAGTGTCAGGGAAGCTCAGAAAGCCTCAGGGGCCTTGAGTTCACATCCCAGCTCCAAAGTAACTTACCATGGGCCAGGGCAAACTGTTTCACTCTCTGAGGCTATGTTTCTTCATCTATCAAGGGGAGATCATGCTTAGCTCGCAGGGCCATTGAGAAATCCAAATGACATGATGCCTGAGTGGGCTCCTTTCTCCAGAGGCACAGGCCACCAGCTGCTGTGTGTATCAGAACCACCTGGTCCTCCCTCCTTGACTCCTAGGGGGTCAGCAAGTCCCACACTGCCTGCGAGCGGCTCTGAGCTAGCATGGGCCCCTGCGCTGAGGTCCATGCTTGACTACATGCACAACATTGAGTAGTCAGAAGTAGAGATGGGAGGAAGAAATTGAGCCCATGAGCAGAAGCAACTTGGCTCAAAACGTGAAGGGAATTCCCGTGAGGATGGAGCAGGGGCCTTGAGGCCAAGTGAGAACTGGAGGCATTTCTGTTGCTGGCAGTGCAGGCCGAGCAAAGGGAAGTCAGTGTGTGTTGAGGCCTGAGCCCGGGCTTGGGGTGGCTGCTCCAAGGGAAGTGGCTTTCCTGTGGCTCCGAGGGGCTACAGGAGGCTGCAGGTGTCTGGGAGGTTGATGCCAGGAAGGCTGAGGCGAAGGGGGAGAGAGGACGGCCATCTAAAGTAACAGGTGCCATAAGCATCTGAGGTGGACAACTCTCATGGGAGGGGGAGCCTTGGATCACAAAGGGAAGGGAGATGGGGCCCAGGGAGGCTCTCCAGGGTGATTCTCAGAGGGAGGGCCAGATGTCCAGCTGCGGGTGGGGATTGATAAGGAAGAGACGGAGTAGCTTCTCCGAGAGAAGGGAGAGCAGGGTCACCCTGGGCACACCTGTGGTGCAGTCACAGGAGAATGGGCCCTCCAGGTCACCCTTTCCCAATGACCCACAGGCACCTGGCAGAGGGCCCTGGAGTTGCACCCGGATGAAATCACTGGACAGACCTATAGGGACTCAGTAGGCCATCTGACAGGGTCTTGCAATGGGAGACGACTGCCAGTCTGGCTTGTCTCTGGCTGGCCCTGGCTTCAGGCCCGGTGCTACAGGAGGTGAACCAGGGCCCGAGTTCAGTCCCACCTAACTCAGGCAGTCTCAGGGACAAAGTCTGGTGACACTGACACTGGCATCCAAGGGAGCCACTGCTGGAGAGTCACAGGGGATAGAGAGGGGCCTCGAGGAAGATCTCAGGGTCCTGTGTGTCAAACAGCAAAGTCAGGTCTTAGGAAGATACAAAGAGCTACAGGGTGTGACGACCTTCCTTCCTCCTCTCCCTGGGCCAGTACACTGGGTGGATACTGTGTTTGTTGACTAATTTGCCTTGACACGTTAATATCACATGTCCATTCTGCACAGTGTACAGTATCAACAGTGGATGGCACAGCGCATAACAGGCCCTCAATAAATAGAGTACATGTGCATGGCCGAGTGGATGATTATCTCATTTTACAGTTGGAAACTGAGGCTCAGAGAGGTCAGGCAGCTACCATGCTAGTGAGTAACTGGTGGCCCCACGATTAGAACCCACACCTGTGTGATGGCCCAACCTGGGTTCCTCTGTTTCCCATGGCCACATCGTGGGAAAAGCCTTGGCCTGGGAGTCAGGTGACCTGGCTTTGAGCCCTGGTTCGAGCCCTCCATGGAGTATGAAGGGGCAATGTGGGGTGGGGTGGAGGACAAGGAAAAGCTTCCTACAAGGTGGCATCTGAGGCAGCTCTTGGGAGTTGGTAAGATTTCAGAGGTGAGTTGAATGGAGAAGAAGGGGAATGGGCAGGGCACTGTGAATGTAGAGAAAGGAGGTGGGGAATTCGCATGTGAGAGGAGGAGGCTGGAGCATGGAGTTCTCGGGGCAGAGGTGGTGGGTGCAGTGGTCAGACACTGGAAAGAGACATGGAGCCTGGGAAACGTGATATTCACCAGTCCTTTCTCAGAAGGGCCAGTTGGCTGATTTCACCCGTTGCTCTCAATCCTCTATTGGAGACACAGCTTTAAGGCTTTTGAATATTTCAGCAAATTGTTAGCTGGCCAGTTTTTTGCTTGATCTTTTTTTTTTTTAATTAATTAATTTATTTATTTTTGGCTGAGTTGGGTCTTCATTGCTCTGCACGGGCTTTCTCTAGTTGTGGCGAGCAGGGGCTACTCTTTGTTGCGGTGCACGGGCTTCTCACTGTGGTGGCTGCTCTTGTTGCAGAGCAAGGGCTCTAGGTGCACAGGCTTCAGTAGTTGTGGCATGCGGGCTCAGGAATTGTAGTGCACGGGCTTAGTTGCTCCGCGGCATGTGGGATCTTCCCGGACCAGGGCTCGAACCCGTGTCCCCTGCATTGGCAGGCAGATTCTTAACCACTGCACCACCAGGGAAGCCCTGCTTGATCTTTATATCAGCATTTAAAGAAAGGTTTCATTTGTTTCTGTCCCAGATCCCTGCTAGAGCAAGGACAGAGAAGAGTCATGATGTGGTCCAGCCTGGACTGCCTGTCTTGGAGGGAGCTAGTGAGGGGCTGGTGAGTGGTGGGAGGGGAGAGGAGGGGGCTGTGGAGTAGAGACAGAGGGAGATGATTAAGGGGTGGAGAAGGGAGAGGCTGGGGCAGAGAGAGGGAGAAAAGGGGCAGTGGTTAGGGAGACTGAGGGGGCAAAGAATGGGGGAGCTGGGGGAATCTAGGAGACAGCAGAAGGGAGAAACTGGAGCAGAAAAGAAGAGAGAAATGAGGGACATGGGGAATTGTGGGGAATAGGGAGCAGAGGAAGGAAGAGAAGGAGGAAGAAGAGGCAGAATGTAGGGAAGAGATGGGACAGAGAGGGAAGGTGGGGGATAGAGAGACTGAGGGTCAGAAGGAAATATTTACTCTTCAGTACTACATTATCATTTCTGAGAAGGCGGTATTCTAGAATACGTTCTTCATGAATATACTGTAAGAATATTCACTGAAAATATTTAAGAAGTATAGTTGTAAGACTTGTTCACACGTACTGAGTACATTCAAGGATGATATGCTAAGCATCACCCTACTGCCTTTCGCTTTCCTAAAAGTGCTGCCAGGGAATGAAAAAGGGTCAGGTAAGATTTCCCAGAAATCTTCGGATCTGTGAAAGTTATGCCATCGGGATTTGAATTACTTTAAATTGACAGAGCCAAAGAAACAAATCAATTTGCTAAATTTGGGCTACGTCTCTGGGCTATGTGGGTCCACCACCTGGGCTTTCCCAGCAGATGGCGTGACGGTTGACAGGACAATCTCACCTGCGAAGGACTCCAGTTCCCAGTCCTGTCCTGAATCACTTGGCAGAACTCTGATGAGAATAACCAGGGATCTGTGACTCAATTTATTGAGAAAAAAAATCAGTCCCATCCATTATAGGACTGAATTTTGCATGGGAGAATGTGGTATTGACCTGCCAATGACCTGGAAATGAACTGGTTGCCCAGAAAAAGTCTTTATTGTTGTTACTGTAACTGTTATTATCTATAATGATTGTAACACTTTTCGGGTAAAATGGGTTAGCCTTATCTTCTCTGCAAGTATTTCCTCTAAGATTTCTCCTTCGCCTTTACCGAAATGGGACGGATTGTCCTTAAGAGACATTGGCTGGAGATTGAGGAAGTAGTTCTGGGCTGTGCAAGACCAAGTGTGGAGTAACTTTGCATAAGCAGGAACTTTCTCGAAAGATGATTTTTTTCAAAGAGCCTTTTGGAGCCAGCGATTCCCCTTCAGTGCCCCTCCTGACCTGCCCCCTCTCACCACAATGGAAATGGGACATGCAAATCTCTCCTGAAATTTGCTGCTGGGACTCTCACTGAAGAGTTTAATCATAATGTCATTTGAATGAATTCTCAGGGTGGGGAAATAATGAACAGAGGGATGCTTTCAGCCCTCTTCCAACGACCCTTTTATGGTCACACCCCCGTACCTCCCCTCTGAGAAGCCACACCCGGCTGCTTATGCTGCACACTGATGTATGTCGTGTGTGGAGGAGAACAGACCCACTGCCGACCACTTATAAAGGCAGAGAAGTCTGTAACCTGTTCTCCTCCCATAAGTGTTGGGGGGAATCCATGAAATAATGGAAACAATTATTTCTGATGGTGCTTCAGAATGGCCGAGGGTGTCATTATCCCAAATGGATGACTCATTAGCCCTCCTGCACCACCATCCTCTGGGCCAGTTCCCTGGTTGGGGAAACCAAACAATAGGAGGTAGTTCTTATACTCAACACCTAACTCTTCTAGAAGGGTACTCTAGCCACATTAATATGACGAACTTGGCTAAGTGTCGGATGGGCTTATAGCGAGGTTCTGAGGCTCCTGGGTAGGAATCAAGCTCACTTTGAGTTTGGAATCTAGAAAAGGAGTGGGCTATTATTTGCTTACTTTAGGCTCTGCAGACCTAAAACACGCTTCATGAATACTATCCAAGAAGTATTTGGTTGAACCATACAAAATTGCCAGTTTTATTTGTCAAAAATAGTCAACTATGAGCAATTCCTTATGGTTCAACCAAATAATGAAGAGATAAAAAGACAGCTTTGTGAAATCTAGGTCTTTTTGGTCCAGTTCAGAAGCCGGGGGTGGCAGAAGGGAACAGATATTTCCTGGGCACCTGTACTGTGTTGGAGCTGTCAAAATAGTCACTTCATGAGCACTTAAGTAATGAGCACTTAATAAGCCCAGTGGACTGGGCACATCACACCAAACACTTGGCGAGGATCGCCACCTGCTGTGCTCACAGAGGAAGCTACTGGCTGGAATTCACGGCCAGGTCAGCATGGGGAGCCCACTTCGGAATGAATCCTCACACAGCGCCTGGCACCACAGACTAGACGTGCAATCAACACGGGCTCCCTTTGCTCCCTGAACTCTCAGGCTCCAGGGTCTCTGGTGAGGAGGGGAGAGGGGAAGCCCTCCTCCCTCTTCCTCTTCTGAGCCCTCACGGTGGAAGTGTTCCCTGGTGTACACTCTGCTGGGAGCCAGCGACGACCTCCAGGTTTGCAAAAGGCTTCTCCTGGCCTGGGTCTCCCGTTCCTTCCCTCTGCATTCCTCTGGGGACCTCTCCTGAGAATGTGAGCTGCCCAGGTGTGGAGACATAAGCTAGTGCCACTCTGGGCCACCGGCTCGAACTCCTAGACCAGCCTGAAGCCAACACTTGTACTTTACATCTGGGGAAACTGAGGCCCAGAGAGGGGGCAGAGTGAGCTAGTGGTCAGGCCCGGATGGAACTCAGGCCACTGGACATCCAGCCCTGCGCGTTCTCCCCACAGCCGAGGTGCCATCTGTGGAGCCCTAGGAAGTGGGGCCCAAGTAATGGTGGTCACAGCGCTTGCCCAGTTAAGTGGCCTCTCAGAGCCCCTCGCCCCCGAACTTGGGTCCCAGCCGCCCCGACGTCCGCACCCTGTCCCGGCCACCCCAGCCCGTCAGGGCCGGGCGTCCTCACCGCGCCGCGCTCAAAGTCGTTGTAGAAGGGCTTGTCCAGCAGGTGCTTCTCGCTGCAGCCCGCTGAGCCCACGAGGCTGAGGTAGATGTAGTCGTCGGTGCCCGCGAACCACTGGCTGCCGGTGGCCACGGTGACGGTGTAGGAGGGCATGGTGGCGCGCAGCGAGGGCCGCGGGGCGCGGGCGCAGCGAGCACTGGGAGCCTTGGCGCGCCGGTCCGCGGGCCTCCGCCCCTCGCCCACCCCGCGCGGCAGCTTCCTGCCTCTGAGCGTCCGGGGCCCCTGCCGCCCCCCTCCCCCTCCTGCCCGCCCTGCCCCCGGCCCCGCCCTCCCGGAGCTCTGACCTCGCCGGACCCGCCTCGGACTAGGTAAGCGCACCCGTTCCTGCACCTCACCTCCTCCACTTGGCCTCTGTTTTGGCAGTCAGGGGACTGGGGCCACCTCAGCTGCTATCCCCTCCTCCCTCCCTCTATTCCTTCTCTCACTCAGTTTCTCATTCATTGTTTTCACTCTTCACCCTTCCCTCTTGCCTCGGCTTCCCTCACTGCCAGGCCCTTGTGAGCCATTAGGGTTGGACTCCAGGGACGCCTAGAAAACCCCACACAGTCCCTGCTCTCACCAAGTCCCCAGGGTTAGAGGGAGGCCGCGCGACTGGGGCACTTAGCCATGCTGTGATTACTGAGAGCAGGGGTGCTCTGGGAGTCTACAGCGGGAAGAGGAGCCCACCTGGGGAGTCAGGAAAGCTTTTGGAGGGGTGACACCTGAACTGGTACTGTGGAGCGCAGAAACTTCCGTGGGCATTGGCTTCTTCCACAGGCTTGGCTGAATGTCACTCTGCGCCGGGTACAGGTGGGCACTGAGGTGAGTCAGGTGCCAGCCACGCTCAGGCCTGGAGATTGTCAGTGTGTAGTGGGAGGAGGGCAGCCAGAGAGAGGGAGGCCAGGATAAGAAAACCCGAATCTGGACACCTAAGGGGTTGTCTGGAGGAGGTTGGTGCGCTCAGAGGCGAGGGGTTTCAGAACTCGAGGGCAGGGAGGCTGGGCGTGTGATGGGAAAGGGGGTAGACTTGTTTGGAGATGGCTTCTGGGAATGGACCCATGGCTGGAAGTCCTAGGAAAGAAGATGAGGGCTCCACAGCAAGGATGTTCCATGAGTTAGAGGTGGTACTTGGAAAACCCGCTGCCTGGCAGAGTAATTGGTTGGCTATCATTTACTTTTAATTAATTAATATTTTAATTTATTTAAAAAATTTTTATCAGCTTTCTAACTGATGATGGGCGAGGCTTGGAAGGCATGGTAGTAAAAGGCTTTGGACACTAGAAGGAAGCTTCCTGTGGGTGGTAAGCTTTCCAACTGCTGTGACCTGATCTCAGAAGTCTTCTGTATTCCCCTACACGTCCTCTGTACCCAGCTTCAGAACTGGGTCTGACTGTGGTACACATTCAGTAATGAGTTGAAATAAATTTAAAAATAAGTTCATTCCACATGAGGTGGTGGGTACATCAAGTCACCTGTTCTGCACACTCACTTTTGGGGACGGGCAAAGAGGCAGGCTCAAGGCAGTCTCCCCATTTCTGGGAGCCTGGGCTCCATCTGGTGGCAAGTCCCACTTTCTCCTCTGCCTGGCAGGACCACCACTCTGGACAGAGAGAGAGTGCATACCTGCCTCTCTACAGGTGGGAGATGAGGGCAGATTTCAGTGGGACTGGCTTTATTTATCAAAGGACAAACACCAGAGGGATTCTCTGGGAATCAAATTGTAAGACATGAAAGACTCTGGCCACAGCTGAGATAGGGTGGATGAAGATAGCACAAAAGTGGGATCCAACCCCTGACAGGCAAAATATATGTTCCAGGAAACCCTGGAGAAGGTGTGAAGGATGGCTATGGAATTGTTCTTCAAATCTAAGAGTAATAGGGCTATTGTTTTGCTAAAAAAAGGAAATACAATATATTTTTTGATGAAAGTAATGAACTATCTTTGTAGAAAATAAAGAAAAGTTTGATACACAAATAAAACTCATAATATGCAGAAAAAACAATTAGTAAACATTTACTAATTACATTAGACATTTTTACATTAAGAGCACATTGTAAGTGCAATTTCCTGTTTTATTTCCATTTTCTTTAATATTATAACATATATTTTCCTATGTAATTTCACGTTTTAAGTATTTCACTGACTGTGTAATATTTAATTGTATGGATATACCACCATGTCCTTAATTAGTCCACTATTATTGGGCATTTAGGTTGCTTTCCCTCATAAATAATGCTACAGTACATATTTTGTGCTTAAAACATTAAAAATTTTTTTCTTAATATAGGAACTTAGAAACGGGCCAAAGCGTATGAACATTTTAAGACCTTTTTAACATATTAAGCTACTTCCCCAAGCACTGAGTTAATTTATACTCATGCCATTTACTCTCATGCAGAACATGGAATGTTTGTTTCATAGAAACTTTGCCACCTTGGGATAGTTTCCAAAATATCTCCGACTTGTTCTCACTGCTCTGCCCTGGCTCAGGCTTTCAACACCTCCTGTATGGGTTGTAGTGACTGCTTCCTACCTAATCTCTTTACCTCTAGTCTAACTCCCATCCCCCACCAGTTCCCCAATTATCTAGCTAGAATTATTTCTCTTTAACATTGGTGGGATCATCTACTGCCTTAAAGTCCATCATTGCATGCTTTTCATTCTTTCTTTCCTCCATTCCTCCCTCCCTCCCTAACTCCCTTCCTTCCTTCCCTCCTTTTTTACAGCTTTATTGAGATGTAATTAGCATGACATACAATTCACTCATTTAAAGCATACAAGTCAGTGGTGTTTAGCAATATTCAGAGAGTTCTGAGACCATCACCACAATCAATTTCAGAATATTTTTATCATTCCATTAGTAGTCACTTCCCATTGCCCTCCTCATCTTTCCAGTCAGGGTAAACACACGTATTTTCTGCTTTATAGATTTGCCTATTCTGGACATTTCATATGAGTGGAATCATACAGTATGTGCCATTTTGTGACTGACTTCTTTCACTTAGTATCATTTTTTCTCCCCAGATTCATCCATAGTGCAGCAAGTATCAGTACTTTATTCGATTTTGTTGCTGAATAATAATCAATTTTATGGATACACTACATTGTGCTTATCCATTCATCAGATGATGGAAGTTTGAATTGGGGCTATAATGAATAATGATGTTATGAATATTCATGTATAAACTTTTGTGTATACATATGTTTTCAGTTCTCTTGGGGAGATAACTAGGAGGAGAACTGCTGGATCATATGGTAACTCTATGTTTTTAGCATTTTGAGGAAATGTCATATTGTTTTCCAAAGTGGCTGTACCATTTTACATTTTCATCAGCAATATATGATTCCATTTTATCCATATCCTCGCCAACACATTGTACTCTTTGTGAAGGGGTATCTCATTGTAGTTTTGATTTGCACTTTTCTAATGGCTAATGATGTTGAGTATCTTATCTCATGCTATTGGCCAATAATATATCTTCTTTTGAGAAATGTATATTCAGATCTTTGACCCATTAAAAAATTTAGCTTATTTATCTTTTCATCATTGAGTTGTATGTCTTCATACTTCCTGATAAGGGGCTGGATATTTTGTTGCTTTGGTGGGTTGTTTTTTCACTTTTTTATGGTTATATTTGAAGCACAAAATTTTTTAATTTTGAGCAAGCCCAATATATATATATATTTTTTTCTTTTGTTGCTTGTGATTTTTGTACCATATCTAAGAGACTGTTGCCTATGCTAAAGTCACAAAATTTTACTCCTATGTTTTATTCTAAGAAATTTGTCATTTGAGTCTTCATTTAGACCTATGATCCATTCTGCTAATTTTTATGTATGGTGTGATATGGGGATACAAATCCATTCTTTTGCATGTGAATATCCAGTTGTCCTGAAACCATTTGTTAAAAAGAAGATTCTTTCTCCATTGAATTGTCTTGGCATCTTGGTAAAAAGTGAATTCACCATAAATGTAAGGGTTTATTTCTGGACTTTCAATTTTATTCCATTGACCAATATGTGTATCTTTGGTCAGTTCCACACTGTCTTGATTACTGTAACTTTATAGTCAGTTTTGAATTGGGAAGTGTGAATCTGCCCTTGTTCTTTATTTTTCAAGAATGTTTTGGCTATTTTGTGTTATTGCATTTTCATATAAATTATAGGATCAACTTGTCAATTTCTGCAAAAAATAAAAGCAAGCTGGGATTTTGATAGGGATTGCACTGAAGCTGTAGATCAACATGGGGAATATTGTTATCTTAATAATATTAAGTCCTCTAAACAAGGAACTGGGATATAATTCAATTTATCTAAATCTTTTCTAATTTACTTTGTTTTGTAGTTTTCATTGCACTTTACTTTGTTAAATTTATTCCTGAATATTTTGTACATTTTTTGAAGAAAGCTATACATATGTATATATGTTTTTTGATCTCTCCAACTTTATTAGGGTATAACTGACAAATAAAAATGGTGTATATTTGAGGTGTGCAACATCAGGTTCTGATGTATAAATACATTGTGACATGCTTACTGCAATTAAGCAAGTTAACACATACATTACTTCACATAGTTACCTTTTTTTTTTTTTTTTTTGGCTTGGCAAGAACACTTAAGATCTACTCTATTAGCAAATTTCAAGTATACAAAACAGTATTATTAACTATAGTCATCATGCTGTACATTAGATGCCCAGAACTTGTTCATCTTGTAACTGAAAATTTGTACCCTTTGACCAACCTGTCCTGATTTTCCCTACCTCCGCCCCTGGTAACCACTGCTCTACCCTATGGCTTTGAGTTTGACTTTTTAAGATTCCACATAGAAGTGAGATCGTTCAGTATTTGCTTTCTGTGTCTGGATTATTTTACTTAGCATGATGTCCTCCAGTTTCATCCATGTTGTCACAACTGGCAGGATTTCCTTTTTTATGGCTGAATAGTATTCCATTTTGTGTGTGTGTGTGTGTGTGTGTGTGTATACACACACACATATACATATATACACATATATATGTATACATATATACATCACATATATATCACATTTTCTTCATTCATTCATCAAAACTTAGGTTGTTTCCATATCTTGCTATTGTGAACAATGCTTCAGTGAACATCGGAGTGCATATCTCTTCAAGATCCTGATTTCATTTCCTTTGGATATATGCACAGAGGTGGGATTGCTGGATCATATGGTAGTTCTATTTTTAATTTTTTGAGGAACCGCCATACTGTTTTCCATAGTTGCTACACCAATTTACATACCAGCAACGTACAAGAGTTCCCTTTACTCCACATCCTGACCAATGCTTGTTATCCCTTGTCTTTTTGTTAATAATCCTAACAAGTGTGAGGTGGTATCTCACTGTGGTTTTGATTTGCATTTCTCTGATCATTAGTGATGTTGAGCACCTTTTCATGTACCTGTTGGCCATTTGCTCACCTTCTTTGGAAAAATGTCTATTCAGAGCTTTGCCTGTTTTCAAATTGAATTTTTTTCTTTTTTTTTGCTGTTGAGTTATAGGAGTGCCTTTTTCCTTGTATAGTTTGAAGGTTACCCCTTATCAGATATAGGTTTGCAAGTATTTTCTCCCATCCAGTAGGCTGTCATTTCATTTTGTTAATTGTTTCCTTTGCTGTGCAGAAGCTTTTTAGTTTGATGTAGTCCTACTTTATTTTTACCTTTGTTGCCCTGTGCTCTTGGTGTCATCCAGAAATCATCGCCAAGACCAATGTTAGGGAGATTTTCCCCTATGTTTTCTTCTAGGAGTTTTGTGGCTTCAGGTCTTATATCTAAGTCTTTTATCCATTTTGAGTTGATTTTGCATATGGTGTAAGATAAGGATCTGATTTCATTCTTTTGCTTGTGGATATCCAGTTTTCCCAACATAATTTATTGAAGAGACTATTTCTCCATTGTGTATTTTTTGCACCCTTTTCATAGGTTAGTTGACCATATATATGTGGGTTTATTTCTGAACTTTTTGTTCCATTGGTCTATGCGTCTGTTTTTATGCCAGTACCATACTGTTTTGATTACTATAACTTTGTTATATAATTTGACATCCAAAAGTGTGATGCCTCCATCTTTGCTCTTCTTTCTCAAGATTGCTTTGGCTATTCATGGTTCCATATGAATTTTAGGATTGTTTTTTCGATTTCTGTGAAAAATCCTGTTGGAATTTTTATAGATTGATTGCATTGCATCTATAGACATTGGATTGCATTGAATCTGTACATTATTTTGTGAAGTATGGACATCTTCACAATATTAATTATTTTAATCCAAGAACATGGAGTATCTTTCAATTTTTTTGTGTCTGCGAGTTCTTTCATCATTATCCTATAGTTTTCAGTGTGCTGATCTTTTACCTCCTTGGTTAAATTTATTCCTGGGTATGTTATTCTTTTTGGTATCACTGTGATTGGAATTTTTTTTTTTGCAGTACGTGGGCCTCTCACTGTTGTGGCCTCTCCCATTGTGGAGCATAGGCTCCGGATGCGCAGGCTCAGCAGCTATGGTTCATGGGCCCAGCTGCTTCATGGCATGTGGGATCTTCCCGGACCGGGGCAGGAACCCGTGTCCCCTGCATCGGCAGGCGGACTCTCAACCACTGTGCCACCAGGGAAGCCCCTGTTTCGTGTTTCTTGAAGTAGGATTGTGTTGCTATAAACTTCCCTCTTGGAACTGCTTTTGCTGCATCCCATAGGTTTTGGGTCATTGTGTTTTGTCATTTGTTTCTAGGTATTTTTGATTTCCTCTTTGATTTCTTCAGTGATCTCTTGGTTATTAAGTAGTGTATTGTTTAGCCTCCATGTGTTTGTATTTCTTACAGATTTTTTCCTGTAACTGATATCTAGTCTCATAGTGTTGTGGTCAGAAAAGATACTTGATACGATTTCAATTTTCTTAAATTTACCAAGGCTTGAATTGTGACCCAAGACATGATCCTGGAGAACATTCTGTGAGCACTTGAGAAGAAAGCGTATTCTGTTGTTTTTGGATAGAATGTCCTATAAATATCAATTAAGTCCATCTTGTTTAATGTATCATGTAAAGCCTGTGTTTCCTTATTTATTTTCATTTTATGATATGTCCATTGTGAAAGTGGGGTGTTAATGTCCGCTACTATGATTGTGTTACTGTCGATTTCCTCTTTTATGGCTGTTAGCATTTGCCTTAGGTATTGAGGTGCTTCTATGTTCAGTGCATAAATATTTACAATTGTTATATCTTCTTCTTGGATTGATCCCTTGATCATTATGTAGTGTCCTTCTTTGTCTCTTATAATAGTCTTTAAAGTCTATTTTGTCTGATATGAGAATTGCTACTCCAGCTTTCTTTTGATTTCCATTTGCATGGAATAACTTTTTCCATCCCCTCACTTTCAGTCTGTATGTTTCCCTAGGTCTGAAGTGGGTCACTTGTAGACAGCATATATACGGGTCTTGTTTTAGTATCCATTCAGCCAGTCTGTCTTTTGGTTGGAGCATTTAATCCATTTACATTTAAGGTAGCTATCGATATGTATGTTTCTATTACCATTTTCTTAATTGTTTTGGGTTTGTTATTGTGGGTCTTCTCCTTCTCTTGTTTTTCCTGCCTAGAGAAGTTCCTTTAGCATTTGTTGTAAAGCTGGTTTGGTGGTGCTGAATTCTCTTAGCTTTTGCTTGTCTGTAAAGGTTTTAATTTCTTTGTTGAATCTGAATGAGATCCTTGTTGGGTAATCTTGGTTGTAGGTTTTTCCCATTTATCACTTTAAATATGTTCTGTCACTCCCTTCTGGCTTTCAGAGTTCCTGCTGAAAGATCAGCTGTTTACCTTACGGGGATTCCCTTGTATATTATTTGTTGTTTTTCCCTTGCTGTTTTTAATATTTTTTCTTTGTATTTAATTTTTGATAGTTTGATTAATATGTGTCTTGGCATGTTTTTCCTTGGATTTATCCTGTATGGGACTCCCTGCACTTCCTGGACTTGGTTAACTATTTCCTTTCCCATATTAGGGAAGTTTTCAACTATAATCTCTTCAAATATTTTCTCAGTCCCTTTCTTTTTATTTATTTTTTTAATTTTTAAAATTTATTTAATTTTTTTTTTATTTTTGGCTGCATTGGGTTTTTGTTGTTGTGAGCGGCTTTTTCTCTAGTTGCGGCGAGTGGGGACTACTCTTCATTGCGCACGGGCTTCTCATTGCAGTGGCTTCTCTTGTTGCAGAGCACGGGCTCTAGGCACACGGGCTTCAGTAGTTGTGGCACTCAGGCTCAGTAGTTGTAGCTCATGGGCTCTAGCGCACAGGCTCAGTAGTTGTGGCGCATGGGCTTAGTTGCTCCGTGGCATGTGGGATCTTCCCGGACCAGGGCTCGAACCCATGTTCCCTGCGTTGGCAGGCGAATTCTCAACCACTGTGCCACCAGGTAAGTCCCAGTCCCTTTCTTTCTCTCTTCTTCTTCTGGGACCCCTATAATTCGAATGTTGGTGCGTTTAATGTTGTCCCAGAGGTCTCTGAGACTGTCCTCAATTCTTTTCATTCTTTTTTCTTTATTCTGCTCTGCAGTAGTTATTTCCACTATTTTATCTTCCAGGTCACTTATCCGTTCTTCTGCCTCAGTTATTCTGCTATTGATTCCTTCTAGAGAATTTTTAATTTCATTTATTATGTTTTTCATTGTTTGTTTGCTCTTCACTTCTTCTAGGTCTCTGTTAAATGTTTCTTATATTTTCTCCATTCTATTTCCAAGATTTTGGATCATCTTTACTATCATTACTCTGAATTCTTTTTCAGGTAGACTGCCTATTTCCTCTTCATTTGTTTGGTCTGGTGGATTTTTACCTTGCTCCTTCATCTGCTGTGTGTTTCCCTGTCTTCTCATGATCCTTTGGTTCTTAAGGTACAAATAAATCCAGACTTACGGGAATCTATGCAACCAAGGTAGACTCAGCCAGGGAGTCAGGAGAGCTGAAGGCTGTGTGTAGAGTGAACACTCATTCTTATTCTTCAAGTCTCTCTCTGAGGTCAAAGAGGATGGGGTTGTTACTTTTGTTTCTGATAGCCATAAAAGTGGATTCATCTCACATCGTCTAGGATGTAGTAACAAGATTTTAAATAGAGACATTCAAAAGGACATGGACCTTTTGGTCCTGTTTAACCTTGAGTAAATTACTGGAATTCTTTGTTTATAATAGGAAATATCTATTGGGGTCTGAATTGTTTCCTCCCCAAAGTCATAAGGGAAAGCCCTAACCCCCAGTGTGACTGTATTGGTAGATAGGGCCTTTATGGATGGAATTCAGGTTAAATGAGTTCATAAGGGTGGGGTCCTAATCTAATAGGACTAGACTGGTATCCTTTTAAGAGACACTAGAGAATGAAATCTCTCTCTCTGCTCCTGTGCATGGAGTGAGGAAAGGCCAAGTGAGGACACAGTGAGAAGGCAGATGTCTGTAAAGTAGGAAGATATTCCTCACTGGAAACCATCTCTGCTGGAACCTTGAACATGGGCTTCTGGTCTCCAGAACTGTGAGAAAATAAACATCTGCTGTTTAAGCCACTAAGTCAGATATCTTGTTATGGCAGCCCAAGCAGACTAGTATACATCTAACGCATATAAAGCATCTGGCAAAGAGTGGCGCAAATACTGAGTTCCTTCTTCAATATCTTCTACACTTCAGACACAGATATTCAATCTCCCGTTATATTTTTCACCCAGATACTCCAAGCATCTCAAGATCAGCACTTCCTAAAGCAAATTGTCTTCTCCCCCAAACCTCCTAGTCACCTAGGCTGGAAATCTCCATCATCTTGTTTCCTCTCTTGCTTGCACCTCAAATCTATTGTGTCTCCAGGCCTGTCCACTGTTACCACAGTATCACTTCTCTCCTCCCTGCACTCCCTACTCTGTAGCCCTGCTTTAAACATTTCTTTCAACTTGGACTATTACAAGAGTACTCTTGACTCTCAGGGACACCAAGTGGTCTCTGTGACCCAAGTGTCTACCTTTCAAATCATATAGAAAAGTCTCTCCAAATTACCAACTTCACATCTCTTCCCAAAAACTTCACTGACTTTTGGAGGATCTAGAATTGCTTGGTCATAAAACTGATATATAAAAAAAAAGTCTGTTTTAAAGTCTGCCAAGTCCTAAAAATGTTCCAGATATGTTTTTAAGGGGAAAAACACAGAGTTTTGGGTCACTTAAAAGTTGAAAATGACATTAGTTTTCTAAAACCATATAGATTCTATGTGTATTTTATACTTCAAAGAGCCTAACAGAAGAATCTGGTCATTACAAAATAATCATCCAATTTAGAGGAAGATGAGGTAAGTGGCCTTCCCAGGTTCCTTCAGACCATGAGAATCTGACTGCTTAGAGTTTGATGGTATTTTATACATTTGTCCTTTCACTACCTATTTAATTAATTCATTCAACAAATGTAAGTGTGTGCTATGTGCAAGGCTGAAGAATGAATTATGCAATGAGCAAGGACTTTCCAAAGAATAGAGAAGACTGAAGAAGAGTGAGAGGGATGGCAGACAGGGAAAGTGAAGTTCTAGGTGGGACTCTAGCTAGGTTGCCATGGAAGCTGACAGCCAACCTGGAAAGTTTCCAGAACTAACCTCTTACCTCTTTCTCTCACCTTCTTTCTGTACTTCCTTCTTGGCCTTTCTTCATTAAAACTTTCAATTGAATGACTACTATAAGCCAGGAGTTCACTGTCTAGTAGGTGAGAGGGAGAATGAGAAAGAGATTGAAACATGGATCATTACAATTCAGTTAAAGGAAGAACATCTAAGGAAGGTTCAAAGCCTACTTTCTGGAGGCCTCTCAGAATAGATACTAGTCAAAGCAGAATAAGCAAAGGTACAGAGCAGTTTGGAGTTGATGTCATTAAGTGTGGGGCAGGGAATGAAAGGTGACTTGTGCCCCAAGGCAGGAAGTGAAGCTTTGTAGGTCCAGTGAGCCAAGTGGGTCTCTTCTGGGAGATTTTTCTTCTGGCTGGCTATTATTTCTCATTGGATCATCCATTACCTTCTAACCTGTGCTCCAAAAACCTTCATGCATCCCACCTTATTAAACCATTTCACTCTTAATGTTGATATTTAAGGCTCTGCTGGAGGCCCATTCCAGCCTTCTCTCTCACAACTCTTAGGTGAAACTGGACTGTCAATAAAGCAGCCACTTGCTGTTCTCTGAGCAGATTCTTCTGTGCTATGCAGCTTCCGCTCCATCATGTACCTCTGCCTCGCACCATACCAGGCTCTCTCCCTCCGCCACCCCCTCCTCCAACACAGACACAGTCACACACAGAGGCTTCAAAACAGTTCAGGTGTGGCAAACTGGTTAAGAAGTGATGTGAACTTTAAAATCTGTTTCTCTTGAAAAATCAAAAGACCTGGCATATCTGGGCCAGAATCTCTGCATGGCATTAACTGGCTAAAACTGAGCCAGGGTTATCCTTTTAGATGGGCATGTGCACTTCAGTTTACAGCACTCAGCTCTTCTCACTTCATTTACATTAGCTATCTGGCCTCTATAGACTTTTGGGTTTCTATTCCCTAACCTAATGTAAATGTCATCCCTTTCAAGATCCCTTCCTTCTTCCCTGTACCAGATGTAAATTCTCCCAATTTGAATGGCAGTCATACTGTATATTCATGACCTGTATTTTTAGTATTACTTTAAAAAAAATTACCTTTTCTACCAGTCTTTTACGCATGGCCAGTATTCAACAAATATTTATTTTCTCAACAGAATGACAGACTTTACTTCCCTAACATGGGGAATAAATACTGTTTGTGGCTATGAATTTCTATTTTGAAGATGTACTCCCACTACCTGCCAAAAAAAATCATACAAATACTTACATTTCCCTTAGGAACTTATTAGATGGTTCTTGCCCTTTATAGATATCCCTTTCTCTCAGGAGTACTGAATCAAGTCAAAATAAAATTGAACTCACCTTTAAATTTGTGGGAGTAATACTTTTGCCACTGACAATTTCAAATTTGATTCAATAGCTTCTCTGCCTCTGAAGACATAAGTCGATCAGTAAAATCTAAACAATGTCTTTTGTAAAAGATAACTGTGATCACTTCATAAGGCATACCTTGTTTTATTGTGCTTTGCTTTACTGCTTTCTTTTTTTAAACAAATTGAAGGTTTGTGTCAACCCTGCATCAAACGAGTCTATTGGTGCCATTTTTCCAACAGCACTTGTTCACTTCATTTTTCTGTGTCATATTTTGGCAATTCTTGCAATATTTCAAACATTTTCATTATTGTTATATTTGTTACATGATCTGTGATCAGTCATCTTTGATGTTACTGCTATGACTCAGTGAAGGCTCAGACGATGGTTAGCATTTTTTAGCAATAAAGTATTTTTAATTAAGGTATTACATTGCTTTTTAGACATAATGCTATTGCAGTTAATAGACTACAGTACAGTACAAACGTAATTTCTATATGTACTGGGAAATCAGAAAATTCAAGTGACTCACTTCATCATGATACTTGCTTGATTGTGGTACTCCAAGGCATGCCTGTACTCACAAAACACTTTGTGGATATCCTATTGGATGAAATGCTGTCAACAAAGCCATCTTCTATGACTCTGCACTCAAATACAAGGCCATGAGGGAGGCAAAGTTCAAGTTTGAGACAATCAAAGGCAGGCAAAATAAGTGATTCTTCCAAAGGCTGTGATTTTAGATGTTGCCTACAACATCAAAACAATTTCCCAAGAGAAAAATAAACAGAAGGTAGTAGTATCCAAAATACTCCATTTAAAAAAAATTTTTATGGATAACTGTCATTATGAGTACAGCAGGAACTGTTATGATTTGAAAGATACAAAAAAAAATCAGCAGAATGTTAGCATTCAATAGAAATTAAAACCTAAGCTGAAGGCTCATCAAAATGTTTGGTACTCAGCATTGTTCTGATGAAAGATAAGAAATTTGTTTGGTTTTGTAAATAATTCATATAACTCAGAAAAAGTTAAACTTAGATTTCAAAGGAGCTACAATGCACCAACACTTGACTTCTTAAAAACCTCACTTTGCAACAGGCAAACATTTAAGATAATCAGGGTTATATGAAGCTCTCAAAGGGGAAGGCAGGGAGGCAAGTAAATTGTAGATTTTTAATTTGCAAGTTGAGATGGTTTTGGAAAAATAATTTTGGTTTATTTATTTATTCATAGATCTAAAAGGCTAGCTCAGTTTGTCAGAGCACAAGAGAATGCCAAAAGAAGTCAAAGCCACGGGGATGGACTAACATAAATCCATTCTAATTTCTGGAAAACAAGTGACACGGCGTAACACCATCACAAAGGATAGTATTAGCAAGTATAGGAGACCTGCGGTCTAATTCAGTTCTCTCTTTGGCTTCTAGAGTATCACTTACTAACAATTTAGTGAAAAACAGGGAAATTCTACTCCTTTAATTATCCATAAGCAGCAGGAAAAAAACAAAGGAAAGCTAACATAGAGTGATGCACCTCGTTGATTAAAAATTTGTGAACATGAATTCATTTTAATATGTTGCATCTTGAGTCATACTTACAAACCAATGGCTAATACACTACAAAATTTTACAAACATAAAATCTCATCTACTATAGAACTCCAAAACTAATGGAATTAATTTCTTCTCCCTTTTAAGTATTCCTTCCACAGAAATTCCTGAAACTGAGTAGTCATTGGAATTACACTTCTACACGTCATCAAAACATGACTGTTTTGTCAAAATGATGCAAGAAGCAATTTCGAACGAGATCAAGCTTATATTCTCTCAAAACACATTTTCAATTTTTTGTACTCCAGGTTACGTAAAAAATAAGGAAGGCTGGACTCAATGTAATTTCTCTCAGCCCAGTATCATTAAGCTCCCAATGTCTCCATGCTAGGAAAGGATACAGTATTTAAGTGCACTATTAAAAAATATCTCCAGTTCTAAAAGAAATGCTTTTTATTTTTAAAAGAGGGCTGATGCAGTGCCCTTAGCGGAGACCAGCCACTGACTTCCTTCCTTTACCAGCTTTCCAAGATGATACTAAATGAGTTTTTGCCCTAATATTTTTGCCCCGGGTTTTACGAGGCTTCTCTTCTTTGTGCACCTTCATGTGCTGCCTAAGGTGAGAGCTCTGGCTGAAGCATTTGCCACATTCACTGCACTGGTAGGGTTTCTCCCCTGTGTGGGTTCTCTGATGTTGAATGAGGTGGGAACTCTGGCTGAAACATCGGCCACATTCATCACACTGATAGGGTTTTTCTCCAGTATGAATTCTCTGGTGCTGAATGAGATTTGAGCTCTGTTTAAACCTTTCTCCACACTCATCACATTTGTAGGGCTTTTCCCCAGTATGGATCCGTCGATGCTGAATGAGATTGGAACTCTGAAAGAAACTTTTTCCACAATCAGCACATTTATGGGATTTCTTTCCAGTATGGATCTTCTGGTGTTGAAAAAGAGTTGAGCTCTGACTGAAACTCTTTTCACATTCGACACATTTATAAGGCTTCTCATCCAAGCTTCTTCTCAGTCTACTCAAGCTTGATTCAAAGCGAACAGTCATTCCCCATCTCTGCCGCTGTCGGCCTGTTTTGCGCTGGTTCTCATAGACTTTTCCTTGGCTTGAGCTCCGAGATATACCTCCCTTAGGTTTTTCTAACCGCATGGTGAAGAGCCAAATGTATTCTTAAGAGTCTACACTCTTCTTCTGAATGAATGTTGCACTTCCTAGAGCTACACAGCTCAGAATTTTCTATGTGTAGAAGAAAAAAATAAAAAACAAATTATAGATGATTTGTTAATTATTCAACTTTAATATCTCTTCAGCCCATCAAAACTGCATCCATTTTTAAATTAAATATCGTATATTAAGGCATATATATGGAATCTGAAAATATTGGTATAGACGATCTTATTTACAAAGCAGAAAGACACAGACATAAAGAACAAACATATAAATACAAGGGGGAAAGGGGTGGGTGGGTGGGATGAACTGGGAGATTGGGATTGACATATATACACTACTGATACTATGTATAAAATAAGTAACTAATGAGAAACTACTGTATAGCACAAGGAACTCTACTCAGTGTCTGTGGTGATCTAAATGGGAAGGAAATCCAAAAAAGGGGATATATGTATATATATATATTTGCTGTATATGTATATATACATATGTATATATGTATTTGCTGTACAGTAGAAACTAACACAACATTGTAAAGCAACTATACTCCAATAAAATTTTTTTTAATGTATTCAATATATATAAAAACAAAGACAATTCTGGCAAAAAATACTTGCAAAATAATTCTAATAATTCCAGAGTCCAAACTTAATAAATATAACCAAATTTACCTTTGGAGTTTTTGTCTGTTGGGACAGGACAAAAAAAAAAAAGTGATAATATGAAATCTAAATTTTTGTTGGACAATAACAAATGAGATTAAAAAGTGGAGACAATGTAATATCTTAATGGGAATAAAAGAACTCCAAAAGACAATCAAAATTTGGGTAATAGATTATCATTATATTTTAATATTTACTCCCATGTTAAACTTATACTCATGGGTGACTCATTAAGGTGTCCAAATTAGAAAGAAATGACAAATAATACTACTTTGTTAAATATTTCTGTTTATCCTTGTTTGTTTAGCCATTCTACTTTCACAGCTTTAGAGAGCAACTGAGTTCTAACTTTGTAGCATAAGTTGTTTTGAATGTAAGGACTACTCTATAAGGAGTGGAAAATTTCTGTGAATCTATTCAATAAATACTGGATGAGGAAAATGTCAATGAAGAGATATTTCGTAATTATTTCCTCTCGATTCCAATGATCCAAGAAAGAGGGCAATACTTTGAAAACTTGAAAAGAGGAATTTTTTTTTTGAGAAAGAAAATTTTCAAAAGAACTTTTACTTGATAGTGTAATGAAACAGAATAAAAGGTGGTAGGTAAAACACAAGAAGAGGAGGAGAAGAAAGTAAGTTTACATGTAAAAATAGGATGGAATTTTAAAAATACCTACATGCTACAAAAATTCAAAATTTCAAATAAATTAATTTCATTTAATTACTTATAAGGTTACTTAAAATAATGGCCACAACCAAAGAAGCACAAAGTCCAAATAGGGGACAATGTGGGAAAACCTAGGACTGCAAAGGTAATACAATTATTGGAACTAATTTCCACATCTTATTGTCAGAAAGTAGACTTTAAAATGGGAATAATTACCCTGGGTCTCTGCACACAAGCTTACAAAGCAAATAACTGAAAACAAAAATTACATCATTGTTCTTGCCTTTCCATCATCTTATTGTATAATTGAGACTCCAGACCTGACAGTGCTGAGACTTCATGTATTTAAGTATATCTGCTGCAATTAAGGTAAGTATGAGAAAGAGCAAACTGCATACAACACAAAATTACAGAGAGAGCACTACTCATTTCTTAACTTTAGTAAATATAGAACATCTATTACAAGGAGGTATGTCAGGTACATGATGTTGGTGTTCAAAAATAGCTATAATGGTAATTACACACTGAAAGAAACCCCACTTTTTCAACACTACAGAAGTCAGTTCTAGTAGGAAACTCAGAGACTATCTAAACCATCTAGAACACTACAGATGAGGAAATCATACCAAGAGGCAGCCTGGGTGCCAGTCACTGTGCTATCTTATTTAATTCTCAGAGCAGGTTTATGGGATTATCTTCATTTTACTTCCATTTCTAAGGAAAGGCAGGTATACTTCGGCCAGGTTCCCACCCCCTAGTAGCCTGACCCCAGAGCCTGTATTCTTCGTGGCAGAACAGACTGCAGCCCCAACTTCCAACGCCAAGTCCAGCGCTCCGACTGGTGCTCAGCCTCATTTCACAGCAGGTGCGGGTATTAAGGGAAACTTGAATGAACGGAGCTGTTGGCCATGCGAATACGCCTCACTGGAATGCGCCTGCTTTCTCGTCCATAAAATAGGGATGACAATAAAGCCACTACATTAGCATGGTGTTAGAAGTTTAAATGAGTCTGTAAGTCGCTCAGAACAGACCGGTGCTACCCAAGCGCTTGGTTCAATCTGTTTTATCCTGACATGCGCCTGATGGAGGGCGTAAGGAATGCGGCTCACGATCCCGGGCCTGTCCTCCTCTGGCCTCAACTCGCCCGGGCTTCCGTTAAGGTCTCCGCTCTCCCGAGGCCTCTGGCTAGCGCTCCTCGCAGGCCGGGCCCGCCCCGCTCCCTCCGCCCCCGGCGCCAGCCAGCGCAGAGCCCTCGGGCAGCCGAGAGTTGAGGACCGAAGCCGCGCCCGGCAACCCGCTGCCCAGCCGGCACCGCCCCACTGCGGCCAGCTCGCGCTCTTGAGGCCCCGGCCCACTCACCGCGCCAGCCCGCCGCCGCCCTAGCTCGCTCGCCCCGCGCCCTTCGCGCCGCCGGAAGTGCAGGCCGAGCCGTTCGCCTGCGCCGCGCGGTCGCTCTAGGATCCTGGCGGAGTGCCCCTCTATGCTCACGGGCCCAGCGGAAAAAAGCAACTTTTCGTTTCTTCCTGTCGTTTTGTTTTCCTCTCCTACCCCTGGAAGGCATCCTGTGGCCCCCTGGACCACAAGACCTGTGGTCTTCTCCCTTTGAGATGGAGGAGCCAGCCACAGGGCCGACGAGCTGCAGCCTGTGTGTCGCAGCTTTTGAAACGCAACACCAGCCTGTCCCACCCCGAGACTTCATTCTTTCTACAAATATTGTTTAATTATTAATTATATAGAAGTACTTTTGGAGAGCCTAAACTGTTCCTGATAGTTTTCATGAGTCACCTTATTTGATTATACCAAAATGCCCTTACAAAATGGGAACGATCATACTCATTTTACAGGTAAGGAAACCAAGGCTTAGAGTAGAAGTTTGCTCGAGTTCAGACAGTGTATAAGTGGATGGCCAAGGATTGGAATGGGTCTTTTTGGCTCCAAAGTCTCGTGATTTTCAACACACCCCCTTGTTTCTCTTTGGTAATGATCTCTCCTGGTTCTCATTTCTTACAGCCAACCTCTCCCTCCGCCAACCTAACCTGTGCTGGGTCACGCCATCTCCTCTCTTCTCTCCGGGCCCTCGTTTGCCTCTGGAACTCCTTCAGTCTAATGGCTTCAGATACCATCTGTAGTTGCTGAAGACTCCCTAACTGGTAATTCCAGTCCAAACTTGGGATGCAAATATTACTGAACTCTAGACTTATATATCCAGTTAATTACCCAATGCTATTTGCATGTGTAATGGACATCCCGAACCTAACATACCCCCAGTTGAACTTCTGATATTCGCCTAACCTGTTCCTTTATCAGTCTTCATCCCGACAGTTGACAATTCCAACTTTCCAATTGCTCAGGTCAAAAATCTTGATGACACTGTTGTTTCCTTTTTCACCCCAAACCCAAATCCAAGCCATCTATAATTCTGTTGGCTCGATCTTCAAAATATATCCAGAATTGAGCCACTATCAACACCTCCACTGCTATAAACTCCACCAAGCTGCTGTTATCTCCTGTCTGGATTATTGCATTGGCTTCCTCACTGGTCTCCCTACGTATGTTCACAGCCCCAGAGTGATCTTCTTAAAACCCAAGTCAGATCATGTCATTCATTTTGTTCAAAATCCTCCAAAGGCTTCCCATGTTATTACAGCAAAAGCTCATGGCCTCACAGTGGCACACAAAGTTGTCATGATCTGTCTCTTGTTCTTTGTTATATCTGTAGTGCTAAGAACAGTGCTCAGAAGGTAGCAGGCACTCAGCAAGTATTTGTTGAATGAATGAATTTATAAGATGCTTCTTTACAAAGTGCTTTTACATCTATTCTCTGGTCATTCATCTTTATAGCCTTGCGAAGCAGTGATCCTCGTATCCGTCTTAAAGAGCAGTAAAATAAGGCTGAGAGGGAAACTTGTCTGAAGTGCACAGCGAGTTGATGGCACAGGCCAGACTAGATCAGAGGTTCAGATCTCAAGCTGGAGCTTTCTGCTCTGCAGATGGCAAAGCGTGAAACTGACTAAGGCCTGGACAGGGAGTGTCAGCTCAGTTATCTAGATGATAGCTGGACTGTTGTAAAGATTAAATAAGATAATGTAAGGCACTTAGCACAATGCCTAACACATAAGAAATATGAGGCATTGTTATTTTATTATTAAATTGTTATAAGTGGTTGATGCTGGTGGCTGGAGGGGGTAGGGGTAGGGGACAATGGTCAAAGATAGTTTAGGAAAAGTTTCAAGAACAAAAATGACCTGATGGAACTGTTTGCTCTATGTACATTAAAATAATAATAATTTATTCAAAAAATTTTATTAGTAAGAGAGTTATTAGTTAAAACTAACTTCATGTCCCACATAAAGGTGGATTATCCCTTTTGCCTGTACCTAAAAACAAATGGGCCAGCTACAGAGGCCCAGAGATGTGTAGGTTAGAGAAGTAGGGAATTGGGTAAAGAAAGATGAAATTTAAAAGGAGAGAGACAAAAGTCAGGAAATACAGGGCTATGGGTGGCCAAGAGTGGACAGAGTAGGAGGTAAGGATGGAGAGGGGCAAGAGATAGAAAAGGTTATGGGGTGGGGAGGGGAGGAAGAATAAAGGGTAAAAGGAAAAGAGAGGGAGAGAAAACAGGCAGGGTTTTATGCCCTCAGTTTATTCCTTAGTATAATGATAGCCAACACTTACAGAGTGCCTATTATGTTCTAGGCACTGTTTGAAGCAGTGGCAGTGCCTCATTCAATATTCCTGTGATATGTCTGCTCCTGAGCATTTGCTCTACCCTTCTTGGATTTAACATCCCTGCTTAATCCTGTGTGACTTTCATTGTCTTCTAGTGAACGATAGCCCATCCCACTGATGTTGACTTTACATGTGAGTAGCAGTGGCTAACTGCATGTGTGTGGACACAAAGTATAGCCCATCCCAGAAGCAGCTTTGGGTCACTGTGTTTCTGCCACCACTCTGTCCTTCCCCTCTGCCTCAAGAATAATAGGTCCCGTGTAGGGGCTGCTCCTTCAGCCTTCAGCCCAGGATGAGAAGACATGTAGAGCAGAGCCACATGAGCCCACTTGGGTCCACCTGCAGTCACATGTAACAGGCCAGAGAAGTAAACACTCTTGTTATAGCCACTATTGTTGTTGTCACTTGTTACTACAGCAAAGCTAATATACCTTTCACAATCTTAAGAGATGGGAATTGTTATAATCCTCATATTACAGATGAGAAAATGGAGGCAAGTAACTTGCCTAAGGCCACAAGTGGCAGACAGTTTGGGTCCAGAGCCTATGCTCTTAACCTCTACCTAGCAATATCTCTCAAATAGAATTCCAGGTTATTTTTAAACAAATTATTGAAATTGGTCACACTTGATATTTACAAAACAGAAAGCTGAAAGTGGGGGAGGGAAAGGAGGGAGGTACAGTCAGGGTAGCAAAGATAGGCTGTGTTCTCGTAATAGCACATCTTTCAGGGAAAACTGGGTCAAGAGAGGCCAGATCCCTTAATGGCTGGGGTTCCTCTGGGAAACGGCTCGCAGTGGGGTCCATTGTGTCCCTGAGCCCAGTTGTATTGGAAGGGCTCATTGTAGGAAGAAGAGGCTTCTGGGCTGAGAACAGTCTTGGCAAGACAGCTTCCTTTTACTATGGCTTTGTCCCTTGCATCCCACTCCCTTGCAGACAGACAGAGACACACACCAAAAAGCACTGTCTTAACAGGGAGCACTGCTGCCTTGGGTCTGCATTTGGCAACAATGCAAAAGAAGCCGGTCACATGTGTGGCCCAAGGGCCAAGTGCAGTAAGGAGCGGTCTGTCTCCCATGAAGGGCCCCTGAACAAGGGTGCTGTCCACCAAGCCTGAGACTTTGCTTTCTGTTTCCTTTGGGTTCTCTGGGAAAGGAAACTCTGGGAATTCCCATTCCTGAGTTTGCAGAAAACGTCTCTGTTAGAAGCCCAGCCGGGAGGCAGCAGAGCCCCACCCGAATGCTGGGAGTCCAAGGGCAGGTCGGCAGCTGGCTTTCTCCCAGACAATCACAGCTCATGGGGGCTAAATACAGCACTTGCACTTGCCGTTTTTACATTTGGAAAGGCTTGAGTCCGACTGCCTTTCCTGCCCGATCATGGCTGAGGGACTGAGGGGCAGGGAGGCTGCTGCCCAGCAGGGCACCTGACAAAAATATCCCACTGCTGCTTTGCAGCTGCAGGGCACCTGTGTCCTGCCCACATGGGCACATTGTGTATTGCCAGCTTCTCCACAGATCACCTGATCTGACAGGATAAGCCTTGTGCTTTGTTTCCCTAGGACTAAGGGGCCAGATGTATCCTGGGTGAATGAATGGCTTTATTTTAACAGTGGGAAGGTCTTTAATCCATTTTCTGGTAAACATTCTAAGCAGGTAGCATATGGTTGTCACTGTGGGAAAAACAAGCTGTTTTTTGATTCCTTCTGGTAATTTGCTCTGGGCAAATCACCCTGTTTTTCCTGAGTTCAGATCTTTTGCAATCATGTTGATTTTATCCTGTATTTATTATTTTTCCTGGTTCTGGAGGCCTGACCTGGGAAGACTGTCCTGTTTTAAGAGAGGACACTCATCACAGGAATCTTCACTTTATCTTTGGATAACATTTACTACCTGCGATACCAGTGAGTTAAGCAACATATGACAAATAATCTAAGCTCTGTGGAGAGAGGCACATGGAACTCCCATACAAACCATCAGGAAACCGCAGAGCCAAACAGAGAAAGTCTGAAATTGTGGTGTCAGGGTGAGCTGAATTAGCAGCTTTTCAAATTGCCTCTGAAAAGCAAGTAGTGTTGATAAAAAGTTTTGTAACCCCTCAGATGATTGCAGAAGTGCACAGGCATACCTTGTTTTATTGTGCTTTGCTTTATAGTGCTTCACAGGTATTGCATTTTTTTTGTTTTAATTGAAGGTTTGTGGCAACCCTGCATTGAATAAATCTATTGGTGCCATTTTCCCAATAACGTTTGCTCACTTTGTGTCTCTGTGTCACATTTTGGTAATTCTCACTGTGGACAAAAGAAATGTAGACAGCCATTTCAGTAAACAAGAAATGTTGGTGCTATCAAGACATCAGCCACTACAGCTGCTCCAAGGGGTGCACCCTGAGGGCAGCTTAGGATGGAGAAAAACAGGATACTGGCCCTAGATAGTTAAGATGCGTATCTAAGGAATAATTTTAATGAACGCAGACTCTTGCATCTTCCCACACACCAAAAGGCACTAAAATCATTAACTTGAGACTTCTGCTTTTTGTGATCAGCAGTCATGTTTTGGTGTTCAACTACATGTTTGGCTTTTTTTTTTTTTTTTTTTTAAGCAAAAACTCCTGCATATCTTAGTTCCTCCCTTACCTCTTTGGAACAGTTCCTCAAAGCTGTCTGACAGGCTGTCTCGTGGGATATAGTTCTCAGTAAGGTCCCCAAATAAAACGTAACTCACAAATTTTAGGTTGTGTGTTTTTTTTTTTCAGTTGACATCACAATTTTCAAGCCTTTCATTATTATTATATTTGTTATGGTGATCTGTGATCAATAATCGTTGATGTTACTATTGCAAAAAGATTACAACTTGGCTCAGATGATTGTTAGCATTTTTTTAGCAATAAAGTATTTTAAAATTAAGGTACGTACATTGTTTTTTTAGACATAATGCTATTGTACACTTAATAGACTATAGTAGGGCATAAATGTAACTTTTATATGCACTGGGAAACCAATTTGTGTGACTCACTTTATTGTGATATTTGCTTTATTGCAGTGGCCTGGAACCAACCCTGCAACATCTCTGAGGTATGTCTGTACATTTTCCCCCCCTTTATTTATTTTTTTTTTTTGCGGTACGCGGGCCTCTCCCGTTGCGGAGCACAGGCTCCAGACGCGCAGGCTCAGCGGCCATGGCTCACGGGCCTAGCCGCTCCGTGGCATGTGGGATCTTCCCGGACCGGGGTATGAACCTGTGTCCCCTGCATCAGCAGGAGGGCCCTCAACCACTGCGCCACCAGAGAAGCCCCCATTTTCCCTTTTGTACAACTTGTTAGTGATTTCTTAGCTATGTTATTCAGAAGTTAGTTTTGATAATTCTATTTCACAAGTGACACGTATCAAGACAGGCCTTAAATGAAGTAATATTGTAACGACTGAAAGAAAACAAAACAACTGGGATGTTTACAGAGGGTTTCTTCATCTGATGGCTTCCGATGTGCCAGGCCCTGTCTGCTCCAGGGCTGGCAGGCCTCTTCAGGCTAGAATGTCACACACACTCTCTTAGGCAAGTCGGGCTCAGCCTTGGGCCTCCTTCCAGGGACCTTCACCATCTCTCTGCCCTGCTGGCCCCCTGACCATCCAGGGTGTGTGGCCTGCTTCTCCCAGGTCTTGTCTGAGACTCCTGAACACAGGGCACAGCATGGCTCTGTCTTTGTCCCTCTAGGGCTGAGCACAGGTCTGGCACAAGGCGGTCCCTCAATTACTGCTGAACAATGGACAACAGTTGTCCTTGACCTGAGCCTATAAATAACGGTCTGGGAGCTATTTCACTATTTTACTGAGGAGCCCTGTTTGAGTCGTTCTCTACCCTCTCCTAGACCCTGTCACCATGCCCCACCCCCAGCCCTGCAAGATTCCCGAGGTCCTCCTGATGCTGGGACTCTGCGATTCAGGGTGACCCTTGTGCTTGTTGTCCAGGCTGTCTACAGACCCCCACCAATGACTCCTCCTCTGTGCCCTGCAGCTGCCTCTGTCCTGAGGCCCCACACCAGCCCCAAGAATGTGCACGGAAAGGAAGGAGTCGTGTCAGTGTCATGAGCCGCGGGCTGTGGCTCAGCTTTGGCTCTTCTGCCAAACTTGGCCACGCGTACTGTGGGACAAGAGTGTCAGAGGTTAGAGCAGAGGGTCAGGGTGGACACACACAAGCAAAAAAAAAAAAAAGCTTGGACCTAACTCCTTCAGTTCAATACAGCACACCTTTATTGAGTACCCAGGAAACTATGCTGCCAAAGGCGAGCAGAGACAGCAGAGACTACAGCAGACCTCCCCTGGGCATCTCTGTGCCTGCCTCTGTGCAGATGGCGCCAGGTCGGGGCAATCCTGTTGTGAAGTTCACCCTGAACAGTGGGTTCTATTGGCACAGCTGCTCCCAGGCTCTGTTCTTTATGGGCGCTGCACAAGGCACCGAGGGAATCTCCCTCATATTGAATTTCTATATTTGGGAGACTTTATCCTTTTTCCCTTTAAGCCACTATCCATGGGCCCCAGTGGGAGAATTTGGTCTCCAGTTTGCTCTGTTTTGGACAAACACCTCACATGACCAATGTAAACCGTTACACAATTTTTGCAAATGCCTTCTTGTTCATTCCAGAAGTTTTCCATCTGCTGACAAACCCAAATTGTTCTGCATCTGGCCCCAGGGAATTCAAAGCCCTTTCTCCCCAAACAGACATTTTTCCCTTGGTGGCCCTTTGATGGGAAGTATTGAGAGGGGAGGAACACACACCCAGAGAGGGCAGGAGGCACACAGGTGTCCGAGGAGAGCAGCAACGGGGCAGAGCGCGGCCTTCCCAAGCCACTGCCGGCAGTCCCTGGACAGCTCCTGGACCCGCACGCACCCTGGCAGCACCCTTTCAATGCCACGTGGGTCACCTCCTCAATGTGATCAAATTGACATGTTTCTTGCAGCGAGCTCCTTATACGAATCCCTTCAGGTCTTGCTGAGGAAGCTCAGAGTGCGTGTTGCAGAGAGAAGATGGGCTGCTGGTGGTCTTACTCCCAGTCTGACCTCTGCTGCCAGGGCACGGGGCTACGTGAGGCTCATGGAGTGACATCAGAGGCTTGAGGGCCAGGGACGCCATGGTGAAGTGATGGCTGGGAGCATCGCACGTCCCATACCCGCTGGCAGCCCTTGCTTTCCCCTGCGGAGTTTCTGAGTGGCAGCATGAGACGAGGGCAGACGGGGGTCTAGTGGTTCATGTGTTTGAATGAGGATAAGGGCTTGTGATTCTGGGCTGGGCACTGGGACAGCAGATGGAGCCCACGCCCTAGAAACAAGGTCACTTCCTGCTCTCCTGAGCAGGAGACATGTGGAGTGAACAGGACTGGCCATGCTATCCAGCTACATAAGTGGCCCATGTCACAGCTTCAGGGCTGCTCACGGCCCAGGCCAGTCTCACACGCAGACCCCACCCAGCAAGTTCCTGGCTCCTCAGGCTTAGGTCTGGGCACTGTGAGTACTCACCTTGGAGCCAAGAGCCAGGGACATGGGACTCATGCTACCTAGGCAGGTGGACAGGTAGAAACGCGGGTGCTGGATTCCTCAGCCAGTGTGACCAATCTGTGTGACAATCAGGGCCCGGCCACCAGCGCTCAGAGTGCGCTGGCTGCTGGGGGCTTCGGAAGAGGCAGGTGCTGGTGGGCTACTTGGTCTCCACCAGCTGCTCCAGGCGCTGTAGCATCGTCAGACGCAGGGCTTGGAACCTGGAGGGAAACACAGCCAAGAGGACTCACTGATACTGGAGGGGACAGGGAGGGGGCGAGCAAGGGAGCACATAGATGCTGGGCCCGGAGACCCACGACTCCTGACCGGCTGATTAGTGGCCACTATCTCTCCTCTGCCAGGAGAGGGAAAAGCCAGGCCCACATCCCACAAGACCACTGGCTTTGAGGAGCAGTCAAACAGGGCTGCAGACCCTGTCAAGCTTCAAAGCAGAATGATCTTTCTATTCCAAAGATTCTCCAGTACAAGATATGGGGATATATGTATATGTATAGCTGATTCACTTTGTTATAAAGCAGAAACTAACACACCATTGTAAAGCAATTATACTCCAATAAAGACGTTAAAAAAAAAAAAGATTCTCCAGTACAGACAGGAGTGTGCTGGAGTATACAGGGCGGCAAAGTAGGGATCAGGAAGCCTGCGTTCAAGCCCGGGCCCTGCAGTCACGTGGTGCTGCCTCCTTATCTCAGGCCGCTGTTTCCTCTCTGTACATCGAACAGGCTGACCAGGTGACCCTCAAGTCCTTTCTAGCCACGGTGACACTGCTGACTGCATGTAGACCGTTTCCTCTGATCGAGGTCTCTGCTGACTGCCTGAATGGGGCCTGACTGCACACATAGAAGCCTTTCTAAGAATCATTCAGCCAGATGCCAGAATCGGAACCAGTCCCCTGACCACGGGCCCTCACAGCAGCCTCTCTCCTTCCCTTCCTAAGAGGGACTCTGGGACCGAGCTTCCCCTGCAGAGAGAGAGACAGATCATTGGGATGTGCAACCTGGCTGACCTCACACAGCCGGGCCCTGATGTAGCTTCCCCAGGAGCCAGCAGGTAACACCTGCTCACCTTTCCATTGCACTGGTCCCCTGCACCTGCAAACATCACCTGGTGCAGGCAGTTCCAATAACCGCTGCTGTGGGGCAGGCCTAGAATTCCGGCTAGCGTGAAAGGCCCAGGCGAGGCTGAAGGTGCACAAGCAGGCCCCCTCTCGGTTGCTCCTCCAGAGCAATGTCACCAGCAGAACACACAACCCTGGTCCAGGGCCCACCCGTGCTCCTGCCTGACTCTCCTGGGCATTTTTCAGCAGCTTGTGCCTGTCCTGTGCTGGTGAGATTGCCAAGGCTAGATGAGTGGTCTGGGCTGCATCCCCCTATTTTGGCAGGCTGTCACCCCAGCTTGGTGTCAGTGTTGAGCAAGGGGTCAGAGGGCGGTGCTGGGGAGCCAGAGTGAGCAGGTGTCCCCGAGCTGCGTGAGGACACCTGGCACACCTGCAGGAGAGAGGTCTCCTAGCCCCCAGCCTGGGTGCTCGGCCCTGCAGACTTGCCCTGACGTTCAGTACCCACGACTGGCTCTTTAAGTGCTGCTTACTTCATGGTCAGTTTGATTATTTCTCTTTCCTCCTCTTCTTTTAATTTTTCAACAAAACTGTCCAGCACCGGCATTTCAAACTTAATGTACTGAGCGACCTAGAAAATCCAAGAACATTTTAATGTGTTTTAAATTAGAAGCCGAAAGTGTGTTTTCTTTTCCTCGTGGCTTCCATAGTGGCCGATTCAGCAGTCTTAAATCCAAGGAAGAGGCTGTCCTGCTTTCCTCCCACGCCCAACACTGCTCTGTGTGTACCAGGATGGGAGGATGGAGCCCATTCTTACCTCAAAGGCAACTATGATCCCTGGGAGGAAAGATTAAGCTGAATTTTAGGAAGAGCATTCAATAGTGAGTGGAGTTGCACTGGGTGTTCTCTGGGGGTGGGGTGGAGACGGTGGGAATGCCATTGTTTTTAACAATGGAATGAAACTACACTAGTCTGAATGGCTCAAGGGATACAGGGTCACTGGGCCTTCTCCTTGGGGTCCACACCCTATAAGCCTTTTCTGTGCAGGGAGTTTGGAAATGTGCCCATTGCCCAGCCAGGACTCAGGCTGTCCTGAGACATAGACCTCCACAGGGTCCCTTCCATAAGCCCTAGTTAGGCCCTAGTTAAGGAGCCCTTGTTGTGGGTCTTTAATGCAATGACAACAAAACACGCTCCAATGAAGGAAAAGATTCTATCTGTCTGAAGGGGAAAGGCCAGGCTGTGGTTTTCTAAGACCCAACTTCTTATCTCCCCTGAGCCAGCTGATACATCTGGTGGTGGATGACAGAGAGAAGAAGGGCTGAAACCAATACTGTTCCGGTCCTTCAGAACGGCCATGGGGGCCCTGGAAGCATCGCCCAAGAGGGCTCTGCCCAAGGTCACCTTAAGAGCCCTTGGGAGTCCGCCATGCTGTCCCCCAGCCCGTAACTCAGGAGCAGGCCTCCCCGAGCCTCAGCCCTCACTCACATCGTGGGGGACTTCCTCGCCCAAGTCAGCTTCCATCAGGAATATCCTGGCAATCTTCTCACAGGGCCCGTGCAGGATTCTGGAAATCAGCGGGTACTCAGAGTCTTTTAATTTTGTCCTCTCTGAAAAAGAAGGTGGTGGACCAAATTCATGGCATCTCTGTGTCTCTTTGTTCCAGGACAGGAACGTAATGGAAGACAGGTGTCCAGGGGGCTTGGCAACACTGCCAGGTGTTGTGTGATGGACACTGCCCTGATGATGTGTGATCCTGTCCTTCAGTGAAGGCCCAGCTCAGAGAGGAACAGTGGCTGAAAGGAGCAGGGGATGGGGAAGTGGACTTGGGGAGGCCAGGCCTGCTCAGTTATCAGACCTGGGCTGTGCAGCACTGGACATAGGGCCAGGCAGTACAAGTTCTGCAACAGCAGTTCTCAGTGGGCGAGGGGCTTCTGATCCATCTTGAAGACTCAGATGCACATTCCTCCCCACTCCCTGCTGAACCTACTGGAGAGAGCAGCTTACCATGTGGTTTTGGTGGGATTCTGAAAGGGATGACAATGTGCCTGGATTTGGGCCTGGGAGGGGTGCTCGTGGTGGGGGCATAGCATGTCCCAAGGCCAGGAGGGCACCTGCCCTGTGCCCGCTGCACAAGCCAGCCCAGCCCTCAGAGAAGGAGCACAGCTGGTGAGCTTGCCAAATGGACAGGGACTTTTGTTTTCATGATCGGGAACCAAAGGCAGACACTTACCCCCAGACTCGTGAACGATGTAGAGTGCAAACTCACTGGGACCATTTTCCACCTGCACAGGTAGTAACAGGAAGTCAGAACATGGCCTTTCCAGACAGGAGAGACAGAGAGGGACCCCTGGTAATAACCACAGCCTCAGTGCCGCACACACAAATCCCCAGGGACCCTCCCCTCTCTCTGCTTAAATTCCCAGAGATGCCAGCTCAGCTGAGGAAACCCTGGTCATCCTTCTAGCCAGGAGCCATGGCTTTCCCCAGCCCCCTCCCCCAACAAAACAGCAAACCACCAGCAACTGGGGCAGGGCCGTCTGTGGCCAGACTTACTCGGAACTTGTTCAGCAGCAGGGTGAGCACCTGCAGGGTGGTCATGGTGCTGTTCACTCTCACGTTGGTCGTGGACCCATAGGCGGGAGTAAACACGGAGGTCTGTACAGGAAGGGGGAGGCAGTTCAGGGCAAGTCCAGAGGGGACACGGGGCTGACATCTCACAGGGTCTGGGCATACCGTCGGCCAGATGGTGCTGAGCAGGCTGGAGCAGCAGGCGAACCTGGGCTTCGGGAACCCCTGCGTCTATCCAGCCACAAAGATCCACACACAAGCTGTGCCCAGATCTGGGCACGTGCAGGGAAGCTGTAACAGCTCACATCTTACAGAGGCCTCTAAGAAAGATGCCTACAAAGCTATAAGGTCCAGCTCTCTGGATTCCAGGAACCAGGGCCGTAGAAGTCACTCACAAGGGGCTGGGGGAACCAGTCTCTCCTTCACTCTTTCTATCAATCAAATCACCAAGTGTCTGCCGATCCTAAGGCTGAACATTCTCGAACCTGTCCACTCCTCTCCATGCTCCCATCGGTGCCTGAGGTGAGCCCCTCTGCTTATACTGCATCAGCTTCTCAACTCTCCCCTTCCAGTCTCTGCCCTTTCAATCCATTACCCACAGTGTTGGGCAGAGGAACAACCTTTCAGAAATTCTGCAACTCAAAGGTGTTCTGGATCAGCTGTGTCAGCATACAGTCACAGGCCCCCCCAGTCCAGACTCCTGGATCAAAATCTGCATTTGAGGGCTTCCCTGGTGGCGCAGTGGTTGAGAGTCCGCCTGCTAATGCAGGGGACACGGGCTCATGCCTCGGTCCGGGAAGATCCCACATGCCGCGGAGCGGCTGGGCCCGTGAGCCACAACTACTGAGCCTGAGCGTCCGGAGCCTGTGCTCCGCAACGGGAGAGGCCACAACAGTGAGAGGCCTGCGTACTGCAAACAAACAAACAAACAAAAATCTGCATTTGAGGAAAATGCCCCGTGATGCTATCTGTAGGGTACACTTTGAGAAGTACTGTCTTACAGCATGTCCCACAGCCTAGACAGTGTCATCCGTGGCTCCTCTCATGTTATGCACATGTGATACATGGTTCCCTCCCAAGTACCCTGTGCTCTAGCCACACGGCTTCTGCACAGTTATGGGGGCCCGTGAAATTCTCACAGGTATCTTGCCTTTGTTTACGAGACACCATCCATGAAAGTCAACCAGGGCATTGTCTGAGGCTTATTAAGTCCTCAGTGATCACTAGCCAGGTAGTAAACCTGCTAAACACTTTATATATAATCTTTGATTTAATTCTCACAACAGCCCTTAGAAGTACCTGTCACTAGTCCCCTTTTCTTAGGAAAGACATGGAAGCTTGGGCAGGTTAAGTGGCTTGTCAGCATCACCCATCTAGAAAGGGCAGAGCTGCCCCAAACCCCATGCTTCACCACTGTGGCACAGGGGCCTCCCTGCGTGTCTGACTTCCGTGTGGGTAAGCCCCTCCCTGCCTTCCAAATTCCAATTCACACATTCCTCCTGTATGGCCCTAGCTCTGCTTTTCCCAGTAGGGGCTCGGGGTGCATGAGGGACTTGTTCAGTGTCCACAGCTGGTCCCCAAGTACCAGAGCCAGACTCAAACTTGGACCTGCCTTCTGCACAGTGAAATGTAGAATGCCTCTGGGTGATACAGAAAGCCAGCCTAGGTTCTCAGTTTCTAAGAAATATAGAATACAGAAGTCAAGCTATTTCTAGGAGAAGAAAGGTCATGTCAATAAGACATTGTTAGTGTTTCTTCTGCCTGAAGTCTTTTCTCAAGAAGATACCAACCAACTCCAAGTAGGAACAAGGGTACCGTGGCTGTTTTCCTGTCTCTAACCACAATGGTTTTCCCCTCACAGAACACATTTGAATCTAACAGGCCAGGGCAAAGCAGTGAAAACAAGTACTAAGTTTTACCCAGTCTGGAAATCAAGCCAACATTACTGTGAATAAGAACACTTTTGGAAAATAATTGAGTGAAGCAATAGTGTACAGTTCTAAGAAATAAAACCTGGAATAACAACCCCAGGAAGTTAATTCTAGGAATTTTTTTTCTTTATTTGTTGCCTGTGACCCAAGTACTTTGTTGCCTGATTTCTAGGGACACTGATTCTGAATGCATGTAGGGCAGGGCGAAAAAGAGGGAGCCCCTTACTCATCCAGGAGATGTGAATCAACTGTCCAGCATGCCTAAGACACTAACTAGTGCCTGTCCTGGAAGGTACTCAATTTGCCTGGAAGAATGGGTCTACATTTAGGCGCAGGTAAGTCTGTGACTGGGGGAAAATCTGCCCTTACTGGGGCCTGAATGGGCAGTGTATTGAGTGTTAGGCTGGCTGGCTAAGAAGCCCTTCTTGGCAAGACGGCTCCAATGGACATGAAAGGTTGTGATGAAAGCCCTCACTGTTCATTTGTTCATTTCAAAGGCTACAGAGTGCTCAGACATCTCCATGTCCCTGTGACATTTGCAATGACTAATGTAAGATTTAATGTGCCCAACACACCTCTTGGAGATGACTCCTTTAGAGTAGAGGTGAATGTACTGAAGATAAACCCCGCTCTTTGGTACCTTGAGTCATGGAGCAAAAAGCTCCTTTTTAGGAATGTAGAACTAGAAAGAGCCTAAACCCGTGCAAATAGTCTTTCTAAATCTTTGAGTAATCCCTTAAAATAGCATATCAATATATATTCAAATACTAGCAAATGGTACTTAACACTTTAAGGACAAAACCCCTTTGGAACAAGATTTACAGAATACCCAAGTCAGATGGTGGGTTCTTTGGCTAATCTAGACATTCTTAATCTCTGTTTAACTTCAGCCCTGCCTCCCCCTCCCTCTCTCAGGAAACTACTCTCAAATAGTCCTGGGTTTTCCTGGATTTAGTCAAGATAACCTATTGTCCCTCATTAATACTGACTGCAAACCTAGCAGGGAGTGGAGGGAGGTCCTGATGGTGAAGCAGGGTCCTTTCAGCCTGCCTTGCTGAATTCTTCATCCCGAAGTGCAGGGCACCCCAAGAATGGCTTGAATGGCTCCCAGCAGACCTCACCTGGGGGACTGTTCTTCAGATCTGACCCTGAGACCTCCCTTTGCCCAGGTTCCCCTTCCCCTCCCACGAGTCATCACCTATCAAGAAGGCAGCTGCGGCAGCTGCTTAACCTAAAAACCTTGGCTTCCAATTTCCCAGTGCTGCAGGATGTGGCTGTGTTAACAGGACACTCCCCATCTAGGGCCTCACCCAAACTGCCCCTCGTGCCTTTTATAGTAACAACCAACTTCTCCTTTTACAGTTTGGTTTGTTTACGAAATGATGTCATCTGGGGAAGGAGCTCTTTTTCCTGAGGTCAGTACAATAACTTGGACAAAAGGCTAAGTGCTGGGAATCAGGAGCAGTGTGGGTTCTCTGGGACACAGACACACGTGCTCCTGGGCACACCTCAGCCTAGTTGCCTTAATCTACCAAGTGAAAATGACAGTAGGGGACAGGACGTTCCCATATCAACTGAGCTTGGGTGGAAACCTCATAGAAAATCGCCTTATTAAAAGTGAATTTGGGGCTTCCCTGGTGGCGCAGTGGTTGAGAGTCTGCCTGCCGATGCAGGGGACACGGGTTCGTGCCCCGGTCCGGGAGGATCCCGCATGCCGCGGAGCGGCTGGGCCCGTGAGCCATGGCCGCTGAGCCTGCACGTCCGGAGGCTGTGCTTCGCAGCGGGAGAGGCCACGGCAGTGAGAGGCCCATGTACCGAAAAAAAAAAAAAGTGAATTTGGCATCACTTTCCAAATATCCATGCAACTTTTGAGAATGAATTGAGAGTGAGTGTGTGATGGAAAAATACAGGCTTTGAGGCCATGAAGTGGAATGATATTTTGATGTGACTTTGGGCGAGACAGTTCTCCTCCTGAACCCGTTTCTCCATCAGGACAGGGGCATGACCACATCTGCACACAGGGCTATGGTGAAGGTGAATTCTGGCATGACCACCATGGAGCCCGGCCTACAGAAGGCCCAGTGGTTACACCCATGCTTGGGGCTGTTCCCTGTGGCCTCAGCTTCAGGGCCCGGGGGAGAGGCCAGGCTGGGACATCACCTTGTGGTTGTAAAAGTGCCCGTTGATAGAGAACCGATGTCGCCGGATCCTCTGGGCCTCACGGGGGGTGCGGCACCTGGGCCGCCTCTGGATCACACAGGCTGCATCGCTCTTGGTCCGCATAAGCTGTGGGGTCTCCTCGTCCTCCTCCATGGGCTCTGTGGTGAGAAGTGGATGAGGGGGTCAGGCTGGGGTGAGGGCGGTGGTGACAGGACTGCTCCCGTGGTGGTCCCGAGTGTGGAGCGTGGCTCCCTGTAGCACTGGGCTGCAGTAGACGGCGATGTGACCTCTGTCCCTGTGACGGAGGCTGGGGTCCAGCCTGGGTGATGCCCACTTTGCAGACGGGAAAGGTGACCCCCAGACAGGATAACCTGTGTCACCATGCCACATGGCCATAAGCCTCTGGGCCTCCGTCTCCAGGGATCCAGAACAGGACAGCCCCAGCCCTGTCCTCTGGGACAAGCCCTTCACTAAGTGCAAGGGGAGAGCACAAAGAGGACAGACACACAGGTATGGATCCCGGCATGTGGGGAAGAGGTCCCAGGTGCCTGCAAGGCCAGGAGGCAGCCGCACCCTCTGCTGATGTTCTTTCCTTTCTATAAGGGTGCATGTTGCAGGGACTCAGGCAAACTACATCACCTGTGCAAGCCTCTGATTCCTTTTCCCTAGATGAGGAGTCAATAAGAAAGCCTCTCCCGCGTGGAGAAGGGGTGTAGCAGGGGCTGCTGCTGAAGGGAAACAAGCCATTCTTTGCTACTCCACAAAGCTGATATTCAGAGACGGTGGTAGTGAGCCAACCCCTCGCTTCCTTCCCACCCCGGATGAGCAGGACAGGGTCCTGGGCAGCTCAAGGCCCCACTGACCTGAGCTGTCTCTGGAACTCTCCTCCCTGGGTCCGGCCTGAGCGCTTGGTTCCTGGGCAGTGACTCTGCCATCCTGAAGAGGTGGTTCCTTTCTGAAAAGAGACAATCGTGGTGCTCAGTGGGCTGCAGGCAGAGAAAAGTAGCTCAGGTCAAAGAGAAGAGGCTGGCTACCTTTGTGGACAGGACACAAGCAAGAATCAGGGCAGGCAGAGCTGAGGCCAGGATTTCATATTAAGTCAATGTAAAAGATTAAAAGAAAAGCAAAGGATCGCCCCAGTGTCTGCTGGAAGGAGAGGGAGTCTGTCCTGAAGTCCCGGTGTCCTGTGCTGGGTGCCGTTGCATGGACACAGGGACACACACAGTGCCCAGGTGCTGCTGGGTGCTGGGCTGAGGCAGCTGGCATCGGCAGCCACATGCCGAGGGGGCTCTCTGGGCTGCCCTCAGGCCTGCGGGGGTCGGGCAGCAGCAACCTCGAGGGGGCCAACCTCCAGGCCTCTGAGCAGGGTGGTCTCCAAGCCAGGGTAGCTGGTGGTGGGCTGGAGAAGGAATGGGCGTGATGGGAAGTAGCTACACGCTAAGGAGGAGCCTGCAAGGAGTAGACAGAGCATCCAACCCAACGCTGAGAGGCCTCTGAGGGCCCTTGTCTGAGACTGCTCGTGTGACCACTTTTACCCTCCTTTCTAAGGAGCCCATCCAAACTCTAAGCTCTAAGTCTGTGCGGCTCAAAATTTGCTATGAGTGACCAGGGATACCTGGGGACACCCCAGGGGCGTCAATGTGTTAAGGGCTCTCAGAGAAGCAACTTTACTTAAATTTCTGAAAGGGAAAATGTTTTGAATTTCTGACTCTTAGAAGGATTTATTACATGCAGAAGCAAGCAAAACACAGCAGCAAACTATCTATGGGGTGGGGTGGGAAGAGGCAAACGTCCACTAAAACAATAAGGCAGGTAGAAAGCCGTTTCATCCTGATCGAAACATTCTTCGGATAGTTAAATAAATCTGATATTAAATTCTGATAAATTTATAAAAATAAATTTTGATATTGGAATAAAAGCAGAGCAGTAGGAGGCTAAAGTTGTGTGCGTTTTTAACATAGAACAGGAGATGCTGAGATGCTTAGCTTGCAGAGGGTGTTGGAAGCCCCCCACCTAGAGCCCTCTCTCTCTCACAGACAAGGAAAGTTTGAGAAGCACAGCCAGAGGTGAGGGGAGCCTGGAACGTTCTCCAAGAGGGAGGTGACTTGGTTGTCATGGAGAAGGACCACCTGGGGGTGAGGCTGCAGGTTGGCAGGTGAGGTCATGGGCTGAGGCCGTCACGGGGTGACAGGGATGAGGTTGGGTTATCCTGTCATGCTCCTGCCCCAAATGGGAATGGGGCTAGGCTGAGAGCAACTTCCCCCACCCCCGACACCCCAAACGATACTTTCGGGTTGAACGGGTGTCACGGAGACCACCTGGCCCCGCCCCACCCAGCCTGGCACTCACGGGCGTCCTGGTGCCCAGGAGGCGGGGGAGAGATGCACACGCTCCCTGTCATCCTGTATCTGGAGCCGGATGGGCCGCCTCAGTCCCCAGGAGATGTTGAGGAGCCCCTCGATGATCAGAGCCCCTTCTTCCTGTAGGGGAGCCACACGGGTCAGCCTCTTCCCCCAGAGCAGCCGCGCTCAGGGGTCACAGCCCACCCTCCCCACCCACCCTCAGGACTAAGCCCCTGCCCACGGGACTCACCGTGCACTCAGGCCTCCCCAGACACGCCCTCTCCTCCCTGGCATCCTGTCCTCCTTTGAGGGAAGGCCCATGAGCTTCTATGTGCTCCAAGGCACGCGGCCCGGGGCCGAGAGGAAGCCTGAGGCGTGCCCTTCCACCGCCCGGGCGCAGGGTCTGGGACAGGGCGGCTGAGTCAGGTGTCCCACAGGAACGCGGCCGCTGTCTGGCAGGCACGTCCACAGAGTGGCAAGGAAACACGTTCCAGGGAAGCACGGCTGTGCAGACACCAGTGCAACACAGGGCACCTCTCCACCCACTGCTGCACCTGGGCAGGGGACCCACGGTCAGCTGGCCCTACTGGGCATGTGCCGAGGGCACTGGATCCCATGCCGACGAGAGCAGAGGTGGACTAGGACAGTCCCCACACTGTTCCCATTAGTGGCCTGAACCCACCCCCAGATTACCAAGCTGCCTTCTTTCCTGAGGGCCAGTCTTGCTTTCCTCACCATCTGGGATATGGACAGTCCCACATCCCACCACTGGCACACACGCTCGGAATATCTCCAACAGCTCCCAGCCCGCGTCCCCGACCAGCCTTCGTTTCCCAAGGTCTGCAGATGGCATGGCCACTCCCCTGCCACCAACCCTGAGGTTCTAATCGACAGAGTCCTCCAGAGGCACCCTCAGCTCCCACTTGCTCCCCTCAGGTCCTTGATTCTGCTCCTCTGACCTATTTCCGGCTCCTGTGTAAGTGCTACCACATCCAGGCTCCCTGTGTCCAGCCTCATCACTCCCACACGTGTGCCTGGCCAGGCTGCTTTGTCTGCACCCTCAGAGCACCTGCCAGAAGCCTTCTCAGCTTCACGCTTCCACGGAGTCTAGGTCTTCCCAGCTATGTGCTCCTAATCTGCTTTGATACTGGTCTTTTGGCAATGAACTTAAATCGTCATTCTCCCAAAGCCATCTCAAGCACCATTTTAGATTCACAAATGCCATTTCTTTCTCCTTGCTGACATCAAAAGCCCTGTGAGAGGAGGGACCTTGTGGAAAATGTCATATCCCTGGCAGTGCTTACAGAGGTGTCCTGCAGTGTCGATTTCATGGTTAGTTAGTAACAATTTAAAACACCCTGCCATACACGGAGAAAACATTTCTCCTCTGTTCAAGTTTATCAAAAATACACATAGGGCTTCCCTGGTGGCGCAGTGGTTGAGAATCCGCCTGCCAATGCAGGGGACGCGGGTTCGTGCCCTGGTCCGGGAAGATCCCACATGCCGCGGAGCGGCTGGGCCCGTGAGCCATGGCCGCTGAGCCTGGGCGTCCGGAGCCTGTGCTCCGCAACGGGAGAGGCCACAACAGTGACAGGCCCGCGTACTGCAAAAAAAAAAAAACCCACAAAAACACATAACTTTCTGGAATGGCCTTGCACTATTTGCTAAAAAAGAAAACAAACAACAACAACAAAAAAACCCAGAGCTGTTTTTGATAACCACTGATGCTACACAGGCACAGATATGTACCTAAAGATATGTAACTGTATGTATGTAATATGTAACAGCTATGTAACTATAAAGGAAAGACTAGATTGATCCACTGCAGTTAAAAGTCCCTTGGGGATAGTAAGAAAACCCAAAGTGGGGTTCAGGTCTTTGTTTTCAGACTTAGCTTCAGATGCCTCCGTCAGATGTTGACAGGTCGCTGGAGAGAGCCTCTGCCCCATCAGGAACACATCTCGGTGTGTTCATTCATGGACACGTTTATTCATGGACACCAGCCCCATGATGGACTCTGGGTGGAGGAGATGAAGCAGACACAGCCCCAGACCCTTTGATGCCCTGGGGGCACCGCTGGGGCAGGGGCAGCAAGGCTGGACACACTGAGGCCAGACCTCCAAAGGTGCTGTATGAAGGCTCCGGGGACCTTGCCATGAAGAAGGAGGCAGGGGGACTTGCTCTGGGGAAGCGAGGGGCTGAGGCAGAGCTGCTGCCTCTGAGGTCAGGGTTAAGCTATGCTGGGGACCAGCTGGCCTGATGTGACTCAGGCCTGGTGTCCCTGCACAAGCGGCATGGGTGCGCCCAATCTGAGCCCCCTACCATGGCTCTACTGCCCCCCAGCCTGGCCCCATCAGAATGGAGGGGAGGCCCTGTCAGCCTGCAGCTTTCTCTGATCAAATCAGAGAAGCCCAAAGTAGAGAAGAGGGACCTCCAGGGCAGCCCTCACCACGCAGGTGGGGAAGTAACAGGACGAGAACACAGGTCCCGGGGCCTGGACTTTCTACAAGTTGGGAAATCAACCTGGGCCCCCTAATTCTATCCCAGTCAACACCTCCCTCCTCAGTTCAGCCTATTGGCTTATTTGCTAATTGCTAATGAATTCAAAGAGAGCCAGAGAAACAGACAAAGGCTCTACAGAAGCATCCAGATGGAAGAGCCATTGAGGTGGGACTTGGTGTGTTTAACTGAAATCCTGATCACAGGTTGGCCGCATGCCTTGGCCCATGAGAAATACTCTAGCCAGAATGCATGAACTTGGGACTGCCAGCTCCTCCCGCTTGCCTCGGCATCTAGGGTCTGTCCAACAATTAGACTTCCAACCTGAGCTTCTGTCTCAGTGACTTGCTTTCCATCCCCTGCCTGTGGGAACAAGACAGGTACCTTCCAGGTGGGCCCACGGCTAAGTGGATGATGTGAGGTCTGAGAAGGGCATGGTGCTGGCTCTCTACAAGGGCTTTCCCAGGGTCACTTGCCTCTCCCTCAGCTGCCTCCCGTGCTGACACACTTACCCCTGGACACTAGCAGTGGCCTCCCAATGCTGGCCAGGTGTTCCTCAGTCTCCCTGTTAGCTGCCCTTTAGCCCACGCACAGCGGCAAAGTCAATCCTTCAAAGCAGAAGCCAGACTCTTGCACCCTTGTTCAAATCCTGCAGGGTCTGTCCATCCCCTTCGGAGGAAAACCCAGTGTCCATGCCAAACCCACTGACTTCTCCCCACCTGGACCAGTCATATGGGCCCCTGGCTGTCCTCTGCCCAGCAGACTCTAGCCACAGTGGCTTTGCACATGCTGCCCCTCCACTGGGAACGCATGACCCTCATTTGTTCAGCTCTCTGCTCAATGTCCCCTCTTACAGAGGACCCTCCTGACCCCTTGACCACAGCGCAGCTGGCCTTTTCTTTGCAGCTGTAATCAGTACCCAGCATCACAGCACCCATCCACCGAGTACTTAATTCTTTCCCTCACTAACAGCTAAGCTCTAGGACGCAATGATTTGTTCACTGCTTACATCCTCTGTACCTAGAACAGTCACTGGTGCACAGGAGTACTAATTAGATACCTGGGGAACAAAGAAACAAACCAGTTATCATTTGAAAGCACCACATCTGGGAAGCAGCAAGACCAGGACCCTGCAGGCTGCCCCTGGTTCCAGAAGAAGGTGGGCACATCCCAACTCCCAGCAGGCCCAGGGAGCCTGGCCTTAGCCGCCTCCAGGCTGAGCCCTGCATCGCTGTGTCTGGCAAGGTCCCTCACAGGTGCAGACCCAAAGCTCTGCAAGAACTAGCACCGGGCCAGAGTGTCCTGGGGTTGCAGGGTACTAGTATTAAGGTGTAGTGGGGACACTTCTAGGCAGAGGTGGCAGATCCTAGGGCTGCTTGTGGGAGCCCAGTGGAGCCCCCTGCCTCTCCCAGTGGCCACCCCACCCCTGCCCTGCAGGGTAAACATTCCCAGAATGTCCCACAGGCACAAATGCTTGCTCCAAGCTGGCAGCTGGGCCAGGCCCCGCCCGCCAAGCTGTTTTCCTCTGACAGCCTTCCTGAGAACTGCTATTTTTGGCCTGTGTGACAGTAACTGATTGCTGGTGGAAAGGTATAAAAGCAGCTGCCAGGCCCCGAGGTTCACCAGACAGCTCAGGGAGGATTCCACTCTGGACAGTGGCACATCATACAGAGGCCGTAGCACATCTTCCTTGTCGTCCTCCTCCCAGCAACCTGACGCCAGACACAGGGCTCCAACTGCTGGACCCCGATCCCTCTGCCCTGAGCTTCCTGGGGGCTTTCTGTGGACTTCCTTGCTCATCCAGCTCCCCTGCTACCTCCAGACCTCCTCAGCTACAGGTAAGAGACAAAAAGGTGTTGGGTATCTTTGAAGCAGTTCTCAGCCTGGGACGCGCACAGCCTCACTGCGGGTTAGAGACCAGGATGCAGCTAACTGCTGTAACAACAGCTGCGGAGGGCTTTATATTCATAATGGAATTTCCCATGAGGTGTCATTCCATAAGTCTTTCCCAACGCCCCTGAGAGGTGTATTTTTAACCCCATTTTATGGATGAGTAAGTGGAAGCTTGGAGAGGTGACTTTGCCAAAGGACTCCGGGTCAGGAACTGCTAAGTTTGGTTTTAAACCCAGGTTTCCTCTGACTCCAGTCCGTGAGGCTGGGTTCTCTGATTTGTACAGGTTCTTGAACAACAGTAATGATAGAATCTTAAGTAATGTTAGCAGGAAGAGCCCAGGAGTTCGAGCCTGGTCTTGGATCTGCAGACTTTAAACTGCTCTCAGACATGTGATTCACCCAGGCAGCCTCAGGTGGGGAGGGGACACAGGAAGGGTGTCAGGATGGCACACTAGTCCCTCACCCCAGTCCTCTGTCAACCAACAGGTTGCTGCTTCCTTGTGGCCGGCAGCCATGAGGTCCCGGCTTTTGCTTTCCGTGGCCCACCTGCCCACAATTCGGGAGACCTTGGAGGAGATGCTGCCCGGTGGGCCTGGAGAGGACCCCCCCGCCTCCCCTAGCCTGGATGACTACGTGAAATCCATCTGTCAGCTGGCGCAGCCCACCTCAGTGCCGGATGAGTCTGCAGGCAGGGTCCGACCCAGTAGACCCCACCGGCCAGCCCGTTCCCGTGAGAAGAGCTGCACCACTGGGTCCCTACAGGACATCACCACCCGCTTCAGTGGCCAGCAGCCCACACTGCCTGGGGCCAGCACTGTGGACCCCCTGGACTGGCTCTTTGGGGAGTCTCAGGAAAATCGGCCAAGTGGGAGGGACATGCCAAGGAGGACTGGATCCTCTGCTGACCCCTGGGCTTCATGCAGACAGACAGACAGTGGCAAGGCCCGGGGGGGCCCCAGAGGGAGGCTGAGTGATGTCAGGGCTCCAGGGCACTCTCTGCTGAGACTGCAGAGGGACTGGCAGCAGTGCTCCCAGGCTTCTGGGCAACTTCGCCAGGATACAGTTTCCCCAACAAGCCCCCGTCCCAGAAGCGTCCTTAGAACTCTCTATTTGCACCTCCCCGTGATCCATGAACTCTGACCCCTCCCCAATAAAGACTTCTGCAAATAACATACAGGTCTGCGTCACCTCTCCACCCTCTCCCTCCCCCCACCGCAGGTGGGCACCACCCCTGGCAGGTCTCTGGGAGGGAACAGAGCCTCTACAGAGAGGCTCCCTGCTTTGGCAACTCATAGTGAGACCCCTCTCCGAATAAGAGTCTATCTCACATGATGTGGCAATCAATAACGCATCCCGTCTGCACTGCTCCTAACTGGCTGATCACCTTGGGCAAGTTATTTTAACATCTCTTCCTTGGTTTTCTCACGGGTAAAATGGGGGTAATTAACGGGACCTGCCTCCTAGGTTGTGCTGATGAGTAAATGGGCTAAAACGCGCACACATCCTGGGGCGCATGTTACAAGCCCACACATGGAGTAGCTGTTGTTTACGTGGCTGCCTCACAGGTGGGGAAATGAGTAGGTGGGGGGAGAGGAGGAGCAAAGGCCTCAGCCCCGGTGGTTTCAGAGCCAGGCCCTGGGCACTCGCAAGTCAGCCCCATGGCTCCCCACAGCCCTGCTCCCCCCAAGAGGCCCATGAGCAAACGGGGGGTCTCAGCAAATGCACCTGCTGTGTTTCGGGGGACTTGTTACTGGGCCACCCGCGGGTACCTCAGTGGCTCCACCTCACAGGTCCTGTTGTGTCGTGGGGAGCGTTTTCCCCACGCTGACGGCCAAGACAGAACCTGCACCAGCTCAGCCTGCAGGGCACCAAACGACTGGACCAGGTGGCCCTGTCCCCCCCCATCCCCACCCTTACCTGCCTCCACCCAGGGGCCACTTATCCGTGGGGCAAAGCACAGGGTGTTGTCCAGGTGCCCTGCTCTTGGGCAAGTTCAGGGGCCAGGGCCTCACTCCACATGTCCATGGGTCCCCCACAGCCCTGGGTCCCTACATCCTGGCAAATCCCAGTTCCCAGGGGCATCTGGCAAGCAAGGAGGTGAGGGTGAGGGATAGGGGAGGGGGCTTTCCTCAGGGAGACAGGTGAGGCATCAGAGAACTCAAAAGAGACAGGCTTAAGACCCATTGCCCTGTTCTCTTGGGCCAAGCCAGAGCTGGCTGCCCTGGTCAGCGTGGGAGGGACAGAGGAGAGGAGGAGGATGGAGCTGGGGCCATGGGCAAGCTCATGGCCAGGTTCAGTTTCCTCCACCTCCTTGCCCTGTGGACTAGCAAACTACTTTGCCTTCCTTTTCTCTCCCTCCCTCCCTCCCTCCCTCCATCCCTCCCTTCCCCCCTTTTTCCTTTCTTTCTTTCTTATTTTAAAATATTTAAAAATTGCTTTGGACATTTACAATATTTATCTGTCCTCTTTTATGTGTGTTTTGTGGGGAGGGAAAATGTAAACCATGAATTTAAAAGAAAATGTTTCAGACAAGCAGTTTACTTAGTTTCCTGATCTGTAAAATGGGGACAGCAATGCCTGTCCTTCATACCCTACAGTGGTTGGGGAAATGGTACAAATAAACTTGGAGATGGAGTTATAAGCACTGTATACAAATTTTCCAACTGTCACAACCGCTGTGTCTCTGGTTGACTCAAACCTCTGGGTCCCTGACTTTCTCCAGCAAATATGTGTGGGGCAGGCTTTGGCCAGAATGTCCTAAGGAGGTGGTGAGGAGGGCTGACCTGCTGAGCGGGTGCCTGGCTGGTGACTGGACTGGTCAGGCTTACTGGGCCAGCCTCATAGCAAAGCGGTGTGAAACTAGGATGACGCTGGCTAATCCCCCCAAGCTCAGAAATCACACTGCTGCATCTGGGGAGATCAGATAGGGCCAAGGAGATTCCTGGGCTCTGGGCTCCTCTGCTAATATCCCCGACGTAAAAGAAGCTAATGACACCTTCAGAAGGTGCCAAAAACAAAAACAAAAACAAAAAAACAGATGAATAAAGGGCTGGGAGAAGGGGCTTCTGGCAGTGTCCCAAGCTCCTGAGGACAGAACAGCTGAACAGAAAGTCCTTGTGGTGGGGCCCTATGGAGCAGTCTCATTCTCCTCCCACCCACCACTGAGACAGGGAAGGGACACAAATGCCCCTCCCGCCTGGAGAGACACACTGGAAAGCACTCAGGAACCCCCAGGGAATACATCCACGGGCCTAGCACTCACCAGGGACTGGTGGTCTGTCTGTCAACCCTGTCATTCCTGCCTTCAGGCCTTAGAAGAAGGGGGATCATTATAAGAGGGAAGGGGACCCCTGGCGGAGGGAAGGTCCTTCCCTTTCTTGCACTCGTGCAGGGGGCCAGGGGCTGAGGTCCTACACTGGGTGTAGTGTGCGCTCACGCCACCAGGGGGAGCTTTGAGCCTACTCAGAGCTGAGCGCGGGGCGGGGTGAGAGGCTGGCTTTGGCGGCGGCCACACACCACACACCAGGACATCAGGGCCCTACGGCCTCCAGCTCACACAGTCAGCAGCGATATATTTGCCCACTGGCATTTCCGGGGTGGTCCATTATTCTCTAGAGGCACCAACCAGCCTGGTTAAAATGCTTTGCTCTCTTCAAAAGGCACAATTGCTCCCAGTTGATCACGCTTTTCATTGTAAAACAAGCAAAATGATCCCCAAGGCAAGGTTTACAATGAAGGAAGCTAGTGCTTCGGCCTCCTGAGCGGGGAATCCTTTGTTCCTAGACTGTAGAAGCTGGGGGAAAGTTCACAGGGAAACGCCTGCCCCAGGGTGTGGCCCCTGCCAGTGACACATTTCATCTCTCTGAGTTCTGTGGGCCCCAGACGAGACAGTGGACAAGAAACTGCCCCAAACTGTAGCAGCCAGGCTGAGGCTGCTCCGGGGCAGGCCCAGAGACAACAAGTTGGGTGGGGGGTTTCTTACAGAGCCCCTTGCGGCGCTAGGAGGGCATACCCGAGGCTGAGCTCCCCATGCTTAGCTTGGGGGGCAGGGGTGACGAACCGCTTTCCGAGTCCCTGAGGCCTGGTGAGTCATACTCAATCAAGACCTCCACAGACCTCCAGAGCTTAATGCTGGCGATGGTATCGCTGTATTATACACTTCTCTGCTCAGGCCTTGGAGCCACGCCAGAGTCTTTGACTTCCTTCAGGGTCATCTTGGGCCAGAGACTCTAAGACCCTCAGTTTCTTTGTTTGGAAAATGGTCACTCCTCCCTCACAAAGCTCTTGTACTACAATAAATACAATAGAGGCAAAGCTCCTCTTGTCTGCCCTGCCCTCAGCATCTGCAGTGCCGGGAGAGCCCAGTCTCAGGTGGCCCAGCAGCAAGTTCTAGGAACTATCAGTCTCTGAGGCCCAGAAGGTCCCAGGTCAGCAACCTGAGGACCTGCAGAGTCCCGGACGCTGGGTGGTGGGTGAGTCACCCAGAGACGTGGTGTCCCAGGACCCAGTCACGCATTTCAACATTAGAACTCCCGACTCCCAAGCCGGTAGCCTGTCTCTATGGTGGCGGTCACCTCCCAAAGACACACACTCCCTCAGGCCAGCACACCTTGGCTGTTAAGGCTGCAGAAGGTTCCTGAAAGGTACTTTCTGGCTCCAATGAGATCAGGTCAGACGCTCACACCTTCTTTAGGGTTAGGAATATGAAAATCCCTGCCTGTGGGATGTTAAGTTCCTGCCTTTGGGGCCAGCAGGAGCACCTCTTCCCCACTGCAGGGTCCTGTACTCCTCCATGTGGACAGTCCCATCACACAAACGGGTCTGGGGCTTCCCAGTCCCTCTCCCCACGCAGCTGTTCCTACAGAGGGGATTGTTTTGGGGAATCCCAAGTGCCAAGATCAAGCTCTTAGACTAGCTGTTCTCAGACTTGGCCTTCATCGGAATCCCCGGGAGGACTTATCAAAACACAGCTGGGAGGGTGAAGAGTTTCTGATTCAGCAGGCCTGCGGGAAGGAGGGTGATAAGAATTTGCAGTTCTAACCAGTTCTCCGGTGATGCGGAAGCTGCTGGTGTGGGGACCACGTTGAGAACCATCATGATCTTAGAGCAATCCCTGGATGGCCCAGAGCTGAGGAACAGGGTCCAGTCAGAAGACCCCACCCCATGCCTTCAGCACAAGAACTGAAGTGAGCCCAACTCCTCACTTAGCAGTGCAGATCAAAACTGCCCAGCACGCTGGGGCTCAGGACTCATCCCAACTTGCTCCAGGCCTGCATCTGTTGGTTAGTTATCTAACACCTATGCACAGGTACCACACCATGCCTAGCTGAGGGGATGCAGGAGTAGTAGGGCACTTGGCCCAGGTCTAGGGGCTTATCACTCAAGTAAGAAAAGAGACAGCGAAAGCAGAGATAGCAGGGTGCTAAGATCAGAGCCCTGTGGGCAGCAGTAAGGAGCTGGGCCAGGGAGGGCTGCTGAGACAGGTGTCAGAGGCTGCTCTGCAGAGCAGCTCGAGCAAAGAAGCATGCAGAAATTCTGAGGGGTGGGGAACAAGTTGTCAGCGCTGGTCCCAAGGCCCCACACAGGGCGGGTGGGTCAAGGGGAGGCAGAGTGTGAGGTCTGTATCATTCCAGGTTGTCACAGGCAGCCTAGCACGGCCTGAGCCAGGAGCTAGCAGCCTCCCTCCCGTCCAGGCTCCTGAACTGTGTGACACTGGCCTGGCCTGGCTGATGGAGGTCACCTCCCTGACACTGACTGGCGATCTCCCTGCTGCCCAGAGCTGCCTGAACCTCGGGGCTCACCCTCTGTTCTAGTAATTACAGAAGGGGATGTGTGGTTGTTTGAAGAACTAGTGGAAGCGAGATTAGTGAGCAGAGTGGCTTCCACCTGCATGAGGTCTCTGTGGGTTGCCGGGGCTTGAACTGTCTGTTCCCATGTTCAACAACAGAAGGGGAACTCAGAGGCCACTGGCCCTTGCCAGACACTGATGGGCTAGAGAAAATCCAAGAGTCAACCCGATCTCGACTGTGGAAACCTCCCAAAATAAAGCCTAATCATGATCACGATAAGACACCCCATTTTGGCTTTTCAAATGCCCCAATATCCCGACCAGGGTTCCCATGTGAAAGATCTGGAAGTTCTGGATGGTGGGTGGCAAGACCAGGCCTTCACTTGATCTGCCCGGTGAGCAGCTCCCAGAGCCTGGGCCTTGCTGGCCACTCCCTGGAGTCCGGCTGGTGCCCACGTGCTTGTATTTGGCTTGTTTTGTTTAGGCCACACAGTGCTTCGAGGTTTGGGAATTCCACATGAAATTCCAGATATCTAGCTTCCTTTGAAAAATCAGGAAGGGTCTGGGTGTACCAAGCCCACATCCCTCCACAGCTGCCCTGGGTTTGATCTGACCCGTGTTCTCCAGTGTCCTCCACTTCCCACGCCCACCCTGCCTTTCATGTGCAGACCTTCCTGTCCCTGTAAGCATCTTCTGGGGAGCGCTCCTCTATCGCAAGCCTTTCCTCTTGGTGGACAAGCACAGAGACTCTGCCTTCACTCCTGTGTTGCCCCGTGAACTTGGGCAAGCCAGGGCCTTGTGCTGAGTTCCTCATCTGTGCTGGGATGAGCAGAGGAAGCGCTGGACTGTGCGGTCTCAAGGATTTCAGACGCCAATGTCCTGGCCTTCACGAAGACAAAAGTCCCAGGTGGAAGGAGAAGGCCCACAAGGGGATTTCCATCGGCTCTGCATTCTCACAGGGATGGTCCGACCCTCAGTACCCCTTGCAGGGATCTCAAAGGAGATAACCTGGTCCCCAACTCAGGGGATGGGTGACCTTACAATTTATTATCCAAACTGGACACTCAGAGTGAAGGAAATGGTCTTAAGAATTACCCTTGATTAACAGGTATAAAGCAGCACTATTTTTGGCAAGCCAGGATAAATGGTGACCCTATGAAAAAGAAGAGAAATGGGCCTTACCTCTCTGTGTCTCAGCTGAAAGCTTCTGCCCTCATGGTAGCAGTTGTAGGTTTTCAGCAGGCTTAAGAGCTCCGACCTAAAAAAGGTAAAGACACACATGTGCTCTTGGAATGTGGTGGGGCCTTGGATAAGGCATTTGGCTTCGCTGGGCTCAGTTTCCTCATTTGTAAAATGGGCATAATGTACACGTTTTGCCAACAACATATAATCCATTGAGAGACTAGACTTTGCCATCAGACACACACCCTTTGGTCTTCTAAGGAGTTTCGCAGATCAGCGCTCCTGGAAAGCCGAGGGTGGGGCTGAGAAGGAAGCAAAACTCACAGAGGGGCCCACCCTGTTGTACTTCTAGGGTGTTTGCACAATTTCACTATTATAGATAAGAGTTCCTGACAATCTCCCTGTACCTTACTTCTGAGTCACCTTCTCAGAATAAGTCACTTGGGCTTGGATAATTGGCATTTTAAAGGCTTGCTTTTTCTCCCCATATTTCTTCCTACAAGGGTCTGGGGTGGCTGCTATGAAGGTACCACCAGGGTGCCTCTTCCCCATCCTGACTTCCTGGATGTGTGATCAAGGGATGAAGGTGACAGCCCCTGAGAGTAAGATCCTGAAGGCCCTAGGATGGCTACTCTGGCCAAATGCTGTCTCCCCAGAATAAAGGGAAAGCCACAGCTTGTGCCTTGGCTGAGGTGTGGCAGAGAGAAAATGAGGACAGCTCCCTGTACCCAAGCTGGGCTCTGCAGGGCAGTGCAGTCCAATAGACATGCAATGCAAGCTACACACATCATTTTAAATCTTCTAGTAGCTATATTACCAAGGAAAATAAAACAGGGGAAATTAGTTTTAATAACACATTTTATTGAATCCAGGGTATCTAAAATATTATCATGTCAACGTGAAATCTATGTAAAAATTATTAATGAGATTCTGCTCATTATTTTATTTTGTAAGAAACGTTCGCTAGCTGGAGCATCTTTTATATTCACTACATCTCTCCAGCCACAGGTCCCGTGCTCAGCAGCCACATGTAGCTGGTGGCTCCCCTACTGGACAGAGATGCTCTTGAACCTCTCAGGTAATGCTTTCACCCACACTCGAGCAACCCCGGGCCTGGATGAGAAAAACACGCTCTGGTGCTCTGTTGTGCAGCCCTGTGTGATGTGGGGTGATGGTAACTGACAAGGGAACCCATTTACAACTGAATGGCATTAACAATGCAGGATTCAATACTGCATGTTCACTGTGCTTATAAGTGTGCAAACGCTGAATATAAAATTGTTAGGATATGTACATGTATAACATACCTAAATCATGTATGGTTGTTATTATGACTTTTTTCAAAATGATATTTAATATTGTTACATTGTTCTTATTATCAGATCTAAATAGGGAAAATGATGGTGTGGGAGTACTGTCTGTTTTCTCAGGGTCTTTAGTAGGAGGACCCCAACGGGCAGGTCCTCAGCAAAAGCTAGTCCATTTCAAGGAGGCTTGGTTTGTCTTCAGGATGGCAGATAGGAGCTACCCAAATTTAGAAAATACTTGGACTCAGGACTTGAAAAGCAAGATAAAATGAAAAAATACCCTTTTCTTTAGTTCAGCAATGAACTTGGAAAATTATCCCAAGCAGTTTCTTTATGATGAGACCAGGAGTCTCATCATAAACAAAATAAAATAAATAAAAATAAGCTGAGAAAAATATACCTTTTTAATAAAAACTCAAAACTAGTTTTGAGGTTTTTTTTTTTCCTGAACTGTTTAATGCAATAAGATGTTAGTAGTGCTCTAGTTTTTATATAAATTAAATGCCATCTCTGCAGATTCACAGCAGGCACTGTCACACTTTCCTGCTTTTGTCTGCCCAAGGAGGCGGGGGTCAAACTCATGCCTTGATCCTTGATCTCCAAAGCACTTCAAAAGGAAGTGCTCTCATCACTGTCCCTGGGGCAGGCACATCATTGTATCTACAAAAAGTGCCCAGAATTCCTCCACCCACAGGCTGCCCATGGCAGGGGAGTGGCCACGGGGGGAAGGCAGGCATGGAGACCCCTCTTTGCTCACAATGGCTTACTTTAGAATGGACTTGCTGTCGCTGATGGGCACGTGAGAACTGGGTGGACAATCTTCCTTCATCTTTTGCTGTTGTCTGCAGACTCGGAAGTTACCTGCTGGTAGACAAAGGAGGGTGCACAGACACCTAAGCCGGTGGAAGTGATGGCCAGTGTGGCGCCGGAGCCTTGGTGCAGAGGCTGGAGCTTCTGCCTCACCTCCCACCTCCCCACCCTCTCACGTCCCCATGCCCCGACCCCTACCTCACTCCCACCCCACCCCCGCCCCCAGGTATAGGGCCAGACCTAGAGGACTTCATGGCACCCCACACCGACATGTATCAGCCCTGGCAGGGCAAGGTCAGAACTGCCCTATCAGCCTCCTTCCCAAAACCTCTTCATGATTCCCAGGAATCAGATCAATCTCCTCAATATTTCAGATTATAGGCTTTTTTTCTTGATGGACACCCTGAATGATGGTTTCTACCTTGATTGCTCCCTCAAACCTCTAAGTCACCCCTGGCCTTTCTCCTCCGTTTCCACGGAGCCTGAGGTGGTCCCCCGTCACTGCCTTTGGAGTCAACACACCTGGACCAGCTCTCCTAGTAACTGGCTAATCGGTACCATGTTCACTACATGCTGGAGACTGTTGAGCATATTCTAAGAATTATCTTGTTTATTCCTTACAACACCATTATGAGGTAAGTACCATCCTATTCCCATTTCACGGATGAGAAAACAGGGACAGAAGTTAAGTACTTGGCCCAAGATTCCCAGGGAGTAAATGGCAAAGTCACCGAACACAAGCATCTAGACTCCAGATGCTGGTCTCTTAGCCCCTTTTCTATACTGAAATCGGACAGTAACTGAAACCCCCAGACCCTTCATTTTCTCATCTGTACAATGGAGTAAACTCTATCCTGTAGGATTGTTCGTGGACTCACCCATGAAACTGTCTCTATCTCTTTTCATTCACAACCTGGAGAAGTTTGTGGAGCTTCCCAAGCCCTCCTGGGTTTCTTTCACAGAGGGTAAATCCACTAGAGCTTTCTCTATCCTGTTGGCATCCTCCGTACAGATTCTCACTTCTCTCTGTTTCTGCATTATTCTGGCCGAGCACTCTCTTATCAAGGCCCCCTATGTGTAGGGCACTGAGCCACAGCTTCACACACACATGCCTACTCTAACCTTGACCCTGCCTCTACCCCCCTTCTCCCAAGTTGCAGCTAGGAATCTGAGGGGTTTACTTACCCTGGGAGGTGGCACTGACAGGGCACACTGTGTGCCTTTCACACTATGGAGCCTGCTTGGCTCCTTCACAAAAAACCCCAACATCTGTTCACACAAACCTGGCTCAATCGCGTCTTCCTGACCTGTGTGTGTGCCAGTGCTACTGGGGGTGGGCAGGAGGTGTTCAAGGTCAGGTCCAACTGCTGTGGTATCGGTGACCTCAGAGCAGAGCCCGCTGCAGAGGGGCGCTGACTCTGACTAGCCCAGCACACTCTTCCCTGCTGGCTTGATCCACCCACAAACAAGATGTGCCAGCCTTCTTGTGGCCACATCAGCCCTGAATGAGCATTTGATTCTGGAGGCAGGGGACACACGGCTGGCGTAGAGAAGGGGAATGGTTTGAGAGAGGTGGGCTTCCCAGTGACATCAGAATCATCCCCTAAATTCCTCCCCTCTGCCTGAGTCTACAGTGAGGCAAACTGTGGCCTGCAGAGAGGGCAGGCCCCGAGCTGTGGCCAGCAGCCAGCCCTATCTCTGTAGGGCACAGGGCATTGGCACCATGGGGGCCTAGAGCTGGGGACTTCCAGCTGCCTTCTTCTTGGCCTATTTCAAAATAGGGTTTCGGTTCCTCAGCACCTCAGATACCCTGTGGAAAAAGTGATCTGCCAGGCTCCCTCTCTGGGTCCTTCCTCAAATGCTTCCGATGCAGAAGCTGGCTTCAGCTCAGGGCAAGGCTGGGTTTCTCCGTCAACACTGTTTCTGTGGGTCCATGACACAACTGTCTTGCTTTAAGCAAGCTCATAATGGGAAGGGCTGGATTTACCCAGAAATAACAAGAGATGGTTTTTTCTCTTGCCTTCCTCTGTAGCCAGCTTCTCTTCCACTCCCCTCACTTCCTGCTCTGAGCTCCACAGTTCCCCTAATGGGTTCTATGCTTTTTCTCCCCTTTGGGCTTTTTTTTTTTTTTTTTTTTTTTTGCGGTACGCAGGCCTCTCACTGTTGTGGCCTCTCCCGTTGCGGAGCACAGGCTCCGGATGCGCAGGCTCAGCGGCCGTGACTCACGGGCCCGGCCACTCCACAGCACGTGGGATCTTCCCGGACCGGGGCACGAACCCGTGTCCCCTGCATCGGCAGGCGGACTCTCAACCACTGCGCCACCAGGGAAGCCCTCCCCTTTGGGCTTTTACAGCCATTCTCTGCTCAGAACCCAGCGTCGTCCTTGTCCTACACCCTAAACCGTCGCTCGCCAGGAAGCCCGTGCCGGAGCAGACCCCTTCTGCAGCAGTAGCAGCAACAGGTCCTCTCTGGCCTAGTTCCTGCTCTTGGCTCTCCCCTGCAGGGCCGGCCTCTTGTTTGGACTCTCCCAGGAGAGGAGGAGGGTGGTGTGGCTGGGATGTTGCTTTTCTGCCTCACCACTTGTTTCCAGCGCGGAGTGCAAGCCTGGGACGCTGCAGGAGGTCCGCAAATGGCTGTTAAATCATTGGATGAATACAGAAGGCCTCATGGGGTCCCCCAAAGTCAACTTTCCAGAGTTGTGCATACACAGCTGGAATAAATCATGCAAAAGTCTCCAGGGGCCAGGGAAGTGACTCAGCTGAGGGACACTGGTCAGGGGACTTGGGGACACATTCCTCTTCCAGAGGGGCAGATCTGGTGTTTCACGAGAAGCCAGACATCTGGATTTTTATGGGCTACATTTTACTGTTTAAAGTTGGGTGACTGTGGTAGAGACAATTGCTGCCCCTGGAATGATCACATGATAGCTCCCGTTCCCCAGCCCCCTGCAGCTATGGGGCCATGTGACTAGCTCTGCAAACAGAAGTGTTGTTGTCACTCCCAGGCCAGTGCATCTGAGCCAATGCATGACCCTGTGGCTCTCTTGTTCCCTGTTGTGGTGACCCAGAAAGCCACATGTCCCAGTAAGTACAGCTTCTTGATGGTCAGCCTGGGTCCCAGATTGCTTCTGCGGACCGGACGCCTCTGCCAATCCACAACGAATATGGACTGGGAAAGAGAAATAAACCTCTGCTGTGTTTCTGGGATTTGTTACTGCAGCATAACCTAGGCTATCCTGACTAATTCAGTAAATAATAAAGTTAAAATGAATATATATATGTATGTATATGTGTGTGTGTGTGTGTGTGTGTGTGTATAACTGCTGATGCATGACATGACTCCATTTATAACACTGTCTTTCTCCCAAAGCATGTGAGGAATATGCCCATTTTGCTCTATTTAGTAGGGACACTTACAAGTGGAATTCTCTATATCAAGCAGTGATTAGTTATTAATAGAAGATGTTTCTTAAAGTGCTTTGGGCTGGGAGCTGCTAAAGACCCGTGTAGCTTCAGTTGCATGCTTTTTCCTCTCTGGGCCTTGATTTTCCCATCTGTACAATGAGAATATTGATCTCCAATGAGTTAGAAATTTTCTCAACTGTAGAACTCTTTGTTCAAATGCAACAGTTATGCAAATCAGATTAAAGGGGCTGCTCTGGTTGAAGGTGAGGTGCATGGCGGGGAGCCCCATCCGCGGCTTTGCCTAGGGCTCTGGATAATACTGTGCTGAGTAACACAGGAGAGGCTCCCTGCAATGGCCTTCTGGAATGCTTTACCCTCAAGAGCCTGCTTATTTAAAGGACACGACCAACGAGCCGAGTGTCTCCAGCTGGAGGTGGGTGACATCAGCTGGGGGAGACAGCTCAGAGGGAATCAGGAGGAAAGTGCAGAAGGGTCCTGGATTGCAGAGAGCAAAGGGAAAGGAGAAGGTGGCTCATAGGGTAAACAGCTTATGTGGTAGGGAGAGAGAATGGGGTACACCATCCCAGGTGAGGGAAGCAGATAAGTGAGCAAGGCTGGGGGGAGGCAACGAATGAGGGCTCTTTCAAATTGCCGGGCGGGGTCGGAGCCTTACAGGGGGGGAAACTTTGCTCTATAGAAAAACAATCTCTTCTTTGAGAGAACCACATACTGCTGTGTCCTCTGACATCCATCATGTGCATGGCCCGAAGCCAGTCTCGTGGTCTCTGGTTCTCACGTGTCCCATCGCCCCACCCCAACTTGGCAACACCTCCATCTCCTTGTGTTCCAGACCTGAGCTCTGGGGTCACTCTCAGAATTCCTCTCCCAATGCCAGCACTGCATTTGTGCCTCCTTTACCCGACTGGAGGTAGAGGAGGTTTTCATTGATTTTGATACTCCCAGTGTCTTGTCCGGTTCTCAAGTGAGCTGCATGTGTACCTGAGAGGCATCCTGGGGGTAACCTGAATGAGAGAGCTTTGAGGCACAGCGGACACACAGACCCTGGGAAGAAAGCCAACTGAGATTTCTCTCCATTTGGAGCGTGTTCCTGAAACCTCCCGTTAAACACTCACTGTCCTCATGCATTGGGCAGGACTTAATGAATCTTCAGTGGAGTGTTTTTCTACCTTTTAAAAAAGGACAATCCTATCTTTAACTAAAGCCCTAGGAGAAGCTTAACACACAAACAGATTAAAGCGGGGCTGCTTTGGTTGAAGCAGCAGTCGGGGAGAGGATGGGCTGGCCCACCACCCAGGCGCAGGCTGCAAAGCACAAAGTGACAGGTGCAGCTGGGCTGGCCAAGCCCTGTGGCTCTGGGGAGCCCAGCCTTCCTTGTCCCAGCCTGCTCCCCTCCCCCAGGCCCCAGGGCACAGAGCTCAGGCCTCCACACTTGCTTCCCTGGCTGGAGGAGGCTCTGTCCCCAATCCGAGGACTCAGGCTGCGCCAGGGCTCCCTGTCCCCAGGAGGAGGGGCCCCAGGGCAGCAAGCCAGCCATGGTTACCTGTCCCAGTGAACAGGCAGTGGATTGTTTTCGCTTTCCACTTCAGCAGCTGCTCTGCCAGACGTGAGGAGGGGCTGCTGAGAACAGTGGGCCCGCTGCCTGCCCTCGCTATTGTCCCTGGCCTTTGGTTTGGGACAAAGGACAATGAAGCCTTTAAAGCTGCGGCCCATCTTTCCTCTTTTGGGGTCATGGAGCCGGTTATTATGGGAGAAGGCAGCTCTGCGGCTCCTCAGGCCATCACTACAGCCCACTTCCTACTGGCTAACGGCAGAAGCAGAAAAAGAAAGCTAACGCAGTGGCGTTTTCATGAAGCTACATCCACTGCATTCGAAAGCCTTTTATTTCAAGACGATGTGCTGCCTACTTTTTAGTCCTACGATGCCCTCTCTTTCATAAAATAGTGGCAATGATAGATGGTCATTGTTGTTCTAACTCGGCAAAATGGAAAATGTATCGGCATCCAAATTAAAACGTTCTGAGGATGTCTGTGAAATCTGAGTGCTTGGTAAACTCTGTTCTAACATCTTACAAAATTATGACTCTGAAGTTCTTCTTTAGGCAGGATTAAAATCAAATATGTAAAGACCGTGACATGGCAAGTCAAAGAAAGAGGGCGGAGCCTGTGGGGCACAGCTGGGAGCCTCTCAGCCCAGGCTGCTCAGACCAGAAGGAGGTAGGAGGTTCCTAGGGAAAGGGCAGGTGCTGGTGACACTGCCATGCATTCCTGTGAAGCCTGAGTCTCCTGCTCTGCAGCCCGTGGCTGCAACCTTCAAATGCCAGCCAGGGCCAGCAGGAAGGTGGCGCAGAAAACAATGAACCTTTAAATGGGCCCTCCCTAGCTAGCACCTGTTAACCGGCAAATGGCAGGAAGTTGGCCAGGGAAGAAGCTGTAGTGCCTGCTGGTACCAGCTGCCTCTGAGAGGGGGTCTGGCCAGACACAGGCCACCCCTTGGCAATGTATTTTTGCCGAGAAAGCCAGCTGTTGGGATGCGGATGGCGGGCAGGGACGCAGCAGCTGCAGCTTCCATCCCCTTCCACGCTGCTGTCCTTGCCCTTCCTCTCTCCTCTACCTTCACCCCCTGGGCTTGGCCACACCCTCCCTGCCCCAGCCCTGATGGCTGGAAGCCCAGGGGGACATTGTGCACAGTCCAGCTGGAGTCGAGGGAGAGCAGGAACGGCAGCTGCAGAGCCACCCAGCACCTCCAATCGCCACCTTCCCCTCGGTCTACCCCCTGACCCCAGCTCACCTTTACTGTATCCTCCCCACCCTCGAGGTCCTGGGCTTCCATCAACACTCTCCCTGAGCCTATCCCAGCACCAGGCCCCCTGACACCATTGCTCTTCCTCTGAAGAGCCTGGCCCTCTGCATCCAGGCAGGTTGGCCCTCCTCACAGCTTTCTGACAGTCGCCCCCTAGAGGCGGTGCTGCACCCAGACCCCTGCAGTCAGGTCTCTGGCTTCTGCCCTCGCTTTCAAGGCCTGGCACCCTGGGGCAAGAAAGCATTTCCTATCCTACTGCTCCCCCTTACACACATATTCCCTGGCCCCGCGGGATTCTCCCTCCCCAGACTGAGCTTAGCTCTTGCCTATGGAAGAAGAGGCCTAGGAAAAAAGGAATCCTCTCAGCTATGCTTTTTGGGCCAAACAGGTACTCAGAATGACCACTGGCTAATATCCCAATGGCCTGGAGCCAGAGGTGCAGGCCCTCCAAAGGCCAAGTGCCAGCTGCTGCAGGGCTGCACTGGGTGCACAAAATGGCTGCCTCTCCTCGTCCCCCACGTCCTCCCATCCCCCCACCAGCGCTACCCACTGCACCAGACCTGTGTGCTCCAGGCAGCTGCTGGAGATGGTTTCCTGTGAGACACGGTACAGCTCAGAATATTCTGGGTCATGGAGCCCTCTGGAGTCTCCTGAAAGCTTAACACACTGTCTCCAGAAAAATGCCCGTGTGTGCATGAGTGTGCACACATACACAGGCTGAGTTTGCACACCATTGCAGGAGGATCAGTAAGCCCCTGCTCATGTGCTCCTGGATCTGCAGGTCCCAGGTTAAGAACTTCTGCTGAAATGTGTCGCAGCAAGGGAGAGGAGGCAAAGGGACATACTAGAGAGAAGTCTGGGTATGAGCTTCGCTGGGGTATCAGCTTGGCATGTGACTTCAACGTGCTGTGACACCTCTCGGGCCTCAGTTTAGCCAGGATTGTACTGGCAGCTGGGCCAGAGTGTCTTTAGGTCTCTTCCTAGCTGTTTGGCTATGGGGCTGTATGACACCCTCGACTCCACCCCCCAAGGTCAGGCAAGGCAAGGGAAGGGGGTTCCAAATCTCTCTAAGCAGTGCATCCTGGGGAAGGAGGTCAGACAGCCAGAAAAGGAGACTGAGCAAGCTGCAAGTTCCCCTTTAACAAGAGTGACAAAACTGCAGAAGCTTCGGGAAGTGCAGCCACTTCCTATTTGATTTTGATTTACTTTAAAACAATTTGAAAATATTTTCTTCAGTGCACTCTGTGAGAGAATAACCACCAGCCTTTGCAAGGATCTGGGTTTAAAGCTCTGCTCTGGGATTCTTTAGCTGTGTGACCTTAGGCAAGTCCCTTTTCCCTCTCTGAACCTCAGGTTCCTCATTAGCTGAATCACTAACTGCTGTGAAGGTGAATGAGGAAACAGGTAAGATGGGCCTCATATGGGGTTCACCCATGATAAACAGAAGTTCCCAGTAGAGGTCACAGTGGGAGTCAGGGTCTCCAGAGAGACAGTGAGGCTCTGGAGATGGGAACCTGGGACTCAGAGAGGATGACAGTCCTCAGCAGGAGCATCTGTGAGCCACAGCATCTGGCTGAGTTCACTCTCAAAACCAGGGTCAAGTCCAGAGTGCTTTCTGGTAATCAGAGTCTCCCCTTTGAGCCTTTGCAATTACAGGACCTGAGCTATAACACATGCCTGAGTTCTGTTCATGTTCTGTTGTTATGGGTCATTGTCCAGCTGACCCTCACCCGGGGGGACCCTGGACTTCACTCTATTCTTGACCTCCAGGCCACTTGCTGGAGTCTCATGGTGAAAATATGGTCCCACCTCCCGGCTTTCACACTGACACTTTAATCTGTGGCCTCAATCTCACTTTCCCTGTAAAGTCTCGAACCACAGGCACTACACACAGAGGGAATAATGACAAAAACTAATGAAAACGTACCGACAGTGTTGAAACACACCCCATTACAACTTCTTAGCCAGCAATTTTTTGACCTAGGTTTAAGGCATTCATCTTCTCTTCTCTCCCTTCCCCTTCCTCTCCTCTCCCTCCCCAGTACCCCCCCACCCCCTCAGCACCTCCCACCCTACTGGCAGCAGCTCAGGAATTACTCAGGGGGGGGGCAGGCAGATTGGCATTTTAGCTGTAGTTAATATTTACTCATGGCTTCTGGAAACAAATCTTGATTGTGCCGTGAGCAGTTAAACTAGAGAGACGCCAGTGAGGATCCTTCCTGCAAGTGCCAGTACATGGCTTTGGAGTCCAACCTGCTTGGGCTAAAATTCCAGAATCCCAGTCCTCACCTGTTGTGACCCTATTTAATTCCTCTGTGAAGTGGGATTACTCACAGTTCTCTTTTCAGTGTTTCAAGAAAACACTGGCACTGGCCTGGCACTGATCCTGGTGTGAGAGAAGGCCCTCACTCCCCCAGGCCTGTGCCAGATGAATAAAAACAAAGGCATCTGTTTGGAGTGGGAAGTGCAGGACACAGTCAGGAGCACGGGGGCGAGCAGAGTGGCTGGCAGGGTGAGCTCTGAGGTCAGTGGGTGAAATGAATGAGACCTGGCACAACAAGCCCTGGGTTAAAATCCTGACTCCACCACTGACTCATCTAGGTAAAACTGGACAATTCCATAACTCTTAAAGCCTCAGTTTTCTCATCTGAAAATGGGGATAATGAAAGTATCAAGGCTGTGAGAAGTAGGTGGCATATTGTGCTAAAGCTCTTAGCACAAGTCTGGGAACAAGGCAAATCCTCTATAAATAGCAATTGTGAGGCCCTGCTTCTGCTATTATCTTGGTGCTCATGGTCTTCCATCCATGACATCTGAGAATTGTGCCAGAGGCACTTCGAGCCTCTCCCCCCAATTCTAAGATCAATGCTTCAAGGATATTGGCCAAGGCGAGAGACAAGGTGGGCAAAGATGTAGCCTGCTGCCGCGCACACACCTGCTGTGCTCAGATTTTAGCTTCTAAAGTGCCCTCTCCTTGGAGGAGGTGCCTGGCGCAGTGTTCACTCCTAGCCTTGGGCCCGAGGCCCGCAATACGCCAGGCTGGCAGAGGGAGGGGACTTTGCACGCGGCAGCCCAAGGGCACCAGTGCCCAGACTCCGGAGCCCCTGGCTGGGAAGGTCCTGGGCTCGGGCGGTGGGCGGAGGTCGGCGCTCCGTGGACGCCCCGAACTCTCTCGCCCGTGCATCACTCACCGTCCACTCATCGCGCTGTCCAGAAGCCGCTGCTGGTGCCTTGCCCTCGCAGTCACCGGAGATGCATCCGCAGCGCCTACTGCTCCGGGGCTTGGAGCGTCAGGCCCGCCCCTCCCCGCCCCTCGCCCCGCGCCGGCCAATGGCGTCACGTCACCGTGTGCGGCCCGCCCAGCCACGGGCACCGCGGGGAGGGTCCACTCCAGGCGGTGTCAGAGGGGCCTCGGGGAAGGTTTGGGGCGTCTGCTTTGCGGGGTGTCCCCGGACTACACAGAGGGCGCCTGGAGACTCGCAGAGGAAGCAGCCCCGACTCGGTCGGGAGGGTCCGGTATGCAGACCAAGGACAGGGACCCTAGGGGAAAGGACATCCTTGGGTTTCCAACAAAGGTCGCTGTGCGGGCCCCGCAATGACTAGTGTGCCTGTCACGAAAGAGGAGGTTATCAGTAGAACCTGAGCGATGTTAGTTTTTGCTCAAGGGCCACCTGTGTGCAGTCCGGCTGTTTGCTTGCTGTGGCCTCTTAGAGCTCCACTCCATTTAAGAAGCCAGACCCTGGACTTGCCTGATGGCGCAGTGGTTAAGAATCTGCCTGCCAATGAGGGGGACACGGGTCCGATCCCTGGTCGGGGAAGATCCCACATGCGGCGGAGCAACTGAGCCCGTGTGCCACAACTACTGAGCCCGCGTGCCACAGCTATGAAGCCCACGCACCCTAGAACCCGTGCGCGGCAACAAGAGAAGCCACTGCAATGAGAATCCCGCGCGCCACAAAGAAGAGTAGCCCCCGCTCGCCGCAACTAGAGAAAGGCCGCGCACAGCAAGGGAGACCCAATGCAGTCATAAATAAATAAATAAACAAATAAATAAATAATAAATAAATAATAAAATAAAATCTCATTTGTAAAAAAAAAAGAAATCAGATCCTCTGATGATTAAGAGGAGATAAACTTCTCTGCCGGTTACCGCCTGCTGGAGGAGGATTTCCCTGTGCAGAGGCAGAGGGGACAGAAGAGCACAGGCCTTTTGGGGAACTCAGAACAGCTCAGTGATCCTGGGGTGTGGGGTGGCAGGGAAGGGGAAGGGGTTGATGGAGACAATTGCAATTTCTGTTTTCTATCGCTATCCCAGGACTGACCTCGGGACGTCCCCTTCCCTCCCCCAACGTGAATCATTTTACTTTCGTTCAATCTGTGTTTCCTAATCTTTTTACAGTCACATGGCCATTTTAGAATCAGATATGGACCTTTTAGAAAAATGCAGGTGCCCACATAGGCAAAAATCAGCCTGGGATTTGAGTCTTTGAGCCCCTGGACCCCACTTGAGAGAGGCTGGGCTAATCGTTGTTGTTAGGGCTGCTGGATTTGGGGTAAAGAGATTGGTCTCTACCATCTGCTTCCTGCATGACCTTGCCATGTTGCAATCACTGTGGCCTCAGTTTCCCTACCTGTAAAAATGAGGGAGCTAAAGATGACCAGGCCAGGTAGGGATCTTTCAGCTCTGCCTTGACATGAATTCGTGAAGAGTGGCCCATCCTCTGCCAGCTCAGGTCATCCCAGTGGTTGGGGACCTCCACTCCTGCAGAGCCCAAAGGTCTGATCCTCAAAGCTGAGGACAAAAATTGGGTGCTTCAAAAAGTTGTGTTTTTTTTAACAGTAAGTAAAATTCAACATAGCCCTCAACCTCTGAGCATTCATTCATGCCCAATAGGATAAGTAAACATAGCACCCAGGTAAGATACAATTACCCTGGCGCCCTCCAGCACCTGAGAGTGTGGGTCAAGCTGATGTTATCATCAGGGCCAGGACTAGCCTGGAGTGATGATTGGCTTTGAGGAAGCACCCTGATGTGTCCTGCACTCCCACTGTGTGTCAGGCACTCTGCTAGGTGCCTTACAGCAGGGATCCCACACAATTCCCTCAATATTCCTAGGGAGTTGGGTGTTACTACCCGCATTTCACATGGACCACGAGTGTCCATCGTCAAGTACCTTCAGAAGGAGAATTACCTTTTCCTTCAGTATTCAATGGAACTGTGTTTGACCCGCAGCTCACTTACGGTGGGTGTTGTGTATACGGTTAGTTGCCAACCCAGTACCCATTCCCTTCTTTGGAAGAAAGAAAGAGAGAAAGGAAGGAAAGGAAAGGAAAAGAAAGGAAAGTTGATGCTGCCACTATGGAGAACAGTATGGAGGTTCCTCAAAAAACTAAAAATAGAGTTGCCATGCGATCCAGTAATTTGGAGAAAACTAGAGTTCGAAAAGACACATGAACCCATTGTTCATAGCAGCACTATTTACCATAGCCAAGACATGGAAACAACCTAAATGTCCATTGACAGATGAATGGATAAAGAAGATGTGGTAAATATATACAATGGAATATTACTCAGCCATCAAAGAAGAATGAACTAATGCCATTTGTAGCTACATGGATGGACTTAGAGATTATCATACTAAGTGATGTAAGTCAGAAAGAGAAAAACAAATACCATATGATATCACTGACATGTGAAATCTAAAATATGACACAAATGAACTTATCTATGAAACAGAAACAGACTCACAGACATAGAGAACAGACTTGTGGCTGCCAAGGGGAAGGGGGCATAGGGGAGGGATGGACTGGGAGTTTGGGATTAGCAGATGTAAACTGTTATATATAGAATGGATAAACAACAAGGTCCTATTGTATAGCACAGGGAACTATATTCAATATCCTGTGATAAACCATAATGGAAAAAAAAATGAAAAAGAATATATATATATATAACTGAATCACTTTGCTGTACACCAGAAACTAACACAACATTGTGAATCAACAATACTTAAAAAAAAATAGTTGAGAGGGAGACAGAGAGAGAGAGACAGAGAGGGAGAGAGCAAGAGTGAGCAACTTGTTTGGAGCATCAATGTGCTACTCCCTGGTGAAGGATCATGACAACTTATATTTTTCATACTGTACTTACAACCCAACAGTGTATCATGAAATTAAGTTAGTAGGTGATTTGACTAGTGTTTAAAAAAATAGAAAATATCAGTGTATTGCACACATAGTAAACGTAAGTTGTGTCTTGTGAAACTTTTGTTTGCACTATGTTTCATTTATGTGTATTAGGCTGTGATATAAAATGTGTTTCTCACTGTGGGCCACAGTCAAAAAAGGTTGAAAGCTAGTGTCTAAGTCAGTCTTGACAATCTTTTTCATGGCTTTCTCAGCTTCCTTTGAAGCTATAAGTGGTCACATGACCCAATTCTGGGCCAAGAGATAGGGAAAAGTGTGCTGGGGGAGAGTGAAGACAACTTTTGCTTTCCTGATAGAAGGATCAGATAGATATCCCCTTTCCCTGCCTTTCTGTCTCAAATGTGGAAAATGTGTAATGTCTGGAGCATTGGCAACCATTTTGAGGTTATGATACAACATGTCCACATACTAAAGCTAGGGGAGCACAAAGATAAAAGAGGTCTGGGTCTTTATTAACATCATGGAGTTGCTGCATAATGCCTTCACTGCCTACTCTAGACTTCCTGCCATGGAGAAAAATAAACCACTATTGGTTTAAGCCAGAGGTTGGTTAAGTCTTTTCTGTAAAGGGCCAGATAGTAAATATTTTAGGCTTTGTGGGTTAAGTGCTCTGTGCTGCAGCTACTTAGCTCTGCTGTTGTGGTTCGAAATCATGCATAGATAACAAGCAAATCAAAGGGCATGGCTGAGGTTCCAATAAAACTACTAACAAAACAGGATAGGCCACATGTGTCACATGGGCTATAGTGTGCTAACTTTCACTTTCCCTAGATGATCTTGCCCCTAGATGACCTTGCCCCTTTTATTGCCTCTCTGACCTCATCTCCTCCCACTTCCCCTCCCTCTCTTTGTTCTGACCACACTCGTCTTCCCACATATCTGGCCCACTCCCACCTCTCAGACTTTGCACATGCTATTCCCCCAGCCTGGAAAACTTTCCCCTCAAACATCTGCATGGACTCACTCCTTCATCTCCTTCAGGTTTTACACAAATTGCTTTTCTTTGAGGTCTTCCCTGGCCCACTATCTAAAATGCCCATCCCTGGCCCATGCATACTATTTTCTGGCACACTGTGTATTTCATTTCTTTTATCATGAGCTCCTTGATGGAAGGAGATTATATCTGTTTCCTTAGATATTGACTCTGTCTGGAATGTCAAGGTGTTTAATCAACATTTGGGGTAGGACTGATTTTTTTTTCCCTTTCTGCAAGATTCAGGTAAGAAAACAGACTTAGGGAGGCTCATTACCCCATCCAAGGGGACATAGAATCTGGGTTTTCCCCCTGGTGGCCCTGGTGGTCATGTTTGTGCCACCAGAGAATGAGAGTAGAACAATATCTACCTCTATGCGAAGATAGGGCCTCAGGGAAGCTGGGGCCACAGAATTTTCTGCAAGACTACTTCCCCCAGGGCATCACCCCAATAAAGGGGGCCTTTGGGCGTCCATTAAGGGAATAGAGCATTTATCCTGTTATCTTGGGAAGTCTCATTTTTTATAGCATTCCTGCATCAGAAAGTCTTTAGAAAAGTTATTATTTTGTGAACAGTCCAGACTGACTTGTAAGATCCATAAAAAACCAAATGGGAGCACTCATGATCCAACATTCTTAACTAAGAGAGCCACAGAGAATAAACTTATATTTGATTTGTAAGTGTGGAAATGGAAAGGAACCTGAGTCTGATCAAACACATGTGACTTCTTGCATCACGTAAGGCTGCCCCTGGGGCAGGGTGTTCTACTCAGCTTTTGCTTGAAGCTTCTTGGCAGTAGGGCACCGTTCCAAGAAGACTGAGAAATTGCCTTCTTCCCTCTGGTGCTTTGAGAGGCAAGTCGTGAAAATGACTTGGTATAATCACATGTTGTTGAGATGCAATTTAGATTTCTCTGTGTCTTGAAGGAAAAATAGGCTTATGTATTTTAACACAAATAATATTAATAATGAAGATTATTTTCAAGGCCATTCCCTTAAAACAGTAAAGGGGAGTTTGAATTAAAATTACTGGTTAATTGCCTAAGGTCTTTTATGGATGACTTTGTTTGCTTTTTCCCCTTTACTCTCTCCAACATAAGATTCTGAACAAGTGAGTTTTTAAAGCAATTTTTCAAAAAGTCTGCAGATTCTGAATGTATATTCTTTAGAAAACAATTGGATGATTGTACTTGATTGAGATCTGTAAGAGCCAATTTAAACCAAGCAGTCTTTTCTTTATCTTTAATGGGCTCTGTTTTATTAAACCCATCAGGAGGAAGAGGCCACTTACAGAATGCTTCTTGCACCATTCCTTTTGGTGGAATCCTTGAGTAGTAAGGTCATCCCATTGCATGATCTTAACATGCAGCAGATTTGCCTCAGTTTTCAGATGATTTCTCAAATTATTTGCATACCATCTACCTTTCTTTCCTATGTGAAATGGTTTTCATTAGCTCCATTTGTTAGCATAAATATAATAGCTTCAGGTTAATATATGGAATTCTGCAACCCATTCCAGAGGTGGGCTGGGAATGAGAATTTATTCTCCAAATGGACATAAATTTCAGTGATACATGCCATGTAAATGCCTTCTCCTTAAACGGGCATGCATGTGCGCCTGTGTGTGCGCACACACACACACACACACAACATATTGTTTGTCCTTAAAGTTATGCTTTGGAAAACATTTTGTATCCCATTCTGCAGAACTAATAAGTGCTTAGGCACTGGGTTTCCTAGGAGGAAGAGAGTTTGCTTTAAAAGGTGATATAGCTAAAGACTGTTGCTGAAACTTCCTTCTGCGGAAGAATAACAGCTTATCTCAAGTCCCTTCTCCACTTGGTCCAGAGAAGAGGATGCAAATTGGCCCCAGATCTGCTCAAAAAAAATATATGAGGACAAGGATGGCATGAACATCTACAGACAGAGAACATGAACATCTACAGACAGAGAACATAAACAGGTCTGGTTTGTTGATAAGTCAAAGATCTTTCTCTTCACCCCCTCCTCCCTATCTTCCTGACACTGGACATACATACTTTTTTTTGGTTCATTCATCCAACAGTACAAATCAGAAGGCTAGGGAAAGGACATCTCTCTACTTGCTTGGATTTTCCCTGCCTTCCTGCGCCTCCCCGAGACCCGTGTCACCTCCCCACTCACCTGCATTTCATATATTCCTCCACCTTCTATGTGGCTATGCCCTTGGAGGATGCTGACAACGTGGGGCTGCTAGAAAGTCGATTATTATGAATGGATATTGTAATGGCCATGAGTTAATAACGTCTTAAAAATAAGATGAAAATAACTGGCAATGCAAAATTCCTGAGCAAACTGCATTTTCATTGTAACTGATTTTAATAGTAGAAAATGACTTTATGTTTATTTTTTAATATTTTGATTCATTTAGCAAAGAGCAAGACTATTTACTGGACACAGTGGCTGGTCATGAAACAGTACAAGGGCAGGAGGATTTACAGGACAAGTCTTCTCAAAGGAGAATGTCTTCAGTAAGGCTTTCCCTCCACACAGAGTCTGGTGTTGCTTAGGAGCCAGAATTTCTATGAATAGCAAGATACTGACTGCTACTCAAGGCTGAGAACTAAGAAGTGTTAAGACCTTCCCTCAAGCCAGGATATTAAGCAGCCAAAGGAAGTGGAGACCTTCTGGATGGAAAAGAAAGGAACCTTGAGAGAGCACAGAGCATTTGACAAACAAGGGCCGTTTGTCCAGCTCCTGGGTTGTGAATTTCAAAATGATCTTCCTCAGGCACTTTGGGGAGACCCACCAGCTAGAGAATGTGGCTGCTACTGTGTCCTGGAGGGAAGAGTGGCCTCCTCTACCTCTCCTTCTAAGCATGCAGCTTCCCAAGGAATGTAAAACATCCCCAGTGGGGAAGGGGCAAGCTGGCCAGACTTGACCTGTAAACCCTGGGTTTAAAAAGATGTTTCAGCTGAGTTGACCTTACCTCTGAACCTGCCATCAAAGCCACCTCTGTTTAGCCCCTGATGTGACAGAGGCTGTCCATTCCCAAGTTTCCTTCCCCAAATGTGTAACTATAAACTAAGGTCCTGGGTGTTTAAGAAAGGATGGCACCATATAATTACTAAAATTCTTAAATTTTGTGTCCATTAGGAATCATTTCTGGCTCTTCACTTTGAAAACTCTCTCTCACTGTAATAATTAACATGTCAGCCTTACAGCTGGGACAGAATTAGAATGACCAGTGTAATAGGGTTCTTAAGAGAAACAGACCAATAGGAAATATATATTATGTTATATTATTATATTATATTATATTACATTATATTATATTTATTGTATGCCCTATCGTGATAGGTAGAGATGAGAGATTTATTTATTTATTTGTTTGTTTGTTTGTTTAAAGGAATTGGCTCATGTGAATGCGGGGCCTGACAGGTCCAAAATCTTTTGGAAAGGCCAAGCTGGCTGGAGATTCAGGTGAGAGTTGATGTAGCAGGCTTGAGTCTGAAAGCTGCAGACCAGCAGGCTGGAAACTCAGTCAGAGTTTCTATGTTGCAGTCTTGAAGCAGAATTGTTTCTTCCTCAGGAAACCTCAGTCTTTGCTCTTAAGGCTCCCTTAAGGCATTAAGATTGGATGAGACCCAGCCACATTATGGAGGGAAATCTGCTTAACTCAGAGTCTCCTGATTTAAATGTTAATCCCACGTAAAAAAAATACCTTCACAGCAATGTCTAGGCTTGTGTTTGACCAGACAGTTGGGCACCATGGCTTAGCCAAGTGGATGCAGAAAATTAACCATCACAACCCATGAGTTTGACCAACAGCTTGTATCCCCTCATGTCCTTCTCAGGACAGACTCTGTGGCAGGTTGTGGCCTGATGCTTGGCATTTGAGACGCTTTAGGATGTGACAGTGCCTCCTTTCCTAGGGATTTCATGTTTTCATGTACCTATATATAATCTGTGACAATTTTTTTTTTTTTTTTTGCGGTACGCAGGCCTCTCACTGTTGTGGCCCCTCCTGTTGCAGAGCACAGGCTCCAGAAGCGCAGGCTCAGCGGTCATGGCTCACGGGCCCAGCCACTCCGTGGCACGTGGGATCTTCCCAGACCGGGGCACGAACCCGTGTCCCCTGCGTTGGCAGGCGGACTCTCAACCACTGCGCCACCAGGGAAGCCCAATCTGTGACAATTTTTGAGGAATTTTTGCCTCTCTATTGGCCTACTGAGTGTAAATTAGGAGTTGGCCAGATAGTAAATATTTTCTTATTTGTAGTCCATGCTGTCTTTCTTGCTACTACTCAAGCAGAAGCAGCCATAGACAAATCTGTAAACGAATGGCATGACTGTGTTCCAGTAAAACTTTATTTATCAAAGCAGACAGAGGGCCTGATTTGGTCCACGGGTAAAGAAAGATTTGGGGTTGATATAGGACATTTTCTTTATGCAAAACCTGGCAAAGGGTGTGGGTAAGTTACACTCTAACATGGGATGCTTTCATCTGTGAGGAATAAAAAACCCAAACAAAGGGAATTTTATTATCTCACACAGTAAAAAGCCCCCAAAATGGGTAGTTCCATGGTTGGTTAAGTCAGTATCTCAAAGACATTTTCAAGAACCCAAGTTCTTTTCATCTCTGCACTCATCCTCACCATATTGGTTAAGTTCCCCCTCATATTTGCACATGGTTCCTATATTTCTCAGCAGTCACGACCATAATCACCTGAAAGAGAGGAAGGGTGTCATCCAGTCAGGGTCATTTTAATAGCAGGGAAACCTTTTCCAGAAGGTACTGGGCCATCCCCCTCTCACTTCTTGCCGTCCGGCAGTGGGGTAGGGGTGTGTTGCAGAGGATGGACCCTTGTGACTGGCAGGGTGAAGCACATGGCTGGCCGAAGGGAGGAAGATAGATCAGCTGTGAAAATCCAGGCTCTACCAGCAAGCAACGGGTCAACAGTGCCCCTGGGAAGAAGTCCGGCAATGCCTGCCCTGACTGCAGAGCCCCAGCAGACAAGGCCAGCCCATTCCAGGGGGCAAAGTCACTGCCTTGTGATGAGTGAGCCAGGTCTGAAGGGGGAGGGGGAGGACAACAGACGGAGAGAAGGTCAGGAGCGTACTGGCCTCTGTTGAGCACCAAGTAGGTGGGGTGGAGGCTCTGAGTAACTGGGAGAGGACGCTGACTAGAGAAAAGTGGCCTGGCTGTGAGCACAGGGGGCTGCCCAAGCCAGAGAAATGGGAACTGAAAAGGTCCATGGAGAAATGAAGAGTGGCCGTGGGGTCCTGAGGCCAGAAAGACCTCCCACCGGCTGCTGGGGGGCCTTAGCCAGGGGACTCTGGGCTCAGGGGAGTTAAGAGGACTTTGGGAGGTTGTGCTGGCTGGTCTCTCTCTGCTGACCTTTTTTATAAGCCCCAGGGACTGGAGCCCAGCAAGCAGAAGCCGCAGGAGCCCCGGGCCTCTGGAGGGAAACCAGAGGGTAGCCTGGGTGCTGCTGCTGTCTCTTTAAGTGTCAGAGATGTTTGCTTCACCACTTCTCACCTGCAGGGCAGGGGAGACCCTGTTGAGGCTGGGAGTTTTGTCCTGGGCGTGGAGGCGGGCTGCGTGGCGGGGCTTGGTGCAGCTCCCAGGCTTGGCTCAGGCCCATCAGCCACCAGGGAAAACCCCAAAGGCGCCGGCCTCTGGCAGGGTGAGCCGCACGGTGCTGACCGTGCTGGGGGCAGGAGTCAGGCACTGTTCAGGCTCTCTCTGTGTTGGGGTGGGAGGGTTTAATGCTCAGAATAGAAACTGCTCCTGGGCATGCAAACACAGGGTGAAAAATGGGGTAAACACAGTCACAGCCTCAGTGCGGAGCTCCCTAAACTTTCTTTCTCCCTCCCTGTTCCTTTCCTCCCCTCCATCCACCCCTGAGAAAAATCAGTCTCAAGTGACTTAGATGTCAAGCACCTTAGGGTCATTTGGTCAACACCCTTCTCTTTCAAAACACAAGGGAGAGAGGCCCAGGGGAAGGGGTGTGGTCAAGGCTATGGGCTGATGAAGTCTGTGGCCAATCTAAGACTTTGTTCTGCTGATGGCATTAAGAATTTCGGTTCCAGGGACTTCCCTGGTGGCGCAGTGGTTAAGAATCTGCCTGCCAATGCAGGGGACATGGGTTCGAGCCCTGGTCCGGGAAGATCCCACATGCCACAGAGTAGCTAAGCCCGTGCATCACAACTACTGAGCCTGCGCTCTAAAGGCCATGAGCCACAACTACTGAGCCCATGTGCTGCAACTACTGAAGCCCGTGCGCCTTGAGTTTGTGCTCCTCAACAAGAGAAGCCACCACAATGAGAAGCCCACGCACTGCATCGAAGAGTATCTGCTGCTCGCTACAAGTAGAGAAAGACCACACGAAGCAATGAGACCCAACACAGCCAAAAATAAAAATGAAAAAAAAATTAAAAAATAAAGAATTTCGGCTCCAGAGTCTGGAATGAATACTGGCTCTAAGGCTTTTTAGCGTGAGCCAGTGTGCAAGTTACTAAATTCTCCATGCTATGATTTCCCATTTGCGACATGTAATTGTAAAAGACCCTGCTTCATAGGCTGTGAGGATTAGAGGAGATGCACCTGCAAAGCACTGAATGCCCCGCACACACTCAGGTCTCGCTTCTGTCCATTGTTATTGTCTTTGTTGTTGATAGGGCTCTCTGCCTTATGCTTTTTGTACTGCACAAAAATCTTCTTTGTTATGTATGGAGAACATATCGGCTGGCTTCAGATTCTGATGGACTTTGCCATGCTTCCCTTGTCCCAGGATAGACAATTACATACCTGGTAGTATTCTAGTCCTTCTTTTGAAGCTCAGCACAAATCTACTTTCCTAGGTCTCCCTCTGAATTCATGTCTCATATGGCACATTGTCTGCAATTTCATTGTAATGCTTATATCTGTGGCCACACTTCCATCTATGGGGTCAGACAGTATTCTCGACTCACCCCTTTAGCCCAGCACCTTGCATAGGGCCTGGCCCACCAGGAAGAGTTTAATGAATATTTGTTGAGTTAAATGGACTCTTGTCCCTAGCAACCTATGTGCTAAGTTTATACTGGTGCTGCTGATCGAAAAGAGAGATCTGTTCCACTTTGGAAAGAGGAACCTGCGATTGGGAGCTGCAAACATCTCACCGAGTTTCCTGGAAACTGGATACTGAAGCGATAGTGGGCTTCAGGCCGCCTCATCCCCACTGCGTACCATGCGCAGCCTCAGACAGAAGCAGCTGTTTAGGGACAAATGAATCATCACGGACATTGCCTATTTACTTGTCATCTTCTCTTTTTTTTTCTTTTTTTTGCGGTACGGGGGCCTCTCACTGTTGTGGCCTCTCCCGTTGTGGAGCACAGGCTCCGGACGCACAGACTCAGCAGCCATGGCTCACGGGTTCAGCCGCTCCGCGGCATGTGGGATCTTCCCAGACTGGGGCACGAACCCGTGTCCCCTGCATTGGCAGGCGGACTCCCAACCACTGCACCACCAGGGAAACCCCTTGTCATCTTCTCTTCAAAGAGGAATTTGATTTGAGACTCACAAAGGCTTTCCATATCCATTAGGTGGTAAACATTTCATTGGATAGGCTTTTGCACCTGCCCCAGTATACGTCAGTGCACTCCTGCAGTTCTAATGCTCCCCAGCTGCCCCAGATCTTTGTCTTAAGAGGTTGTACAAATTTCCCGGATGATCATGTTATTACAAAAAAAACAACAACAAAAACCACACAGCCTATCTTTAGCCTCAATATTGGATTTTCCTTGGACCTGCTCTGAAGTCTGGGCACGTACTCCCTGTTAATGTGCCCAGCTGGGCATCCCTGAGGCTTGGAGCTGGCAGGACCCTTAGAGATGACCTCATTCTCTCACATTACATATGAGGAATGACCCAAGGCCCCAAATCTCAGCAGAGCCCAGTGGGACTTTTCTCCTGGCCTCCTGGAAGCTTCTTTTTATAAAGTGTCTTCACCCTTATCATAATGTGAAACTCACAGCATGTTCCACTGAAATGAAACTTGGCTTCTCTGAATTCCACTTCTCTCCTGTGCAAAAGTCTTGACTTATCAGTTTTTCCTTCTTCTCCAGACAATGATAAAATAACCATCCAGGCAGATCTCATGGGGGCAGCCCCTGTCCAGCCAATGGGGACAGTCCCTCTTTGTCTCCCAAGAGCAGTAGTTTTTCCTGCCATCGACAGGACAGCAGCTCTAATCTCCAGCTTATCCCAGGGTTTTGAGGGGAAGATGCAGGCTGGATGACTGACCAGTTTGCAGAGAAACCTTGAAATTTTGTGCAGCCAGGGGATGGTGCAAGAGGTTCTCCCATTTGGATATATCAAATAGTATGTTTCCTTTGAGAGATCAGTGAGGTGTGGAATGGGGTTGAACACCAGGAAAAGAGGCTCAAGCTTGTTCCCAGGACATATATATCATTGGCAAGGTTTTGGCTCCAGGCTGAGCTGAAAGGGTAGGTGGGACTTTGAGACAATAACATGCAGCCTGCAGAAAGGAGCTGGCAAAAGATTCCAGAATGGCTGTAGGCACCCGCATTCCAAAAAAGGAGCACTCAAGGACCAGGAGGGCCAGGGAGCTTATGTTTACTGAGTCCCTGCCAGAAACCAGGTGCTTTACTTCACCTATAACATAATATTTAACTCTCAGTCAATTCTTAGAGGTAGGTACTTTTATTATTTCCTTTTTACAAATGGAGAAGTGGAGGCTCAGAAAGGTTACACGAGCTCTGGCCACATAGCTGGTGAAAAGCAGATCTAGGGCTCCAGCCTACATCTTGTGCACTTGATGGTCAAAGTTCTCATCAATGCATCCCATTTCTTCATGGTCATGGCACAAAAAATTAGGAGCAAGACTTCTGGCCTGGCAGTGCAAGGAGCTCGGGGGACACTCTCCCTACTATTTAACTGGAGGAAATTAAAAGTATCAGTTATTTAAAATCTCTGGAAATTGTCCTAAGGGCATATAGCAAACAGAGAAAAATTCATTCAAGAAAACCTACTAAATCTTGGTGAGAACAGGGAGGATATATGGCATTTGAACCACTACCCATTCCCTTATTCCCTCTCAGCTCTATCTCTTGGAAATTATTCCAGGCACTCCACTCTGGGCAGGGATGGCTAATAACATGGGGGCTCCCTCTCCCTCCAGCGTTCACTTTACATTACAGTTTTGCCCCAAGCATTTGACAAATCGAATAACCTTTCGTGATAGAATCACACAACAATGTGGAAATAGAAAGAAACTTCCTCAACCTCATGAGGACATCTACAAAAAACCTAGGTATCATCATATTCAATGGTGAAAGAATGCTTTCCCCAAGAATCAGGAGCAAGGTAAGGATATCTGCTCTTGTTCTATTCACTGTTGTACTGGTGGTGGTAGCTAGGGAAATCAGGCAAGAAAGAGAAATAAAAGGCTTCAAAGGACTCTATCAAGAGTCCCATAAAATGGGAGAAAATATTTGCAAATAATGTAACTGGTAAAAGTCTAGTATCCAGAATATGTTAAAAACCCTTACAATTCAAAATAAAAGGGCAAATAACCCAATTTTTTAAAAAGGGCAAAGCATTTGAATGGACATTTCTCAAAGAAGATATATAAACGGTCAATAATTACATGAAAGGTTGCCCAAAACCATTAGTCATTAGGGAAATGCATATCAAAACCATAATTAATGAATGACTATAATAAAAAAGTCAGACAATAACAAATGTTGGTGAAGATGTGAAGAAATCAGAACCCTCATACACTGTTGATGGTAAGGTAAAATGGTACAGCCCCTTTGGAAAACTGTTTGGCAGTTTCTCAAGAAGGTAAACACTGATTTACCACTTGACCAAGCAATTCAACTGCTAAGTATATATCAGGGAAATGAATATATATGTCCACCCAAAAACTTGTACATAAAAATGTTCATAGCAGCATTATTCATAATAGGCACAAAATGGAAACAACCCAAATGTCCATCAACAGATGAATGGATAAACACAAGTAGTATAACCATATAATTGACTATTACACAACATGAAAAGGAGTAAAATAAAGATACATGTTACAACATGGGTGAACCTTGAGAACATGATGCTAAGTGGATAAAGTAAGTCACAAAAGACCACATATTACAATACAGGATTCGCTTGACATGAAATGTCCAGAATAGGAAAATCTATAAAGACAGAAAGTAGATTAGTGGTTGCTTCGCATAGGAGTGGATTGGAGTGGGGAATAATTGCTAATGGGTAACGGGCTTTTCTTAGGGGCGATGAAAATGTTGTGATCTTAGATTGTGGTGAGGTCGATCATGAATATAATAAAGGACATTCAATTATACACTTTGGTGAACTTTATGGTACTTGAATTATATCTCAATCAAGTTATTTTAAAAACTAAAAAGATCCTTTCGGACTGGTGGGAGAGAGATTGGAACACTGGGTGACCCCCCAGGGCATGGCTCCTCGTGATTGGGGTTCCACTATGGCTCTCTAAGCTGGAGGGTGGTATCTACACCCTTTCCAGGCTCAAGCCCTGGAATCTGGATTTGAGACCTGCATTGGCCTTGCCCTGGAGACAAGCCTTGGTGACGTTTTCTGTGTTTCCTTACTTTGGGGCTTCCTCACTGAGAGGTCCCCACAGCAATAGGAACATGCACTCACACTGACTTGGGTGATTTGTAATCTGAAAAGCACTTTCCCCATCTTACTTGGAGGACTCATTGCACCCATCCTGAGAGAACTGCTGTTATTCCCACTTACTAGGGGAACCTGAAACCAGAGAAGTGAAGGGGCTTGGCCCAGGTCAGTCAATGTGTTAAGGGCAGATTTAACGATCCCCAGCCCAGGGCTCTACTTCCAATAGCTCTGTTCTACGTCTATGCAACATCTGCTCTGCCTTCTGCTGAAAAAGGAAGGCGGGCTACAACAAGGTCAGCCCTTTTAGTCTGTGTTTCTCAGCAAGGATGGGTGTCATTACACATTTTCAGGGATAGCAGTAGCTAAGGATGTGGTTGTAGCGTCTTGGGCTGAGAATCAAATGGAGACATGTGGTAGTTGCCTGCTTTTGAGGAAGGTACCACTTTCTTGCCTGGTCCACTGACAGAGATGAGGGCTCTGGTCTATTGAATGATCTCACCCAGACCTTTTTTTCGGGCGAGGGGGTGGGGTCAGCAATAAGAGTGTGGAAGAGCTTTATTTTGTTAACCTAGGTAAGCCCATAATCGCCTCAGCCTCTAATGCAGCATACCCAGCAGATTCCCTTAACTGATGACAGCCACCAGGAAGCCTAGATGTCTCAGAATCACACTCATATCACCCAGAACTCCCAATGCCCGCCGCACCTCTAAGACACATCCCAAACGATGCTATAGCAGAGGTGTTTATTAAATGGGGTCTGAAAGCTCGGACATTGTGCTTCCCAGTTTGCTTCCTGTGGCCTATTCACCTATCCAGCTCTGCTGACTTGGGCTGAGAATGGGGCAGGACCGTCGGGTTCCCCAGAGGCCTGTGCCAGGAGGGTGTCTGTGCCCATCGTATCCTCCTCTCCACGTGACAAGTGGGGACCCTGGCTCCTCCCCACCTGGGACTCCTTCTGTGCACAGCAGGCCAGCCTGGGACAGCTGGCCCATTCAGAATCAGGTGCCATCCCCGCCTACCCAGACCCATGTTCCATATTACTCTTTCTCCCCCAGCTGTGACTCTCAGATCCTGAACTTCCTCCTCGGCGGCAGCTAAAGAAACAACGCTATTGCTTCCACCTCTGAAGGCTTGTGAGAATGTCTTTTCTCACTTGGTTTTACAGAAGAACTGGGTTATTGCAGGGGGTAGTCTGCTTGTTTGGGATACCTGCTGCATTTAGGCACCAAACTGATAGAAGCTTCTGGTTGGCTATTTCCATACATTTGCAAAATAACTTGTAGGGAATGTTGAAAAGTGTACAAGAGTGAGCACATGTTTCTAATCTAGACCTTAAAGCATGTGCTCCAAGTTTTGCTCTACAGAACCCTGGTGTTTGCTCACACGCACGAATGAAGAAGCATTATAATTTTTCATTAATTAAGATTGCCTATGAAGGATAATGTGTCTGCTCTGCCTTGTAACGATCCCATGGACCACAGAACACTTCGTAGAAATACATATTGCACATCCTTAACTGAGTATCTGATTCATCTTTCTTTGTTCATTCTGGGTTAACTGTCACTTCCGTGGCCCTGTGGCAGAGACCTAGCCTGCCTGCTGCCTGCCCACTTTCCTGTCTTCCCTCTTTTCCCGCTCTTCCTTTCTTCTCTCCCATTTTCAACAAATATAGATCTCTCACCTATCCTCCCAACAGTCACCAAGCAGGGCAGAGCAATGTCTCCGTGCTGTGTGAGTCTCCAGGGCACAGCCTCTGTGGTCCCTGCATACAGCAGGCGCCTTGTCCTGTGTGTTGGCATTCACGGCTGAGGATTGTCAGATTTCAGTCTCTTTCAGTTTACATCATCTACTTGGAATCTTGAGAGCCCATGTAGTGAGGATGTAGGGAGCCCTCAGCGATGCTTCTGGAATAAGCATTGCTCATCTGGCCTGGCCCTCCCTGCAGTGAGCACAGAGCTGCATTGTCTCAAGTCGCTCTGTGATTCCTGATGCCCGGCGCCAGCCCCAGAGCACGCAGAGAATTCAGCCCACTGCTCGGTGCTGCTCCCATCCTGAGGGCTCACAGCCTTGCCTTTTCTCCCTTCTCCCGTCCTGAACCATCTTGGTTGGAGTTCAGGACCCACAGCTGTAGTCTACACCTGCTTCTGAGATGTGCAAGCTGCCAGCGCATCCCTGGCCTTTCAGAGCTGAAATGTTACATCAGAGATGAGATGGGCCGTGAGTCCTTGCTGAGTGCTGGGTCCTGTGTCAGGAGCAAGAGAAGCCCCAGGGCTTCTGAACTCACGCAGCCTTGTGTGAAGTGGGAATGATGGTCTCCTTCAGGGAAAGCACAAGGATTTCTCTGCTCCACGCCTGGGAGAGAGGAACTTGTGAGGGTTCGAGGCAGTGCGAACTTTGTTGGAGCCACCCTCAAGGTCTCCGCAGGACCTGTCGTGTTGCTCGATGATCCCAGAGGCCCAGCTACTGAAGGGATGTCTGGTCACCCACTGAAGAACTGACCTGTGAAGACCCCAAGCTCCCCGCAGGGCCCCTGGACATCAGGAAATTCCGGGCAAGGCTGTCTCTCTATACAGACCCCTTGCTGAGCATCCCGCAGCCTGGAACAAGCAGCTCAGAAGAGGCTGGTGCCCGCGAGGGAAGATAGGAAGTGTGGGGCCTCGGGGGGAGGGATGATGGGGGTGGTGTCAGAGGTGACCTCCTCTGGCTCGCTGTCCCCATCGTTCAGGTCTTCGGCCAGGTCCGGAATCATTCTGACCATACTGTCCTCAAAGTGCACCTGCTTCTTCTTGGCCAGTGGGTCAGCTGGTTCCAGAGTCAGCTCCGTCAGCGCGTCTGGGTGCTGGAGGGCGTTGGGCTTCCTGGTCCCTTTCAGGACGCTCTTCATGTGGATGAAGAGGGAGCCAGGCCCCTCCTTGAGGGCCCCATGAAAGGTGTACGTTTGCTCGGTGTCCCCAGAGCCGGTGGTACTCACAGCGCTGCCAGTGGGGTCCGTGTACTGCTCTGGGGGGGCCAGCACCTCTGCGGCAGCTTTGCTCTTTTTCCGCTTGCTCAGCAGGAAGTAGGCCAGGCCAGTGATGATGAGCATAGAGCCTGGAAGAGATCTGGGAGGTCAGGATGCTGGACATGTCCTGGAGAAAAGCCAGAGGCTGTCCACGCCCACCGTCCCAAAGGGCCACTGCGGCATGCCTGTGTGGCCACACTCAGGTCCCCAGTGCTGCAGCCCTCACACCTAACTTGTCCTCACAGACCCACATCAGACCCGTGTGGCAGGCCTGATGCCTGGCCGGAGGATGTCAGTGGGGCCAGTGCTGTGCTGGGGCCCTCACCCTGACAGTTAGCCAGGAGACCCTGTGCCCCAGGCCCCCTTCTTGCTGACAGCCGATCCTGGTGCTGCCCGCCTGTCCTCCCATCACCACGCTCAGCCTCCCCCTCAGGGACGGCTTGTTGAGGCTGGACCTGCAATGCCTTCGACAGACCTGGACTCTATGTTGGATACTGGGCCCAACTGCTGAACTGGGCTTCCTTCCATTCCCAGGAGTGGGGAGATCCTGCTTTACTGCCTGCTGCCCTATAAACATGGAGGAAATTGCAAATCCCTGTGGGCGCAGCTGGCACAGTGTTGGCTCCCCTCCTGGCCCCTCATGCAGCTTCCAGGCCAGGGGCCCCTCTATCTCCTGCTGGGATCCCCACCCTGTCCAAAGGAGGGGGTGAAGGTGGCTGTCCCGCCTGCCAGAGACAGGGCCTCCCATGCATCACACACTCTCTAAGGAGTGGGGGGCCGTGGCAGAGCTGAGTCCTGCTCAGGAGTGAAGGCTGCACGGAGTGTCCCTGAGAGGACATGACAGGTACTTTAAGAGAAACAGCAGGAAGGAAGAGGAGGCTCCACCTTTCCACCTCATCGCCAAGGGCGGTCAGCTTCCTGGCATTTTTAGATGGGTTGTGAGGAGGGGGGCAGTTTTCACAGCTAAGGAGGAGGGAGGAGGGTCCTAGCAGAAAAAATCATTGTCAAATCCCAGGAGGTGGAAGCGTCAAGTGCTGGCTTCTGAGATCAGAACCTGGGCTGACTAGCAGGGCGAATGGGGTGGGAGAAGAAGATGATGGAGTTGCAAGGGTCTTTGGGGATCCCATTCGGTGTGCCTTTCAAACCAGGCTGAGGAGTTTGGACTTGAATGGGTAGGTGCTAAGGAAGCACAGAAGGGCTTGGATGGAGAAGTGACTATCTTGCTCCCTCTGAAAGCTCAGACCACACACAAGCATTGGAGAAAAGGTCAGTTCGCTTTTGTGGGTATAGCCTCTGGACACCTATAGGAAAGATGCACTTCTTGGGACTTTCCTGCCACTTGACCAGTTCCTCATCCCTATGATCTATGCTAGAAAGGGCAGAGGGGCTAGTGGGGCCCTGGAGCCAGCATCACTGCAGGTCCATGAGAGCGGGATGCAGCCCCTTCTGCTCAGAGCCTACCTGCAGTGGGGGCTGCCTGCCTCCACTACCTCCTGGAGCTCCTACCTGGGATGGTCACGTGCCAGACCAGGACAGGGTGGAGGAAGCAGGCCACAGAGAGCAGCATGTAGGCCAGGAACCTCTGGAAGCAGCCCAGCCAGTGGGCCTTCTCCCTTGCTCTGTAGGCCAGGGACCCTGGCTGACACCTGGGGGGAGGAAGTCCAGGATTGGCAGGGAGTAGGCAGCGACCCAGAAAAGCCCCAGCAGTATATAAAGCCATCAGAGTCTGGGATTGGGTCCTATTATGGCCATGTTCCCTGCAGTGGCGTCTGGTTGAATACCCCCAGGGGCTGAAGTCCTCACTGTGGGTTCCACAGTTAGGGGTCTTGCCTGAGCCTCTCCAGAGGGTCTCCAGCACTTTTTGTGAAATGCAGCCCAGACGTGCCAGTTTGGCCCAGGGGAGAGGAAGTTAAATGCTCTCAGGATGCTGCAAAGGCAGTGGGAAGAAGAGTAGGAGACTCAGGGGCACACTGGGAAGTCCACAGTGCAGTGCAGAAAGTGTGCGGTACAGGAGACACCTGGCTGGGACAGTTGTAAGGGTTGTGCACTGCACAAAGGGCCTGGCCACATGGGTGAGAGGGCTGGAATCCAGCTGCACCCTACTCAAAGGAGCCTTGGCTAGGCATGAGATGGCATTGGCCCAAGGGGGCTTCTCTGTTAACTGGCAGGCAAGGACCACACATGGGCTTGGCAGAGGCCTGATGCTGAGCAGATTTCCTTAGGGGAGCTGTCTCCAGGCTGCAAAGGAGGAAAGTGTTTGCCTTTAGGTCCATCTCCCTCATCCTCTGAATTGGCTTGGAGCGGGGCTCTGCACACCGCCTCCTGCCCAGTCTGGCTTTCGGGGAGTGGTGAGGGCTGGTGGATGACGTGTTGGACCAGAGCACGGCCCTCCTCCCACATTCTGCGGCCATGGCTCATTGGTGCCCCCTGGTGGTCATTATTTTGTAACAAACCCTGGCTGGGAGTGGAGGGACTCCAGAGACTGTAAAATGCCCCTTCAGGCCCGGCGCACCTCCCTCCCCTGCCCTGAGAAGTTGCGAGGGTCCTTTCTCAGTGACATTCATCAGAAGTGGGGGAGGCCTGCTGCCTCAGGGCTGGTAACCCTGGGAGGCGGCCAGTGGCCTTGCACGATGCCAGGAGAGCTGGATTTGAAGCCTGGCTCTTTTGCTGACCACCTAGAGACCCAACTGTCTAGATTCTGAGAGCTGTGGCCAGGGGTCAGTCCTTGGCCACCCTGATGACAGCTTCCATGAACGGAGCATGACTGGGCGGAGGTATAGGCCTCTGTGGCCATGTGGCTTCCCAAGATTCTGCAAAATCTGCATTCCTGCCTCACAAACGGGCATGGAGGCGGGCCCTGACTCATCCCTGGGTCCCAGCAGGAGGCACAGTCAGTTCTCAAACCCAGCTCTGGCTGCTCCAGGCTGGCTTTCCACGAGGTACTCGCCCCATGGTAGATGACTCAGACAGGGGGTACAGTGACTGGCTGTTTCCAGAGGATGGGGATGGACTCTGTCGGGGGATTCTGGGTGGGGTCGGGCCCTGAATGGATGAGTCAGTCCACTACCTGGTTGGGAGAAAGGAAAAGGGGACCATTGAGCTCCACGAGCCTGAGCCCACGTCCAGGCTGGGGCTCGCGGCAGGGTCGGGAGGGAACCTGTCTGTGGCTGCTTTGGGAGCAGAACATCTACCGGGTCGTGGTCTCAGGGTTGGAGGCATCTGGGAGTGTCTGGGGCTGGGGGTGGGAGTGGGGCCGCTCTGAAGGCTACTTACTGGAAGCAGATGGCCAGCAGCTGAGCCACGAAGTAGGCCCCTTCACTCACGGAGACGGCGGCTCCTGTAAACCTGTGGCGGAGGCAGGTGAGGGAGGCCGGGTACCCTCTGACCCTCCCTTTACTTCCCTTGGCTGTCTTCTCACAGCGCCTTGGCCTCCTGGGCTTCTGTGTATAGCTGAACAACTGACCGGGAGTTTCTTGACCTAATCTTGTCACCCAGTCAACATGAACCAGAAGCTGCCTGGACGCCAGGGCCTGTGCTGTGTTGGGCTGGGCCTCAGTGGGGGAGGGTAAGGGTGGAGGCCAGGGTGCAGAGATAGGTGAGGGAGCTGCAGGCCAGCAGGGGAGACGACCTTGTCCCCTACACTGTTGCTTGGACACTGGCAGGCACATCCTTCTACCCAGTGTTGCCAGGGCTGACACTGACTGCTGGTTGTCTGAGCCTTAAAGCTGGATCCCTTGCCTTCTCATCGTCTAAACGGTCACCAGCAGGGGCTGACTGCACTCCTTAGACAGCCTGAGAATCACTCGCAATCTTTCTGGTCTCACCTGTATTGCCTGAATTGGACGATGCCCCCTGAATCCTAATACCAGCTTCCCCTTTTGGCTTCCCTGACTCCCTGACCCTCACCTCCTGGCCTCCTGTTCCTCCAATCTATCACCACCAAGCTGCCTGAGGGCTCCTTCTGAATCTGATATTCCTCCTCATCCAGACGGCTTCAAAGTCTCTTCTCCTTCAAGTGTGGTCTGGGGATCCTCCAGTCAGAATCTCCTGGAGATTCCTGGGCCAGCCCCAGACTGTATATATCAGAATCTTTGGAGGGGAACTTACATTTTTTATTGGAGGGTCTCACTGGCCTATAGAAATGAAATTTCTTAGCGTGCCTTTGAAAGCCCTACATGAAGCTATTACATGCCACATGGCCTTTGCACAGGCTAGTGCCTCTTGGAGGTCTCCCCTTTTCTTCTCTTGTCCATTTGACAATGTTAGTTATTTCTCTCTTTCTTCCTCTGACCATCTAGTACTTAATCTCTACCTTCTCCCACTTTCTCTGTGCCTCCCAGTATCTGCCTAGCTCTTACTCCTCAGCTTTTAAACGGTAATAATGAATTTACATAATGAATACATGGCATACATTTCTAAGGGCTTTACAAATACCAATTCATTTAATGATTTTTGTTAAATCACTGTGATTACCCTCAGTTTACAGCTGCGGAAACTGAGGCACAGGAAGGTCAAGCCCCTTGCTTATGGTCACATAGCTGATCAGTAGTGGGCCAAGATTCGAACCCAGCACTCAGACTGCAGAGCCTGTATGCCTACCAAGCACACCAGAGCATGTGCTTTGATAAACAAGTGACACTGCCTTTTTCTATGTCCTGGAGCAGAGGGGGAAACTGAGGCTTTGGGAATAAAGTGGCTCATTCAGACTTCCCAACTGGTGCTACAGAGGCTGTGCCTCTTGAGGCCAGGGATGCTGGGCCACTCAGACGAGGCAGTGAATCCAAGCAGAGAGCCCTGCCCTTGTAGCAACATCCTACACACGAAGGCCTCTGCCCAGGGCTCCATGCTGCCCATGTGGACCCTTCAGCCACCATGTGTGGGTATGTGTGAGGAAAGCGCTTAGGGGCCTCTTTGGAAGGAGGAAGACAGGAGGCGGGGTAGAGGAGAAGTGGAGAAAAGCCCGGAGAAAACCAATGACAAGTCAGCTCCTACTGGCGCCTACTCGTGGCCATGGCCCCTACTTGGCCCTGGGGACACAGAGCAGGAAGTGACAGTCTATGGGGAGATGCTCCAGTAGACGGAGAGAACACAGTGGCAGGACTCTGAGATCTGCAGTGGGTGGGGGTAGATTGTGAGTATGGGAGGAGGATGAGTGGAAGAAGGAGTGAAAAGAGGAGGGAGGGACCTTTGGGCCTTTGGGTGTCCCTTGAGGAGAGAGTGGGGTGTGAGTGGCAGGAGGGATGGGCCGGGTGGGCAGTGGGTGCCCATCCCAAGGGGTAAGAGCAGGGCACGGGTGGAGAACATAGACTAGTTTACTGAAAGGGGCAGGGGTCTTGAGGGTGGAAGGAACATCTTCTAGGACTGGACCACAGAGTGACCAGATGGGCACAGTGCCCCCTCAAGACAGGGACGGAGCAGTCAGGAAGAGGCAGTGTTCTGGGTAGAAAACAGTCTGCATTAACCAGCCATGGGTCTGGATTGTTCCGTAGGATAATACCCTCCACCTCTTACCCGAAGTGGATGTTTGTGGGTGAACTAGGCAGCCATGTGGAGAGGAGGAAGGCCCGCCCTGCTTCTGGATTCCAGGCAGACAGTGCACCGCGGCCAGACACAGGCGCAGTAAGATGTGGAGGGCCTTCTGAGCAAGGAGAAGCCCCTTCCAGCCAGCAGGGGCTCCAGGCTCAGGGAGGCTTCCCAGGGTGAAATGCAGGGAGGAATGACAGGCTTTGGGAATGCCGGAGTGGCTGGGAAGGCACTCGTGTGCTCTACAGGATAGAGCAATGGCTTAGAGGGGAGGGGATGTGGGTGAGTTTGAGAAAAAGTCAGAAGCTCCTAGGGTGTAAGTTGAGTGACAAGAAATAAGGTGGAGGCCAGAAGATGGCAAAGGAGTGTGGGCTGGAGGCTCTGGGATGCCTTGAAGGTGGATAGAAGGACCAGGTTTCTAGGTGGCTAAAGTTGCAGCAGTGTGGAGATGGGCCAGAAGGGTGGAACGGGGTTGTGGATGGTGGGTGTGATCCATGTAGCAAACCGAAGAGGCTCCCTGAGGCAGGAGGGCTCCTTAGAACATAGATCAGGCCACCGTGATGAGGGTGGGTATGGAGGAGAAGAGGTGGGGGGCAGAGGATGCAGCCTGGTGACCCTGCAGGCAGGCCGAGGCTCCCTTAGGATGGAGCTGCTGAGAAGCTGGGCTGTAGAGCCCGCAGGGACCCCAGGCTCTCCTCACCCCTCTGGGATACCGCTGCACAGCGATCTTTTTCCCACTAGGGGGCGTCTGTAGAGGCAGCTGGCAGAGGAGAAAGGACAGAGGCTGAGAAACTGGAGGCACCCAGGTGGATGAATCTGGGCCCTGCTGTTCATGGGGTTGGTGATGTGGGCTGAGCTGCTTACTCCCTCTGATTTTTTTTTTTTTTAATCTGCAGAATGGACTATATGCACTTCTTCTGTAATGCTGTCAAAGGTAAAGGACATAAGGTAAATAAAACATTTAACTGTGCTTGGCATTTGAGGAGCTCAAATAGATAGTCCTTTGAACTGATTCCCCAATCTCTAAAACAAGAGCTTGGTTATTGTTTTCTGAATAAAGACATGATTGAAGAGATGGATGGATGGATAGTTGTATGGATGGATGGATGGGTGGGTGGATGGATGGATGGGATGCTCATTGGTTGATTTACGGGATGATCTGGCTAAAGTCCTTCCCAACGAGGGGATATTCCAGAAGCCCTCTCTACTCCTTTCACCTTTGGGACAGAATGGAGCTTGTGTGGGATGGGGGGATGCTGTGGGTGAGTCTCAGAAGATGGACTTGGGGTGAGCTGAACAGAACATACGGCAGGGAGGGCACGTGCACACATACTCACAGCAGATAGAAAGCCAGGCTTTTAAACTGTCCCTGGAGGAAAGTCTCAGTGCCCACGCCGATCAACACTAAGGGGAGAAGAAGAGGAGAGAAGAGTGGGCCCAGGTGCTCCAGCCACGGCACTGCCTTGTGCAGGCCCCTTGGACATGGAGTGAGCCCTCTCCTGGGGATTGGGAGCCAGGGTAGGCTCCTCTCCATGTGACACAGGGAGCTGTGGCTGGGAAGGTGCAAGAGAGCAAGGAGACTTCCGGATTGGTCTCTGGAAACCAGAGGGGTTTCATGCAGCACCCCAGAGGCCTTTTAATCCAGTCTCCCCAGAGCAGATGCCTGTCCTTCTGGGTCCACATTGGTCATGCTGCCACCCCTTTAGTGCCCCTGAAACAGCCCACACTGACAGGCCACCAAGCCCTAGGCTCCACCGGTGTCTTCCACATGGAGTGCTTCAAGGGCCCTTACCATCCTGTAGGCCCATGTGGGCTGTGTTTCTGGGCCCTAGAGCTTGGCCATGGGACCTGCCCCCACCTGTGTTCCCTTGCCCAGATCACGGTTCTTGCTGTTTCCATGCCCTCGTTTTCACTTGCTGGCTTGGTGGCTGCATCATGCACTCCTGGCTCATCACTTTGGACCCAGGGCTGATTAAGGACCCAGGACATGAGATGCGGCTCAGCCTCATCTCTCCACCCGTCTCTTCTTGGCAGTTGGTGTCTGTGCTCAAATACCTGACCTTGCATTTGTACGAGTAAATCCATCTTGGACCCACGTTTGTGGACTTGCTGGGTCCTGGCTGTCTTCTGACTCTAACGGCTTCACTCAACCAGCCGCAGCCCTGACCCATCCACCCGCTGATGGAAACGTTCCACAGACAGCATGCAGATGTTCCTCCCGCCGTGGTGACCCACCCCTCAGACCTCTTTCTGGCCCTAACTGATTATAGCCCACGCACCCTACATTTCTCTCTCTGGGCTCTGATGACCCACGCTGGTATTTGCCGAACAGTGACTTCCGCTTGTCTCCCTCCCAGGGAGTCAAAGATGGTGGGGCTGAGCTTCTGTTCTCGGCTGCCCCTGTGTGGCCCTTCATCTCTGCCGCGCCGGGGGCTGCTTCCCTGGGCCTGATGCCTCCTCTTTTCCCTGGCAGATTCGCTGTGTAAGCACCCATGCTCAGGTGACCGGAGCCCTTTCTCCACTGCGGAAATGCTGTCTCCTGAAATGCAGGGTGGAGCCGTTCACTTAGGCACCAGCACCTCCTCCCCTCCCTTCGTGGGGGGCTGTGGAAGTATTTTAGGGAGAAGGGGACAGGGCTCTTCCATCGAGGAAGGGGTTGCCTATGTATTCTTAGCGATGCGGGTTCCAGTGCTCCCCATGGTTATGGGCCAGGACGGTGGAGGACACTGTCCTCTCCAGGTCCTAGCCACTTGCTGGCTTGTCCCAGGTGAGGAATCAGGGATGCCACACAACCTCATTCCCCTCTGCAGTGTTAATGTGACCTGTAGAGCACCAGTGGCTGATACACAATGGCCACACGTGTCCTGGTTCCTCACAGCAGCCCCACAGCACAGGGAGTTCTATACTCCCCATTTCATAGGGGTGGAAATGAGGCTCAGTGACCTTGTATAGTTCTCCCAAGGACACATCTAGAAAACAAAGGACCGATAGAGCCTTCTGGCTCCAGGCGATGGGCCATTTCCTGGTTTCCACTGTCGACCTGTGTGTGTGTGCGTGTGTGTATATGTGTGTGTGTGTGTGTGTGTGTGTTATGCAGGCAAATATTCATGTATTTAGTTTTCACTGTGTCTCCTGTCCTGTTCTCAGCACTAAGCATTTATTAACTTATTTAATCATCATAGCAGTCCTATGTGAAAGTACTGTTACCCTCACTTTACAGAAGAGGAAACTGAGGCACAGGGAGTATAAGTAAAACAAAGAAACAAACAAACCAATCATGGATGCCCAGGTCAGGTCCTGCATTTCGGTCTCCCACTTGCCAGTTAATAGCTGAGCCAGTCTCTCTGAGGATTCAGTAAATTAATTAATGCCAAGCACATCACCAGTGCTCAGTGAAATCACCAATTTTTTGTACAAGAATCCAGTCCAGCCCGGGGAAGTGTCTTCCCACCCAGGGCCTGGGGAAGGGGTCTTCTGCTCAAGGCTGATGCTTGTGATTGTTCACTTCTGGGGTGAGGCAGGACCTTCATTCACCTTGTAATCTTTGTAGATTTGCATGGGCTTCTGGCGATGACCAGCAGATGGCAGGAACGGGTCTTGGGAACTCAGCCCCTTTTCCTGATTTGCACCCCTTTGGCATATGGAGTGCTATTTTGATGTCTTTTGATGGAAACAGAGGGTCAATAGTCAAAGGGGGCATTTCAGGAACACTCTAGAGGCAGTTTGCAGTTAAAAAATGAGAATAACAATAGGGAAAAGAGAGAGCTGGGTTGAAATCCCAGTTCTGTGTGGGTAACGATGGATAAGTACTTAATTCATCTGAGCTGGGTTTACCATCTGTGGAATGGGGAGAATTCGTTGTATCTCCTAGAGTTGTTGCTTGGATTGGAGAAAAAAACAGGTCTGAGAAACTGGGCTTTGTGCTCATAGATGTCACGAGGCCTATACACACAAGCTCCTCCCTCCCTCTACCTCTGGCCTGGGCAGATTTCCCAGCCTCCAGGTAGCCTGTTTTGCATCAAGGAAAGTGGGGTCACTCTTCCAAAAGCTCTCAACCAACAGTAAACATACTGGCTTCTGCAAGCCCAGGGACAGAGATATGCCCTTTGGTAGGGGGAGGAGAGCAAGGGGGTGAAGTCAGAAACCTGACCCCTCAGGCCAGTAGATCTGTAGGGGATTCTCACGGGAGGCCATAAGTCCCTTTGACACTGGGGCCAAAGGGTCCCCCGCCGGATCCTCCCAGTTCTGGGGCTCATGCTCTCAGAGGCAGACCACGTGAGGTTGAGGCAATGCTGGCCAACGTGAAGTCCTTCCTTCTGTCCCCCTCATCCGTCTGTCTGGTTGTGGCCTCGACCCAGCTTCTGCCCACAGCTGCCTGCCCAGGCTCCGTGGTGTCTCCTGACAGCTATTCCTAGACTGGGCTTCCATCTCGTCTTCTGTGGTTTCACAGGGCTCTAGCTCTGAGCAAAATGGGCCAACCCACAACAGCCACTCACCCCAACAAATGACGCTGTGGCCCTTGCCCTGAGCTGGGCACGGGGACAGAGGAGCTGAGATTGAGACTGGAGATGGGGGACAAATGCCATACATGTCCCCAGAATCAGGGCTTCATTATAACAACTTCTCCATGAGAAAGAATTTCCCCAGAAGAGCCTTGATCCTGGGTGGCACTGTTCTTTGTGGCACAGGGGATGCAGGTGCTGGGCAGAGCCACCTGTGCTACTTTTACACCCCCACTGAGGGGCCTTAGACTCCTTCCATCCCTCCCTGTTGTCTGTCCCTTAGGATCCTGTTGCCCCTCATCCCAACCCAACAGAATCATGTTACAAGCCCACTCTGGAACAGTCCGACCCACCCCTCCATCTCACTTCCCCTCACTGTCTCCAGGGAGGCATCTTTTCTGGCATCTGGTTAGAACCAGCATTTGTGGACAAGCCTGGGCTCTGTGTCTCATTCCCTGGCCTCTAGTTTCTTTCCCTCCTGTCTGGGCTGAGTCCAACCACAGCACAGTATTTTCTTCTCCCAGAGGCCAGGGCTTTCTTCTGAGTTGCCTTCCTGAGCTGTTTGTTATAGTTCAGACTTAGCAGGGATCAGAGATTCTGGACCTGTGGTGCAGGCCTGGGCCAGGCACACACTGGAGCATCTTTCCCGGCATCCTGAGGCTCTGGTCCAGAGTGTGGGTCGATGAAAGCTATGGGTGTGCAGTGCTGTGACAGAGAACGTGAGGCTTGATCAGAAAAGCAGAGTCCTGGCTCCTCAAGCAAACGATAACTCTCTTACTTGCTTCCTATTCCAGAAAAATGGGGATGATAAAGCACGCATAACTGACTATGAGCCTCAGGCGTAATAAATTATAGAGAGCTGTGCGAATGTAGATGATGGCTAATGGAATTATTAGGAGAGGCAGATTGTTCCCATCAGTAGTCTCAGGGGAAGGGAAGGGTTTATTCTTATCCTTTCCTTCCATTAATACATGTTTTTATTGTGGCTCAAGAGCTCTTCTCTATGTATTGATGTTGCTCATTGATTTTCCTGTCTCGGGTCCCTTCTGCAGGCCTGATTGATACAAGTGGCCCAAAGCCCCATCTACCGGTACATCTCATGTGTTAAGCCCCTCTGTGCAGCCTGCTAAGGGCCCGTGTGCTCCTGAGGATGGGGCCTGTCTGTGGTACTAGTGGCTAAGGGGCTATCTCCAAGGCTTCTGGCCTCGTGCTACCTTTGCCTCAGGGCCGATGTCACGGTTGGCTGTAGCTTATCTGTTCTGACTCCATCACTGGGTTGAGTTTTGACACCTGTCTTGCATTCAGTGCAGTGCCTTGTTGGCAACATAGGACACTTCACGGAGGTCACTAGAGGTCACGCTAACTGGCTTTCCATGCCAGGCAGTGGTATTGGCCCTGGATGCCTGGGGAGCTGGGTGAGAATGTCATATTCACTGCTGCTAAGGGCACCTCATAACTCCCCACGTCGTATTTATTGCTCTTCTTCATCCTCAGCTATGGCATATCTCCTACTGGTCTTAGTGTCTGTAAGGACAAACTGATCTGATGACAATGGCTGGGGATGGTTCAAAGGGGGTCACAGCTGACTGTAGACATGAAGGCTAGGTTTGCACCATTTCTAAGAACACAGAGATGTTGGAACTAGTTGCTAAGAATCCAATGAGACAATAAAGTAGTAGCTGCAGGTTTCTTAACTCAGGAGAAGTTGTGGCAGATGCTAAGCCTGGCAGGGAAGTTTACCAGTGTGTTGAGAGCCATTCAGGTGACACCTATGAGCCAGGGTTCAGAGACACTATGAGAAAAGGCCAAGATTTTATAGAAGAAAATTCTAGATATTCAGTTAGAAGAGATTTTAGAGTATAGGGTGGCCCTTAGTGCCCTCCAACCCACTCACAAGCCTGCTTGGGGAGAATTTCCTGAAGGTGAGAGAGTCCTCATTCTCTGCTGGATTCTCTACTATCAACTATAGTAGACCATCCAAGAGGACTATTTTGTTTGGCCTTGTAGATTGTCCAAAGTGCCTGTGGTAGATTGTAATGATGCCCCTGCAAACCTTCACCCCCTTGATCCACACCCTTTGTTATATGACTTTTCAGTCCCTTGCACTGAAGAGAAGTCTGTTTCCCCTTCCCTTCAATCTGGGCTCAGCAATGTGACTTGCTTTGGACAACAGGATGTTATCAGATACCAGGCAAGCACAGATGGGAAACGGGCTTGTGAACTGGACCTGCTTTCTCGTGCCTCTGCCATTATCATGGGCACATGGCCAGGCCAGCCTGCTGGAGCACAAGGGACCTTATCATCCCAGCCAAGGCAAGTCTAGACAAACCAACAGCTGTCTGACCCTCAGATAGGTGAGTACATCCAGCCTACGTTAGCAGAGATGCCTACCTACTCGCCCAGATGTGTGAATGATAAAAGCTTATTACTCTATGCCACTAAGGTTTTGCAGTTGTTACACAGCATTATTCTGGCAATAGATAACTGACACATCCACTATTAAAAACAGCTTTATTGAAGTATAATTGACATGCAACAAACTGCACATATTTAAAATGTGCAATTTGGTAAGTGTTGACATATGTGTATACCAGGGAAACCATCACTCCAGTCAAGATAGTGAAACATATTTATCACCCTAAAGTTTCCTTGTGTCCTTGTAATCTTACCTTCCAACGCTTCCATTTGAATAGGGCTAAAGTCAAACTATGCATTTGCTGTACTCTTTAAAAAATAATGAGAACATCTGAGTTTAAATGCTTCTTTTATCCTAGACTATATTAATAAGCCAAGTCTCCATTTGGATGGAATGTGGCAAGAAATGGGGCTGTCAGGAACGTGGCTCTGTCCTTTATGTAGAGAAGAGGTTAATGGGTCAAAAACCTGGAACAAAGCAAAACTCCTAAGTGATCCCGGGTTGATCGAAAGTAGTTGATTTGTGGCAAGCAGGACTTGCTTAAAATGGCTATGTCTCAAGCCCGGCTCCTGTCCACATTGGCTGAGTGGTGCCCTTCTCTTGGGAGCTGTGTGCTGACAGCCCTCAGATGTTCCACTGCATCACTGCCCTGTGAGTGGGCAGACTGGGGCTCCAACACCAGATCTGCTGTTTACTGGCTGTGTAGCTTCTCCCAAACTACCTAAACATTCTGAGCCTCAGTTTCCTCATTTGTAAAATGGGATTTAGCTCAGCACTCGGCCCTCACAGGTACTGGTAGGGCTGCAGCACGATAATGGCTTTACAGCATGTTGTCAGTCATGTACCTCTGGACCCATACATGGAACGTACTACTGCGATAATTCCTTCTGGAAATTTGTGCAGATTTGTCTGTCCCCAGATGAGGTCCAGGTGTGGGTTTGGCTGGAGATGGTCATGGTGGTGCCAGTCAAAGCATGCTTGGCAATCATTCAAGGACAGAGAATGAGCAGTTGGATCAAATATCAGTGACTTTACAGATTTAGAGAACAAACTAGTGGTTACCAGTGGGGAGATGGAAGGGGAGAAGGGCAATATCAGAGTAGGGGAAAAGGAAAAAAAGGGTTATTATGGGATTATATGAAATCATGTGTGTGAAACTTTTGAAAGTTGTAAAGCACTCTAGAATTTAAAGAAATTTCATTCAATAAAAAAAGATCATATAATATTGCAGATAAAAAGAATATCAGTGTCTTTAGATTTAGGAAGTGTCTGATCAATCCTTCCTTTGCTTCAGTGTAACTATGTCCACTCTCACCATGACCTCACCTGCCTGAGGCTGTGCATGGTCAGGACTGACCGGTGGTGGGGGCACTAGACTGATAGGGTGGCCTCAGCCAGCCTCTTTGGCACCCTCTGTGTGTCTTGCATTCTGCATCCGATCGTTTCGCCAAGACATAGAAAGACATGTCCTTTGGCCTGATTTAGGCAGAAGGCATGATGATGAAGAGTAGGGTCTCAGGAGTAGATAGCCATCAATGGAAATCTTGCCTCTTTGCTTCCTGAGTGTGAAACTTTGAACCAGTACTTCACCAACCAACCCTCAGTTCCCCGCCAAGTGCAATGGGGATGAGGATGAGTGTGATGATGCTTCAAAGGGTAGTTACATAAAAAAAAAATGGTCATGAAGAACCTAGGGGTAAGATGGGAATAAAGACATAGACCTACTAGAGCATGGACTTGAGGACACAGAGAGGGGGAAGGGTAAGCTGGGACAAATTGAGAGAGTGGCATGGACATATATACACTACCAAACGTAAAACAGATAGCTAGTGGGAAGCCTCATAGCACAGGGAGATCAGCTCGGTGCTTTGTGACCACCTAGAGGGGTGGGATAGGGAGGGTGGGAGGGAGGGAGATGCAAGAGGGAAGAGATACAGGAACATATGTATATGTATAACAGATTCACTCTGTTATAAAGCAGAAACTAACACACCATTGTAAAGCAATTATACTCCAATAAAGATGTTAAAAAAAAAGGGTAGTTATGAGGATGAAATGAAATACTACATTTAAAACATGTAGCACTGAGCTAGGGTCACAGTAGATACTCAGGTAATAGTGTTCATGGGCAGCTGTTACATCAAGAGCAGAGGCTGTAAGAGTGAAAAAATGCCCCCGAGGTTTGGGATGGAGAAGCTTGAGTGAGTTTTGCTCTGAGGATAGTTGAGAGGCCTCCCCACAGGGCCCAGAGACATTTCCTCAGCAGTTCCTCTTTGCGGGAAGCCCAGGCCTGTCCTTGTGCAAGGACACAGCTGTGAGGAGAGGGCTTTCTCTCCGGGGTCAAGGCCCAGGGAAATGGATCTCCTCACCTCCCTCTGCACCCCAGCCCAGATCTGGAGGGCCTTCAAGGTGTAGCATCTACCCTGACACAGGGAGCTCTTTCCACCCTCTCTCTGCAGGCTTGGGGCAGGGACTGAGGACTGGGGAGGACGTTCATGGGGATTCACTCTGGGGGATAAGGAGGACAGCAGAGGTGCAAAGGGAAGCCAATCCTGCCTTCCAAGCACAGGATGGGGACCAACCTTGCTGGACAGGTCCCTTTTCTCATTTTATGGAGGAAGTGCGCCCTGGGCCTCAGCGTTCCCATCTCAGTTGAAACACATTTTCCCAGGTCCCCCCGTCCTGACAGTTAATGAGAATGAAACACAGGGCTGGGCCTCCCCTGGGGCCTGAGTCTCTGACTTGGATGTCCTGACCCTGTCTTCAGGTGGACACAGTGAGAACCTGCCGGAGGGATGGGCACGTAGGGGTCTGACATGTTTACCGGCAGGTGTGCAGTGCTCCCAGTCCGTGTGCAGCTCCCTGGTTGTGTCTTTTCTTTGGGTGGTTCCTGGTGTCACATCTCAGCAACAGAGGGACACCCAATGCCTTCCAAGGCCAGGCAGGGGATACAAATGAATGACACCAGCCAAGTGTAAGTCAAATAAGGAGAAGTGGGTCTGTGATGACCTGGAAAGCTTATGACTTCAGAGAGAGAGAGAATTGCCTCATTTTCTAATTTTCAAAACACTTCTGCCTGGGGGCAATCGGCAAGGCCTGTTTACCCTTCTTTGGCGGTGGCAGTGCTCTGTCTGCGCCCACTCATGGTGTGGGGCTGGTCATGGGGGTGGGACAGCCATGACCCCTGGGACCACTGAACATGCTAATGAAGCTTCATTTAAAGGGGCTGAGTGGGGAGGAAGAGGTGAGCTGTGCTTCGGGCACAGCCGCTGGGCCTTGTCATCCTGGTGTATGTCCCCAGGTCCTGGCGCCTTTAGAGCTGCTGACAGCCTCAGATGCATCTGCAGAGGGAAAGGGAAACCAGGGAGGTGCTGCTGGATCAGGAGCTGCCTGGTCCCTGCAGGTGACACTCTGGGTGACCTTGGGTCACACACTTTTCCTAGTTTCTAGGAAACTCACGCTCCTCCCCACAGGCAGACCAGGGCTACCTTAGGTCTCCCAGAGTTTCTGCAAAGTGACAGCCTCTGTCTCAAGTCTGATTTCCTCTCTAGCAGCAATGCCCCTATAAATGAGGTCTGGACTTCTTAACAGAGGATTTCGACAAAAAAGAGGCTTAAGAGAATAAGGAATTTGCAAATCTTACACATTGGAAATAGGCCAGCAGTTCAGTGATGCTGAAAGAAACTCGAGATTTTCCCAAGATGACTAAAGCCCCTCTTTCTAGCTTCCACCTGCTCCCAGCACTCTAGAAAGCCCAAACACAATTATTGGAAAGCCTGGCCATTAGAAGGCAATATAGTGGCCTATATTTAGCCTGGATCCTATGTCAAAGCCAAGGGAGAGGACCGTCTTCTGCATTAGCAGTGGCCCTCTGCACAGAGATAAGGGCTGTAGTTCAGAGGAGAAGTTTGTGTGTGTAGCGTGTGTGTGTGTGTGTGTGTGTGTTTGTGTGGCTGCAGACCCTTCCACTGGCTGAGATAAATCGGACTTTTAAACTGTCTGTAGCTAATCCATTAAAAGTTTATATACCTCTTAAAACAGCTTCCCGACAGGAGCCAGGTCTCCCCTCTGGGCAGAGCGTGGCAGGGGGAAGTGTCACTGTGATTTCTGACAGATGAAAGGGGTGCGTTTTACATATTTAGAAACCAAGGCGTAGAGGAGGGCAGGATGTAGTCAAGATCAACCGTGGTAGATGAGGACTCAAACCCCAGACACGGAAACCCTACTGAGGGTTAACTTCCCTTCCACAGGATGAGCATTTAGGGGCCTTGGAGCTCATGTAGGTGACAAGGTGGGTCTGATGGAGGCTGGACCTGGCTCCCCTACTCGTTCATTTGCTCAGGGCCCTCAGCAGAGCAATTCCAGACCCGTCCTGGTGCCCACTGGATGGGGCTTCCTGCCCTGGGAAGAAGGAGCTCTTTGGGCAGAGTCCTGGCCTTTTTAAAAATCCAGCCATCAGGGTTCCAGGCCGGCTATCCCTCGGACCTGTAGCATGACCTTGGGCAAGGTCACTGCCCCTATTTGAACTTAGGTGTTCCTTCTTGTAACAGGAGGGATGGGATTAGACCATCGACAGCAGGCGTCCCTGTGCCAAGTCAGGGCTAATTGCTAGAAGAGCCCACTGGCCAGCATAGTAGTGAAGCTGGCCCTGAACCCAGGGAATGACACAGATCCCCACTGAGCTCTGAAGTATGTCCTGGGGCTTCTCCCAAAAGGTTTACATCCTCCGTTCTACTTAGCTATGCTCAGTTCATGCATCCTCGACTCTCCAAAACACCTGGCTAGCAGGCTCAGTTATCTCTATCATAAAGATTACAAAGCGTGATTCCAGAGGGCCCAGGTGGCTCTCCCAATGTCACACATCGGTGAGCGACAGGGCTGGAGTAGGAACCAGCACTGTCTGGGTCTGAGCAGGGAGCCATTTCCCATTTTCCAAGACCCATTCGTAAGATTGTGTATAATGGTGGGCAAGGACTTGATCAGCAGTGGGTGTCTCTTCTCTGTCCCCAGGGGACAGTGGGGGCCAGAGCCATGGCTCAGAATGCTGCCTGCTCACCTTCCCAACACAGATCCTGGCCACGTGGGGGGCTCAGGCTAGGGTCCGGGTCCGAGCTGGGGAAGTGAGCAGGCAGAGCTCAGGGTCACAGCTGTGCAGGTACCACTGTAACCATCTGTCTTCCCGGCAAGTCGAGCAAGCCCCCGGATCAGGCTGGGTGAGGAATAGCAGCCCAGCACGGGGAACCATTTCTCCCCCAAACCCTCGGTGTTTTAAGGGAAGGCTGGGATCTCTGTGTCCAGCTCTCTAGCTCAGTCTTCCCCGTGTGCTGGGAATTCTCTCTCCATGAAGTGGGGCTGTGGTTTGAATAAAACAAGATGCACTCCAGTGACCCTTGACTGTGCAGGGAGGCAGCCGATTCTTACATTTGCCCAGCCCTTCACACCTTCACCTTCAGCTCCCACCTCCACCTCACAGCGGCCCCCAAGGAGGTGGGGCAGACCCTTTCAACTCATTTCACAGATGACGATGCTGAGGTTTCCCAAGGTCACAGGGATGGTGGGCTGCCAAGCAGAGATTCTGCACCAGACCCCTGGATCCCAGCCCCAGGCTCACTCCACTGCACCTGCTGCTGCCTTGAAGAGCAGTGTTTCTGGGGTTTGGGGAAAGAAAGTGACGAATATGTGGCCAGGTGTTTCTTCCCATCCCTCGCTGGCCGGCTCCCACCCTTTGGGCAGTCCTGTCACTGTGCCCAGTACACAGAGGACCGAAGCTGGGGGGAGGGGTCCTACCTGTAGCAGTGGTGATGCCCAGGAGCCGACAGGTGTATTCCAGCCCCGTCCAGAACACCTGCAGTTTCATGGTGCAGGGTCCCAGAAAGGCAGGCAGCAGAAGCTCTGGCCCGAGATGCTCCAGGTGGCCTGTGTGCAGCGGGAGGCTGTGGCTACCAGCTCCGGGCTCTTGCACCCTGGGACCCTGCCTTCCCAAACCAGTCCAGGCCACCTCAGCCTGGCCGAGGTGTGAATAGGGCTCACTTTCCCAGCTTGCCAGGTGCTCAGCTTAATCATTACCTTGGAAGAATGTCCCCACTGCTCAACGCAGCCAGGGCCTGGTCTGGAGCTGCTGCGTCCCCAGCGTGGCTGCCTGAGATCAGGCCGATTAGGGCTGGGCTGGAGGCAGCGTGGAGCTGGCAATTAACTGTTTCTGGCTGGGAGGGGGGAGCCAGCCAAGGAGTCAGCCCAGGCCCTGCCTTACTGGGTAGCAGAAAGGCGCAGAGAAAGTCACGTCTGGACCTGAGGCCTTCAGGGTCTGAGAGTCAGTGTCTGGAGGTCACAGTGTACATGCAGGTTTGTGTTTGTGTGTGTATGGGAGAGAGGGATGTGTCTTTAAATCACCAGCAGAAACAACTTTTGAAATGAGTTCCAAGCCTCTATTCTGCTGTATTTAGGTGGATTAGAAAGCTTCCAAGTCTGTGGCAGATTTGGACTCTGACCAGACATGCTTAGCTCAGGCCCATGCCACACATGGACTTTTCTTTATCCCTGACATGCATCCCGGACATGTGATGCGGGAAATTACTATAATCTTTGGGAGGTGAGTTGCTATGTCAATAATTAACTAGGTGACCTTGGGGAAACCCAAAGATATGCATGAGCCTTAGTAACTTTTGCAGAAAATAAATGAGCAGATTTGGCTGGATTGGTGGTTTTCAAAGCATGTTCTGACAGCTGCTCCAAGAAGCCTATCCTCTAAAATTGGACAATGGTGGGCTTTTACTAATTCTTACTTTACTAACTGACACAAGGGATTGAATTATATCAAGTTTTAGTTTTCCTCCCAGGCATTTTTCTGGAACATTTTATGCCTCTGCCCATATGGGGTAGACATCAAAAACAACCAAAGGAGGAGAAAAAAATTCCAAACTAAATTCTAATAATAGAAGACTCAGGCATAGTCCGTTTTGCTTTTTTCTTTGTTGAGCATGCATAAGCCCTCATATAATAAATATTCTTTGCTGTTCAATTATTTTAACTTGATTGATTAATTTGATCAAGATTTCATAGTGTTCCATAAAGGCTACTAATTTTCCTGCATTGCATGAGTTTAAGAACTTCTGTGTTCATGTGATCTTTAAGATCAAGTTTAAAAATGTATGATTTGATGTATGTGTTTACTTCTTTGGTTAGTTGACTGAGTTTAATAGCAGACTATGTTCATCAACTCCAAACTTCCCAATTTCGACAGGTCTTGACACTCTCGCACCTCTCCCCCAATGCTGGTACCTGAGTCTCTGTGGCACAGGCTGAATTGCACAGGTGGAGGTGCTGGGGGCTGGGGTCAGCAGCCTGTGGCTCACGTCCTTCAGGCACCTGTTCTTCCTGAGCTACGTGGGAAGCTCTGGGTGCCCCACAGCACGCCTGGCTTCTTCCTTGCTAAAGCAGCCGACTATGCTGTAAACCTGGCCCCTCCGTGCTCAGGAGACATGGTGTCCTTCCAGGCTTTCGTTGGCGGGGTCTGTTCAGCCCGCTGGTCCTGGTTACAGCCTCCCCTTCCTAGCAACTTTGGTTTCGGAATAAGCGTGTAAACCAATTCCAGTCAAAGAGCCTGGAAGGGGCAGGTACTGCTGTGCTGCTGGGAAAGCGTCTCTGACTTTTAACGCGTGGCCCGAGGTTGGGCTGCACTCTCTCCCTTTGGATATGCCTGTGTCAGGGTGGGCCACTATCTGGTGTTGAGGGGATGAGGTGAAGGGTATAACCAGCAGTACTGGGCACCCGATGTCCTTACGGAGCTGGCTAAATTCACTTGTTCCTTGCTGGTAAGCCCGTTGACGTAGGTTCCATTTCTCTCCACAACCTTTCTCTTGGGAAGCTCTTTTTTTTGTGCACTGGGCTTAGGTTGGGAGAGACTGAGAACTACAGGGGCTGAGCATTAGGAATGTTCTTCCATCCCTGAGGGTCCCCTTGCTTCACTGGGGTTGCACCCTAAGAGGGATGGAAGAGGAGGGGGTGTAGGGCCTGTCATAAGGGTAAAATGTGGAGGAACCCCAGAGAGGGCCCTTTTTTCAAGAAACTGCAAAGAAGACTCTGGCAGAGATTATGACCCCTCTTACTACGATTCAGTGATCTGTGGAGCTCCACGGGGAAAGGAAAAATCTGGCTGGGCCCGATTAGACCTTTCAGAATTCAGAGAAAATATTGCCAGGAGCCAGGGGCCAGAGACCTTAAAATAGAAGCTGGCTGAAAAGGCAGAGAAGCTCCCAGACATCCAAGTCTGACCTTGCAGTCGCAAATGGGTCCAGAGGAAAAAGAAAAGGAGCGTTTCCTGGGGAAACTGGGGGACTGCCCAGGCAGCTTGTGAAAGGCCGAGAAGGGGACAGGACAGAAGGAAGGACCGAGCACTGTGCAGGGCTGAGGAACCTGCATAAAGAGTGTGGAAAAGTACTCTGAATAACAAAAAGGGAGTCTCAGATTACAGCGCCTAAGAAGCAAAGTGCTAGAGACCCCACTGCTCCAGACAATAGTGTGACCTGGATCTCATACATAGAAAGCATTGTTTCAATTGTTATTGCATCCTGAGGAGTCCAAGCTTGCACTAGTGGCTGGCAGTTATGGGGGGAAGCTTTTAGCTCCAAGTAGGGGAAGGTGTTCTAGCCATCATTCCCCCATTGGTAGGATGAACTGTTGCAGGAGATAATAAGCTCCTTGGAGCCCACGTGAATACTTGGTGGGGGGAGGTGACAAGGTGGGCAGTTCTCAAGCACTGATTGGATGATTCAGACCTGGAAGTCTGTGATTCTAGATGATTATGATTCCTTAAAGAATCCAGACAAGGACTGTGATATGTGCCAGTGATGCCACCTAGAATTCAAGGGAAGAGAGCTGGGGTTTCCTACGTTGCCTGGTTCCTCTTTTGCCCACCTGCCTGTGGGCCCTGGATGCCCAGCCAGGGAAGAGAAGCAGTGTGGCGATTGGCAGGGATGGATTCCAAGCTCACTTCTGCCATTAACAGCTGTGTGGCCTGGGACGTTCCTTACTCTCTTTTAGTCTCAACTTCCTTATCTGTAAAATGGGTCTACTAGCTATCTTACTGGGTCAGAAGTGCCATGTCAAAAGTACCTGTCCAGAGCAGATGCCAGTAATGGGAGCTAATACATAAGTGAACAAACTGACTGCACTGTGGCCCACCCTGTGCAGGTTTGTTAACACAGGATTCCACCCACTGAACCAACGATACTCCAAACTGGGGCACAGCCTGGTCTCAACATCATAGAGAACAAGGGTAAAATGAGTAGCTCTTCTTTGAGATGACAGGGCTCATCCAGAGCTTTACTTACTGTATTGTTTTGTTTCATGCTACAACAACAAGAGACCCTGTGTGTTGCAGCCATAGGAAGGTAGGTTGACTCAAAAACTTACAATAATCCAAGCCCTGACTCCAGGGCTGTGAAAACCAGTGATGATGTCAGTGACGATTGTCATAGCTAGGTGCTGTGCTAAATGCTATATACACAACCCTATTCTTATTCTTATTCCCATTTTACAGGTGAGGAAACTGAGTCATGTTTGGTTAAGTGCATTTGCTCAAGCTCACACAGAACAGAAATGAGGAGATTTTGAGTCCAGTGGTCTCAGCTTGGCCCCCTCTACTGCCCCCTCTGGTTTTACAGTTGCCTCTGACACAGAGCTGCCCCAAGAGAGGACACTATCCCAGTACCCTTGGGCAGATCATTGAGAAAGGCTTTGGGTGGAAGCTTGGTGTTGATTTCCTCCTGGATCCCAGGGGGCAGAGGTGGGCTTGGTGAAGCTCTCTACCTTGTTCTCCCAGTGCTGGTCCATGGGAATGAATGCTTCCAGTGGTGGGCTGCAGCTCTCCCTGGGTCTTGTCTAGAGCTTCTGTGTATTGCTATAAGTGGATACTTCACAGATACTCCTCACTATATGGGATAGCCATACATTGTGCACAATGAATAGCAGCAAAAAAATTCCAGATGCTTGGGGTGGCTCTGGGGAGCATAAGTCAGGAAAAGATGAAATGTGGGTGTATACGAACCTTCATCTGTTGGGGGTGAGGAAGCTTCAGCAAAATAGTAGGAAGCTCACGGGCATAACTCAAGCAAGTGCCTGGCCCTGGAGACAAATCCCGGGATCTGGTCTAAGCCTTTGACCTCTTCAGATGCCCTGTCACCTCACTCCTCATTTCAGTGTCTGCAGAAGAAAATAGACCCTCAGACCTGCACCCCCAAAACCCCTTGCATTCCTCTTAACTGCATCCTCCCCCTCACTTGTCCTTTCTTTCCGATGGAGGCAGCGGGGTTAGTCCTCATGCTTGTGCTTTCAATCGCTGTCCTTGTATGTCTCCTGAGCCCTTGGACCCATGTCTTCCACTTTTGCCCCCACCTTTCCCATCTACTCATCTACAGCTAAGAGCAAAGCTATCCTGCTTTCCCCTGCAAGCCACGTGCAGTCTTTCCTCCCTTCACCACCTAGACTTTTGAAAGTGCTCTAAATTTACCACTCCCTCCCATTGTTTCATTTTCTGTTCATTTGTTCACCTATTAAAATGTGGCTTCTACCCGGGTACATGTCACTGCAACTATGTTGGCCTGGCAGCTGACCACCAGACCCAGTGGCCTAATTGCTGTGCTCATTCAACTCCACCTCTTGGATTTTTTTAGCATTTGACACTGTTAACTCTTCCTTCCTTCTGGACAGCCCCCCTATGACATCATCCTTTGGCAATCATCCTACGTGCATTCGGGCTTGCGTTCCTTCCTATTCCTAGGTGTCCTTTACTGAGTCCTCTTTCTTTGCTGTTTCCCTGGTGACGATCTGTGGCTGGCAGCCTCCAAATGGTTCCAGTGACCTCCCCTCCTGGTATTCACACCTTTGTGTGGTGTTCTCCTGCATTGGGAGGGTTGGTCTGTGTGACTGAATATGGAAGAAGTGGTAGAATGTCAACCTGATGTTCGGTTATAAGAGACATTACCTTGGTCACTTTCTCTGTCTCAGGGGAAGCCAGTTGCCATGTCCTGAGGAGCCCTACTGAGAAGCCACAGATTGGGGAAATGATACCTCCTGCCAACAGCAGCAACGTGAGTGAGCTTGAAAGCAGACCCCCTGCCCCAGTTGAACCTTCAGATGCCAGGCCCCGGCTGACAGCTTGACTATAATCTTAGGAGGATCCTGAGCCGGCCACCGCCCCCCACCCCCACCCCCAGCTGAGCTTGTTGTTTCAAGTTGCTAAGTTTTAGGGTAATCTGTTACTCATCAAGAGTTAACTGATACATGCTTTGGAACCCTCTTTTCTCTCATCCACTCTCCACTCTCTCTAATTGCCTGGCTTGAGTGTTACCAGAATGAGAATAATTCCCAGGGAGGCCCTCTGGCCCAAGCCTCCTTTCCTTAGCTGTGGAGCTAAATTTCCACCTGTATTTTGGTCAACTATACATCAAACCCATTATGTCCCAAGTTGAACTTAGTATTTCCACTCCATTCTTTTCCTATTTCCTGAGTTTTACATCCTGGATACGAGCCTCATTATTAGTCTAGTCACCAAAGCTAGACACATCAAAATCAGTTTCCGGCTTTCCCCAGTTCTTCTAATTCTACACCGTAATTGCTCCTCATCTGCCTCCTCTTGTCTGTTGCTCCTAGTCCTCTTTGAGTTTAGCCCTCATTATTTCTCTCTTTTTTTTTTTTTTTTGTGGTACGTGGGCCTCTCACTGTTGTGGTCTCTCCCATTGCAGAGCACAGGCTCCGGACACACAGGCTCAGCGGCCATGGCTCACGGGCCCAGCCGCTCCACGGCATGCGGGATCTTCCCGGACAGGGGCACGAACCCGTGTCCCCTGCATCAGCAGGCGGACTCTCAACCACTGCGCCACCAGGGAAGCCCGCCCTCATTATTTCTTGCTCAGCTAACTGCCACAGCCTGGTCTTCCAGCCTCCATCCTATGCCTGAATTGTTGGTGGAGATTGCAGATCTTCACAAGTTACAACTTTGCTTAAGACTTTCAAAGATTTCCCACTGCCTAAAGAATAAATTCTGAACTCCTCAGTCCAGGACCCCAGGCCTTCTGTAAGCTGCCCCACGCCATTTCTCCAATCTTTGCCCCCTCCCTTCTTCTCTTTCTCCAGACTGTCTGGGGTCTCAGCCTCAGCCCCACCAGACACACTCATGCTGCCTTTCCTCATGTTGTTCTCTCTGTAATATCTTGTTTCCTTTTGCAATAGTCTCTCCTCCTCATTACCATTACACTCATCACTGAAAGTCCAGGTGAGTAGCACCTCCTTGAATTGTTTTTGATCTCCACTGTCAATTACTTCTCCTCCCAGGCCCCCAGGACCGGTCACATTGTGTCTGAATTATTCCCTAATTCTTAGTGCTGCCCTCTCCCACCAGCTGACAAGATCTGTGGACTCAGGGATGGTAGATGCTTGAATGAATGAAGGACACTTGTTCAAGGGGATCTTTTATTTATATTTCAGTTCTTTAGTATCAATTTAGTCAAAAAAGCAGGAAGTAGGCAAAGCCACATACCCAACAGTGTGAGGGTGTGCAGTTGATACATTTCAGGTAAACTCATCTTTGCCCCTCATCTCTCCCTCCTTCTCTGAGTTTGGTGCAATCTGTGTTTGCTCCCTTACAGTGCAGCGGGTACCCAGAATCTGTGCACAGCTTGCGTGCAGGGTTGTGTTAATGATTTTCTTGCAAGTCTTGAGCCCCCAGGGAGATAGAGCTCCCCAGGGTCCACCAGGCGTTGCCTGTGCAGGGTGGGGTGAGATATCTGCTCTGAAATGGGGTGGAGAGGGGCTACCCAAGCTGCATGGGTCTGTCCCTGCTGCAGCTCAGATAAGGGCTTTGGCAGCTGTCATTTTGACACCCTGGTTCTGGCAGAGGGATGGTACAGTGGTCTTCAGGCCAGGTTACCTGGGGGTGAATTCCAACTTGCCTCTAAGATCAGTGTGAGCTTGGTTAGGTCATGCTTCTTGGGTGCTGGTTTTTCTGTGTTTATAATGAAGCAGTTGGACTCTTCAGATCCTTCTGAGTCACTGAGGCTGAGGTCTTTATAGCCTGAAGTCCATTTCAATGAAGACATCTTGAAAGAGAGGACTGATAGTGTGAGGGATTGCTATTCCTGGTGGGGGTCTGACACAGGCATCGCCTGCTTTGCTGAGTAAGCCTCATCAGACGTGGTCAGATGGCCCTGCCAGTGCAGCTTGGGCTCCTGGGACCATCTGTCAAGACACAGATTTATGGGGTGCGGCTGGAAAGTTTTAAACATTCCATGGGCTTGGCCTTCTTGATGACCACAGATTTCTGGAAATTGGTCTCTGACATCAGTCCTCCCAGGGGACACAATGAGACTAAATACCAGTCCAGGTTTGTAGCATTTAGGAGGTTAAATGCCCAGCGTTCCCTGGAGTGGGCCCCAATGTGCAGCGGAAACAATATTTTAGTCAAAGGCGTAGAGTTGCTTCAGACAGGGTCTCCCTCTGCTGTTGCTGTGAGGAATGGGTTTTCCTCATCAATCAGAGCCACAGGGGAGGCTCAGGAGAAAGAACACAGGCTCCTTCATGAGAGGCCTGCTTGTGCTCTCCCAGAAAACCACACCCACCCTGAAATTTAAGTGCTGGAGTGGAATTAGGAGGGGGAAGCTACAATTTCCGTTCCGTGTCAGTGCTTTTAATGATTGTGTCTCTGAACATTTTGACTTTGTGGTTTAAATTATAAAAAGATGTTCAAGGCTCTGTCAGGAAAAATGAGAATTCTGTTCGTAAGTCAACCAAAGTCATTTGTAACTTCCTATAAGTACTAAATCATGTTTTATTTGTTTGTTTCTCTTCAGTCACCCAACATCACCCAATTGGTCATCCACATACCAAAAAAATGTATTTTCTGATATAACTAAAAAAGAGTTTATTTTTGAAAACACAGGGGCTTCCAGGTGAATGTGGCTATTTAGTGGTAGACATTTGGCTCCCCTCCGCCCCCATCAAAGTGCAGCGTGAAACTTTTAAAAAGTGTTCACTCCAAGGACACAAGGTAAGAGCAAAGAGGAGGATTCAAGTGAAGCATGGAGGCATGGCAACTGAGTTTTCAGAACATGGGAAGTTTCGAGCTATTTGCCTGCAGTAGGTTTTTCCTGTCAGCAGTGTGCCTTTCACCCTGCAAATCCCTGAGGGGCTCAGCACCCAGGGACACCAAAAACTAAAGAGCAAGTGTCAGGCATGGGGCTAAAAATGAGTGGATAGTTGAAAGTCAGTAAATAGGGACTTCCCTGGTGGCGCAGTGGTTAAGAATCTGCCGGCCAATGCAGGGGACATGGATTCGAGCCCTGGTCCGGGAAGATCCCACAAGCCGCGGAGCAACTAAGCCGTGCACCACAACTACTGAGCCTGCGCTCTAGAGCCTACGAGCCATAACTACTGAGCCTGCACGCCTAGAGCCCATGCTCTGCAAAAAGAGAAGCTGCCTCAGTGAGAAGCCTGCACACCGCAGAAGAGTAACCCCCTCTCGCCGCAACCAGAGAAAGCCCGCGTGCAGCAACGAAAACCCAATGCACCCACATCATCTGGGGACCCCCATCCCTCCTCTCTGCCCTGCCCTTCTCCTGCTTCCCCAGCCAGTGGAGACCAGAGGCTTATTCTCCAGATGAACTGAATGGTAGCAGTGTGTCAGGCCTTGGAAGGCTAGGCAAAGCAGAGGACAGAAGACAAGGATTAAAGTCAGACTTGTGCTGAATTGTGGGCTCTTCAGACTTTTTCTCCTCCCTGACTCTAGAATAGCAGCAGGCAGACCTATATCCCCAGGCAGGCAGCTGGAGGACTCTTTCTGGAGAGTATGAATAGCCCCAGGGAAGACCTGGGCCCTAACTTATGAGGAACCAAAATTCTAATGACCTTCTAGTGCAACCCACAAATCCTTGAAATCTCCACAGAACATGTCCAATTACTGTTGCAGTACCTTGTCCTAGGTATAAGGACAGCACAGGGCCATGAGATATTTGAGGAAGGTGCCAACGTCAGAGACGGCCTAAAACAAACAGAAATAGAGGGCTCAGAGAGAAGGTGCAGGCAATGTAGGAAGCACAGAAAACTTAAAACTAATAAACCCTCTTATTACCATCTTGAGAGATACGTGGGAATATGTTACATCTATAAAACAAGGACAGAACACAATGAAAAAATAACCAGAGCATAAAAATTTTGAAAAGAAAAACGAACAGAACCCAAACAAAATAAAGCAAACAAAACAAAAATGATAGAAGTGTTGGAAGCTAAAATCAAGTAGAACAAAAGACAAAGAAAGAAGGGAAAGGCTGAGGTTCATCTACTGACCTATAGCAGTTCCAGACAGACAGAGCAAGGGGAAAAAAAGTATTGAAGATGTAGCACAAGAGAGTTTCTCAGAAATGAAGAAAACAAGTATCTAGAATGATTATATTTTTGGAAGATGGGAGGAGAGGTAGTGAGGAGGATGTCACAAGTTCATGCCTACAGCTGATCAGTCAAAAACTGCAACATGAATATTACCAAAAATATGAAAGTGAATATCAGAAGAATTTGCCAGAAGAGTTGACATTTGTCTTTGGGGAGTAGAACTGGGGAGAGGAATTAGAGAAACAAATAGTGGTTTCTTATTGTTGCTTTATTAAGACACTGATTATTTCTTGACATATTAAGCTTGGTTACTTTTTCATTACTTAGACAAAAATAAAAGTGTATTTTGAAACAAGAAACAAGGATAAAAATTAAGGAAGTATCTCCCTCCAGATGCTAATATATTAGAGAAAATCCTTCAAGGTATATAGCTGTGCATATATGGAAAAACATATTACCACAACAGGATTGTAACATGCATGCTGCTTACTAATTGATTTTTTAGGCTAAAAATATACTGGAATTGTGCACCTGCCAACAAAAATATATAGAATGCCTATATATGGAAGGCCCACTGCTAGGTGGTACAGAGAGAATGAAGTTGTATATAGTTAAAAACTATTGTATAGAAGCTGCATGAATTTAGTGCTGTGGGAGAGAAACTACAGGGCTGAGCCCATCCAGGGAGGCTCCTTAAAAGTGGCTTCCAGGAAGCACTTGAAGCCACAGATGTGGAGGCTTCAGTGATGGAGAGGACAAAGTGCTCCAGACGATGCCAGCCCCATGCCATCCACAGCTATTGAAGCATGTGTGTGAGACTTGCTGGGCCCACATCAGTTATGGTCGTAGCCCATGTAGAGGCCAAGGGACAGGAAACTCCTTGCTTGGTTACAGGGGGCTCTGTCCCTGGCTGGGAAGGAGCATGGGTGGAGTCAGGCCCCTTCCTCATCTCGGTGATGACATTCACCATGTGCCTCACCACACTAGACCCACATCCCTCTTTCCTTGCTGGGAAGTTTCCATCAATTGTCACACTGTGAGCTGCGTAATGGTGAGCCGAGCTGTCTTGAGCACGGCGAGGTCCCATCACTGGAGGCTTCCAGGGAGAGGCTGCATTAGGGCAGTGGGGATGCCAACATAGTCTTCCACTTGGGATCAAGTCCCATATTCTGACCACTTCCTTTGTCAGCTCCTTACCTATATGTTCTCAAGTTTAAAAGCTAGCCTCACTTTTCCTCTGTTTGCTTTTCCTGTGATACCTCACCCCTCTGTTCCTTCCACCTACAGTTTCTACCTGTATAATTCCCACCTGTTTTACCTGGTCCAAAAGACTACCTTGGGACGGGGTTCTGGAAACTTTGAGACAGAGGAGACTGCACCAGGGCACACACACAGGACAGAAGCAGCACACAGGGATGTAAAACCACAAAGTTCTGAGGCTGCAATGGGAGCCCAATTATTGAGTACATGTGGGGAACCCAGGTACATGGTTCTCCTTACTGAATCCAGTGGGAGCCATTGTGATAACTAAATCACATGCAATAAGTGTTAGTTCCAGTTATTGTTTCCACCCCTTCTGTAAAAATTTCCTATTGCCGTTGTAATAAATTCCCACACATTTAGTGTCTTAAAACGACACAAATTTATTACCTCATAGTATTGGAGGTCAGAAGCCCCATACAGGTCTCACTGGGCTAAAATCAAAGTGTTGTCAGGGCTGGTCTCCTTTCTGGGGGCTCTGTGGGAAGATCTGTTTCCTCGCTCATTCAGGTTGTTGGCGGAGCTCAGTTCCTTGTGGCTGTAGGACTGACAGCCCCATTTCCTTGCTGGCTGTCAGCTGAGGGCTGTTCCCAGTTTCTAGAAGGCATCACATTCCCTAGTTTGTGGCCCCCTTTCTCCATCTTCGAAGCCGTCAAATGTGGTCCAGTCCCTCTCACCTTTGAATCTCTTCTTCTTTTGTCTCATTTCTCTCCCAGACGGGAAAATGGCTCCACTGCTATTGCACTGGGTGTACCTGGATAGCTCTGGCTAGTATCCCTAACTTAAGGTCAGCTCATTAGCAACTAAATTCCATCTGCAACCTTACTTCCCTTTTTCTATGTAACATAACACTCACAGGTCCCAGGGATTAGGACATGGGCATTGTGGGGAACCATTACTCTGCCTGCTACACTGTCCATCCTTCCACTGCAGACTCTGACTTCTACAGAAGATTGGGGAGGGGAACCAAAGCACAAGAAGTTGGGGTATTTTATTTAGCCTTTCAGGGAATCCTTAGAGGAAAACTACAATTGCGAGAAAGGTAGAAACCAGTAGCCTATGGACCAGTGTTTCTCAAAGGATGATCTCTGGACCAGCAACAGAAGCATCACCTGTTAGAGATGCAAATCCTGCCCCCCACCACCCCAACCCTGGCACCCGACTGAATTAGAAACTCTAGGGATGGGGCCCAGCAATCTGGGGTTTAACAAGCCCTGTGGGTGACTCTGATGAGACCCCCGGCTCCAGATCAGCCACCCTTCCCTGCTTCACTGTGCTGTTGCGCTGGACCGTCTCTGTGTTGTGCTTAGGTTTCTTAGGCTGCCAGTGCTTCCCAGTCACTGGGGCCTCCCTGGAAGACTGGGAACTCGATTGCCTCAGAAGTCAGGCTGCTAATGCCTTGCAAAGGTAACATAACCCCGAAAATCTACCAGAAGGAACTGAAAGGCCTCTGGCGGGGTCTTCTGGGAAGCCAGCTGGGCTGACAGTTCACACAGGGCTGAGGGAAGTCAGGATGCAGGAGAAGAGCCTCAGAGGTGGTTCCAGTGCAGAGCACAGGCCAACCCGACCTCTGTAGCACCGGCTGCAGGTTTCTCTGTGTGGGATGGTGTTTGAGGAGCAGGTGAAACCAGAGATTTTGACCCTGGAGAATGAGGTGGGCAGAACCCTATGGGGTTAAGCACCCAGAGGATGGGGACCTTAGACTTTCCTGAGAAATCCAGAATCTCTTTCCCTAAATGTCACCTCAGACGTTGGGTCTTATTCTTGACTGCACAGAGGAATCAACTTGGGGAGCTTTTACACATCTTAATGCCCGGGCCGCACCTCAGGCCAATTCAATCAGAACGTCGGTGGGGGGATGGGGGGGATGGGGGGTGGACTCAGGCTCAGTACCCTTTTTTTTTTTTTTTTTTTTTTTTTTTTTTGCGGTACGCGGGCCTCTCACTGCTGTGGCCTCTCCCATTGCGGAGCACAGGCTCTGGACGCGCAGGCTCAGCAGCCATGGCTCATGGGCCCAGCCGCTCCGCGGCATGTGGGATCCTCCCGGACCGGGGCACGAGCCCGTGTCCCCTGCATCGGCAGGCGGACTCTCAACCACTGCACCACCAGGGAAGCCCTCAGTACCCTTTTTTAAAGCCCCTCAGGTAACTTTATTGTGTTGGTAATGTTGAGAACCACTGGTCTAACAGTGGCTCTCAATCCTGACTGCACATCAAGATCAACTGGGAAACAGCAACAACGAAGAGCAGGCTGCCTCAGTGCCCTAAACCAGCTCCTGAGGAGATCAGCCTGGGCCTTGTAGGTGTTAGAACTCAGACAGGGTTGGAGGCCAGGGTCTAATGGGCACGGAGGTGTTTCTGCTGGCAGTGTGTGGTCTGAGGTTCAGCTCCACCCTCCATCTGTGGGGTCGGGGGGTCTCACCTTTTAGTTTCAAGGTGTGAAGCTCCCAGCCCAGTCGGGGCACATGGCAGTGCTCAGTGAATATTCCTTTGTCTCTGTTAAACTGGCTCTTATTTTTGTCCAGCAAGGAAACATGTAGCAGAAGAAAAGCCCTCCAATATGAGACCTGGGAGGGATCCCTGAACACAGGGGACTCATGGAGGAGAGGTGTAGCTGCTACTCAGGACGGCTGTGGGCCTCCCCAGTGGGGTCACCCCATCTCTCTGGTCCCATGAGCAGGGGTGTGTGTGTGTGCTTCTAGGAAGCTGGCCCTGTCTTCTTCCAAGGAAGTTTCTCCTGCCTCACAGGAGGAGTTTCAGTTTCTAGTCTCTTTATGATCAGTGTTTGGCTTTTCTCCTTTTGAGCCTGCCATATGAAATACATCATTATGAAATACATCATTATGAAATTCATAATACATAACGATGTATTTCATATTTGCACTGAAGGGGATCTCATGTCTGAACCCACCCATTGGCATGTCAATGTCTTGTTCTTGCTAAAAGAATCACCTGGGACTGAAATGTCAGTTTAAAAAAAACAAAACCAATGTGTCAACAATGATCTCAAAGTCTCCCATTTGAGGAAGGATAGGTGCCGCCCTTGATAGATGTTGGTGGGCGTGTCGGGGTCAAGGGGCTGGCCTGGGAGTGACAGGCTTGGGGCTGCGTACTGCATGGAAACCCTGGGCCTCTATGATCTCATCTGTGTGATGAGGTGAGAAGTCCGAGAATCATCAACATCCCCCTGGCTCTGATACCCTGAGACTGTGAAACGAGGTGAAAACTTGCTGAGTGGGAAGACCTGTAGCCAAGGACACGGACGACTTTCCCCCAGTCTCTGCCTAGCTTTCGCTGAAGTGCCGGGAAGTGCTCCTCCCTGGGAGTTCAAGACCTCGCTGTGTGGAACTCTTACCCAGGAAAGTATCTTCTTGCTTTTTTTTTCAGACCATGGAACGTCAGCGTATGAATGAGCTGGGATTTACATCTGTAGGCTTGGCTGCTCTTTGGAGCTTGCTTGGATTTTGAGATATAAATTACACCTGTGAGTGTGTCCTGCTCCAGGATCTGTGTTATTTATTGTTTGAGCTTGAGGATCACAGAGGATCAGATCTGGGGGACCAGGTGAGTCTGGCCAGGGACTGTTTAAAGGTTCTATATTTCCCCTGTTCTTTACCCACTCACATGGGTTCCAGTTGTTTTGAAAAAGAGCAATGGCTCATAAATATGAGTGTGAAGCCTGGGTGAGTTGCCCTTGGCCTTGCCTTCCTCCTGGGCACAGGGTTTAGCATGCACAGGAGTGGCAGGGTGATGGGGGAGGAGAGGGCTGGGACTGGCTTTTTTTTTTTTTTTTGCAGTACACGGGCCTCTCACTGTTGTGGCCTCTCCCGTTGCGGAGCACAGGCTCCAGATGTGCAGGCTCAGCGGCCATGGCTCACGGGCCCAGCCGCTCCGCGGCATGTGGGATCCTCCCAGACCGGGGCACGAACCCGTGTCCCCTGCATTGGCAGGCGGACTCTCAACCACTGCGCCACCAGGGAAGCCCTGGGACTGGCTTTTAACATCCTAGGTCTGAAAGTGACACAATACCAAGCTCTCTATACAGGCTGCCAGTCCCCTGACACTTCTGTTTCCATGGAAAGAAGCATAGAGACAGTTATACATTTGGGAGGACCTTTGACAATACCTTAAATTGCCCATAAGGTACAGAGTGCAGAGGCTGGTGTATACAACCCTGGACAAAAATGTGTACTATAAATGAATAGTGCACAGAGCAATGCAGGCATGTCATGAACATATATGCAGGAAACATTCTGACAATAATTATTGTGATTATATAAAAGAGAGCAAAAGACTGCTTCACCCCCACTTGAATGGCTATTACTAAAAAAAAAGGAGAATAATAGGTGTGGCCAGGATGTGGAGAAATTGGAACCCTTGTGCACTGCTGGTGGGAGTCATTTTGGAAAACAGCAGTCCCTCAAAAAGCTAAACACAGAATTACTGTAAGATCCAGTGATTCCTCTTGTAGGTGAAGCTAAGTGAAATGTTAGACATGAAAGGCCAAATTCTGTATGATTCCACTTTTATGAGGTCCTACAACAGGCAAATTCATAGAGACAGAGAGTAAAATAGACGTTGCCAGGGGCTGGAGGCAGGAGGAGTGTAGAGTTATTGTTTAGTGGGTATAGTTTCTGTTGGGATGATGAAAAAGTTCTGGGGATGGATTGGATGGTGGTGATGGTTGCATAACATTGTGAAAGTACTAAAAGCCACTGAAAAATGTTTAAAATGTTTAAAAAAGCCACTTAAAAATGTAAAATTTTATGTATATTGACCACAGTAAAAAGGGCAAAAGTGCCAGTGGTTGAATTTGCCTCACTCACCCTCCCTCCAGGGTTGGGGTGGACCCCATCACATCCTACCTGTGCTTCACCACGGTCCTGTTGGGGGGACATCAGTCCCATTTTATGGGTGAGTAAACAGGGTGCGAGGAATTTGTCCAGGGTCTGTTATTCTCCTTTAGTTTCTCCCTAACACATACATACGTATTCTCATTTGTATGCCTGCTTACTCTTTGTCTCCCCTCCACTAGCATATGCATTCTCTCAGGGCAGGGACTTTGTGGGGTCCCTCACCCCAGTATTCCTAGTGCCTGGAACAGTGCCTGGCACACAAGAGACATTTATAACAAATGAAGACGCACACTATTCTCTTCGAGCTGGTGGGGGGCAGACACAGAACATGTGCCTCTCTTCCTTCTGGCTCTGCCACCCTGTATTCAGCCTGGATGGGCGAGTGGGGACCCCACAAATCTGAAGCCTTTCATGCTCCAAACCAGGATAAATGGCCTCAGGGGAGTCACCCCCTGAGCACTGGCACTCTTTTGGTGGCTGCAGGGCCTCCCCCTCGGAGTCACCCATTTCGAAGTGGCTGGATTCTTCCTAGCCTGCTGCCTTGCTCTGCCTTGACCCTGCCCCAGCACACCTCGGCACCTGGACAGATGTGGCCTCTTCTCTTACTTTGCTCCCGCTGGACCCAGACTCTTCTGCCTCTCAGTCCTGGGCCCGAGTGGAAGCTCGCCCTGGCCCTCTCAGGGTGGCTGAGAGCCAGAGCCTGGGCACATTTGGGCAGGAGGTGAAAGCTGGCTCCAGGCTAACCTTCGGGCCCCTCGCAGTGGCTTTCTTCTCCCTTTGGTGTTTCCTCCCTACCCTTGGAGCTCCCTGGGGCTGACATTTTACCTTCGCTTTTACCCCTGTGTCCAGCACAAGGGCCTGTCCTGTCAAAGTTGATGGCAGATCAAGTTGCCCCCTGCTGACAGGGCAAGTGTTGCCGCTAACAGACCCCTGTCTCAGCCCTGGTTTTGGGGTGTGTCAGGGTTGTGGAGCTGGCCTGGGAGTGACAGGTTTGGGGTCTGCTTACCTCCGAATGATCTCATCTGCTCAATGAGGTGAGAGGGTCTGAGGGTCACAAACATTCTTCCAGCTCTGATGCTCAGATCATAAAACAAGGTGAACACAGGCTGAGCAGGGGAGATGATCTGTTAGAGAAGGACACGGACACCTTTCCTCCAATCTCTGCTTGGCTGACACCCTATGTTCAGGGTCATGGGGTACCACCCATTACTTTGCTTTCAAAACAGCTCAAAGAGACTCATCTTTTCTCGATCCTGGTCCCCAGTTTAATCTCCTTCTATGACATCACTATCTACCCATCACTCAGATTCACAACCTCAGAGCAGACTTTGCTTCTAGTTTTCCTTCAGCCCTTCCCAGGTCAGCAGAAGCCCTGCTGTTCCCACTTCCTGGCGTTGCCCTCATCTGCCTCCTCTTTATCACCCCTGTGTCTGTGGCCGACCCCAGGGCTGCCTGCTTATCCTCTGATGTGTGCCATTGACTGCTGACCTCCCCGCCTCTCACCCCTCCACCTGCCACTCCAGATGCCACACTACAGCCAGGGGGTCGTTCAGAGATATGGACTAAACCATACCACTTTCCAGTGTGAAGGTTAACAGTTCCTGCAGGTACACAGGGCTCTGGGACCGTAGCATGCTGGCTGGTAAGTGTTTAACAACAGCCGTGCAGGACGAGAGCCCTTATTTTTAGCAAAATTCAATGTATGTACACCAGGTAGGTGAATGTCATGGGAGTGCAGTTAAAAGGTACTGCAAACTGCTGAGCTCAACTTCAATATTAGATTTGTAAATGGTGCCTATGTACATCCGCATAACGCTCGTGGGTGGTATGACCTCTTACTTCCTAATTAAAATGATCCCTTTATCACTCCTCTCTCAGCGCTAACTCTGTCTTGTTTTTTAAATCTAGTTCACTCTATACCAGCAATTTTCATTATTTCCCAGAGGTGGAGATGTTTCCATGGTGATGCTGGGAATGATGCAGGTACCCTCAACTCCGACCTACCTAAGGGACTTGCTGGTGGGAGACTTTATCCTAGGATCAATGGGTCGGAAGAAGGAGTTGTGACCTCTACTTCTATCTCTTCCCCACACTTCAGTGCAAAAGAAAGTTGCAGAAAGCAGAAGTGAAGTGAGTGGAGAAGGACCTCACGTGGCTTTTTACCCCCTAATAAATCACTTCACCAAATGCTTATATGATTATTCTGATCAGCATGGCAGCACGCCAGAAGTTCTCACAGAGAGAGAGAGAGAGAGAGAGAGAGAGAGAGAGAGAGAGAGAGAACAAGAACATCAATGCTCCATTTCTCTGCTTCCCTTAGAACACAGCTTCTGAGTGAGGGGCTGCATTTGTTGTCTCTTTGGTGTGTGGCATGAGGAGAAAGCTATCCCACCCCTACCACTGTTGATTTGTAGAAATTGTATAGTTATATGGTTAATATAGTCAATGCATGTTGACAAACTGGATACTTTGGTGCCAAAGATTGGCTTTTCTGAGTCCTCCATAGCCAACCTTGGTATTTAGCAATTTAGTATAGTTAAGAATTTATAGAACGCCTGTGGTGTGCCTGCCCCCAGCCAGGTACTGGGGATGCAGAGTAGAATGACATCCCTTGTTACGTCCCAGGAGTTTCTGGTGTGGGAGCTCAGAACTGGGGGAGGCAGGCAAGAATCCTGATTCAGGGAATGCATTTCATAGACACTGCCTCTGTAGGCAAGTTTAGATGTCCACGACTGCATGGGAACCCTTCCTCAGCAAGTCCCTGGCAATGAATTGAGGGCTGGGTTGTAGAATTAGACATGGACCCCACTTTGTCCTTTATAGCCCAGGGCCCCCTTTTCCCACCGAGAGACAGATCTTCATTCAGTGCCTAGGTCCGTGATCCTCATGGAGAGAGCTTTAAAAGATTTTTAAAAATTGAGGCACAACCAATATACAGTACCATGGAAGATTTTAATCTTTCAGTTTGGAGAATTTTGATAATCATATATATCTATGTAACTACCACTCAAAACAAAGGCTAGAACATTTTCAATCTCCAAGCGAGCTCCCTGTACCCACCTCCAATCAACCACCCAACCACTGTGTTCTTATTTTTGTGTGTTAGAGATTAGTTTTGACTATTCTAGATTTAATATAAATGGAATCATAAGGCATGTATCCTTTGTGCCTGGCTTCTTAAAAATTTAAGATTCTTCCATTTGGGTTTTTATATCTGTTTTTATTATACCATAATTCATTTACCCATTCATCTGTTATTCCTAGGTTTTTACTGACTATTATGAAGAATGTTGCTACGAACATTCAAGTACAGTTTTCTTTTGTAGACACAGGTATTTATTTCTTGTGGTAAATACCTATGAGTGGAATTGCTGAGTCATAGGGTAGATGTATGTTTACCTTTATAGAAACTAACAAACAATTCTCTTTAGTGGGTGTGGCAATCTACACTTACAGTTGTGGTGGAGAACTCTGGCTGGGTCTGATTTTAGCCAGATGTGAAACAGAATGTCATCATGGAGAGTTTTAACTCATACTTGTTTGGCATTTTCACACTATCCTCCTGATGCTCACAGCCTACCCTACCTTTAGGTTTGAGGATATCTTGTTTACAGACCAGGAACCCAATGCTCACAGAGAGTGAGTACCTTGCCCAGTCAGCCAGGTGATACTTGACACCTCTGGCATTCCAGCCCGGCTCTGGCTGTGTGGTATAATCTTAAAAATAGGATTTTGATCTTTGTCCCTGGTTCCTGACACAGAGCTCCTAAAACCTGAGGAATTTCCTGAGCGTTTTTTATTATTCATAACAAGCCCCTTTAGACCACACCAGAATTTATGCTAATGAGTTGATTCTTGGCAGCTCCTACAGAGCTTCAGGATGGGGGTTGGTTGCCAGAGGAACCAACTACCTGATTAGAAGGTTACAACTTTCAGCTTCACCTCCTGACCTTTGCATAGGGTAGAGGGTCTGGGGATTGACTTCAATCACCAGTGGCCATGATTTAATCCAGCATACACCATAAAATTGTAAGTAGAGTTGACTCCTTCTAGCAAATTATAAACCTGACGGGGTCATGGGAACCCTGAATTTGTAGTCAGCCAGGCAGAAGGGCAGGTCTGGGGACTTCGTTTGCAGCTGGTATGTAAAGTGGGGACAGTCTTGTGGGACTGAGCCCTTACCCTGTGGGATCTGCATCAGCTCCGGGTAGTTAGTGTCAGAATTGAATTGAACTGTTGGACCCTCAGTTGGTATCAATGAATCAGAGACCTGGTGCTGGAATGATGTATGTGACCTCAGTAAAAACCATGCAGGCTGACTCTTAGCTGCCCCCTCCCACTGCCCCTCTGTTTTCTTTGGCCACATAGTACTAGGTTGCCCTTTAAACAGCGGGACCTGAGGGTGTTAGAACTGAAGAGTGACGAGAACCCTCCTCTGAGCCATGTGAATGGGTTGATGCTTGTGTTAAAACAGCAGAATCATGACATGAGCAGACATCTCCAGGGATTTGCCAGATACAATTTATCAAGCTTCTCAGGACAGACACTTACCAAGACTGAATTCCAGAATGTGTCACAGAGATAAGGAGGGGAAGCAGACAGTATAAATTGCCAACTGTGAGTTGACAGAGATGACATGGAGAAGAAGTCTTATAAGAATACTTTAATGGAAATAGAAATGTCATCAGTGAACAAGACTAAATGAAGTCGTATTTAGGGGCATTTTATGAGTTTTATTAAGTTTTGTGCATTTTAAAATACTAATAACGGGAAAAGAGGGATACGATTTTTGTCTCTCATTATTATGTATACATAATAAAAATATCCATTAACGTTGTTGGGACTATTTGCTAGTTTTATCTTTTTCAGAAGTGATGTTTTCCCAGAGTATCTAAGACTTCTTCTCTCATACTGAGTTGTTGAACCTGGAGTACATTGCAGTTTAGACTCTGAAGCTGACTTTATCACGAGGATATCTGGGTACTGACACTAAGCTGTGAAGACCACCCTTCCCATTACCTGTGCATGAAAGCCACTGGGGAGCTCCTGATGCCTTGAGACTACACAGCTGCGTGAGCACGTACTGTGGAGAAACATGCAATGCAGAACTTTCAGTTCCATATGGTTTTGCAGGAAGTGGCATCATCCTTTTTCATCCCTTTTACATCATCCCTTTTCACCACTTGTTAGGAGAGGAGAAGCTCAGTTCTGGAGAGGTGAAACACTTGCTTAAGTCCAGCTGGTCACTGGCAGGGGTGGGAGGAGAATGCCATCTCCTTGGACTTTCGCTGCTGTGCGGGATGCAGGTTGTGAGGCAATGCCTCGCCTTTAGAGAGGAAGGAAAGAAAGAGAGAGTGATGTCTTAGGAAAATAAAAGCTCCAATCTATTGAGCATTTACCATGTGTCAGGACTCTGTCAATGCTTTACTCATCCACAACTCTAAGGAGAGAAGACTGAGCCTGGGAAAGGCGAAGTGAGCTCTCCAAGGTCAGAGGTCAAGCGAATGGGCATCTGCCATGTGATCTGTCTGTACAGCAGCACAGTGTTGTAAATGCTGCCCTCCCCCTGGTTCAGAGTCTCACTTATCCTCATTGTCCAGACGATGACATGTTTGGGTCTTCCCGGCCTCAGTATTCCAGAATCCGTTGTCAGCTCATTTTTAGGCTGGTCCCTGATCACCCAAGGACCACTTCCCAGTTGTCCTTGTGGAGGAGGCTCAGGCTCACCCTGAATCATGCACCTTTATTTTCTCGGGTTTTTGCTGCAGCTCTGAAAAGGGGATGGGACACATGGAACACTACTGTTCCAGGGTGACTGTGTCCAAGCCCACCTTCTACGCACTTCCAGAGTCTGCAGCTTCCTCTTGGTCTGTCCATGGCTCTGTTTTCCAGTGGCTGAAGGAACACGTGCCGTCTGCTTTGACGCATGTTCTGTGTCTTCCCAGAGCCCCTGTGCCACGCGCGGGCCTGGGAACTGCGTAGTCCCCCAGACACAGAGAAGTCTTCCAGCCGCAGGCAGACAGCCTAGGAAGGGAACATCCCTGGCCCATCAATGAGCCCTTCTAATTCCTGGACCCAGGAATCAGAGCAAACCTGCGTTTAACAAGGCTTTCCTGGCCTTGGCTTTAAATCTGCAATCTGGGGGGAAAAAGAGTTGGATCCACAAGGACTTGGAGGCCAGAGCAAGTATTTGGTGAGGCTTTCACATTTCACACATGCTACCTTTGCATGAGCCCCACCTTCCATCTAACACCCTGACCAGGAGCCTGGGGGTGGGCTCATCTTCCACACCCAATTCTTTCCTTGCCTTCTTAATAGCCCTTTGATCCATCCCCTTCTCAGCACACTCACTGCTCCTGCCCCAGCTTAAGCACTAATCAATGGCCTCAGATAGGGTCCCCTGTGGCCTGTATTCCCTTCTCCCTCTTGTCCTGGGTGTCTTGCCCTCTTCACTCATGCAGCAAGAATTCTTTGGTTGGAAGCAACAAGGACCTATTCTAGTAACTTAAACAGAAAAGGATACATTGGAAGGATGCAAGTTTGTCCAGGGGTTGGAAGGGAGGGCTGGTAGACCAGGCCTGGAGCAGGCAGATGTCCAGGGTCTCACTGGAGAGAATAAACCCGCCTCCCCTGACTTCACTTTTGCAAATCAAATGTCCACTACAGTTGCCAACTTTCAGAGAGTGTCTGGGGGAGGGAGAAGAGCCTGGCTGAGGACCTGACTTCCCAGGGCCCTGAGTGAAGGATTTGGGAGTAAGGGGATGGGCAGTGTCTTTGGGAGTAAAATGAAATCAAAGCTCAGAGGGCCATGCAAACCATTCATCAACTGGAAGGAGTGAGGCAGGGAGAGAGAGGGAGGGAGGAAGGAAGGGTAGGAAGGAGGGAGAGAGGAGACAAAGAAGACAAACAGATTAATGAGAAAGGAAGGAAAGAAGGGAGAAGAGTGGAGAAAAGAGGGGCTCTGAAATTTGAGACAGTGGCTAGAACCCAGGAGGCCTGGCCAGGCATCAGGAAGTTTGAAGCAGAGGGTGGGACGTGGCCCCAGGGGAAATTCTTTGAGCTGCAGGGAGGGGCCTCTGGAGCATTGGGTGGGGGATTCGAGGCCTTGGGTGTGGCTAAGAAGAGATTCTCCAAGGACACCCGCCCAGAGCCCCGCTGGGCATAAGGGGAGCGGAGGAGTGAGTCACAGACCTGTCCTCGGTGCCCACAGGGTGGCAGGGAGCCCGAGGCCAGCCGAGGCCAGCCGAGAGCAACCAAGGACAGGAGAGGATGTTGAGCACTACGTTGCTCTCGGTCCTCTGCAAGGTGGGTATCCCGAACCTCCTTACAGATGAGGACGATCAGACCCAGAGAGCTCGAGAGCCTTCCTCAACACCCACAGCTAGACAGTAGCACCACTGGGGGCTGGGCGCAGGGGCGTCTGCTCCCGCAAGCACGTGTGCTTTCCTCCGCACGCCGCTGATCTGGATCTGAGGCTCAGGGAGGCTGGTGGGGTGGGGGGAGGAGGTGGAGAGCGCAGCTTCTCGGTTAACGGGGGCGTTTGTGCTGGGCAGGGGTGCACTGCATCGAGGCAGCCGTCCCCTCCCCGGCCCAGGTGCGCCCGGCTCCTGCTCAGAAACCCCTTCTCTGCAGCTGGGTGTGTGGGAAGGAAGTGATGGGGGCGTCCTTACCTCCCCCAAGCTGGCCTTTCAGTGTCACCAGGCTGCTCCCTCCCAGGTTTCAGCACATTGCCCAGCCGTTGATTGCTCCAGGGCCTGCAGGAATGGGTCCCATGACCTGGCTGTTTTCTCAACCCAGAGCGGTCACAAGGGGTTGTTTTGTTTTCCGCTGCTTCTATTAACTCAAACCGTGCTGTGTGGCATCTCATTTTGGCTTTCCAGCACCTGTTTTATCCCACCCCCAGGCTTGCCTCCATTGTCATACCTTTCAATATGCCATCTGGAAGTCCTATAACCATTCTGAAAGGCAACGGACCTTGTTCTTTGGAATTCTCTGCCCCTTTCCTAATTAGGAGTCAGTGGCTTGAACATAAGCGAGCCCTTAGATCCATCAGAAACCCCAAGTTCAGAAGATTCTGAATTTTCACTTAGATATTTTCTCGTTCTTGGCCCAGCCCTACAAACAAATAAGCATTTGAACGTTACCCAGTTACTTTGTTTGATATGGTTGGATAGAAGTCCTGTCTCTCACAATTGATAATTCAGGCCTCAGTATGGCTTCGGTGAATTCTTTGATTTGACTATTGCTCTGATTAATCAGAGAATTGTATGCTTTCTTCCGTTTGGAAAGATCCTTTCCAAGGCCCAACTTTACATGTGTGAATGTAAAAATGAAACTGTACTTGGTGACACAGAGCATCGTCACTCCCACAGCTGGTGAGGGACACTTCTCCTGGGGTCTCCGCTCCATGCAAGAAGGAGAGCTGCAGCTCTGGGGACTAGAGCCAGGAGTAGTGACCCTCATGGTCATACACTCACTGGGGTGGCAACTTGAGCAAATCCTTTGCACTCGGAAGATGACCATGAACTGCAGTGGGTGGAGCTAGGACCCCACATTGGTGGGGTGGGGGGCACAGAGGGACCCTGCAGGCCTGGGCGCTGGACGTTGTCTCTGACCCTGCGGGGCTGTGTGTTCCACCAGCCCGTACTGTGGCAGCATCTCCACAGACACAGAGGTCATCGCTTGTATTTTATGATCCCTCACGTTTTGTCCATGGGTCCCCCCAGTATGTGAGTAAGTTCGGTCTGGTTGATTCTCGTGCTCTTGTTTTTTATATCTGCTTACTTTAAGGGAGTGAGAAGAACTGGCCACAAACAGTGGGTGCGTTTCAAGCGCCATCTGGCCGTGCGGGAGGACAGGCCACTTTCACACAGGTGCAATTTTAAGTTTCATTCCTAGGCCAAGGCCTTGGCCCATCCTCCACTGCTTCTGGTCTTCTTCCTGGCTCATCAGCAGGGACCGAGACTTTCCTCCACATTTTAAAGTCCACACCCTGCAACCTGTGCTGCTGATTTTTCACCCCATCTCATGCCCCAAATCTTTTCTTCTCTCCTCTTCCTGTAACCATATTGCTTTTACAAACCCCGGCACCAATGCTGTGCTCACTCAAGGCACATTGAGAAGCTAAAGGGCCACCTGTAGACTAACTGGGCTGATGTGGATGGAGTCAGCCCTAGAGCTGAGATCTGGATGCATCATACGTAAGCATGTATGGGAAAGTGGAAAAGCACCTTTAGATAAAAGAGGAACTTCATTTCCTGCAGAACTGGGAGAGAGATGGGGGGCCACATCCCAGTTATAGAGCCCCAGACATGGCTGGGGACCAGGGTGGGCCCAGGCCTTATCTCTAAGGCAGGATAAGAGCTGTGGTTATCCAAAACGCTCCTCTTCCCCCATTCATTCACCTCATTATGAAGATGCGGCTAATCTGATCTCGGCCTTTGTTTCCATCTAACAGTCTAGGAACATAGGTGAAGCCCACCGTGTTTCTTAGTGCTGTCCTTTTTATTAATTGACATTTGCTCATCATCCCTGGAGGCTGGAAGAGCAGAGTTCATAAGAGGCAACACCATTCTCTGCTAGCAAGACCGGGTGGATCTAGTTAACTGAAATGTACTTGTCTGTATCTACATATAAACAGACATTTATGTCTAGATGGGAACATGTCACTGCAAAAACAGGACCACGGTGCCAGATCTGAAGTTAGAGTTCATCCTTGTCTTACATAAGCAGGAGGGGTCAGCATGTTCCCATCAATCAAGCATCTCACAGCTTCCCTTACCTGCTCTAACTGGACATGGAATTCTATGTTTTTTTTAAGTTTTATCGAAGTATAGTCAATTTACAATGTTGTGTTAATTTCTGCTATACAGTAAAGAGGTTCAGTTATATATATATATATTCTTTTTCATATTCTTTTCCAGTATGGTTTATCACAGGATACTGAATATAGTTCTCTGCGCTATACAGTAGGACCTTGCCGTTTATCCATCTTATATATAATAGTTTGCATCTGCTAATCCCAAACTCCCAATCTATTCCTCCTCCACCCCCCTCCCCCTTGGCAACCACAAGTCTGTTCTCTAGGACATGGAATTCTTACAGTTACTCCCCTTAGGAAAAGTGACTTCTGTGTACAACATCCAGCTCTGAGGGAGGAACAAAGTCTCTGCTTTGCAGAACATGTAGAATGCATTGTATCCAACATACAAGAATGTTTTGGAAATGATAGATATGAGAAATGTCAGAAATTATTATTACTATTATTATTATTATGCCTACAGATACGTATATAGGGACCCTAGCTTTCATCCTAAAATGCATTGACTTTTTTTTTTTTTTTTTTTTTTGCGGTACGCAGGCCTCTCACTGTTGTGGCCTCTCCCGTTGCGGAGCACAGACTCCGGACGCGCAGGCTCAGTGGCCATGGCTCACGGGCCTAGCTGCTCCGCGGCATGTGGGATCTTCCAGGACCGGGGCACGAACCCGTGTCCCCTGCATCGGCAGGCGGACTCTCAACCACTGTGCCACCAGGGAAGCCCTGCATTGACTTTTAAGTACGTATAGCCAAAAATTATCTGGGCCTGCTTACCTTGTCGTGAAGATCCAGTCTTAGTACTGTGATGAATCAAAAGAAATGCAGTTTCAACTCCAAAAGCATTTCAGAGTAACAGAAGATTTGAAGCCTTTTGGAGGGCTAGCATATGGGAAACACAAAACACAGCATAAGGTCTCACAAAATCTTTAGGAGTGTTTCATTGCAGTCCTTGCCATCACGGTTTCTCCCTCACCCCCTCTCACAAACCACAGTCCCTCTTCTGGTCTCTCCTAAAATCTCTGGCCCACCCCCCTTTCACAACCACTTTCCACTTCTACAGCTACCGTGCTGGTCCCCTGGCTGAACACATAAACGATTCAGGATCCTGCTTCCATTCACGCTGCCAATAAAAGTGAAATACAGGAAAGGTTATGAACATTTTATGCCATATTTTTACCTTAGTGACATATATTGCAAAACCCAGGCAAGCTGGGTCCAAAACTTTCTTTGGACCACATGTGAGGAGTTGCGTCTTAATAACCCCTTGCAAAGACCTTCTGTGGGGCATACAGGGACAGGAATTTCAGCCCTATTTACCCACGAGGAAACAAAGGTTCAGAGGGGTGATTTGACTTGTCCAAATCACAGAGTCCTCCAAGGGCGGAGTCCGGTCTTAAACTCAGGTCTTCTGGCTCCAAGTTTAAGGCTGTGTCCACTAATTCTCAGAAAGCAGGAACTGAGTCTTAGAGTTGATCTTTGGGTCATGCATGGTACAATGGGAATCACAGCTGCACGGGGAATACATGTAGTTTTGTTTTGCTGCACAAGCCGGTGGTGTTTCCAGCAGTAACACTGGCTGAGGGATTAGCTGGGCCAGGTTGAGGGTGAGGGTAGGGAGCTACCTTTGGGATTCAGGCTAGTGATCCTTAACTCACTTGTGCTGCATAAGCCCACCAAGAGGAACATTACCTTCTAGCCACCCTAGTCAGGCCCCACAAAGACTACTGGTTCCTTAGCACCCAAAGCAGCTTTTCTTGATGGAATGCAAACAGTTCCCTGCCTGGGGCCCTGCCAATGTGACATTCAGTTCCAGATTAATGCAAGTTGGAACAGTTTTGCTGAAGGCATAGACTTTTGTTTGTTTGTTTATTCATTAACTTACTGAGACCCCGAATCTGCTTTAATGACTTGGTTTTGGATTTCTGCATGAAAGATGTATGAGCATAATTTGTGTGATTTTTATAAGGGCTCTCCATAATAATTATATTAACTCTGGCACCTTCTTCTATTTCTTTAAAGTTTGTTTCTTCCTTTTAAGCTTCATCCCAGGAATTTGGGCTGGAATTCAGGGATTCGTAGAACTTCACAGTGTGAGAGGAGAGGAAGTATATTAGCTGCTCCCTGAATCCTCTCTATGAAATTCCCACCAAGGGCCCTCCAGCTTGAATCTCCCCCTGTTCATGGGGAACTTCCTACCTTACAGAGCAGTTCATTTCCCCTCCAACAGCACTGTCTGAATGTCTGTCTCGAACTGATTCAAGATATGTAAAACTTGGGTGGAAGAGTTACTGGGTCTGTGTTTTCTCAAGCCCTCCAGGGGATTCCCAAACATGCTAAAGTTTGAGACCCACTGCTCTACAGAGCTCTGTCTTTCTGACCTATGACTGTGTGATACTTACTTTTTGTGTCAACTTGGCTGAGCCCTGGTGCTTAGTTGTTTGGTCAAAAACTAGTCTAGATGTTGCTGTGCACGTCCTTTTAAGATTTAAATCAGTAGACTCTGGGTAAATCAGACTACTCTTTATAATGCGGGTGGGCCTCATCCAATCAGTTGAAGGGTTTACGAGAAAAGACTGAGGTCCCCTGGGGAGAAATGAATTCTGCCTCTGGACTGCCCTGGAACTCAACACTGCAGTATCAACTCCTGCCAGAATTTTTCTGCCAGCCTGCCCTGTGAATTTCAAACTTGACGGCACCCACAATCACGTGAACCAATTCCTTAAAAATCTCTTCTCCCTTCCCCTCCTCTCCCCTCCCCTTCCCCTTTCCCTTCCCTCCTCTCCCCATCTCTCTTTTGCTCTGTTTCTCTGTCCAACTATTGGCTCTATTTCTCTGGAGAATTCCAACAAATACAAACAACGTTAGAATCCAGTCTGCAATCTTTCTCACTTAGCCCAAACTTGGCTGCACAATCTTCGTCTCTACAAGACTCCAGACAGCTATTTTATTAGGCAGGAGTTAGTACAGGCATGAAATTTAATAGCGATCCAGGATTTAAAATATTAACTAGGAGCTTAAACTTTTGTAGGTAGATTTGGCAGAAACCATTTGATTTGGGTCATTCCTTGGAAGCTTCTTTATGGAAAAAAAATTCTAGGCTTTCTGTGAGCAGTTTAAAACCAGATGGATCTGAATTGGAATCCCCACTGTTACTTAACATGTGTGAGTCACATTTTCCTCATCAGTGGAACATGGTTACTAAGATTTTTTTTTCCTTTTGTGGTGTTAATAAAGCTCGTAGGTAACATATCCAAAGCGCCAATTTATGTCAGGCTTAAGGTAGGCATTCAGTGAGTGGGAGCTATTATTATTTCAGCTGTTACTTCTAACAGTGGAGGTAAACTAGAAAGATATTACTGTCAACTGGGCGCTCTAGGTAACTGTTCTCTGGTTAATCCTGGATGTATTGTAATGTGATACCTTTTTCTGCCTTTTATTTCTTTCCCTTGCCCTGTTGGATTAACTAGAACCTCCAGAAGAATGTTGAATAGGAGTTGTAAGAATGGACATCCTTGTTTTGATCTTGATCTTAGGGGGAAACATTTAGCCTTCTACCACTAATTGTAATATGAACAGTAGGTTTATCATAGAGGTCCTCTACCAGATTGAGGAAATTCCTTCTATTTCTGTTTTTCTTAGAGTTATTATGAGGAATGGAAGTTGGACTTTTGAAAATTTTTTACTATTTCTATTGAGATGCTTATATGGTTTTTCTTTATTAAATTGATAAATGTGGTGAATTACATTGATTGATTTTTCAAATCATAAACTAACCTTGCATTCCTGGAATATACCTCACTTGATCATGATGGATTATATTTTTATGTTGTTAGATTTCAGTTGCTAAAGTTTTGTTTGGCTTAAAAAATTATCTTTTCTTTTTTTGCTTTCATGTTTATAGGGATATCATCGTTCTGTAGTTTTCTTGTAATGTCTGTGTCTGGCTTTGTTATCTGGATAATGCTGGCTTCTTAGAATGGGTTGAGAAGTATTTTCTCCTTTACAATTTTCTGGAAGAGTTTATATAGAATTGGTATTAGTTTTTTCCTCAAATATTTGGTAATAAAGCCATCTGGACCTGGAGTTTTCTTTGTGAGAAGATTTTGAAGTAAAAATTCAATTAAAAAAATAGATACATGGCTCTTTCAGGTTATCTCTTTACTCCTGGGTGAACATGGATAATGTCTTTCAAGGAATTCGTCCATTTTATCTAACTTGTTGAATATATGGGCCTCAGGATTTTCACAATATTCTCTTATTTTATTTTTAACATCTGTTGAGTCTACAATTATGTCATAACTCCCATTCCTGATATTAGTAATTTGGATCTTTTCTCTTTTTTTGGTCATCAATCTGACTAGAGGTTTATCAATTTTATGATTTTCCAAAACAAAACAAAACAAAACAAAAAAACCCAACAAACAACAACAGCAAAAAACCCCAAAAACAACCCCTAAAGCTTTTAATTTCATTGATACTTTTCTCTTGTTTTCTGTTTTTTATTCCACTGATTTATGCCCTGATCTTTATTTTTTCCTTTCATCTGCTTACTTTGAGTTCAATTTGCTCTTCTTTTCTATTTTATTTTAAAAGGTGGGAGCTGAGATCCTAGATTTGAGATTTTCTTATTTTCTAACCTATTTTAGTGCTATAAATTTCCCTCCAAGCGTTTCTTTGTCCACAACCCATCAATTTTGATATGTTATGTTTTGGCACTCAATCCACTGACAGAGTTTTCTTCACAGTATGAGTCATTTTCCCTGCCTCTTTTCATGTGTTGTGATTTTTTACTGGATGCCAGACATTGTTACTTTTTGCTTGGTGAGTGCAAGATATTTTTGTTTTCCTGTATGCATTTTTGAACTTTGTCTGGGACACAGTTGAGTCACTTAGAAACAGTTAGATCCTGTCAAGTCATGCCTTTAAACTTTCTTAGGGGGAATTGGAGCTGCGTTTACTGTAGGGGTACTTGTTTCCCACTCCTGAACCTAATGCCTCATGGTTTGTGAGGTTTCCAGCCTGGCTAGTGGGAAGATACACTATTCTGGTTCTTTGTGGATACTGGATCTTCTTCTCTCTGATCCTGTCAGGCGGTTCTTTCCCAGGTTCTGGTACACTCGTGTCGATCAGTACTCTGCTGGTTACTCTGCAGTTTTTTGGAGTTGTCTCTCTATGCAGCTCCCTAGTCCCTCAGGAACTCTGTATCTGTCTTGGTTTCTTTGGACTCTCAGCTTTGTCTTCTCAACCCATGGAGTCTGTGAGCTGTCCAGGGTCCCCTCTCTGTGCTGTGGCCTGGAAACTCTCTGGGCAGTGAGGTGGGCAACGATAGGGATCATCTGTTTGCCGACTGTCAGGGATCACTGTCCTTCCGGTCTATGGACCATGTCTTAAAAACTAAGTTTCATATTGGAGGATAAATCTGGTCCCTTTTACCCCATCTTGGGTATTTAAACCTCTTAACAATCTTACAGGTAAGGCCTATTATACCCCCACTTTACAGATGAGAAAACTTCTGCAGGGCGATTTTTTTTTTAACATCTTTATTACAGTATAATTGCTTTACAATGGTGTGTTAGTTTCTGCTTTATAACAAAGTGAATCAGTTATACATATGCATATGTTCCCGTATCTCTTCCCTCTTGCGTCTCCCTCCCTCCCTCCCACCCTCCCTATCCCAGCCCTCTAGGTGGTCACAGAGCACCGAGCTGATCTCCCTGTGCTATGCAGCTGCTTCCCACTAGCTATCTATTTTACGTTTGGTAGTGTATATATGTCCATGCCACTCTCTCACTTTGTCACAACTTACCCTTCCCCCTCCCCATATCCTCAAGTCCATGCTCTAGTAGGTCTGTGTCTTAATTCCCGTCTTACCCCTAGGTTCTTCATGACCTTTTTTTTTTTCCCTTAGATTCCATATATATGTGTTAGCATACAGTATTCGTTTTTCTCTCTCTGACTTACTTCACTCTGTATGACAGTCTCTAGGTCCATCCACCTCACTACAAATATCTCAATTTTGTTTCTTTTTATGGCTGAGTAATATTCCATTTTATATATGTACCACATCTTCTTTATCCATTCATCCGATGATAGACAGTTAGGTTGTTTCCATCTCTTGGCTATTGTAAATAGAGCTGCAATGAACATGTTGGTACGTGACTCTTTTTGAGTTATGGTTTTCTCAGGGTATATGCCCAGTAGTGGGATTGCTGGGTAGTATGGTAGCTCTATTTTTAGATTTTTAAGGAACCTCCATACTGTTCTCCATAGTGGCTGTATCAATTTACATTCCCACCAACAGTGTATAAGGGTTCCCTTTCCTCCACACCCTCTCCAGCATTTATTGTTTGTAGATTTTTTGATGATGGCCATTCTGACCAGTGTGAGATGATATCTCATTGTAGTTTTGATTTGCATTTCTCTAATGATTAATGATGTTGAGCATTCTTTCATGTGTTTGTTGGCAATCTGTATACCTTCTTTGGAGAAATGTCTACTTAGGTCTTCTGCCCATTTTTGGATTGGGTTGTTTGTTTTTTTGTTATTGAGCTGCATGAGCTGCTTGTAAATCTTGGAGATTAATCCTTTGTCAGTTGCTTCATTTGCAAATATTTTCTCTTAAATATAAGACCAGACACTACCAAACTCTTAGAGGAAGACATAGGCAGAACACTCTATGACATATAACACTGCAAGATCCTATTTTGACCCACTTCCTAGAGAAATGGAAATAAAAACAAAAATAAACAAATGGGACCTAATGAAACTTAAAAGCTTTTGCACAGCAAAGGAAACCACAAACAAGACCAAAAGACAACCCTCAGAATGCAGGGCCGTTTTAAGTGACTTCCCAAGGTCACCAACTAGAAAGCGGCAGTGTCTGAGTGGAGCCCAGCTTCAGGCAGCCGCTGTCAGCTTCTGGGATCCCCCAGCAGAGGTTGTGGTATGGCCAGTGTCCACTAGAGGGCAGCAGAGGTCCAGTATGGTTTGGAGAAACGCAGTGGCTTTGTTTCCCCCGTGGCTTCTTTCACTTTTTCTTGGCTCCTACCCTATCACTGCTATTGTGTCCGATGCTGGTGATTTCTTAGCTTTAAGCTTTACTGCCTCATGACTTTGCTTCTTGGATGGTAGGCTGAGACGAAGCCCCAGAACCACTGCCCTGAGGGCAGCAGGTTACAGACCATGGGCAACGGGGTCTGAGCTTGAGAGTCAGCTGCATGAGGCCAACCACAGAGGACACATGGTGTGGAAAAGCTGGATTTCCCTTCACTCTCCAGCGTAACTTCTACAAAATGGTATGGGTTTTAAAAACATGTTTACAGGCTTTCACGAGCTAAAGTCTGGTTACAACTTCAAGTGGGCGTGGCTGACTAGTGGTTCCCTGGCTCCGTGCTCTCCACCCTCACAGTGATGACAAGGTGGGATAGTTACTGTCCTTATTTAAGAAAGGTTTGCTTTACTAGACCTTGATGAAATATATAAAAATGGTTAAGTGCCATAAACACATTCTTTATGTAGACTGTTCAAGGAACTGATATCAATCAGTTCCTCTTGTTGAAAGTTCTGGAACTTAAACAAGCCATCTGCTGAATGCAGAGGCAGCCTTCCTGACACCTGGGAGTGGGCTCCTCCCTGTCACTGCCTTTTCTCCAGGCACACATGCAGACCCTAGAGGGACAAAGGGAAGCAGAAGTCACTAGAAACCTTAGAACACAGCTGCACAGAGACCACCAGACTCCCAATCACGCATGTTCGCCCCTCCTGGATCTGGGCTCCTGTTGGGTTCACCTTTTTCCCCCTGGAGCTCACCCAGCTCAGAGCCAGTGCCAATACGCATTCTTAATAAAACAACATATTTGAGAGACATCATAGTCTCTTTCCTCATACCCACGGCATCATGACCTCAAAGACTTTCAATGTTTATTTATTTATTCATTAATGCAAATGTATTTATAGACCCCATGCTGGTACAGTGGTGTGCAAAACAGACACCATCGCTGTGTTTATAGAGCTTGACATCAAGCAGGAGGATGGATGCAAAGGGTGCAAGGGGCATGGAGCCAGGAGGCCTTCCTAGGTCCTGGGGTCAGGAAAGACTTGCTGGAGAAATGAGCTCTAAGCCTGCAGGTGGGACGCGCAGGGTGGGGGCCAGGGAGGAGCCTGGGGTGAGCAGACGGTTCCTGCAGAGGGTGTGCCTTGAGGAGCCATGGACGGCCTCTCCAGCCAGCAGCGCCTGGGACCCTGCGAGCTTCTGCTGAGGGCCTTTGCTCAGGGTTTTGCTGGGAAGCAAAATCACTCCAGGTATTTTGAGTAGAGAGAGATTTACTATGGGCAACTGGGGGCTTTTTAAACCCTGGGAGAGACTGGGGGAGTGAAGGTTGGGAAGACTTCCTTAGGGCTTCCAGAACCGATAGGGAGGGGACCCTGGGGCCTGCAGTCCCAAAGCAGGTGTTGTCAGGACACCTGCAAACCTGAGAGCTGCCTGCCTGTGGGGGTCACCTACCTGTGGCACCTGGAGGACGAAGCTCAGGAGAAGCCCTGGGAGGCAGAGAGAGCACCGCCCATGAGCAGCTGCAGGATGAGTTTTCTCCACTTCCGCACCAGATCCCAGTGCCCGTGCTTAGCAGCTGAATCTAACCTGGACCCAGTGGGGCAGTGATTCTGTGGCTCCAGATGTATCCCTGAGAAGCAGAGGACAGTGTAGCAGAGACAAGGAGATGCTGCTGACAATCGACAATCCAGAAAAATCAGTTTTGGAGGAGGAACTGGGCTCATGTCCCCTGTTACTAACTGGCTGTGTACCTCTCTCCAGACCTCAGCTTCCTCCTCTGGAAAGTGGGGTGACAACACTACCTGCTTAATGTGTGTCATCGAACATCAGACAAGGTGACATAAGTAAAGTTCTTAGCACAGTGCTGGGCATGTAGGTTTCAATGATTTCTGGTTATTATTATTATTGTTAGTAATGTTTATGTTATTATATATTGAAAAAAAAGTTGAAAACCATTAATGGATTTTAAAAGCAGAACAGAAATAGGCTCAGAAACAGGCAGTAGTTTTAGGTTGTCACCGGGAATGACAACCACACGTGTCGAGCTGACTAGCTCTGTGGCCAGGACCACCAGGGTGAGGCCGAGAGCACATCCTGTGGGGCCATTCAACTCCCACAGCCTATCAAGTTCTTGTGAGTCTTCAACACGTTCAAATGGGCCACGTGCTTGAGGCATGTGGAGTGGGCAGGATTATTTCCCCCCTTTTGGTCCAATGAGAATTTGCCTTTCTCCATGGGCCACTGTTTCTAAAAGTCTGTCCATAGAGTTCAAATGGTGTAGTTTGCTTAGTTCCTGAACTGTTTCAGGAGGTTGCTCTGGCTTACTTCTTTTTGCATCTGGGGGGTGGCATGGGGCCACAAGAACCTCTGAATGGGATTTGTACTCCTAGTTTGGGGCATGGTAGCGATGCAATCCTGGGAGTATCTGTCTTGGAGAAACAGCCCCTGAACAAGGGTGGGGATGGGATGGACCCCTGAACAGGGCAGATGTGGAGTCATGGCTGAGCCAGATGGGCAGGGGTCCAAAGGCAACGTTCACAGGCCCAACAGGGAGGTTTCACTCAAAAAGCTAAAAAGGAACCAGCTCCCAGGGGCGCAACTACACAGAAACTAAAGGCCCAGACAACTAAAGCCTCCAGACTCCATCTGGAGTGTGGCTGCTGGTGGGAAGGAAGATCTTAAACCCTCCGCTGGCTCGGAGGTCCTGGGGGTCTGAGCCTGCAGGAGGAAGGTCTGGAGTTCCTGTGGGAAAGATGCTGTTCTGAACCCTGTTCTGTTAGGCCCATTTAACCCCCACACCTACTCTAGGAAGCAGGTGTTTTTATTATCTCCAGTGACAAATGAAGAAACCAAGGTTTGGAGAGGTTAAGGCACCCACCTCAGGTCACACAGCTGGTGAGTCGGATGGCTGGTGCCCCAGTAACCTGGCTCTGGAGAATGAGTCGGGCACCATGCTCCCCCGCAGATGCATCTGTGCACTTTCTCATCCGCATGCTCTGGAGTCATCTTGAGGGCAGTGATCTTCAAAGGCCCATCTGCAGAATTTGTGGGCCTTCGAACCATTCATTGATCATAAAAGACAATCAGCCTGGAGAGAAGGCAGGGCTGTTCTGTAGGAAAGAAAGTGCCTAAGACGGGGCCAGATGTAGCCCAGTACAGGGCCCTGAGTGCTGCGTGTGGGCATGTGTGTGAGTGTGACTGTGTGTGTGCGCACACGTGTCTATAAACTCCGGAAAAAGCAAGCACCAACTCTGGCAAAGGCTGGAAGCTAAAAATGCAAACACACTGGATATCTGCCTGACAAAGCCAATTATTTCTGCGTATTCATTTATTCTTTATCATTTTAATGGAGGCAACATTGACCCTGAGGGAATAAGTTAAGAAATGAAGCCTCTGTGTTTTGTGATTTTACTGGCATTTAGTAATCATGCGTGCGCACACTCCCCTTCCCCCTCCCCCCCAACGTGCGCGTGCACACACACACACACACACACAGTGTCAGAGACACAGGCAACTGGAATCACAGAATCTCATTTCTAACTTGAACGACTTTTCCTCTGAATGAGCTTAAATGTGTCTTCCTGAATTGTCCGTGTGTTAGGCCTGGCTCCTGGCTCCAAGCCTTTGCTTCCTTTTCTGAAAACCTGTTTCTCAGGGGTGTGCTGAGGGTTAGTGAAGGAGCAGGTGTGAACATTAAGCAGGCTTGGCATCCTTGCAGGCCACACATGTCGGCTCACTCTACACTCTGTGATTCCCCACCCAGCGCCTGGCGCTGTGTGTGTCACTTTTCTAGGGCACCAGGAGAAGCCCGAGAGCCCTATAACATAGGGTGCTGCTCTTCTTATGGAGGTGATAGGCCCCCCAAGGCGTTAGATGAAGGACTCAGCGTGTTCAATAGCCTCTTCTTTCCGACGTCCCTTTCTGCAGTCCTCTCGCCATCTTGCCGTCTCTGCACTGGGCCTGCCTGATCAGAAGTGGGATAGTGGAAGTCCAACCATCAGGAGGAGTATCTGCTCCCTTTCTTCTTTCCTTCTATCCCAGGCTCCAGCCCTGGTCGGCCTGTGCTGACCTGGCAGGGGTCCCACAGTAGGGAAGGGAAGAGTAGGTTGGGGTGACATGTGTCCCATCACACGGGGACTGCCAGTGTGAGGTGGGAGAGGGCTCCTCAGCATCACCTGCCCTGGACTCCCCAATTCTAGTACTCCTTTTTTTTTTTAATCTTTATGTTCCTTTATGGAGCAAGATTCCTGACCAGTATACAGTGATGTATTCGCTACCAAGACCTGTGCAGAAATTACATACTATCCATTTAGACAGGTTTTCGTTACACTTTGCCTATTGATGGAATAGTTCCATTTATAAAGTTTTTATACATCAAAAAGCTTTGAATTTGACCAGGCGGTCCATTAATTCATCTCTGACAAAGCTAAGTGGCATTTAATTTTAGCTACTAGATTTTACAGCATTAAAAAGCTTATGCATTAGGTAGCTTCTCAAAATGTGATTTATGCACAACGGCATTTAGGAGACAGAGCAGGGTCCATCATCTCCCCCAGATTCACACAGACAGGTCTCATTTGAGAGCTATATGCTAAAAGAGCTGGTACTTCTAGTACTCTTTTTTTTTTCTTTTTTTTTGGGGGGCATCGCTGGGTGGGCCAATCTAGTACTCTTTTAATGTTTCCTTTTCTGAGGATAACCCAGCCCATGTATGTATAGGCACCTTGATAGTTTTCTCCCAGTTAAGAGAAAACTCTGCTATCTTTTATTCTCAGGGCTCCTGTTCTGAGGAAAGATCTATTTAGCCTGAATTTATAATCTTATTTCAGAATGTTGCCAAGGGCATCTGAGATGATGTGAACCATAAGCATACAGGGCGGCCCATCCCCGCCTCTCCATCCCAGCCACAGGGATGGGAGAGCTCAGGGAGCTCAGGTTGGTAAGTTCTTGCAAGTCAGACCTCTGTGCCCCCTGTTGCCTAATGTCTAGCCAGTACTGGGACTGGGACTTGAGTTCCTGTGGTCTGAATGAGGCCCCTGACCCCTAGAAGGGCAGTGGGCAGGCAGTTCTCCTTGGAGTGTGCATGTAGCAGGTACTGGACAACGCAAGCTGAACATGACATGGTCTGATCCTTGAATTTCATTTTACAGATGATCAAACTGGGACCCAACCATCTCTACTTCCACTCTGCCGTGGAGTGGGTAAGATGTTATCGTAAAGTGGCAGGGATGAAGGTCACCGCTGTCCAGTCCCACCAAGTTCAGAGGCTGGGGGCTTTCCATTGTATCCCACGTCTGTTCCTCTGGGTGTCAGGGACGGCCGCTTTCGTCCCAGGGGACTTGTGAAAGTTGGAAAAGATGCTCAGTAGATGGAACAGTCTGGGTGAGGGGCTGCAAAACCCCCATGGGTTGGTGGGAATCATTTCTGCATGCAGCATGGGGACCCCTGCCTCTGGGTGGACCTCACTTGTCAGCAGTGAAAGCAACGGCTCACTTAGCTTTTCAACCCAGGGGATGTGCAGGCCACTCAGAAGCTTACCATCCAGTCAGTGGCTCCCTGGTGCTGGATGGAAGGTTCTTTCAATATTGACACTTTGTGACCTTCTCTCTTTTTGGTCCCCCAGGCCCCAACCTCCTTCCTTCTAGTCCAACTGCTGCCGCTCATCTATTCTCCCCAGATCTAGGCCCACCTCTTTTTTTCTCTCTAATCTGTTGTATGGGAAGAAAGTTATCCCTGCTTCCCAGAGGTTGAGGAGTCCCCTTTAGAGGCCCAATTTGTCTTACTGTGACTTCGCTCTTGTAAATCAACAGTTTTGCCTTTTCCACTACTGTCTAATATGTGAGTTTTGAGACCTAGCTTAGGAGTTCAAAAAACTGAATACTGAATATTTTATTTTCTTGTGTTCCAATAATATATGTAGATAATCTGAAATGTATTGGTGGGGGTGGGTGACCTGAGCATAGTGACTGACTCTCCTAAAGGCTCTAGTGCACAGTCCTGTTTGTCACGGCTGGCCAACCCCTTTGGGAAGTGGGCTGCAGCCATCTCCATGCAGACATTGGTGCAAGTTTAGTGCAATTATCTTTACCCCACAACTCATCTGGCTCTCCCCATTGTTTCCAGGGATGTGTTTATAAGCCACCTTAGACGGATGATAGCTTTGTAAAAGCCTCATGAAGAATCCCCGCAATCTACCCATAACCTCTCATGCACAGAAAATAATGTCCCCAGAAGGCAATGTGGTGGAGTGGGGACGGCACCGCCCGGTAGCTGCCAGCCTGCCTTGGCTCCATCCCATCTCTACTCTGCAGTCTTGCAAATTGCATGCACTGTTTCAGCCTCAGTGTCTTTATACGCAAAGCAATTATAGTACAACCTTGATCTGTTGGACTCACAGGATTGTTTTAAGAATCCAACCATTGTGGACGGAAGGTTCTTTGTAAACTGCACAATGCTGGTCCACTTGCTCTTTTATCTATGATCTCCTGGCAGCAGCTGAAACACTGGGGACCTCCCTTCCTTACCCTGGGCACCCCCCTTCCCACGTAGCTCACTCTCCTGACGACAGGGGCAGTAGCCCCCGCGGGTCCGTCCTGGGGGTGCCCTGTGCTGGAGGCCTGCTCTGGGCTGAGGCTTAGCTCAGAATGCTGGCTAATTAGCTGAACAATTTGCAGTCTTTCTCGGCAAAGCAACCCTTGGGGGAGTGCGCGGAGTGTGACTCACATTCCAACTTCCTCATAAAGGAGAATGTTTTGAGAATCATTCTAGCACTGCAGCCTGGGGTCACACAATCCAGACATTCGGCTTCTCTTCCTTCCCCAGCATTCCTTAAGACCTTTCTTTTTATCACCCTCCCCCTCCCCGTCCCGCCCTCCACCCTTCATGCACCAATGGGCTTAGTCAGTGAGGAATCAAGAGTCGTCCAGAATAAAGACTCCTCGGTGTCCACAAAGACCCATGTCAGGCTCCCTTTCCACAAGCAGTCCTGGCCAGACCCAGGGTCTTTCTTACAGACACGTGAACAGCAGAATCCAAAGGGCCCAGCAGAGCATCTAGTCTAAGGGCCCTCTTTGTAAAGGGGTAAACGGTGCCCAGAAGGGAAGGGAGCGGAAGAGAACGGAAGTGTCTTGGTAACATGCTGTGTGCAAGACTTGTGTGAGGCTCACTTAATCTCTGCAGCAACCCTGGGGGAAGGGAAGCCCTGCCCATCTCACAGAGGAGGGAAATGGATCTCAGAGGGGAGAAATGGCTGCCCGAGACCACACAGCTTCCAGAAGAGACCAGCTCTGCTGGCTCATGAGGTTATTCTTTGGGCGGATGTTTACTAAGGACCAGGAAGCAGCAGAAAGAGAGAGCTTGGCTTCAGAGACTGTCTGTCCCTCTGGGCCTCCTAACATCAAGGCGGGGAGAATCATGCTGTCTGCTCTGTGGGTCAGGAAGAGGAGGAGATGGATTCCTATATATAAAGATACTTCCTGGGCTTCCCTGGTGGCGCAGTGGTTGAGAGTCCGCCTGCCGATGCAGGGGACACGGGTTCGTGCCCTGGTCTGGGAGGATCCCACATGCCGTGGAGCGGCTAGGCCCGTGAGCCATGGCCGCTGAGCCTGCACGTCCGGAGCCTGTGCTCCGCAATGGGAGAGGCCACAACAGTGAGAGGCCCGCGTACCGCAAAAAAAAAAAAAAAAAAAGATTCCTCCTTCCACAGATGCAGTGTTCAGGAAACGTGTCCTCACCTCTTCTGACTCCACTGTTCTCTCTCCCTTCAGGAGTGGGTTCTCCTGATTGTGACTTTGAATCTTCAGCCTCAACCTGTCTCCCGAGCCCAGAGCTGGTGCCAGCAGAGTCCCCATGGCCTTGGCCAATCTGACAGTGGCCCTGGGTGTTTGGCCACAGGACTGCTCTCCCATGAGGCCAGGAAAGATCTGTGGGTGCCTGGTGATGCCTACGGTGGGTGTGGACTCAAGGAAGGAGGCCTCTTGCAGACCCCCACCCTGTAGATATGGGAGCATTGCTGAGCCTTCCAGGATCTGTGCTGCTGACTCTGTTCTTGGCTTGAGCAACTTCTTTGACTCTCTTTCCCTGGGGGACCTGTGTCCCCTTGTAAAGTATGATCTCAAGGTTGAAAGACAGATAGCTCCAGTGTTTCTCAGGAGGCTCCTGGTTGTGCAGATCATGGCAGTGACTGACTGAGCAGGGCCATTGCTGAATCCCACACATCTCAGGTGGAGCACAGACTCATCCAGGGGTCCAGACCAAACATAAGGTGCTTTTCACATTGCGGCTGCTCAATAAAAGGAAGCCTTTGCCAGCATGGGTGGGTCGTGTATGTCTTATAAACATACATCAAACCTTTTGAAACACAGACTCTGTAGAGTTGGAAGGGCCCTAGGAGGGATCTAGTCCAGCTTTTGATGGAACTTTAGGCATCAGACTAACAGGGCTTGCCTGGTGCAGGGGGAGCTGTCTCTCTACCTCCAGAGGTAAAGACAATTGCCTCCTCTGAGCATGTACTCATTCATTCATTCACTCACTCACTCATTTAATACTACTGGTTCAACTTGAGATGAAGTCACAAGCCAGAAATAGTTTAAAGAACAAAACCAGGCATGGCCCCTAACCTTGGGAACCTTATTGTCTGAAGGGAAGCAGGAAAGTGAAGCAGGTAATTAGAAGGCTGAGAGGCGGCACTAGATCGCGCAAGGCTCCCTGAGCCCTGGGAAGTATTTGGGTCTTTAGCTTAAAAATAATGGGAAATTTTAACAGGGATTTTAGCAGGGGCGGGGGAGGGGTGAGTGATACAACCAGGTTTGCTTTTTTTTTTTTAATTTAATTTTTTTAAGTAAATGAATTGGAGGAGGTCAGGACAGGAGGCCTGGAGAATATTGTGGTGGTCCAGGCAGGGAGGAGGGCAGCTGGGAATAAGGTGGTGAGGGTGAAGATGGAAGGAGTGGACAGATTTGAGGCATGTTTAGGAGGATAAAAACACAAACCTCCTCCTGCCAGAGGTTCTGTTCAACCAACTGCTAGTAGTCGACTAAAAGAAGCGAATGCTCATCCTGGGATCATCCATTCCAACCTGCTCAGTGTACAGAAGATAGACCTGCAGGGTCCGAGGGCGAGAGGACTTGCCTGAGTCATGCAGCAAATTAGATGTGGAGCCTAGTGTGAACTCATGGGAACCACAGGCTGGCCTCACAGCAATGTCCAGAAGTGGACCAGGCACCTCCTAGGGGCTGCAGGCTTGCTCCAGGGAGGAGAGGAGAGGAACCCTGTCTCCAGCCCCCATGGGCATTGAAGAACTGGGGCTCTAAAGATGAAGGGGGTACTTCCCTGGTGGTGCAGTGGTTAAGACTCCACAGTCCTAATGCAGGGGACCTGGGTTCGATCCCTGATCCGGGAACTAGATCCCACATGCATGCCACAACTAAGAGTTCACATGCCACAACTAAGGAGCCTGCCTGATGCAACTAAGACCCGACACAACCAAATAAATAAATAGATATTTTTAAAAAGTTTCAAAAAATATTAAAAAATATAAATAAAGAAGAAGGAGTCTGCGGAGGTGAGGGAGAGTAGAGGAGGGGGACAGGGAGTGGAGGTCTCCATTCAGTCCCCCTCCCACCGTCCCTGTGACTACAACACATGTTTCAGCCAAGGATGTGAAAGGCAGCAGGGTGGGGAATCTGAGAACAATGGGCATTTGATGCCTCCGGGGGCAGGGCGGATAATGAGATGAAGGCCTGAGCCTGAGCCCAGGGGACGGTTTGCAGTCCAGCCTGCCCCACTTTGTGGCACTGGGGGCAGACTTAAAGGTCAGGAGGCCCCTTCCCCCAGAGTGCAGTTCCTTCCTTCCAGCTGCTTGGACGTCAGACCCTCTCATGTGGGGCTCTCCTGGCGGCCCCCTCCCTCTGTGCTCTTCTTCCCCGCCCCTACAATCTTCCATAGGGGCGGGGAAACTTCCTATTAGCTTCAATGGCTCCACTGTGGCAGCAGCTGCAGCCCTGGGGGTTCCGTCTCTCTCTCTCTCTCCCTCCTCCTTCCTTCCCGCAGACCCCACCCTGGGAGAAGCTTGGCTCCATGGATGGAGAGCTGGGCAGCTTGTTCCTGTGTTCTGTACCCCCAGGCCCTGACTGCAGGGTTTCCGGTCTCCCCTTCCCATTCAGGGCAGGTGGCTGCAAGTGGCCCTGTTCCCTCTCCTGTCTTTTCTGGGAGGATGCTGTGAGTGAGGCAGGAAAGCTATTCCCCCAGCAGGTGAACATGTGGGACCACCAGGATCCACCTTCTCCTTCACTAAAGCTCCTTGCCTGTGTGATCTTGGCTTTTTTGTAGGATCCACATCAGAGGGAAGATAGACCTTGAAGAGGTGTGCTGTGCTTTTCGTTACAGCTTTTGGAATTGAAGATAGAGATGGAGAGAGGGAGAGGCAGACAGACATAGGGAAAACCACCTTTATTCTTTAATTCTCCAGGTGGGCTATACCAATCCCGGTAAAATATAATTTTGGAGTCATTGGTTTGAATGGATAAGACATTCAGTTTGGTGTGGGACTTAATCTCCCTTCTTTTCTGGCCTGGATTTCTTTATCTGCCAGCAGGATCTCAGATCTCTAACACCCTGTGGGCTGTGGGAGTCCAGGAGACCTAGGAAAAAATGCTGGGTGAATGACAGGGGCCATGCAGGAAATAGTCAGTACAGGTCTCTCTGCCTGGAACTCCCTGCCTTTCATTATGATGACATAAGTTTAAACTCATGTGATGTGTCAAAGAAGAATAAAAGAAAAATGATTTCATGAAGAACCGGGCATTTGAGCTGGATGAGGGAGGATGCTCCACGCACTGGCAGCCCTGTAAGCCCAACCAGCTGGCCACCCAGACGTGCTAAACCATGGCAACTCTCAAAATGCTGGAAAGAGGGTTTGCTCTTTATCCCCTGCTCTAAGCAGCAGCAAATTCCTGGAGCCAGTGAGCATGTAGCAGAGGGTTAGGGGGTCTCAGTGGGGAGTCCAGAGCCCCAGGCCGCAGTGCACACCTAGGGAAGGCTGGGCTCGCCCCCAACTCCTCCCACTGGACCCAGGGACGGGCTCTTGGAGACGCCTAGAGCAAGGAGACTGCACTGGTCAAATCCAGCTCTTGGACTCCCCGCCCCTACCCCAATGAGGCCGCCCCTCACCACTTAGTGACTGTACACTTTCTTGTGGGGAGACAGCTCCTTGGGAAGGCCCCACCTTGACTTAATTATTACCCAGAATTCCAGCCCCTTGGAGGAGCAACCAGTACCCTCACTCCCTGCTGTCTGGGCAGCCTCTGCTCTCTGTGAAGAGTGCCCAATGCCCACAAACCACATCGACCTCCAGTGTCTCTGGCCTCAGGGTCTTACTGGAGCCATGGGGAGCCAGTGAGCCTGTCCAGCCCTATGAATTGGGAACCCCAGCTGAGGGAGGGACTGTGGAAGCATGATGCCACCTCACCCCGGTCCACTCCCTGATGGGAGCCCCCGAGAGCCCTTTGTGCTGCAGAAGAAGAGTCTACCCGTAGGCCCTTCTGCCCCCACTGCCTTCGCTCTGTACGAGCTCCAGGGCAAAGGTTGGGCGGCTGAGGCCCTCGTAGCCCATGTTCACATGTGATGAACAGTTGTGGAGGGGCCATGGGCGGCTGGTGAAGGTGCTGACACAGGGGGCAGAGTGGGAGTAATGGGGCTGAATGTGTGCTTAGTGACCATACGTGGATACACAGAAGCAGGACAGCTTCACCCTCGCCGCCTCTGTGTGAGCTTGTCTCCCAGTGTGCCGACACCTGGTAAAAGGCTCCACCACTGTCTCCCCAGCCTCTGGTGGGCACCCAGGGCGCTTTATGCAAACAGGACCAGCTGTCGTGTAAGGAGGTCCCATTCCCAGGAGCCTGGATAGCAGGGAGCTGGGCCCAGCCCACCATCTGCCAACTGTACGAGAAGGCACAGGCTGCTCAGGTGTGGCCACCTGGTGGGATGGAGATGTTTCCCTGTTCCCGTCTCTCACTTCTCCTGGGACCGCTCAGGCAGCAAACCCAGACCACAGATCCTCATGTGGGGCAGGGGACACGGCATTGGCCGGGGAGGCAGGAAGCCGGAGTCTGAGCAGCAGCTCTACCTCATCTCAGAGCAGCCTTGACCAAGCATTGCCCCACCAGAGCTTCAGTTTCCAAATATAGCAATGAGACGTTGGAACAAGAAGCTTTCTGGTCTGGTTCTCTATTGATGTGTGATAAAGCACCCCGAAACTTAGTAACTTCCATCAGCAACATTTCATTTGCTCACGAATCTGCAATTTGGCCCTGACTCGGGGGGTTCAGCTCCTATCTGCTCCACTGGGCACCAGCGGGGGCGACTGCACAGCCCACGCCTGCCAACTGTCGGATGGCTCACTTCCTCACACCCACCTGTGGCTTTTCCACGTGGCTGCTTGGCTTCCTAACAAGAGGGTGGCCAGCATCCTTAGAGACAGGGGGAGAGGGAGAGAGAGAGAGTCAGAGAGAGAGAGAGGGAGAAGGAGTGACGTGGAAGATACATATCACCTTTTCTGATTTAGCCTTTCAAGTTACTTCCGGTGCATTCAGTTTGTTAGGAGTTGGTCACTAAGACTGGTCCATATTCAGGGGGAGGGAGAATAGACTCCACTTTTTGGCAAGAAGAGTTTCAAAGAATTTGTGGATTTGTGGACAGGCTTCAATACCACTCACTTTCCAAGTCCCTTTCACCCCTGAAGAGGCCATGGGTATGACACAGGGTGTGATAGCACCATGAGGGTCAGGCTTCCCCCCATAGCCCTACTCTGCCAGTCCTGCTTCCTAAATTTTACTCCCCCTTCCAGGTGAATCTACAAACTAGATGGAACAGGAATCATAACCATCTAGAGATGGCAGCACAGCCTAGCATCTCTGTTTGGGTAACTCTGGCATGAAACTAGTTCAGTGCATAAAGATCTGAGTTGGGGAGTATCTGAGACACCCATTACTGAAACTCTCCAGTTGGCCATGTGCTGCCTAGCCCACTTCTTACTTGTTCCTTTGAAGACTTCCCAGAGTGGCTCTAGCCCAAATGCAAGGAACTGCCCCCAGCTGTCCTCCAGCTGGCTTCTCCAGCTCAGCCGGCAGTCACCTTTTGCTGAGGGCTTCTGCCTGGCCTGGGCCCTGGGATTGGACACCTCCACATGGCTCATGTGTCTCTCTTCTCCTTTTAATCAGCTTCTCCATCAAGAAGGTTTTCATTACTTTCCAAGCATCTGAGCCTCTCAAGTTCCCTTTCAAGGAAAAGTGCATTTCTAAAGATGGGTTTTCAGTCAACTGTTGTACCATTGTGATGGATGCCACCTGGGGATGGGGTCTGGTGTCCAGGGCTTGATGGCCACTGGCCTTGTCCATAAGGGGGATATAAAGGGCCTCACTCAGCCTGTGCTGCTTCTTCAGTGACAAGAGCCGCATTTTCTGTCCTCGGCTTATATTCTTCACATGCTTTTCCCGCCTCATGGACCCTAGGTGGCAGCAACAGAGAACTGGAGGGCAGAGGATGGGCAAAGTGGGCGTGAGAAGTGGTGTCAGAACAAGAAGGGAAACAGCAGGGTCACCTCTGATTCCTCTCTCTGCCCAGCTAATTTCTGTTGCTGAAGAAGACATGGTTCTCTTCCCCTGACACTGGGCATCCAGTGTCATCCCCTGAGGTGGGAGAGTTCTGGTGCCATTTCCAGCCGTTTCTCCACACCATCGTGAAATCCCAACATGGCAGGTAAGGATCGCTGAAAGAAGCCACCACAATAAGCCCATAGCCCTTTCAGTGGTGTAGGGCGGCGAGCATGCCGTACAGCACTGAGGGGCACCTGGGGACCCATCCACATAGAACAAGGTGAACAAGTCATGCAAAGTAGCTGCTAACCTGGTAGACCAGGATTAGCCATTAAGGGACCTGGATGCAGATTTCGGCTCCACCCCTATCTAGATGTGTGACAAGTGGTAGGTCATTTCCCTTCTCTGGCCTTCAAGCTCCCCATCTGCACAAGGGCAACTTTGGACTAAGTTATTGCTAAGCCACCTTCAGTTTGAATGTTCTATCATCCCAGCTGTGAGGAAAGATTATGAATGCTGTATTAATGACAAAGTAAAAGAGATGCTCTTTTGGCTGTGGTTCTGGGGTAGTTCCTGAAGAGGAGACAGAGGACCAGAGTGGGCCCCACAAACATGTGCAAGATATCGGTGGCTATTTGCAAACAGAAACCAGAGAACAGCAGCAGGCCAAGCCTAAGAGGGCTGTAGGCCTGGGCCCAGAGGCAAATCTGCTGATGTCCCTCTGCTGAGCTTTTACTCCAGTCCCCACCCTCCACATGGTTCATCTTACTTGGATCTCCTTTGTGTTCCCTCTCTACCTGATAACCTCGAACCCACTCTCAGGACTCAGTTTACCCTTCGACTTCTCCAAGAAGATTTCACTGGACTCCACATCTATGTCATGTGCCCCTCTCTATTTCTTCTGGACTCTGTGCTCATCACTGTAGAGAGTGTTTATCTTTCACACACACACACACTCAATGGTCATAGTGCTTTATTTTTATAAAATCAATTATAATCAGCTTTGAGCCCCTCTTCTGCTAGGGCTGGAAGAAAAATCCATCATCTGACCTCTGGGGTTTATTCCACACACCCCAAAATTCTATGAAGGCTTGTGGAGGCCTTACTTCCAATAGAGCATCTGGGAGGACTCTTTTTCATCAAGTGCACTTTGATTCATTCCCTGTCCAAGTCCAGTTGGGCTCTTATCTGCCCCCCTTCAGGCAGACAGTACTGGGCTTCCATGCCAGGCCTGGGTGGGGGGCTCTTTGCTGAGGCTGAGAACCCAGTCTCCTTGAGGCTGCCACACAGGCTGTGAGGGCCTCCTCCTTCCTGGGGTGCCCCAAGTGGGTTAGTGCAGGCCTGCTGCTTACATAATTCTGCCTGATGTGCACTTTTTCGTGTTGGGGAATCTCTTTCTCCCTTTTTTGCCTCTGCTATGTCTCTTCTCCTCTGTCCACACCTTCTCCCCTCTTCCTCTGGGAGGATCCATGCCCTACTCTCAATGATCCACAACTTCATAATGTATCAAATTATTTACCATATGAGATTAAAGATCTGGGTTTATATGTGTGTTTACCCAATCAGCAACAAGTTTCAGAAGGGCAGGAGCTGTGTCATATTAATCTTTATAATTCTGACAACTGGAAAAGTGCCAGACACATGTGAGAACTCAACACATTGTCACTGAATTAGATTGAATCGACTATCCCAGCTGTGCAGAGTTGTCCAAGATGAGTCTGAATCAGGATTACTCTCTCCTTTGTGGGATGGATCTGGTTATGTGAGTCCAGAAAAATCAAGACTTTCTGTTTCATGGCATTCTGGAAACATGGGCTTGAATCTTTGAGAACTGGCAAAACTCAAAGTCAGGTGAGTGATAACATCTTGAGTTGTCAGTAGCTGGGAGGTAAAGGAATCAGGTTTCAGCCCTTGAAAAAAATGAGGCCTGGACAGCTAGAAAAATTTGGGCCACAGCCAAATGGGAACTCGACTACAAAATTAGAGACAGAGCAGAAACCCAGTCCCAGAGACGGTAGTGATTGGGAGCAAAGCAACGGCTGGGTGGGGTACCAAACAGAGCACGTGATGCTAAGACCTAGGACAGCATCCTATCACCTGGCAGGGTCAGCACTCTAGTACCTGCTATGTCTAGTTCTCATTGACCCAGGACACAGTGGGCTCAGCCTAGTCTAATTTTCAGTTATGGAAATTATAAAGTTTGAGGGCTTCAGTTCCAAATGGAGAGCTGTCCTAGTCTGGATAGAAGTAAGCCATTAGGGGGCCACTGGATGGATTAAAGATGGTTCCTGGGGAAAGAACTTTAAAAGTAACTCAAGTATCTGGAAAAATACTTGGTTGGGGATGAAGGCTTCAGATCCACAGAGCATAGACGGTATGGTATCAGTCTGGGGTTTTAAGCATTGGTTTCATCAGCTGGCTAGCCCTAGTAGGATTTCTAATTTTGCTTCTCTCTGAGACTGACAGGTTACATGGACTACAAAATGGACCCTAAATAGATGTAATGGAGTCCACCGATTCATTGAATAAGAATGGTGTGGAATGTCTGCCAAGAGCAACAGTGACCCTCAGCCTAGTTAATGTTTTATTCCTCTTTCTAAGCATAATTAGCCCACAGGCTAGCTGTTTCCGAAGGTCACTCCTGGCTCACAATAGTAAACCTTGTCATTAGCAGGGCGTGGGGGAGGGGACTCATTTTCCTATATGCTGTGCACGGGGCACACATACAGTTTGTCTAAAACCTGAATCAAGGTATGAGAGGTAAGTGAAAGCAAAAGGGGTTCTTACTGAGTTTAGGTTTGGAAACTAAGCCATTGAGAGGCTGTTCCTTCCCATTTTCATTTTTTTTAAATTTAAATTTATTTATTTTTTTATACAGCAGGTTCTTATTAGTTATCCATTTTATACATATTAGTGTATAGATGTCAATCCCAATCTCCCAATTCATCTCACCACCACCACCCCCTGCCACTTCCCCCTTGGTGTCCGTACGTTTGTTCTCTACATCTGTGTCTCTATTTCTGCCCTGCAAACCTGTTCATCTGTACCATTTTTCTAGGTTCCACATATATGCAATAATATACGGTATTTGTTTTTCTCCTTCTGACTTACTTCACTCTGTATGACAGTCTGTAGACCCATTTTCATTTTGGCAATAATATAACGGTAGAGGTTTTCAACAAATATTTCCAAACAATCAATCTTGTTTCCATTTAAGTTTTGTGAGTTGAATTAGTGTATTTCAGTGATAATAGTGAATTAAGTATGTCTAAAGCCTCCTTGCTTCAGGCCTTAAGCTGGTGCAGAATTTATGAGAAAGCAAACTGATGGAACCTTGGCAAAGGAAGAGGTGAATTGGATGAAATGTGCAGTTTATTGAGTTGGATGGTGATAACTCCACCTTGATTCCATCTTTAGGACAGGGAGCAGATTATTTGGTTAGAGTTAAAAATCTCTATTTGGGACAAACTCTGGGGAGTTCATGCAAGACAACTTATAGTGAAAAGAATTAACAGAACTTTCATTTATTCATTAATTCATTTTGTCTGTTTCCATTTGCCTACAGGTAATATTTTTCCTTTTTTTAAATTAAATTTTTTATTCTGAGATAATTGTAGGTTCACATGAAATTGTAAGGAATAATATACAGTATGCACATTACTCAGTTTTCTCCAGTGGATAAACAAATTGTGTACATCCATACCATAAATCTATAGTACAATATCACACCCAGGATACTGACAATGTTGCGGTCAAGACACAGCTTTCCCATCACCACAAGGATGCCTCGTGTTGCCCTTTAATAATCATGCCCAATTCCTCCTGCCTCCACCCCTCTTTTACCCCTGGAAACCACTATTCTGTTCTTTATATCTATAATTTTTTCATCATAAGACTGTTATATACATGGAATCATAAGGTATGTTATCTTTTGGTATTGGCATTTTTCACTCCCCATAATTCTCTGGAGATTCTTCCAGGTTTTTGCATGTATCAATAGTTTCTTTTATTACTGAGTAGTATTCCATGGTATGGATATACCTAATTTATTTAACCATTTACCTGCTGAAGGACATCTGGGTTGTTTCAGTTTTTAACTGTTATGAACAAACGTGCTGTAAATATTTGTGAGCAAGTTTTTTTTTAAATTGAAGTATAGTTGATTTACAATGTCATGTTAATTACTGCTGTACAGCAAAGTGATTCAGTTATACATAAATATACATTCTTTTTTATATTTTTTTCCATTACAGTTTATCATAGGATACTGAATATAGTTTTCTGTGTTATATAGTGGGACCTTGTTGTTTATCCATTCTATACATAAAAGCTTACATCTGCTGACCCCAAATTCCCACTCCATCCCTCCCCCAACCCCCTCCCCCTTAGCAACCACCAGTCTGTTCTCTATGTCTGTGATTCTGTTTCTGTTTCATAAATAGGTTCATTTGTGTGATATTTTAGATTCTACATGTAAGTGATATCATATGGTATTTGTCTTTCCCTTTCTGACTTACTTCACTTAGTATGATAATCTCTAGTTGCATTGTGAGCAAGTTTCTATGTGAACATTAGTCTTCATTGTTCCAGGTTTCAGCCCTTAATGGATTAATTCAACTCCATATGGAGTTAAACATTTGGCAGAATTCTCCAGTGATACCATGTGGGCCTGGCAATTTCTTTTGGGGGATTTTTAAATTATGAATTAATTTCCTTAATTGTTATGGGCTAGTCAAACTATTTATTTATATTGGCTAAGCTGTGATAATTTGTCCTTTTCAAGAAATTGGTCCATTTAATCTAAGTTTCCAAATTTATGTGTGTTGAGTTGTTCATAGTATTCCTTTATCACCCTCTCAATTTCTGAAGGGTCTATAGTAATATCCCCTGTTACATTCCTGATATTGGAAATTTGTGTCTTCTCTCTCTAATTTGTCCATTTAGCTAGAGGTTTGTCAATTTTATCGATCTTTACAAAGCTCTTTGTTTCATTGATTTCCCCATTGATTTTCTGTTTTCAACGTCACTGATTTCTACTCTTATCTTTATTATTTCCAGAAACTTGCTTTAGATTTATTTTGCTCTTCTTTTTCCAGGTTATTAAGGGGGTGAGGGTGCTTAAGCTACTGAGAGTTTTTCTCTTTTCTAATGTATGCACTTAGTGCTGTTTCCCTCTCAGCACTGTTTTCAGCTGTGTCACACAAATTTTGATGTTATGTTTGTTTTCATTATGGGTACTTGAAAAGAATGCGTATTCTGCGGTTGAGTCAAGTGTTCTATAAATGTCAGTTAGTTCCTGTTAGTTTATGGTGTCCTTGCCCATTTTCTTATTTTATCATTTTTGAGATGAGTTTTGAAGTTTCCAGTTATAATTACTGATTTGTCTATTTCTCCTTTCAGTTCTGTCACATTTTAGTTTACATATTTTGCAACTCCATTATTTGGCATGCTTAGCATTACTGTATCTTCTTAGTAGATCAACATTTTTATCATTAAATAATGTCTCTTTCTGTCTTGTAATTAGTTTTGCTCTGAAAAATCTACTTTATCTGCTATTAATATAGTTACTTCTGCTTTCTTTAACTAATATTTGCATGATAAACATTTTCCATTCTTTTTTTTTTTTTTTTTTTTTTTTGCGGTACGCAGGCCTCTCATGTTGTGGTCTCTCCCGTTGCGGAGCACAGGCTCCGGACGTGCAGGCTCAGTGGCCATGGCTCAGTGGCCCAGCCACTCCGTGGCATGTGGGATCTTCCCGGACCGGGGCACGAACCCGTGTCCCCTGCATCGGCAGGCGGACTCTCAATCACTGCACCACCAGGGAAGCCTGGTTCAAGGCTTTTTATTCCAGTCAAGAGACCCAGGGTTCTGAGTTGTCAACCTGGGGGTAGGAGGAGGGAGTGAGAAAGGGAGAAACTCAAGGGCTCTGGTCTTAGGGTGGAGGGAACTGAAAAGAAGGAGAGAGGTGGTGTATGCTGAAAGCACTCTTAGCTCCGGCCCATCCTCTGCTGTGCAGGTCTCTGCATCTTCTGTAACAGGACCCAAGCTGGTTCCTTGACTCATCAATCATCATCAACTCCTTTATCTCCACATTTGCTTATATGTCATGTGTGAAAAACTGTCTTGCTCTTTAAAGACCAATTTCAATAATCCCTTGTACATGATTTTTATGCCCTTCCACCATTTTCAGAGAATGTTGCTTGAACCTTTACTAGAGTTCTTATTTATTCCCTATTTAATGTGATATAAAACAGAATGTATTATTATTAGGGCAATAGAAGACTCAGGATCAGGAGAGTGACCTGGAAATGATAAAACTCTGAAAGGGAAAGTAAGACCTGAATAAATGGAGAGATTGATCATATCCTTGAATGGGAAAACAATACTAAAGACATCAATTTTCCTCAACTCCGTGGATGTTTCTTTGTCTCAATGGTAATCTAATTCTTCTCTTGGTTTCTCCTGCCACATCATTATTTGTATTAAAATTTACCCAAGTACTGAATCTTTCATATGTTTATGTTTTTCTTTTTTTAATAGGAATTCCATATATATTCTGGAAGTCATAATCAGACATTGTTAATAGTGTTACAAATACTTTTCCCTGACTGTAACCCTGTCACTTGCCTTTTGTTTATGATATCTTTGTTTATGATATCTTTTACCATACAGAAATTTTAAATTTTATGTAACAAAACCTTTTATGATTTTTCTTTATGATGCCTCGAGTATGTAGCTTGTTAAGATTTTTCCATCAAAATTTATTAAAAATAATCTCCTATCACACTTTTATCCCAATGACAGTTTTGTTTATCTCTTTATTGAAGCTAGAATTCACATTTGCATATAGTGTCAAAGAAGGAATTCACTTTATTTTTTTCTTCAAATTGATTGTTGGTTGTATAGAATTTTGGTTTTTTTTGTTTATTTATTTATCATAATGCATCCTTTTCCCCACTGTTTTGATATACTATTTTTATCATACACTATCTATGTATCCATTTCTAGTGTTTTTATGCTCCATTGATTAATTAACAGTTCTTCCATCAATATTGTTTCAAAATACATTTGGAAACCTGGGACGGCAAGCCTTTTTTCATAACTATTCTCAAAGTTTTATTGTTTATATGTATATGTTTTCTATGCTAGAATAATTTTAGCTTGTTGAGTTTCATAAAACATCCTGTGGGAATCTTGATTTGAGTGTTTTGCATCTACTAATTGATTTGATGGAACTGATGATTTTACAGTGTGCAACATTCTCACCTAGAAACAAAGATGATTTGTCTTTTATTGATCCAGTCTTTTATAGCCTTCAGTAATGTATGGTTGTTTTATTTATATGTACCATATGCATTTCTTACTGGTAATATTTAGGAATCTTATGGGCTTGTGCAATTTTTAAAAATAATTTTTTCTATTTTTTTAATTAAAGAGGTCTTGATTTCTGTGTGATGTTCTTATTATTAATCACCCACTTCACTGAATTCTATTATGGTTTTAATATTTAGTTGTTTCTCTTGTTATTCTTGGTATATAATCCTTCAATCTGCAAATATAATTTTTTCTCTCATTTCCAAAATTACATTTTTATTTTTCTTGCCTTACTGCATTAGCTGAAACTTCTGTGCAATGCCATGTAGTAGCAGTGATTATAGGCTTGTCTTATTTGTGATTTTGTTATATTTTCTAACACCTAGAAAAGGAACAAACATTCAATAATTTTAGTTCTATTTATATCTCAGTTGTCACCCCTTGCCTGTTTTCAGCGTATTTATAAAATAACGGTCTTGCATTCGCTGAGCTGTTATTTCCCTTTCAGTTTGTATATCCTTTTAATATGTTATGTAATGGATGGGCATGAGAACAAAGATCAGCTTCTGAAAACAAAAACTAAAATGAAATAAATGCTTATTGATTTATAATGAAAGGGAGTCTAATTGATAGTTAGACTACAATTTCCCTAACAAGATTTGAGATGTTAAGGGGAACTGCAGCTGGAGATGCTAAAGTCCAAAGAGAGGTTTAAACATTTCCTGAAAGCTCAGATACCAGAGAAACAAGACTTTTTTGTTCCCCCCCCAATTCAGTGTGCTAAATTAGCCAAAAATGATGCATACTTGCTTGCCACAATCACTCATACCCGATCTACCTTCCTTGCTATTTCCCTCATCAAGTCTCTTATAATAATGGACAGAGTGAGAATAGAAATTGGAGAGAATTTGTTGGTTGTGCTAGTAAAACATAGGAGAGTGAGGGATGCAGCACTAGGTTAGCCTTCAATCCATGCCTTCTGAAAGTCAACCATAATTCTTTGGCCAAATTGTCTGAACAAGAATCCTAAGGGGTGTTAGAGAAAATGGAGTAGATCAGAGAGTTATGGGGCCTCTGTCCACTCAGGATAAAGCTAAGGGGCCTTGTGGAAGACAGTGATGGATTCAAGCCTATGATAAAGCATATATCAAGTACATCGACACATCCCTATCTTTGGAGGATGTACGTAATTTATAGAGTGTTTAAATTAGACAAATGGCTCAATCGATTTAGAATAAGGGACAGGAAACACATGTTTCTTTTGCATTAAACTGAACTTCACCAGAGCAGAAATGCTTATGATCCCCTGAGTTATAGAGCTTGAGTTCTCCATCAAAGTGCTCCTAATTACAGGGATTGCAATTTTCCACAAAGGCGATCCATTATGGAGCATGCTGTCTCCATAAAGAGCAAGAATACACTATGCAGCTCAAGCTAAGTGGTAATTTATATCGTTGTTTATAGGAAGAAAGAGCAAGAACGAGCAGGAGAGTGAGGATGAGAGCAAGAGAATGAGAGAGAAAGAAACCCGAAGAAAGGACATTTTAGTGAAGATGGAAAGGGACAGGAAAAAGGATTGGAACATACTATGGAAATGACATCAGCCTCCTGTTCAAAGGAGCTGAGCTATAAGGTGAGGAAAGAGCGAACTGTGGAGAGTTCAGTAAGTTCAGTTTTCTTTAAATTTCCTACAACTGGGTAGGTGACCAAAGTGAATTCTCTGGTAGCCAAGGGTATAGATCTCTCTTAGGGCCTTTTTGTGAGAAGCAGGACAGTTCACTGAAATACTTTTTGCCAATGACTAGTTCATTGAGAATCAAGTGACCAAATTCCAAATTACAGAAGGACCTTCTCCCTGATTTATTGTGGATTTTGCTGCAAGATTTAGTCCCTCTGCATTTGCACACATCATTTTATATATGAGTGGGTGGGCTTTCCCTTAAATGCAGTTTACCATCATGCCCCCTTTGTGGATCTATGTCCTGACCCTGTAATTGGCACTGCCTTGGCCAAGGCTTCTGCCCCTGCCTCTACTTCTATCAGCAAAGCAGCTGCAACAGCCTGCTTCACCATGTTTAAGATATTCATCTGATGTATATTATAAATTGGCTTCTGGCAAATTGATATTCAGTGAATTGACCAACAACCCTTCCTTTACAACTGCCAAGATATGGAAGCAATCTTAGTGTCCATCAACAGATAAATGGATAAAGAAGATGTGATGCACACACACACACACACACACACAATGGAATACTACTCAGCCATAAAAATATTAAATTTTGCCATTTGCAACAACATGGATGGACTGGACGGTATTGTGCTACATGAAACAAGTCAGCCTGAGAAAGACAAATACTGTATGATACCACTTGTATGTGGAATCTAAAAAATAAAACAAACTAGTAAATATGACAAAAAGGAAACAGACTCACAGATAAAGAGAACAAACTAGTGGTTACCAGTGGGGAGAGGGAAGTGGGGAGGGGCAAGATAGGGACAGGGGATTAAGAGGTACAAACTGTTATGTATAAAACAAGTTATAAGGATATATCGTACAACACAGGGACTATAGCCAATGTTTTATAACTACAAATGGAGTATAAAAATTGTGAATCACTATATTGTACACCTATAACATAAATATTGTACATCAACTATACTTCACTTTAAAAAAATTTAAAAAATTAAAGAAAATGGTGAAGGCAGTCTTTCCCAAGTTAAGATATGACTTAACTTTGAGAATGTAGCATGTGAAAGAGGCTTAGAAGCTCTGGGACCAACTCCTAGTTCTTACACTTAGGATTAGGGGAAAAAAAAAAAATCAGAGCCTCAGTTTATTTGCCCTAAAGTGGGAATGCTACTCTTGTCCTAGATGATGATTGTTTAGATCAGCGGTCCCCAACATTTTTGGTACCAGAGGCCAGTTTTGTCAAAGACAATTTTTCTACAGATGGGGCTGGGGGGCGTGGGGTGTGGGTGAATGGGCACAGTTCAGGAAGTAACGCAAGCGATGGGGAGCTGCAGATAAGCTTTGCTCATTTGCCCGCCACTCACCTCCAGCTGTGCGGCCCAGTTCCTAGCAGGCCGCAGACCTGTACCAGTCTGTGTCCTGGGGGTTGGGGACCACTGGTTTAGATTAATCCATTCAGCCAGTATCTCCTGGGGGCTCCCATGATCCAGGCACTGTGCTAGTGAAGACTGCATCACTGTCTCTGTCTTCATGCATGAAACAGCTGGTGGGAGGGATGGATGTGAAATAACCCCGGGGGTGGGAAGCACAGACTGTGTGTGAACTTGGAGCTGGTCTGGTTTGAAGATGCCGTGAAGGCAGGAGTTTGGCTCATCAGAAAGTTTGAAAGATGGGCTCTGCGGCTGAAGCACAGTGAGCCGGGATGGAAATGTGAGCACAGTGACACACGTGAAAGGAGTTTGTATGCTACTCGCGGTGTTCCTGCCACACGTCCTTCCTTTCTCTGCTGCTCCCAAGGCTCCCCTTTTACTTCTGCTCCTTCTTCCTAATATTTCAGGGATCTGGGGGCAGCGAGACTGATGTTTTGGTTTCTCTTGATCCTCACACAGCCTGGAGATTTCTTCCTTCCCAGCAGGTCCCTGGCTCAGCAGCATCATGCCTGGCCCTGGATGGAGGGTGTGTCCACTTTACAGACCACAGCAAGAACCTGGGTGGCAACTCATTAAGTGGCTGTTCTGCCACCTGTCTGCGTAGGCTTAGCAGACAATGACATAGGCATCTGGCAAAGGCATTTGGCCATCAATGTATTTCAAAGTATCACCTTTCCCTTTCCCTTCACAGCTCCTCTCCTGCAGCAGACGGCTGGAGCCGAGAGAAACTCTGTGTTGCCTCCTCTGCTGAGCCATCACCCTTCTCTGAGACAGGCCTGTCTGGTCCCTATGGCTCTGTGTGCATATTAAGAACAGAGCCAGGCATTGGCCTTCCTGTGGCCTCTCCTGAGAACCTCTTAGGGTTTCAGTATGGGTCCTCTGTCTCCCCCTCCACTGTTTTCCAGGATCCAGCCAGCCCTGAACAAATGCTTCCCCTCTGCAAAAAAGAATCCCCAGGCCTCATGTGGTTTTAGCACAGTGAGGGAGGATGATTTGGGATAGTTACAGGCTGATCATCCTTTGCTCCCCATGGCTCTCCTCCTCCAAACCCTGAAACGTGAGGAGGCCCCTCAGCTGCCCAGTGCGGCTGTCTATTGATGAGAAGCTTCTCTTGGCCCTGGAAGACAGCAAGGGTCTCTGCCAAGGGACTTGGTTTATTTATCTAGCTGGACTCCATCTCTTAGCATTCAGCTCATAGAGGAAAAGACATCACAGCTAAAAGTAGCTCCAACCTCCCTGTGAAGACAATGAACAGAGAAAGAACAGATATTCACTGAGCCCCGAACTCCCCTTGGTGTTTTCTGCAAGGCTGCAGAGCAGCGGGGGGAGCTCAAGGGTTAGAGACGGGAATCCCACACTCACCCAGAATCACAGCACTGGAGGCACCAAGGTCACGGCAGCCAGCCCTCTCTTCTTCCGGGAAGACAGTGGCTTTTGTTGGTGTGATTATGGAACCTAAGCTCTGATTTCCATTCATTGTTCTAATCTGTCTTCCCTACCCAGACCCACTGCCAACAATGTAGGTTATTTCCACACCTTTGAATAGTCACACTTACACATTTAATTGAGATATATTTTACATACATGTAAGATGTAATATAGTTGCAAAGGAACACTATCTGTTTCGTGTTGTACAATCAGTATTTCAGCAAGACCTGCCATCAGGGGCTTCCCTGGTGGCACAGTGGTTGAGAGTCCACCTGCCGGTGCAGGGGACACGGGTTCGTGCCCTGGTCTGGGAAGATCCCATATACTGCGGAGCGGCTGGGCCCGTGAGCCATGGCCGCTGAGCCTGCAGGTCTGGAGCCTGTGCTCCACAATGGGAGAGGCCACAACAGTGAGAGGCCCGCGTACCGCAAAAAGAAAAAAAAAAAAGACCTGCCATCAAATAATTGCTCATTTAGTAATAATCTCATTTGTTGACTGAGATGAGACATGGAAGTTCACATGGATGAAGTGACTTGTCCAGGCTGGTAAGTGATGGGATTGGAAATTCATTCAACCACACCTAGAAGAGTCTACTCCCTTTGTAAAAGGATCATTAGACCAGTGACAGAGAGGCTGCACCTGAGCCAAGCAGCAGGGAGAGAGCCTGAGCTCTGATGGGGGATGGCATCATGCTCCCCATGCCTGGAGGACCCCCAAGTCTGAGCTGACACCGTCTCATCAGGGTGGGGCTCCCTTTGGTTTCCCACTTGCTTCATCTGATCTTGTGCTGCTTCCTGGGAGCTTTCCCTGGACCCCTGGAAGCCTGGTCAGAAAGCCATGGCCTGTCAGACTTGTGGACTGATGGGATTATTGCTCCCGCAATGCACAGACCCTGGAGGGGACGCCACACTGACTCAGGGGGCTCTGCGCCTGCACGCTCACGGGCGGACCTGGCTCTGCCGGGAAAGGAGAAGGTGCCGTGTTTGTACGAGCAGCTCTGTGTGCTGTGTCTGAGCTTGCTGCTCATCTTCGTGGGTCAGGCCTTCTCTCCCACTCAGGCTTCAGGTGTCAAATGAAAGGGCTCAGCTGATGGCCTTTACCATTTTTTTACCTCTGACATTCTGTGATTTATAAAGTTTTAAATTTGCTTCACAGCAGTTAAAATAAGATAGTCAACATTTATATTTATCTTTTTGCTGCCTTTGGGAGGGGGTAGGTCATTTGAGCCACTTTTTTTTTTTAATTCACATTAAAAAAAAAACCCGGATATTCCAATACAGGAAAGTTTTCTTTTCTTTCTTTTTTCCCTCCTTCTCCCTAATGGTCACAGTTTGGCCAGTTTTCTCTTTCCTCTGAGGTCCTGGTCTGCTGGAGATGTAGGCCTGGGTCCTTGTCCATCCTTGTACATTCTCTCTCTTCTTCCCTCAGGAAGGAGCGTTCAGTTCTCCTTGGACTCAGATCTCAGCACAGATGCTTCCTCCAGAAGGGGCAGATAGGGGGAGTTTTCTGTTAGTAGCTCAGCCACAGTGTGGCTATCACTGACTGGAGCTCAGGGAGAAGATCTACCCCAAAAATAGTCATTATAACCAGTTATACCTTTGGTCTTATTTATACAATCTAATTTTATGACTTGTATTTAATAGACTGTATCAAGGGAAAAGCAGTAGAGTATAGTAGTTAAGGGCATGGGCTCTTGGGTTCAAATTCCATCTCTCTTTTTTTAAAATAAATTTATTCATTTATTTATTATTGGCTGTGTTGGGTCTTCGTTGCTGCGCGCGGGCTTCTCATTGCGGTGGCTTCTCTTGTTGCGGAGCATGGGCTCTAGGTGCTCGGGCTTCAGTAGTTGTGGCACATGGGCTCAGTAGTTGTGGCTCGCGGGCTCTAGAGTGCAGGCTCAGTAGTTGTGGCACATGGGCTTAGTCGCTCGACGGCATGTGGGATCTTCCTGGACCAGGGCTCGAACCCATGTCCCCGTCATTGGCAGGCGGATTCTTAACCACTGTGCTGCCAGGGGAGTCCCCAAATTCCATCTCTTAAAGCTACTAGAAGAGCCACCATGAGGAAGTCACTTACTGTTTCTAAGTCTAAGGTTTGTCTTCTTTAAAACGCATAACTCATGGAACTCTGAAAATTCAAATGATTTAATATTTATAAAGAACAGCACTTGGCCTGGAGTAAATGGTCTCTCAGTTATTATTGTTGTTTTACTCTCTTCTCAAATTTTGCAACATTTCTTAAATTTTGGCTGTTTTTTCTTTTTCCTCTCAGAATGTTTTGGAAGTTCTACCTTTTATTAAGGCTGCTTATTTTTAGTTAGTATACATCTGTTTAATATTAAGTGCACTGTGAATTCTCCTGTTAACTAAATAATAATTAATCTCAAGACACAAATTTGTGGTTTAAAGATGCTTTGAATACTACTGAAATAACAAAATCTAAAAAGGGAAAGGAGCGAAAATGAGCAACTTTAATGAAACAACAAATTGCCACAAATGCAAACCAGAAATGGGGTAAAATATCTGCCAAATACCATGCCTTCGGGCCAACACGAAATGAAGACTGCTCATGCGAGAGCCTACACACACCTCCTGGGACCATGGGCTGTATGGTACACAAGACCTCTCAATTGTTATTACCACGTTGAAGTTGCCTACAATGAACCTTAGACAGCAACAATCTAATCCATGGATGGTTTAACTATAGAACCACTTGGTCACAGCTAACCCCACTCATCTGCACAGATAGTTTGAAATCTGTGGAATCCTGCAGGAGGTCAAGGTTACCTAGTGTTCCTTGCTGCTGATGCATTGGCTAGTAAAATCCCAGTGCTCCAGTTTAAAGACTTCCTTTACGTGATGAAAGAAAATCCAACACATTGCCTTTCTTTTTGACAGTTCAGTGCCGTTGAGATATGTTTGTAAGGGATCAACTTAATGCGTCCTTTGTCTTTGCAGGGAGTGTTTTCTTGGTGCGGCTTTCCTAAGTGGAGTTGCTTCCTGCATACTGTGGCTTGTAGTTCCAGAGCAGAGAAGATGTTATTGTCTTTCATTGAAATGAATGGATGTCCCTCTGGGAGTCTGGATATTATCAAGATGAAAAAGGTTCGACATTTCTTTTAGGAGTAGTAAATCGGGTCTTTGTGAGGTGTACGTTCAATCTCCTTACCAATCTTTCTTCTAGAAGTAGCTAAGCCAGAGTGAAGCCTTTGTCTTCACTACTGTGGCTGGAGGTGGGGAAGGAGGCTTGTGTCACTCAGGCCCCTCCTCCAGGGCCAGAGACCCACTGGCTCCCATTTGGCTTCCCAGTGCCCAGGCATCCGGGGCTGCCCCTTACCTCCAGAGTCCCTCACTTCCCTTTCCATCCTCTCTGGAGCCGACTGGCTTCCTGTTGCCTCATTTCCACATTTCAACGCTTTGGGGTCTTCTCTGCTCCGTTTTACTAGGAATAAGTGAGACCTTATCTGGTGAGCTGGGCCATATTGATGCTTTGCCTTCTGGTATATTTCCCCATCTTAGGCAACATGCCTGGACCCACCATGAACCTTTTCTTTAGGAGGGTCTTCCAATGCCTTCAGAAGACCCATGACTAGGAGTTAAAGTTGTGTTAATTGTAGAGACAAAATTAACGGTGATAACATAAAATCTTTTTCATTCAGAAGTTAATTGGGTAAATAGCAGGTAGTGAATGTTTTGGAGTTTGGGTGTCTTACAACTTCATTGGGAGCCAACATCACGTTGCTAAGAAGGCAAATCTGGACTGCATTAGTGGAGAAATGGAGTGTGGATCAGAGAAAGAGAGAGTTCTGCTGTCCTCTGTGCTGGCTACTTGGTCTGGAACTTCATATTTTAACTGTCCATTGCATTACAGGAAGAACCTTGAAAATAAATATTAGGAGATGCCTAACATCTTGAGGAATCAGAAACCATGTTGTATAGAGATGTGTGAAAAAACTGTGTAATCCAAGAGCACTGTCTAATCTGAAAAAAAGAGAAGACTTGAGAGAAAAACGATGACTATCTCCAGATGTTTAAAGAACTACAATGTGGTAGAGAAAACAAACTGGTTCTGTGTAGTCACCATAGGGTAGAACTTTGATCTGTAGGTAGAAGTTGCAGGGGACAGATTTCATTTCATTCTCTTTTAGCAACCCCAGGGGCAGCCATGTGGGAAAGCAGTCACCATGTCACCCTGGGTGCCCGAGCCAAGGCTGGCTCCCTTTTCCCAGGAGCTTGGTGGGTACACACGGAGTCTCTCACCTCTGAGCATGAATAATTCTACAGTTTAGGAGTGAGAGACTATGGTGCCTCACCGATGGCTCTGAGGCACGGAAGGAGGGCAGCAAAGCCACCCTGTGCTCATGGAGGGTGTTGGGCCTGGCCGTGGCCGGCAGGGGATGTTTGTTCAGCTTTCATTCTCAAGCTGATGAACCAGGCCTGGAGTTTCACCTGCAGCCGCTCCTGCACTCCTAACATCTGAAGGGAAGTCCAATTCCGACTCAGACAGTCCCATTCGTGCCCTGAAGACAAGGGTGAGGGTGACCCACATTGGGTTGGCCTGAGGATGAAAGGCAAGGGCTGGAGCTCTGAGTCGGGGGCTGGGCTATAGACATGCTGTGTGGGGCTTTCTCTTTCCTGGTGTTTTTCCCTGTCTGTGAAGCCCATGCCCATGAACATCTCAGGCGCCGTCTTTCTCAGAAGGTTAAAAGTTCGGCTGGTGCCGTAGGAAGCAGCTCCAGGGTTTACCTAAGTCCAGTGGAATCGTTTGCCCTCCCCCCATCCAGTTAAAGGGTGCTTGGGCCACTGGGTTTGAGTTGGCCCTTGTCCGCCTATACTAATGGGAGATTCATCAGGAAACTGGCAAACTAGTTTGGTGTCACTGAGCAGGGCTTTGGGGGCTGACACTCACACCACAGCATTGTAAGTACTTACGGCCTTTTCACGTGGACACTCAGGGATAAGAATCCTTTCCCATGCCCGAAACATACAGATTCTATTTGTTATAGGAAAGAGAAAAGCAGAAATAAAGGGAAACTGATGTAAAACTTACCAGGAAAATCAAGTTCCAAGGGAATCCTGAGGTTGGATCTCATTCTTTCCAATTAATCTATAGTTTTTCTTTGCTTACATTTGTAAACTTATATCTTTTTTTTTTTTTTTTTTTTTTTTTTGCGGTACGTGGGCCTCTCACCGTTGTGGCCTCTCCCGCTGCGGAGCACAGGCTCCGGACGCACAGGCTCAGTGGCCATGGCTCACGGGCCCAGCCGCTCCGCGGCATGTGGGATCTTCCCGGACTGGGGCACGAACCCATGTCCCCTGCATTGGCAGGCGGACTCTCAACCACTGCGCCACCAGGGAAGCCCCATAAACTTATATCTTAATATAATTTTATATTGATATTATAGTGATTATATTGATTGATAGTTGCAATCCTGAAGTAGTCACTGGCACCACGCAAAGCCCGGACCATCGTCAGGAAAAGCCCTTCCCTAAGAGGAGAGAGACCTGCATAAGACCTAATTCCGGGAATGGGGTTGAGGGTATAGCAGGAAGGACAGTACTGCAGTAGTGGGCTGGGAACAAGCTGGCCTCTGGAGAGCAGAATCCAGCCAGAGCAGCGATATGTCAGGCTGCCCTGATCTGGTGTGTGGCTCAGCTCTGATGCTCCGTCCAGAGTCCCAATTCAGGATCTTGTTCTTGATTTGCTGCCAGGCTAGTCTCGAGTAAAAGCTGGTCTAGAAGGGCAATGTTCCAGCCTTGGCCCTGCTCCAGAGGCTGTCCCTTCCCTTCTGACCCGTATTCTCTCCTGTTTGCAGATCTGCTCTGTCCAGACTGGCTGGGCTGGAAGCACTTAAGAAGAAGAGGTCTCAGCTGGACTCCTTTGCTCCTTCCAGCACTCAGAGAGCTGGAAGTCTGCTCCCGCCCCACAGTCAGCCTGCCTCTTGGCAGCTCAGCTGGAGGGGGGATGTCCAGGCAGCCCGGTGGTGCTGGCTGGGGTGGCGATTTGGCTTAACTAAATACTCTAGGGTGGGGCCCTAAACACAAACACGGGGGAGAGAGCAGGACTGGAATGTGAGGCCGGCGGGCGGGGGATGGCTTGCCCTGCCCCAGTTTGGTTTCTCATTTGCCAGGACTGTAACTGAGGACCTGGCTGGTATCGGGTAGCATTAATTAACATCCAAGGTCACCAGCCCATCTTCTCAGCACTGTGTCTCCTTCTCCACACTTGGGCAAACCCAATGCCCACAAATTGGCACCAAGTCTGTACTCACAGGTTGACTTTAGACCTGGGGGTCAATACTGATGGCTAGTCTAGAAAGGGCTGAACTCCTGGCTGGGTGCCAGGCTTCTCCTGAAAGCGGGATATCCTGGGAATTCAGCTCCAAGGAGCTTTGGGGCCATGCAGAAAGAGCAGACAAGCAGAAACAACTGGGGATGGATTTAGGGACCAGTGCAGCCCACTGCAAATGGTTAGACAGTGCCTCTGGAAAAACACATAGAGGTCCCCAAGTAGAAGTGAGCATTGTGATTTTTTTGTACTAAAATTTGCTTTATGTCTTGGGAAAAGAACCTCAAGCTTCTTCAATCCCCTTCTATCATGTATCCTTGGTAGCTCTGGGAGATATTTTCCCTATTAAGCAAGCCAACAGCTGCTGATTTTGGCTACAGTTTGCCTTGCTCAGTTCTTGGGAGGAAAGAAGATGTTCAGCTGTCCTCAAATCTACCCGTGGAAATCAAAATAAAAACACAGATGGGCCTGGAGGATGGAAACCCCAAGGGACGCTGTGGGTTCCCGTTCTCAGCAGAAAGCTGCAACACCCAGTGATTATAGATTCTCCTCCTGCCGGGCCTGGGGCTGCATGGTGTTCCTCAGGGCTACTCCCACCTGACATTTCAGGATAAGAGACATAGGTAGAGTGGCAGGTTTCAATGAGGGGACAGTGAGCAAGGCACTGGGGCATTTCCTGTTCACCAAAATATTTCATCCGTCATCACATTACCAGTTCTACCATAAGTGACTCATTTCTTTGGGTGTCAGTTTCTCCACTCCTGGGTTCTGATTTGAACCAATTAAAACAGCAGTTAATATTTGTGTTACTGTTTACTATATGCCAGGCACTAGTGTACAGATTTGCAAGGTTACACTTAATCCTCACCTAATTCTTATGCTGTACCTATTTTTCTGATTAGAAAGTTGAGTAGCAGAGAAGACACATAATTTACTCAAAGTCAGAGAGTTAGTAATTGGCATTGCTAGTTAGTCCACTACCCAAAATACATGAAATATTGAATATTTAAATACCAGAATAGACTGCCTTCCTGGGAAAACTGATGACATTCATTCAATATCTATCTATATCATATCTACATCTATATCTCTCTCTATATATATCTACACCTATCTATCTGGCAAACCTACCTCAGAAGTTATATATGTCCATCTATTCCACAGTCAAGGAAACAAATGCAAAGATGTTCACACAACCAAGAACCTCCAAACACTGGAGGAAAATCAACATCATCAGAAGGACATATCAAATTACTTTGAAATGACAGTGAAATTACAAATTACATGAAAAAGATATTGCCTCAGGAAGCAAAGTTTAAAGCATCAAAACAAGAATAAGTATAATTCTTTTGAATAAGTATAATTAATGTTATCAAATGGTATAATAATGCAAAAATGATTGAGAGTATTTTCTAAATAAATTAATTCAAAACTCTTAGACATCTGGAGAAAAGAAAAAAAGGTCAAAGAAATAAAAAAGTGGGTTAAAGAGCAGAATTAATGTAGCTGAAAATTGAATTTGCAAGCTGGAGGATGTCAACAAAGAATTCTTCCAAAATATAGCCCCAAAGATAAGAAAATGGAAAGTATTAAAGGAGCATAGTGAGACAGAGAGGGCTTATCATATTGTTCCAAATTCTGCCTAATTAAATTGGCAAGGGGAAAAAAATAACAAAACAGAACTGAAGGGAGGAATAAATAACAGAAGACAAAATTTTCAGAAATGAAGACATAAGTCCTCAAATCCAAACAGACCACTGGGTGTTAGGTAGGACGAATGTAACAGACAAGCCACATGTACACATCATGATGACGTTTCAGAAAAAGAGTGTCCTAAAGTCTAATAAAGCAAAATAATAGAGATTGTAATTTCTCTATAAAGGAAAAAGAATCAGATTGGAATTATATTTCTCAAAAGCAAGAGAGGATTTCTGAAAGCAATAGAGCAATATTTTCAAAACTGTTGTCATGTTAAATTGAAGAAGACTTGGAATATAGGGGGTAGTGGTCAGCCAAAGAAATAGTTAATTATTAATTCTAAATAAGTATTAATTTTTAAAATAATTGATGACAACTAATAAAAACTTGAATCCATAATTCTAAATGATTTTAGGACAGTTCAGATCATGGAACAAGGGAAAAGCTTTATATTTAAGAACTTTTAACAATATTTTTTCCAGCTTTTTGAACAAGGGGACTCACATTTTCATTTTGCACTTGGTGCCACAATTTATATAGCCACCTCTGTCACCCAAAGAGGACACCTGAGATTTCTTTTGCTAAAGAAACTGGAACAAAGAGACTCGGTATTTGGAGACAGGCAAATAACAAAATTGGGTGAGAAAAAGGAAAATTAAGTTAGTTGTTAACTGATTTAGAGACATCCTTAGTCTTCCATCTCCAACATGGGAGATTGTAGGGTCTTTTCCTGGAACAACTGAACCACTCAGAGGAAAGGACTACACGTCCTGGCATTTGAAGGTCACTAATATTGTTGGTGGCCCATTCCACCAACCTACACTAAACTATTCAATATATAAGTTCTTCCAAGCACAGACAGCCAGTTCCAAAACATTTTCATCCCCTCCAAACATGACCCTGTATCCAGGGCTTAAAGCCCTCACTCCCATTTCCCCTTCTGCCTTTTAATTTAGGAACTGCACCCATTTGCATTTATACAATATTTAACATATATTGCATCTTAGCTTCTATTTGTTTTCTTCACAACGTTTATCACAACATACAATTACTTCACTATCATTGACTTATGAACTTTTTTCATGCCTGTCTCCCCACTAGGCTAGGAGCTCCCTGAGGACACAACCATTCCTGTCTTATTCACTAATAGAGGCCAAAGTCTCCCACAGTGCTTTGCCCACGTTGTCTCTCAGTTAACTGATTTGAGTGAACAAATGTGAAAGGGCTCAAGAAACTGAGTATGTGACCAAAGTGACAGCTTCTGATTATAGAATGGATAGAGAGCAGATTCCCTGAGGCCTGGGATCGTATGATGTTGATTCTGAGACAGTATGAATGACAAATGTGCTACCTGGGTCACCACACCTCCACCAACCGGGCAACATGAGGAGTCGGACAGGATGAACCACTGTATGCTTTCTTCGCTGGAGTAGAGCAGAAGCAAAGGCAGAAACATCTTTCTTTTCTCTTTTTACCTCCCCCTATCCCCCTCCCAAACCACAAATGGAACCTGTGAAGTTCAACATGATTCTTATTTCTCCTTTGCCTTCCCAGGCCCTTCCTTTATCTCTGGTTTCAAGCCTGAGAGTAAATCTTTCGGTCACGCTACTTAATCAGGTTCTCCCAGGGAAAGGACCCTGCTGCAGGGATGACAGGAACCAGACTCCAAATGGTTTTCCAGGAGCTGAGGGAAGTGAAGGCTTTTCCTGCAGTTTCTCCTGCCAAAGAATTAAGGAAAGGATGTGGGTCATAGGGCTACAGCAATGCAAGGAGGAATTCTAACACTTTCTCTAGGACTGGAGGGAAGGTCTGTTTCCCTTCAGTAGATGCTGCTCTTTGGTTTTCATGTGGTGTCTGGCTCACCTCATCAGAGGTTCTGTGCTGGGAAACCAGTGCCATTGCTGGCTTGGGTGGCTTATACTAAGATATACAGGAAGGAAATTAAGCCCTTTATTTCTATTATCCCTCCTTGGGCAATGGCAAGAAATTTTGCCTTGAGGGCCTTTATTTCATCCAGGAGAATCGCCTTTTCCCTTCGGGAGAGATTCCCACCTCTCCAAGCAGCTGTTGCTCTAAGTAACCATTTACTTCCCAGTGACCTCAGTCTGAAGGTGTCCTGTGGCATCAGCATCCTGTTTCCCTGGTCATCATCAGTGCAGCAATAAAGAGCATGACAGCAGGAACACACTCCCCCATCACAACTTGCTTTCCACATTATAAAGTTTGAGGACAGCATCATGTCACCCACACAGGGAAGGAGCATAGTTCTCCAAATGAGTTACAGCATGGGTGGTAAGATCAGCTACATAAAGTTAAAAAAATGAATCCTGTGTCCTGCAACAGTGCAAACAACTCAAATTTGCATTCAAGATAAAAACGGAAAATGGAGAAAAACCAGGGAAGACCTACCACTCTAAGGGTAGACAGTACCCTCCCCAGAAATTTCAGCCAGCACCTGCCTCTGCTGGGTGCTTCACGGAGCCCTGCTTCTGCAGAGCATCTCGGTGTCCAGACCACCATGAATTTGGAGCTGGAGGAAACGTGACTTCCTTGGCTTCCTCCGCAAGTGTCATTCCCAGTCAGGAGCTGAGGGGAGCCCTCCCTCTGGTTTCTCAAAGCAGTTTCTCTGGAGGTCCCTTCCTTGCCGCATTATATTCTTTTCTCCATGTTCTCATTTTTTTGTGTTTGTTTCTTAGTTCTTTTAAGTTCTTTTACCTGCTAGAAACTTTACCATATATTATTAATGTCTTTCCTGACAGTCTCCACACGGGACTTTTTATTATATCTCGACTATGTTTAGACAAAGCTTAGCTCATGGGAGGCACAAAGTACATATGCACAAATAAATGGGGGGGGGTGTCCCGCACACCAGAATTTTGTGTCCAGCACCATCTCTGACCATTCCAGGCCACCAAAAAGATTGCCTCAATTCCTTTTTGTGAGGAGGAATGACACCTACACATATATTCAGGTTCCTCACTGGATAGAGCAAAGCCTGAGACTTGGTTTAAAAATGAAAACTTTAAAGATTCTTGAAGGAAGTGAACTATAAGGCAATTCAGTTTTCTTCAAAATTACTCTATTGAGTTTATGCTGGTCAACAAGTTCAGGAGAAAACTAATATTCATTCTAAAATTAGAGAAACAAACTTTAGTTCACCTTGCTTGTTTTGCACTACTTTTAACCAATCTAATGGGTTACATTTGTTTAAATTTAAGGTGCCTTTATCCATAGATGGTAAATCATACTGAATAACAATGATACTTGACTTTCAATGTCTTGAGCTTAGCTAAGAAATTCATGTCTTTTTTCTTTTTTTTTTCATTTTCTCAAAGGCTTATTTAATTTTTAAAAATATTTTATAATTCTTTTTTTTTTTTTTTGCAGTACGCGGGCCTCTCACTGTTGCCTCTCCCGTTGCGGAGCACAGGCTCCGGACGCGGAGGCTCAGCGGCCATGGCTCACGGGCCCAGGTGCTCCGCGGCATGTGGGATCTTCCCGGACCAGGGCACGAACCCGTGTCCCCTGCATCGGCAGACAGACTCTCAACCACTGTGCCACCAGGGAAGCCCTATAATTCTTTTTTAAAATTTATTTTATTCAAGTAGAGTTGATTTATAACGTGTTAATTTCTGTTGTACAGCAAAGTGATTCAGTTATACTTATGTATACATTCTTTTTCATTGTGGTTTATCACAGGATATTGAATATATTTCCCTGTGCTAGGTCAGAATGGCCATGACTAAAAAGTCTACAGATAACAAATGCTAGAGAGGGTATGGAGAAAAGGGAACCTTACAACTCTGTTGGTGGGAATGTAAAATGGTGCAGCTACTATGGAAAATCATATGGAGGTTCCTCAAAAAATTGAAAGTACAGTTGCCATATGAGCACAGCAGTCCCACTCCTGGGCATATATCCAGACAAAACTGTAATTTGAAAAGGTACTTGCACCCCAGTGTTCATAGCAGCACCATTTACAATAGTCAAGACATGAAGAAAACCTAAATGTCCATTGACAGATGAATGTGTGTGTGTGTGTGACAGATGAATGTGTGTGTGTGTGTGTGTGTGTGTATACATATGCCATATATATAAATATAATGGAATATTACTCAGCCATAAAAAAGAATGAAATAGTGCCATTTGCAGCAACATGTATGGACCTAGAGATTATCATACTAAGTGAAATAAGGCAGAAAGAGAAAGACAAATACCATATAATATCACTTATATGTGGAATCTAAAATATGACATGTCTCTTTTCTATACCATGTATTGAGAGGTAGGAAAAGTCAATTTAGTGGACATTATTAACTAATTTCATATATATGCCAAATCTTAGATAAATGGGTGCATTATAGATGAGCAGTAAGTATGGGTATATGGTGGCCAGGCGACCTGCAGAGCGCTCTACAGAGTTTAATACACAGGATGTGTTTCCACTGATTTATGCTAAAACTTGCCTTCTCTGAATCTTTAACATAACCAATTCCAAATCTACCTGGAGAAGGGTGGTATCTTTTTAAATTTTCTCCAAGTCATTGTTTTTTTAGCCATGTTTCAGTTGCTGCTTGCTCTTTCAAGGTTCAATTGCTTTCGGGGCCTCTTTAGGATCTTGAGTTTTTCATCTGTCTCACGGTCTCCAGATGTTAACCGAGATACAGTGTTCCTTGGTATGCTCTGTGGGGCAGGGGTAGGTGCCATATCTTGGTTCTTGTCATTTCCTGCTTTGCAGCCTTCTTAGTCTCATATTTCCTTTGATTTTCAAGGACTGCTTTTGATAATGGCTTATCATTTCCTGGTTGTGATTTCTTATTCTGGAGTGGTTTCTTCTCAGGCAGCTTGGAACTGATGATTAGTTTTTTTCTTAAAGCTGAGGATCTATCAACCATTGTGAATTTGTGTTCCTAATTGGGTACTTCCCTTAAAACTGCTTGGTAAGCTATTGTTTTTGCTGGAAATAGTCCATCCATAAATGGTTGCCAGGACAGGGCTGGCATAATACCAAACTTGTACCCATTATTAACGCACAAGCTGGGAACATGCATGGCAGTAAAAATGTGCTCCCCACCTGGGCACCAAGCAAAATATGTAGGATCAGAGGTTACTGGTTTAGAAATAGAGTTGCATTTAAAAATATCACATGATTGCATTTGTCCCTCATATTTCTAAATCTAGCTAGCATTAATATATGACCATGAAGACTAAGTAAGCTACATTAGAATGCCAGTTCCAAAGTCAAACACTGATCACATTTCAAGTTGAAAATCATCTCTTTGGCAGGCATAAATCCATAAAGAGCATAAAACTCAGTAGACCTAGAATTCCAAATTACATCATAAGTGGAGCTGTGCTTCGGTAATTGAACAGATTACAGCATTTTCTCCATTTGCTGCAGGTAACACATCATTTGCTCCCTGTAGCAGGAAGTTCCTGTCTTGTCAAATCTGTTCTAGCCATTACAACACAGCAGTTGCTTTTTTATTCCATAGCATCATAACCTTATCAACCTTAGAGGAATGATTGTTGGCTAAACCTGTATGAGGTCCACCAAAGTGGGGGTATAGACATAACCTAATACAAGTGCACTTTTACTCCCTGGAACATAGACAGTCCCCTTGTGTGATTGGAGTCCAAGTGATGACACACAATATTTACGCAGTTATTATGTGCAATAGGTACTCAATACATATTTGTTAAGTGAATTAACTGTTGTCTTTCCCCCTTGCCCTCAGTGCCCAACATGCTCAGAAAATAGCTATTGATTGAAGAATAAATAGATGAATGAATGACAAATACATATTTCTATTGTTCATTCTTCTGGAAATGCCCTCCCAGCATGGCGAAGCAGCTCCTGGGCATGAGAACACCTCTTCCCCAATCTTTCTCCTGGTTCTGGTCATATGGCAGTGTTGTTTATAAGCAGGTTTCCTTTGATCATTTCCAAGACAAGAATGAGTTGTGTATTGGTGAAAGACATGACTGTAGAATCCTGAAATATCTCCCAGCTCAGCTTTTTTTTACTGGAAAAGAAGAGCCTGTGGATGGGGGACCCTGAATAAGAGAAAGCTCTGATTTCCTTGTCTGTGGTTTAGACTAAAATAAAAGCGAATCCCTGACCTGGTCTTCCCTCTGACTAGGTCTCCTACTCCTGTGCATTTTCTCCAGTTGGGGATCTCTGTGAATCAGTAGGTCTCAGGCCAAGCCAGAGTCACATGGAAGCTTGTCAAGTGGTCAACTGGGGAAGGCGAGTGGCAATAGGAATGGTCTGAAGATGAAGCAAGGGGACTTATCACAGCAACCACCAAGACCTGCCTCCAGATTTACCTTTTGTCTTCCCTTCCAGGGACCTTGGTCTCTAACCCTGGCCATCCTCACCCTCCTTTGGAGAAGGCTCCTTCTAAAACTGACTGTAGAGTAGGACATGTCCCTCCAGGTCTGACTCCCACCCCTCATGTCCCAAAAACCAGCCTAAATGGGAAACAAGAATGCTCTCCTGGCTTTCCAGAGCTTCTTCTCCCCACAGCTGGGCACTGGACTCGTACATGGGAGGATCTGTCTGGGAACACCAGGAAGGGTGGATATTCACAATCCCATATCCAGGTGTTCTGTCCAATTAGTGAAGCAAGGCTCCTATGTGGGAACCCTTCTTCACAGGCCTGTCCTCCCAGCGCCTGGCTCTGAGGGGTACCCACTCTTTCCACCAAGGGTCAGACTCCTGGTTTGTGTCCTGAAGCTGCCTCACATGTTCATACTTTTGGTTCTTTTGGTTGCTGGTGAAAACTGGCACACTCCACATCTCCATCCAAGTAACTCATTTGTTTAAAATTTTGGAACATCTGAAAAATCAAGAGTGTTAAAATGTGTGTGTGTGTGTGTGTGTGTTTGAAAGAGCATATGGGAAAATTCCCATCCCCCGGCTCTTTATAACCCTTCCCAGGCACTAAATCACAATGGCCATAACTCTCACCCATCCAAAAAAGTGCCGAGTGCAGCACTTTCTTGTTTTATATATCCTTGCTCTTAAGTGCTCACTGTTTGGATTTCTGATCCCATAACTTTATTTAAAAATTGAGTTTTACTGATGAGTCCCAGGGATGAAATGTACAGTGTGGGGATTACAATCAATAATAATGTAATATCTTTGTATAATGACAAAGGTGGTCAAAAGGTACAAACTTCTAGTTATAAGATAAATAAATACTAGGGATATAATATACAACATGATTAATATAATTAATACCGCTGTATGTTATATATGAGAGCTGTTAAGAGAGCAAATCATAAGAGTTCTCATCACAAGGAAAATATATATTTTTCTTTTTCTTTTCTTTTGCATCTATAGGAGGTGATAGATGTTCACTAAATGTATTGTGATCATTTCACGATGTATGTAAGTCAAATCATTCTGCTGTACACCTTAAACCCATCCTGTGCTGTATGTCAATCATACCTCAATAAAACTGGAAGAAAAATTTTTTTAAATTCAAAAATTAAAAAAATTGGGTTATCGTGGCACTTTGCACTATTTGAGCTTTCTCCTGGCCAAGGGCTTCGCCTCTGTGGCTGCCCCTCCTGCTCTGTGAAGCTGGACCAGCGTGACACCTGCTGCCAGTGGTGCTACAGGGTCTGGTTAGGGACATTGACCGTCATGGGACAACGGTAACTCCAGAAGACCCTAACACCGCAGAAGAAATGCCACGTGGATCTCGCAAAGTCCTATACCTTCTGGCCCCTGGCTGTCCCTTTCACTTTGTCCCCTGCCACTTTGCAGAAACCTGGAGCTCTATAAATGCTTATTGAATGAACCTTCCCACTGTCCTTTGCTCTTTCCACTACCCACATTCTTAAGATTCTCTGGCTACGTCATGCTCTTCCATGAGTCTGAGCCCTTGAACAAGCTCTTCTGTCTTCCCATGGTGCTTTGAGAATGCACATTTTCCAGTTTCACATTAGTAAGTTGGGTCCCTGTGTTTATCTTGGAAATGGAGAAATTGAAAAATGTCCGCAAAGCAGTTGGAAGACTGAAAAATGATAACATAAATGGTCCTGAGACATCAAGGAAGTTTTGGAGGATGGGAGGCTGATGGCGTTGGAGCCAGTGATATCCAGATATTTAGGATTCATATCTGAGGGGGAAGGGATGGGCTTCTGCAGAGAGCCTGTAATTCACTCAACTTAGAGTGTCAGGGCTGGGAGTGCTGGGGATCATGCAGAAAGCAGCGTCAGAGGGAAAGACTTTGGGGACCCTGCTAATGGCCTGCCGAGCTTCCTTTTGCTCAGCCTGTGTGTGGAGGAGGAGGAAGTGCCTGCAGGCTCTGAGCCCCAGTGGACAGGGGCACAGGGAGCCTTGGCTGACTCTGGCCTACACCATAAACCAGGAAACTCCATCCCAATGACTCAGCCTTGCAATGAACTCCTAATTCACTTGGCAGTTGAGGCAGGATGAGTTAATCTATGTCTATGCAGAAGGCAGGATGATCAAAATCTATTAAGTGAAAAAAATGAGTCACAAAAGTTATATGTATAAACAAATAGTGCATGCACACACACACTCATACACACCCCTTGAAGAAAAATCGCCACCATACTAACACAGGATGCAGGCTTTTAGGTGGATATTCTCTTAAAAGTGCTGTCTTATTTTTGCCCTATGTGATGGTCCAGTTCCTAATTACTGAGGGGCTGGTTGATTCTGATTGCCCTGGTGGTTTATGGCTCCAGGAAACTGACCCCCAGTCCTCTGCCAGCACATTCCAAGTCCCCATTTCCCTTCCAGGGTAGTTCCATTTCTGCTGTGCAGACAGTCTGCTTACTAGATTGACTATGGTCTCTCAAAAGAATCAGAAGATTCTTTGTAGGCTATTTGCATTTCATCGAGCTTGGTTTGATGTAGAAACATTGGCTTGACTATCGACTTTTTAAGTAAAGTATTAATTGTGTCAGTAAAGTCCTCTGGGTTTTTTCCCATTTCTTCAGGGCCTGCAGAAAACAATTGGATTTTCTTTCAATGGTAAAAAGGACCGATCTCAGCCACCTCATCCCTGGCTTCTTTCTCTCTGCCTCTGCATAACCCCTGGCCTGTTCTGCTACAGTGGTTGGGAGGGGAGTCTTGCCTGCCTGGTCTGGGCCACAGGGGATACCAGGTTCTGAGGATTCAGCCAGAGGTTCCAAGAATACCCCTGGGGAGACTGGCACCCAGCCAACCATTTGCCTGACTTGGCTGCAGCCCCAGCCTGCCTTCGAGGTATTTAGCAAGTGCAGCATGAATGCCGCTGGCGTGGCCCCCAATGTGGGAAAATAAAACACGTCATTTCTCAGGGACAATTCTCAGTATCAAGTTCAGTGTTGTTCAAGTGGCCTTGACAGAGAAGTGTGTTCACCTGTCCCTAGAGCGTCCCCCTGCCCTCCCAAGTGCCTGTGGGACAACTGCAGGCATCACTTCTTCCTGGCCAAGAGGACACAGGAACAATGAGAAAGTGATCTTGTTCTGTTTTCTATGAAGAAGTGAGCATCACCTGAATTCCCACTATTTAAGATAATCACCATTAATATTATAGAACCAACTTTCTCATATATTTTTAAGCATGTATATATATATATATACACACACACACACACACACACACACACACACACGCAGGTATATATATATTTAACTGTATATGTAATTGAATCCTAGACACTTCAGCTATTATATTATGAGACTCTGGATATTCATTAGATCTTGTGTTTTTGCAGGCATCCTCTGACACTGTCCCAGCCGTGAGTGGGAAGGCTGCCCCATTACTGCTGGGTGGGCATTAAAGTCCAGGCTCTGACGTGGTGTCCACTGACTCTGGGGAGTGGGAAGGAGCTCATTATTTTTTATCAAGGATGGAATTCCAGACTCCCTACTTAATTTACTTTGCCAGCATCTTGAGGAGGGCTGGCGGGGTTTGGGGGGAGCCTTATTACACCCCAACGAGAGTGGAAGTGTTTGCCTGTGCTGGTGGGGAGGAAGGTGGGGCTGCAGTTTTTTCTGTGGTGTCTGGCTGGAGTAAAATGGTTATTGTCAAAAACTTTTCTGTCTTGTGATGCTACTCCCATTCTGGCCCTTCGGCTATAAAAAAAATGCTTTTCTTGGTGGGCCCTTGTTTCTGTACCTATTGGCATTTCCAGCTCGCTGTCTTCTCCAGCACCCAGTCTAGAATATGTGTATCCAAAAGAAAACCCAAGGAACTCACCTCCATATCATGGTTTGGGTTCTGAAGTCCCTAGCCAGGCTGCCTTTTTCTCTCTGCTTTTCAGACTTCTTGATTTGTTTTATAATGTCCAGCTTTTTAGCTGTACTCAGCAGGAGGAATAGGAATAAGTATATTTACTCCGTCATTGTAGAACTGGAAGTCCTCAATTATTTTGTTTTTAATGTTTAGGTTTTTTCTAGATGGTTTATGGCTCTTTTTTTTTTTTTTGCGGTATGCGGGCCTCTCACTGTTGTGGCCTCTTCCGTTGTGGAGCACAGGCTCCGGATGCACAGGCTCAGTGGCCATGGCTCACGGGCCTAGCCGCTCCACGGCGTGTGGGATCTTCCCGGACCGGGGCACGAACCCGTATCCCCTGCATCGGCAGGCGGACTCTCAACCTCTGCACCACCAGGGAAGCCCTCAATTTTAATTTTATACTATCTGAATGTCTTTACATATGGATTCAGCCCATTCACATTGATTTCAAATACAGATACTGAGCTATTCATTTCTTCCATTTTGTTTACAACCTTTGTACTTAGTCGTGATTTTTTTTCTTTCCTTAATTTGTTGATCTAGTCAGGTAAAATTTTATTTCTCTTCCAGGTGCCCTGGTCTCTCTAACTTGGATATTCTATTATGCATCTCCATTGCACTCAAAGTGGCTTCTTATCTTAAGGGTTCCACAGCTAACAAGCGCAGAGCTCTGTTGCTCCTCTGAGTATTTTGAGATCCTGGGGCAGTTTTCATCTAGAAACACAGAAGCTGTGGCTTCTCAATCAGTTCCTTGGAGCAGGCCCACATTCTTATGCCTCTCTGAACGGACATTGGAAAGCTAAGTTGTGGAGGCCGGAAGCAGAGGAGGTGGCCCATGTTGACTCTAGGGATATCTCAATATAGCTGTCTTCTCTGGGCATGATGACAATTCCTATCATTTAAGGCAATGGCAGCACTAAAACCTCACATCACCATCATCTGCTTTTGTTCCATATTAAATGAATCCACTGGTCACAGCTCAACAGGAGCCTGGAGAGTCCACTTTGGACAGGGGACATAATTTCACAGAAGGCCCTCTGGCCTCAAGCTGGTTCTTTTTAAAAGGTGACATGAGGGCATGACCTAGAATCTCAAAGAATCTCAAATGTCTGTCTTTTGGGGACTGGCCTTCTTTATCCATCATAATAGTTTGGTGGATGGAGATGGAGTGTCTGGGCCTGGAGCCACCTGGGCTGATAGGACATTGGGTTAATTGTTTCCACCTGGCACTTGTCTGTCATTCTTGTTGTCTTCTAAAAGACCCTTGTATTTAGGCCACAGTTGGTGAAGAAAAGTAAAAACTTGTGGCATTTTAAAGTTTTTTTCTGAAGCAGCATGACCTCCCCAAAATGCTATGCCTCTCAAGTCCAATATTCACTCAAGTTAGGTCAGGATGCAGAGAGTTGGATATTAACTGGGTGTGTACCCCTTCTAACTCTGAACACTTGCTTACCCTTTCTGTGCCCCGATGTTCCCCTCGAGAATTTGTTGTCAGCAATCCAAGATTAACTAAGAAATCATATAGAAAAGTATCCCAGACTCAACAAAGGGTTCTTAAGTTCTGTTCTGCTGGTCTGACATGGTGATCTTCTTTCTGTTGTATGCTAATACACAAGATGTATGCTAATATCAAAATGTGCTTTAATGCAGTGAATCTGCTTAATCTCTGTGAAGTCCATTTTCCAAATAGAAATATCTCACTTATACATATAAAATTCAGTTCCTGAAGAATTTTAGACTCTTAATGTTTTACAGTATCAGCCCTCTAATTTCACAGTAGGAAAATCTCAGACCCAAAGCATGACTATGACTGACCCAGGGTCTCCTGGCCCCCAGCCCAAGTGCTTTTCTCCACACCCAGTAACTCACTGGCCTTTTGGTGCTATCTGGCTGATCACAGAGCTGTGAGTGGGATGCTCATATGGAGGGATGTAAACAAGGCAAGTTTCACATCAAGAAAAATGCCATTTTCCCTCTGCCTGATTCGTCTCCTCTGAGCTGTCTCATACTGTGCTTTGTCCATGACCAGAGCATTATCCTTTGAACCATGTTATGTGTCCTCATTCAGTGATTAAGCACACCGTGTGGAAAATGTACTTATTTCTTCTCCCTACCCCTTCCTTCTATCTCTTTTTGTTTGGAAATACAGCAGTGAACAACACAGACCCAACTCCTTTCCTCATGAAACCTTCATTCTCGTTTGGGGAGACATAGTATAAAGAAAAAATGAGGGAAATGTAAAATATGCCAAGTGGTGATATGTGTTATGCAGAAAATTAAGTCAGGGAAAGGAGACATGGAGGAAGATCTGCAATTTTAAGCAGTTGGCTCAGAGAAGTCCTCATGGTGAAGGTGGCATTTAAACAAAGTACTGAAGGAAGTGAGGAGGAAGTCCTATGGAGGGCTGGGCAGAAAGTGTCCCTGGCAGGGCATGCAGCAAGCATCACCTCCCTGCGCTGGGAGCACTCCTGGGATGTCAGGAGGAGACCATTGTGAAAGGTGCAAAGTGGGCAAGAAGCAGAGCGGTAGGAAGTGAGGAAGAGAGATAATGGGACAGGGGCTCGGGGTGGAGAGGCAGGGGAAGGCTAGCCACGAAGACCTTATCAGAAACTGTAATGAGCTAGGAGGATATATTGTACAGCACAGGGAATATAGCCAATATTTTATAATAACTATAAATAGAATATAACCTTTAAAAATTGTGGATCAGTATGTTGTACACCTGTAACTTATATAATATTGTACAATACCATACTTCGATAAAAGAAAGAAACTGTAATGGCTTTGACTCTCATTCTGCATCTAATGAGGAGCCATTGAAGGCTTTTGAATGAGGAGTGACATAACCAGCTTTTCGTTTTAATGAGTTCACTCTGGTCGCTGTGTGGAGTTAGAGTGTAGGGGGCCAAGGGCAGGGGAGGCTACTGCAGAGATCCAGGCAGAGATGGTGGTGTCTGGACCAGGGTCAAGGTGATGACAAGTGGTCAGATGCTGGACGTATTTTGGAAATAAACGTGAGAGCCTATGCCGAGGGATCCTGTGGGTGTGAAACAGGGGAGCAAACAATGACTCTGAGAGTTTGGTGAGCAAGAGGAAACTCATTTTAAAAACGTGAAATTCGGGCTTCCCTGGTGGCGCAGTGGTTGAGAGTCTGGCTGCCAATGCAGGGGACACAGGTTCGTGCCCCGGTCTGGGAAGATCCCACATGCCGTGGAGCGGCTGGGCCCGTGAGCCATGGCCGCTGAGCCTGCGCGTCCGGAGCCTGGGCTCCGCAACGGGAGAGGCCACAATGGTGAGAGGCCCGTGTACCGCAAAAAACAAACAAACGAACAAACAAAAAACCCCGTGAAATTCACGGTACAACTGGCCAAAGATAGATAAGCCTGGAGAGCTGTCCCAGGCACAAAGTACCATCCTCACTTCTGCCCACATCCCATTGTCCAGAGTTCAACCTGTTGGTCCAATCAAACTGCAGAGGAGATCTGGCAACACACATTACCCAAATGCTCAGGGAGAGGAAATGTTGTGGAGAACCCATGACATGACTCTGCCACAAATGGCTTAGTGAAACAGTGCCTGTTCGGATGAGGGAGCACCATGCAGCCATTAAAAGTACGCTCTCCAGGCTTTTCTTTCTCCTCCTCAGTGACAGTGGATGGCAGATGGCAGATGGCAGATGGCAGATGGCAGATGGAAGCAGCCCGGATCCAAGGGTCTCTGCTTGGGGGAAAGCTGCCTGGAGATGCTCAACATACATCAGACTTCGAGTAAGAAATAAACCTATGTTGTGTCCAACCATTGAAATTTCAACATTTCCTTGTTAATTCTGCATAGCTTAGCTTATACTAATACATCACCACATTTATTGCATAGCTGTTTGTTTTCAATTTCTTGTTTTAAAACAAAGCTTCAGTGGACATAGTAAAACACAAATCTTTGTTTATACCTCTGACTAAGATCCTTGAATATATTCTGATTTTTGGAAAATGTATATCAATACACCTCACCCCCTCCCATCACACACACACAAAGTAGTACAAGAGAGTATCCATTAGAACTTGGCCTTATGAAAATTGTTATTACTTTTAAAAACTTTGTTAATTTTATAGATTGCAAATAACACCTCATTGTTTTAAATTACGTGGTTTGGATTTCTAATATGGTGGAGACCATCCTTTCCTAAGGCCTCTCTGAGAAAGAGGGTGGGTGCTACCGAATGGCCAAATGTGCTGGGCGAGAGCATCCTCTCACTTCTCTGGCGTTCGTGCATCTTCCGTATCCATGAACTGCGACTTTTTTAGTTGAACTCTGCCTATGAAGAGAAGTGCCTTTGGATCTGTCTTACAATTAAAGGCAGACCTTGTTTTACTGTGCTTTGCTTTACTGTGCTTCACACATATTAAGGATTTTTACAAGTTGAAGTTTTGTGACAACGCTGCGTCAAACAAGTCTATCGACACCATTTTTTTCCAACAGCATTTGCTCACTTCGTGTCTCTGTCACATTTTGGTAATTCTCACAATATTTCAAACTTTTTCATTTTTATCATACTTGTTTTGGTGATCTGTGACCAGTGATCGTTGATGTTACTATTGCAAGAAGATTACGACTTGCTAAGGGCTCAGATGATTGTTTATTTTAACAATAAAGTATATTTTAACTGAGGTACATACACTTTTTAAAAGACATAATCCTATTGCACACTTAATAGACTACAGTACAGTATAAACACAACTTTATGTTACTGAGGGACAAAAAAATTCTTGTGATTTTTTTTTATTGTGATATTTGCTGTATTGTTGTTTTCTGGAAATGAACCCGCAACATCTTTGAGGTCTGCCTTAGACTGTCTTGTCAGTAGCCTGGATGAGCACTGCTTTGTCTGGATGAAAATGAAGGTACCGATTCTTCCCATTTTATGTCTCTTTAAAAGAAAGAGAGGCTCTCCCGGTGTTCCAGGGAGAAGCCCTTAACAATTCAGGAAAGGCTTAATGGACTCCCACTGAAATACAAGGAACTCATGAGCTATTGGATGAGGTGGACAGATGCACACATCACCACACACCCCACAAAAAGTTGCCAAAGAGTCAATCACGGGGTTTCAGGAACACAGAGAATAGAGGGCATTTCTGCCCCAGGGGTGCTAGAACATTCCAGATGAATCTCAAGGGTGATGTTCCAGGTGATAACCGAGCTTGATCTCTGGTCCGGGTCCCAGGCTGGGCCTTGTCTCCCGTGACAATCCCCACAGCAGCCCCTCTAATGGAGTATACAAGCCAGGTTTTCCTGTGATGAAAGGTGATCAAAACAGACAAATTGTAAATCTATGGCTGTTGTTTTGTCAGCATGTGTATTTTTACAGAAAGGAGCAAATCTCTGCCGAGCTGGCCAGATAATCATCTCTGCTTTTCCTTACTTGTTCAGAACTGTGAAAGAACGCCCTTGGCAAGGACCTGGTTTTAATCACCTCTGCTTAACACAGAAGCTTTTGAAGGCGAAGGTGCTTTTTGTAAACTGTGGCAGGGTCCCAAGGCATTAACATTTCAGACCTTTCCCCAGTATGGGGAATGTCTAGAGCAGGGCCGAGGTATCAAGCCTGTGGAGACAATCCCCTGCACAGGGAGTTACTTTAATGCCGCTGACTCATTCCTCAAAGACATGTTTTTCTTTAATTTTTTTTATTTCATTCTTGAAAAATTGCAGGCCACGCAAAGCTAGAGACTTCTGGGTCCAAGGAATGTGTCAGCTTGCTTTCATTTGGTACAAAAGGAAGGCTTTTAGGAGAGATTTAGAGAAGCCAGAGGCCTTCTTGGGAATGGTCCCAGAGATGATGAAGATGCTGAAAAGATGGAATTTAGAAAAAAGGCAAGAGGGTTTGTGTGACTTCACTAGGGACAATGGGGAAAGTCTCTTTCCTTCATGAAAATTGAGAGTTAAAACATAAATAGAGTTCCCCTGCCCAGAGGTTTCTCATTAAGAGCCACATGGTTTGGTTGGGGATGTAGGGACCTGGGGGCATGAAGGCAGGATGTAAGACGGAATCCTGCAGGTCTTTAAAATCAGGGACGATATCCATCCTTTGACCTGGTTTAAGTATTAACCACTTTACTGGCAATGTGGGTTGCTGATGCCTGACTTCTGGGGATGGAGCTCTGAGGAGCATAGGGACGATGAGAATGAGATGGCAGAAACTTGTGATATTTTGCTTTCAGAATCCCTAACTCAGAGCATTAACCTCTGGTTGCAAAGGACCTGAGTAAACACTGAGTGAAATAAGTTCATGGAGCCTGGATGTGGCTAAGAAAGTCATGGTGAATATATTCTCTCCATTCCTTCTCAGGTCAGTACCAGGCCCATATTGACTGACTGAGCTTCCAACTGTTCTCTCATTTCAGGGGAGGGGGTTCCTCTTGGAAAATGCAGCTGTTGCTAGGAGTTCATCTTTGACTTGGACTTCCTAGAGCTCCCAAGCCCATGATGCTCATCAGACGTGGCATCTTGATTTGCTCTTGGCTCTCTGATTTGCTTTACATCGATGGATTTTTCTGGGTCCAGGAGATTCTGCAGCATCCAGTCCACTCAGGATGATCGAGGAGCGCCAATTCACAACTTTGAGTTTTCCACGGATCAGAGAGCTTCCCTTTAAAACAGAACATATCAGAGGCTACCCCACTGGTGAGAAGCAGGAGAAAATATTCAAAGGGAGGAGTCCATGAACGTCATTGAGAACCTAAAGATGTCCATGTTCCGTGTAATGTATGGTCTTCCCAGGATCACTTGGTCTCAAAGTATCACTTGCAGAAGGAGAGCTAAGAGGGAAAGAGGAGGCTCCAGCCCACTGCCCACCTCCCTGGACGTGGTTCTGAAGGCTGGGATGGCTGTTTAACGACTCTCTGTGACCATCACACAGATGATGCTTCTTATTCAGTCATATTTATCTTCCCAAGATTTGGAAAATCAAAGCCACCCGAAATGAGACAAATTCTACTCCACATTCAAATATGTGATTCAGCTGCAATTGTGGGCTAGTTTCTGTGTTCAGTGGAAAAGTCCAGCCAGCAAGTGTCTAGACCACAGCCTAGTGGGCAGGGCCAAGTGTTCTACGAGGTTATGGTCTGACAATAAAAGCTTTGGACCAACAGATGGTGTGTGGAATTTGACCCACGGACACTTGGAGATTCTGGCATACTGGGCATTCATTTCCCCTGACCCTCCTGTGGGCCTGGCAGCTGCTGCCCATACAAGAGCCATGGTCTGTGCTTTTGTTTACTTCTGTCTGTCTCTGGCATCTCTGCATGTGCCCTGAGCCAAGGCCTGTGGGCTGCCTGTATATGCTCTTGAACAACTTGAGTTTCTACTATCAGTGGTAACACTTAAAATTTTATTTAATGTACTTTACTAAAGTGAAATAATATGACCACATAATAAAATGTTTCGGAAAATAGAGGCAAGATGAAAGTATCATTTAAAATCCCATTACCATATACACTGTCATCATTTCTTCCAGGAATATTTCTTATCATAATTATTCTTATGTCCAACAATTAGTTTTATGTCTTTGATTTTACTTAATATTAAATTATATTTTCATGTTGCTCTATAGTTTTGTTGACCGATACTTGATTACTCCCTAATATTTCATATCGCCTGTGTCATTATTAGCCTTTTCATCATGTAATGAGAAATACTGCTATGATGAACAGCATATGAATTTTTTTTTCATATTTATGTTAGATATTAAGGACAGTACAAACCTTTGTATTTACTTTAATATATTTTGGAAAATTTCTCCGGGAAAAGATGGTACCAATTACAATGCTATCAGAAGATATTAATTCTCAAAGCTCAGAGCCAGTTTTGGGTTTATTTATGAATTCATTAGTTTTTTAAGCTAACTTAGCAAGAAAAACTTGGCATATCTGGTGTCTGTAACATTTGAAAACCCCTTCCGACAGGACATCTTGAAGGTCTGAAACAAAATCAGATGGTCTGCCCTCTAGGCTGTGGTCTAGACATTTACTCTCATTGTCTCTGTGCAGAGTGGCATCTGGCATGGTGGGGAGAGTGTCTGCCACTGACCAGCAGTGAGCCTTCCAGTGCCTTCATCTCTCTGCATATTCAGCTGTCTGTCCACAGTTCCACCTCTCTTCCAGTACCTGTCATGCGTCAAGAAGGGTCAAATGCTGTCATATAACATAGCAAAACCCCACACAGAAGATCCGATGCAGCCAAAAATAAAATAAATAAATAAATATATATATATATATATAAAACCCCCCACACATTCCAAATAAGTGTGATAATGAAACAAGGTGGAAATAGACAGGTGGGTGGCCCATAGGCCTCCAAGGAGGGTCAAAGAGCTGGTGTCAAGTCCCCTAGTGGCCAAAGAGAAGAGACAATCACAACTAGTTCTAAGAGCTGCAGTGTCCATGAGGCAAAGCCAAGCCATCTGTTCAGGGAAAGCACGATGATGCTGGGTACAAATCAGGAGAGTCTTTCCTGCTGGTACCAGCGATGAGGCTGCCGCTCACAGCAGCTCCAGGTGTGCTCTCAGAGGCCGCTTCCTGTAGGGTCCCAGGTGTGCGCGGTGGCCCAGCCCAATGCGCAGGTCACTAAACCAGTGTCTCTCAAGGCCTTGTGCAGAGGAGGACATACCATGGGGCCAGGTGGGAGCTCTCAGCTGGTTTGGCTCAATCTAGGAATTAGTCTTTGGGAGTATCTGGAGGAATGGATGGGCCAGAGTCTCTAAATTCTCCATAAACTTTACCTTCCTCAGCCATATTTTGAACAATTCTGAGAGGTAGTGAGATTCTAACAGTGGGGTCTGACAAGCACCCACATGGCAAATCTCTTTAGTCAGCTGGCAGAAGCTTGAGAACTAAGCAGCCTCCGTGTGGGTACCATTGTATACCTTCTTGTCAACGTCAAGGACACAAATGATGGTCCTTATACCTTATATGGAAGGTAGCTGTCTCTTCTCAAAGGGGCATCAAGGGAGAAAACATAGGTAGGGTCAAGGTTCTCCTCCAAGAAGGTAAAAAGAAATGGGGGTAAGAGCACAGGTGAAAGGATTAGCCCACATCAGTGGTTTTCAAGGTGTGGTCCCTAGACCAGCAGTATCAGGCTTATTGGGAACTTGTTAGACATGTGGCTTCTCAGGCTCACTAGACCTGCTGGGTCAGAAATTCTGCAGGCAGGCCCAACACTCTGCACTTTAAAAGACCTCCGTGATTCTGATGTCTGCCATATTTGAGAACCACTGGCCAAGGTTCTGAGGGAGAATCAATTAACTTTGCCACCTGGTGAATTGGTGGAGGGAGCAGAGTGAAGTTGAAAGTACAGTGAATGTGAGACCTGCCATCTAGGTTCCATCCTATCCCCAATGGGAATTTGTGGGGTATCTCTGAGTAAGTTGGATTCTGCTGGCTCATATGAAAAATGGGTCTATTGATCTCTGTTTTCCTACTCCACTGTGTCGTTATGAGAAATGAGAAAGCCTTTTGGAGACTATGAGATGCTATCTAAATATAATCTATGTTTCAATTAAGTGTTTAAAACTATTAAAAATCAAGGTGACAAAAAATCAATGGTGTACTAGTAGGCACTCGATAAATATTTTTCAAAAGAATGAGTGGATGAAGTGAATCAATAAACTGATAAAAGTGTAGGGAGATGGACACTACTTTATAGCCCCAAGATCCCCATTGCTATTGCAGGTAGGTGACAATCGTTGGTGATGGCTGTGTGGGGAGAGGCAGTGAGCAAAGCACGTGATAGGAGGAGGGCTGTGCCTCGCAGAGGTGGGTGGGTGGTGCTGACATTCACGGAGAGAGAGAACACTGATTGGCAGGAGTCGGGGAGGCTGCCTTCATGGAAATATTGATTTGACAGCTTCTGGGTCACCTAGGAAGAGACATCAAGGTGATGATGCGATATCCACATCCAGAGCTCAGAGAAGGGGCCTGACTGGAGGTACACATCTGTGCATCACCTGATTGTGGGTGGGAAGCGATGCTGTGGGGCTGGATGGCATCACTCAGGACAAGACCACAGAGTGAGAAGAGAAACCACAAAGGGCTGCCCCTGAGCAGTGGCACAGTGACTGAGGGTACAGGAAGCTGAGACTGCACAGAAGGAAAAAGGCAGGACAAAAGTGTCAGGTCCTGGCAAGGATAACTTCATTTAATCTTTTCAACAACACTTTGAATAAGTAAGTTGTCTTTGATTTAAACCAAAGTTGGGGCAGAGGACTGAGAAGTTGTTCTATTCTCATAGGCACGATGCAGTGCCGGCATGACTGGGACACAAGCTTCTCAGGTTCCGAAACCTGCGTTTGTGAGTAACACGCAATGCTTGGGATATTTAGGGACCAGCCATCGCCTGGGGACCCGCACGCAGGAGTACCACCTGGGAGAAAGATGTCTTGGCCAAGGTTCACATCTGATGCCCAGAGGAACTAGCGAGACCCTTCTCTGAGCAGCAAGCATCACCATAATAATACATTATGGATAATTATGGACATACATAAAGGATGGATCCAGAGAAGCCTCTGTGTGTGTGTGTGTGTGTGTGTGTGTGTGTGTGTGTGTGTGTGTGTGTGTATGTACTGGGAGGGTGTTAGGTAAGAAGGTAGAACTAAGTCCTTCACAAGAAAACTGTGATAAGACTGGATGGTATGAGAAGTAAGAGAACTGGATGAAAGCCTGGTACCAGATGAAGGAGGCTGGGAACTCAGGGCTGAGGCCGTGGATAGAGAAAGAGCTTCTGAGACTCCCTTCCATGAGATGCTGACCATGATGTGGGGTGGCTCGGGCAGTATCGAACTTCTGATAATCTGAGGCAGTGATCACCACGGTAAGGCTGTCAACCAGTCCTTTCCATTTTTTTTTTTAAAAGAGACATTTTGCATAAGAATTTCAAGGAAAGCATGAGACTGTAGGTGGAGGTGAAGAGGGCGATTTTGATGGATGACAGACAGAAAGCAGGACTCCTCACCTCCTGCAATGCTTCTCCTTCTTTGTCAAGAGACATTAGACTGGATGAATGAATATTAAGCTGAAGCTGAAGCTGAAGCTGGTGGACCTTTTGTAAAAGGGCTCAGTGCTGCTCTGTGTGAATGTTCGTCACTGGGCTCAGAAGGACACATTCCTAGATCTTCAAGGACCTGGAACTTCCCAGTTCACTAAGTCACCCTCTTTCTGTGCTCTGGGCGTGGAGGAGGGTGGGAGTGTGGCTGGAGCCAGAAAGAGCACCCGTGTTCTTTGTCATCTGTACCAAAGCATGACCGAAGCTATATTTCACATTAAATCACCCTGGCACTACAAACATCGAGGCCTTTTGCAAAGTATTGGATAACCAGTAATTATGGCCAAGTGCTGGCTTTTGTCTAAACAGCTCTTCCACTGTGAAAAGAACCAGGTGTCCAAGGCTATTTTTTGCTGTACACAATTAAGCAGTTCTAGAAGTCTCTTAATTTGACTAGTTTGTATTTTCTTAAAGTAGAATGAACCTGCTCAGCCTTACTTGTATCCCTTCAGTCTTATAGGTTCTCATCAACTCATCAGAAAGGCTAATTCCCCCATTGGGCTAACCTTAAATTTAGGCTAGTTAGATGCCCACCTCTCAGGTAGCCCTCACCCCACCGTGGCTTCCTTAGTGCTAGAAATTCGCTCATTCATTTACTGATTCAATCACAGATATTCATAGGGTCATTTCACTGTGGAGCTCCATTAAGTATTTTATGCTCAGAGACCCCAAAGTAGAGGTGCAATAATTTTTAACCAAGGAACCTGAGTCTCCTCTTTGTCCTTATTTTCCCCTGGAGCGTCACTTATCTTCTCTGGATGACGGGATGCTGAGAAGGTTGTCCCAGAGCTATTGTAAGAATAATATGTAAGACTTAGAGAATTCATGGATTTCTGTTATAAAACAAGTAAGTCATGGGGATGTCTTGTCCAGCGTGGGGACTACATCTAATAATACTGTGCTGCATATTTGAAAGTTACTAAAAGAGTAGGTCTTAAAAGTTCTTATCACAAGAAAAAAAAATTGTAACCATGTGTGGGGATAGATGTTAACTAGACTTACTGTGGTGACCATTTTGCAATAAATACAAATATCGAACCATTATGTTGTGCACCTGAAACTAATAAAATGTTATATATCAATTACACTTCAATAGAATATATGAAAAAAAAGAGAATTCATGGGGGATTTTCAAAGACTGAACTTCTGGACAAAGTGAGATGTTTAAGTTACTATTGTATTTTTTTAGTCAGAATAAAAATTAATACCTTGAGAGGGAAACATGTCTGTTAAAAGCCCCAGAGAGTGGAGAAGGGTTAATAATAAGGTTCTTTCCACGAGCCAAGGGAAAGTTATGAACTGAGTCTCAACAAGATAGGACAGGGTGATGAAGATGTAACAGGACTTTGCTTTCTGCTGGACTCAGATCCACTGAGGGAGGTGAGATGATTATCATCTGCTGGTTAGAACAGAAAAAGAAACGTCACTTGTTTGTCAAACAAAACTTGAAAAGCAAATATGGGAGGGAGATCCTGGAGATGAGCTGGTTATGAACGTTGGCCTTCAATTGTTTTCTGCTGCTCCATAGCAACTTCCAGCTGAGAGAAAGGGACCTGGCGTCAGAGAAGCCGCGTTTACAAACATCACAATTTTCCTAAGGTCTTGGCTCCCTCCACGGACATTCTTTCTAATACTCCCAGAAACCCAATGAGTGGTTTCACAAGGACAGTTACAAATTTCATCCATCATGGAGAGTTAGAGGCAGGCAATTTATTGTATCCAATTCAAAGGCTGTGAAAGAATCCTTCAGATTTGGGTGTCTTCCACATCTTTTAGGTAGATTGAACGTATCCTTTGGTTCTAAGAAAAACATCTTGTAAAATGTTTGGGAGCCCTTGGGACATCAAACAGCTCTTAGAGGAGTGCATTTTAATGGTTTACTTGTAAAAGAATCAGTAAAAGAAGCAGAAACATATGGTTTGAATCCTTCTGAATAATACGAGGTATTTTTGTAGATGTCTTTTTTTTTTTTCTAAGGGTCACACATCTTGAGTGCTTATCCTAAAAATACTCAAAATAACCCTTAGATATACTGACAAGATGAGAAGACAGCAGTCCTGTACTATTGGCTTCTTGTTGGATATGAGGCCAGGGTTCTAGCAGACTCTGGGTTCATAAAGAAATGTGGGGGGCAGAAAGGGACAAGAATGTCAATGGAGTCGTGTGTAATTAGGGTGTAGAGGCCATTGGTCCAGGAGTCAAAGGCTTATAGACTCCAAGCAGATGACATTAAGGCTTGAATTGGGTCCTGACAATTTAAAATGGAGGGTAGAATCGGGTGAACAGCTTGAAAACTGTAGAGCTCTTCCTTGCCCAAGGGCATTCAAATTCAACTAAAACAATATGCTGGCCAAACAAAAGAGGCCTGTGGGCAGAACCTGCCACCAGACTCACTCCCTGTTTCAGCCTAACCTCCTTGGCCGTGGATTAGAACATAAGAGGGAGAATGACAGCCACCAAAGTCAAATAGGTAAAAAGGAGTGGTACCTAATACAAATCCTGGGCCCCTTTCATTGTGTTACATCTGAGGGCAAGGGCTGGCAGGAAACTGTAGAACATGAGTGAGGATAGGCCTGGGTCAAGTTCATAAGTGGGCCAATGGCATCATTTTATCTGTGTGAGATTTCTCAACTGTGAGACAGGGGCAATAATGACTACCTCATTGACTTGTGAGGATGGAATATTAAGACTACATTAATTGTTATTAATTATATTATTTTATTATTATTCATAAATATATTAATTTTATTAATTATTATTGTAACTATTGACTTTCCCTCTCTTAGACAATAATAACAAGTAGCCTACTGTTGGCTTGCCCTGGGGATATGGTGGTGAATCAACACAGACATGGTTTCTTCCCTCTTGCAGTCCAATGGGAGAGTCCAGTGGGAGAGTCCAGTGGGAGACACTGACATTACTGAAATAACCACATAAGCAGGGCTAACAGTATACCAGGTCGGGGAGAGGTTGAGTCTATATGTGGACAATTCAGAGGCTCGGGACTCATGGAGGCCTCAGGAACAAAGGAGGGTGAATCCAGACATGGAGGAACCAAGGAAGACAAAGGGAACTAAGAATGTGATGGGAGCCCCACTAGTTTCTGATCCCATGGTTTTGACCCAGGAGCATCTAGGATGCTTTGGGAGGCCCTGCCTCTGTTCTCAGGTCCTTGGTCCAGTGCTTCTGCCTACCCATTCACTGCTATGGTCACTTATTTCTCATTCTAATTCCACAGGACTTCTGGGGACTCAGCTCAGGTCAGATTCCTCCTCTCTGGCATCACTGTGAGCATTTGTCCAGATTTCACGTTTTCCTGTCTGGCTGCAGAGTCCTGGCCTGTGCCTTGTCTGTCTTTGTCCTTTACTGCCAAGACCACATCCCAGGAGTCACCTGTGGTTCTGTCCCCTCCCTCTCTTCACCAGGAAGTGATACTCAGAACCCTGATACTCGTTTGGGCAAAATCCTTGTTTGCATGCAACAGAAACTGACCCTGGCTGATTACATCAAGAAAAGAGATGGTGGAAAGGCTGCTGGATAATTCAGAGCACCCTCAGGAAGACCATGGAACAGTGTTTAGACAATGATCAGGCACGAGGGAAGCTAAGTACTAGGCAGGATAGCTGCCAAAATCACACCCAGAACTGGTTTGATGTGACCCCTGCAGCCATACCTGCTCCACCTAGAGGCCTGACCTGTCCTCCAGCCTCAGCAACACTGGCCATGTTTACGGGGGCTGAACTTGACTGCTGCTGCCCCCAGGAACTCAGCCTTGTTGGCACTGAGGCAAATTGGGAGAAGGATGACTTGCTTGCCAAGCCCATGGGAAAGTATCAGAGGTTTCTGCTTTCAGAATGAAGCAGATGCTGTGACTGACTGAGTCTTAACTCCAAAAACACAGAGAGGAGACAACTCAAGTGTTCTTTCTGGCTAGGTTCTGAGTTGGTCCTAAAATGGACAGGATTTAGAGGAGGGAGAAAGAGAATGATGCCACGCCTTTGGTGATGATGGTGGCATTTACTAAGATGGGCATACAAAGGAACACCAGGCTCAAGGCAGTCATGGGTTTGAAATACTAGTAGGATATTAAATGGATTATTGAATTTACATCATGCTTGGTGCATAGTAGATACTCAGTAAATACATGGCAAGTGGATATGTTGACCTGAGGGCCATTTGGAAGATGGGGACTGTAGCTAATGAATAGCCATGAGTTTATGCAGGAGAGAGACAAAAGTTCTGCCATTCCCATCAGAACAATGGCTCCGTTTCAGGGAGACTGCTCAACAGAGCTCATGCTATGTCCCACAGGCCCCAGTCGGGGCCTGGGCTTTTCCCTAGAGCTTGCTGAGGTCACAGCTTGGCTCTTAGTGCCAAGTGGGGCTGTTCCCCAGTAGAGACAAGCTCCTGGGGCCTCCATCGGGTTCGCCTTTCCCTATTGAATATTTGGTCATCACTTTCCTGGTACTCTTCCTACTGGTGCTTTCCAAGTTTTCCACAGAAAACAAATAGAAAAGAAGCAGGTCATGTAGACCCTTGGGAGCAGAGCAGGCTGGGCAAGCACTAAATTTCCTTGAAGTTTCTTGCCTTATTTTTATTTATTTATTTATTTATTTTGCCGTTCGCAGGCCTCTCACTGTTGTGGCCTCTCCCGTTACGGAGCACAGGCTCTGGACGCGCAGACTCAGCGGCCATGGCTCACGGGCCCAGCCACTCCACAGCATGTGGGATCTTCCCGAACCGGGGCACGAACCCGTGTCCCCTGCACCTGCAGGTGGACTCTCAACCACTGCGCCACCAGGGAAGCCCCTCTTGCCCTATTTTTAAAAAATCATGTAAATATGTTTTATTCTACTCTGTAAGATCTGTTTGTTTTAATGTGAAGCCCAAGGCTTTACATTTTTTGTTTGTTTGTTTTAACCACTGAAGAAAATTGACATTTCTGAGCCATGTGTGTTCTTAGCTTCAAATACTGCACCATTGCTCCAACCCGGCTCCAGGGTGAGAAGGGGGTCTGAAAGCATTTCTCCCTTTAACTTTCCTGCACCTCCCCTCTGAGGACCAGCTCATCACTCTCCCTGTTTTCATGTCCCATGATGCCCTATATCCATGATGGTCCAGGTGGACTTACATTTATGAGGCTGTTGAATTTAGACAAGGGCAAAGGGGAAGATTTATGTTGCCACAAACGTCATAACTTACAGGGATCTTAGTGGTTTCCTGATCTAGGAAATGGAAGATGCTTGCACTCTAGTCTTCTGTGCCCAGATCAGCGAGACTTCTGTCATTATCACAGACTCCTTCCCTTGAGCATGGGAATTAAAACCTACTTGTCATCCTCTAGATGGTCAAGCCCTCTCCATCTTACAGAGAAGGATATTGAGGCTCAGGGAGCCTGGGATTTACAGGGGTTACTTATAGCAAGGTCTAGACTGGAGCCTGGTCCTCTGATGTCCAAGTTAATCCACTCTGAACTGTACCCCTCGAGGAAGGCGCCCTTCTACTGCTTCTACTGATCCCTGGGGCAGGGATCAGTCTTCCCTACTGTCAATCCCCCTTAAGTGGATTGGACTTAAACACAGTCCTGTATTTAAAATTCAAATTGAGGTGATTTATACCTCTCGCTGAATCTCTGAAGACATGAAACAACCATAAATGGCCCAATAAACTGAAAGAATAAACTGCTCATTAAGGAAAAGGGGATGAGACTTCATGCTACCTCATCAACAGCTAATGTTTCTCAAGACCTTTCCCTTCTTCATCATAAATGAAATCTAGACAAGTTCCCATAGTTGAGACTCAGGGAGGCAACATAGTGGAAAGAACATTGGCTTTAAAGAAAGTCATAACTGGTTTGCATCCTTACTCCACCAATTATAAGCTGAGTGATCTTGGACGAGTTACCTAACCTCTCTGAACTCAGATCCATCATGTGTAAAATGGGAATAATACCTACCTTAGAGAAATAGTATGATCATTAAATGAAATAATATTTATTTATTTATTTATTGGCCACATCATGCAGCTTGTGGGGTCTTAGCTCCCCGACCAGCGATCAAACCCAGGCCCTCGGCAGTGAAAGCTTGGAGCCTTAACCACTGGACCGCCAGGGAGCTCCCTTGAAATAATATTTAAAATGCCTGGTATAAAAAAGACATTTAACTGAAAAGAGTTTGTGTTTGTCCTATTCCTTTTTTAAGAGAAAATGTTTTCCTAGGACACTGGGGCTTAGTTCTAAAACTGCCTGTACATTCTAGATCACTTAATGAGGTATTCCTGGGCACCCACAAACTATGATAAAGAGTCCAGACATGCTAGAGATAATGGAACAAGACAAAATAAGATGTAAAGTTTGAATTGAAATGGGTCAAAAAGGGGAAAATTATATGAAACAAATGTGCAAAGAATGTGGGAAATGAAGAGAAGTTCAAGTTGGAAATAAATGTGGATTGTAATGCCGCCAAGGAGAGGACCAGGCAGTGACCATGGGCCCCAGCTGCTGGCTGGCTTCCACCTAAGGGAAGTGCAGCATCTCCTCCATGCAGAGCCCAGCTGGTTCTCCAGGCTCTGCTAAGGTGAGCCACATACACAAGAGCCACCTCCTGGTCTTTTGAATATGTATAGTGAGGGACAAAGCAGGGGGGACAGGAGAGCAGCCTCAGGGACTAGGCCAAGTGTTAAACTGTGGCTATGAGAGCAGATGTGGGCTAGTTCCCCAGGCCAGAGAGCCACCTACCAGGGTACCAGGCCTTCTCATAGGAATGAGCAAGATCAGAGGACAGGCTCATCTCTTAGAAGTGTGCTATTTTATGTTGCCCACAATTTCTTTTCTGGTTTTTAATTAAAGTTCTCAGCAAAAATGCTATTCAAATCCATGGTACAAACCAACAAAGGAAAGGGTCTGCTATCAAAAAAATTAAAGGGATGTCCCATCTGCAGTGGGGGGTGAGTGGCTGAGGATTGCACTGGGAATTAGATGAAGGATCAAAGGAGAAGAAAGTTTCAGGATGCAGAAGGGCAACTTCTGATCGGTGTCATCAGCAAGACTTCTTATTCTGGAGCCTGTCTTCCTTGAACTGTTAGGAGCATGGGGTTTGGATTTTAAAGAAGAAACCATTTCCTTACAATTTCTCCCCATTGTTGGCTTCTCACATCCCTCTGGCTTTTGTCATTATTCATTTCACAAGACAATGTATTTCTTCTATTTATAAGAGGATAGTTGGGATTACTACTTTGCCACTTGGGGAAAAATAAGATTCTTACCTCACACCTTACACTTATGTTAAAATAAGTGTTACACTTAGATTAAAATAACTGTTTCTAAAAACATATTAGAATCAAATGTGTATAGAATAAAATATATACAGATTATTATCTGAGCAGAAACCACAAATGAAAAGAATGATAAGTATGACCACACAGAAAAAGTAAAATTTCTGTAAAAGGCGGTCTTCCATACATGCAGTTTAAGGACAAAGAACAAACCAAGAGAAAAAATACAACAAACAAGAAACACAGTGTATTATTACTTCTAATCTACAGAGATGCTACTTCAATAGGAAAATAAGATCTATTTGATCCTAATAAGAAAAATAATGTGCAAAGGACATGTATAAGTGGTCAATGGGGATATAAAAATACATTTTATAATAAAATAAATGAAAATAATAGAATATTGTTTACTGGTCAAGTCTGAAAAGATGACAGAGATTGTTAATAACAGTGAGGACGGAAGGAGGAGAAAGGGCAGCATCCATACTGTGTCAGGTCTTAAAGCAGAGTGGTCAGGGCATTGATACGAGCAGATCCACCTGTGTTTGAAATCTAGTTGCTGGCTGTCACTTACCTTCTCTGTGCCTCAGCCTCATCATCTGTATAATGGGATTAATAATGCCTCAGAGGGCTCTTGGCAGAATAAAAGATTCAGCATGCAAAATGCTTAGAAGAGTCCCTGGCACATTAACTGATCTTACTATAATTGTTATTCTCAGCATGTTATACATGGGGCCATAAACTGACGTAAACTTCTGAAAAATAACTGGTGATTATGAAATTTAAGTGTGCATGCACTTCAGTTCATCAATCATTTATTTATATATCATTATCTATTATATATGATTATTTATATATACAAATGTATATACATATAGATACATAAAATTAAATGTACATGCACTTCAGCTCATCGATTTTTTTCTATTGCTTTATCCAAAAGTATTAACCAGAGACTGTGCAAGGAGCCACGTGCAAAGATTCCATCACTGTGTTATCGTAGTAGCAAAATATTTGCAAACAAGTTAAACATTTAACAATAAGAGAACCTTTGCACAAATAATGGCAGTCACATCAGTTTGATGAACTATTATGTATCAATTAAAATAAAAATTCAAATTCAAGTATTATATATTCCCATTTGTGTATCTCTCTCTACAAAATAAATGTACATTCACATTTATTTTGAATCCATCTAAATCTGGAATGAAAAATAGAAAATACACATAGATGATACCTCTATTTGGGGACTACGGTGGTGATTTTTATTTTTGTAGTTCTTATTTATTTTCTAAATTTTCAACCATGAGTGCATTCAAAATGAAAGTAGGTTTATTATTTCTGATTATAAATGTAATAAATACTCTGAGGTCTCAAATAATTGAAACCATCCAAATAAGTGGAATTATCTACAATTTTAGTACACACATTTGTGGGATTTTGTTTGTTTCCAGTTTGCTTTCATTGTACTTATACATATGAATCAGATGTACTTATAAACACAAACTCACACATATACCTATAGCATAAGGAGTTCAGTATTTGCAGGTTTTTAAAAATTGTTTTTCTCCCACATCAAAATATCACAGGCATCATTCTCTTTGAATAAATATAGACCTAATTCATAATTTTAATGAAAGCTGGCAAATATTGAATCACATGGATATGTAAAGTATTATTCATGTGCATTTGTCCAAGCTTCTAGGTTCCTAGGAGTAGAATTAATACACTAAAAAGAAATAGAGAGTTTAAGGCTCTTGATGGATATTTCAGGTTACTTTCCAGAAAGATTATACCAGTTTATACTACAGCTGGCAAGGTTTAGGACTATCTTAAGGTAACTTCATTTAAGTTTTTATTAATTTAGCCGTTGAAAATATTGTCTCTTTGGTCTTAATTGGCACTCAGGAAACTTTCAGTTCAAAGCCTGCATGAAGGAGCAGTGGAGACTTCTGAAACAGAAAAACTTTACTAATTCAAATGATAAGCATTTCAAGCCTTCATATGTGTAGACAATTAATTTCCAAATGTCAAGAAAAGGGGAGATCTTAATCATAGCTTGTGAGTATATAAGAAACAGATTTTGTGGGTGACATCTAATTCCAATGAAGAGTCATGCTTTATCTCTCATCTCTTTATTTGTAGTACCTTTTGCCAGTTGGAAACGAGCTACAAATATTCAATTAGAATAAATTTTTGGCACTATTTTTTCTTTTCATTTTGCATGCCCAAAGCATTTACTTCTGACTACATTCTTACTTTGTAAAACATCTCCCTTATATTTCCATCTACATTTATACGTATTGATTTTGCAACCACACAACTAGACAAAATGTTTGTGTTTTTCACTTTTACAAAAATCCACTGAGGTAGTCAAACTTAGTGCATGCTGAAGGGAAACATAGGTAAATTGTGTACAAATGGTATGTATGTGTGGCTGCATGTGTACACTTGGAGTGGAAGCACAGACTAGAATAAGGCCAAGAAAGAAATCTGGGATGTTCCCCAATCTCTTTGGAACTGCATCCCATTGTGAGGACTTAGATTTGCAGTGTGGCCATCATAGCCCCGGGGAGCTGATTGATGCTTATAGCATGCCCGTGGGGTAGGCAGACAAATGGTATTCTTCTAAAGTTAGAGTTTAGGAGAGTCAATGGCCTGCACCCAAGGCCCTTGGCCAGAGGTGAGAGGGACCCAGATTGCCCCAACTCCTGATTCCCAGCCCATGATCTTTCCCTTCCAAGCTGCTGCCTCGCCCTCTAGTGGTTCCGGTTCCTCTTCCTTCTGTGCACCATACCTAAGGCGCTAATGAAATTTAGCAGGGATGAACCAGGAAAGATGGCTCTGGCCTCACCTTCCCAGTCAGCTGCTTTATTCTAATACACTCCCTGCATCCTACTCTGGTGTCTCCTTGTGATTTGTGGCCCTTCTTGTCATAATTCCCCTGTGTCTCTCACCTATGAGGAACCCAGAGCTCTGAAGACACTATCCGTGGGTGTTCTGGGCTCTTCCCTGATGCTGAACTCACTTGCCCATCCTCATGATCTCATCTCTTTGTCTCCCTGTAACGAACCTCCCACCGTGCTCCGTGCTTACCACTGTGTCAGATTAATCGATCTGCGCATGGAAAGAATTACCCAAAGGCCCAGAAACACCAGCCTCAGACGTGTTTGCAGACTCTGAACATAATCCATTCTTTGGAGACAGTTTTGGTGGGAGATGTCAATACAGGATCACCCTTTCTGTGGTCTAGCTCAGTTGAGTAGTATCTGATGGGAAAAAATGGCTCCTGGCTTTCATCTTAGCAGCCAGCTGGCCACCATAACTAAGAAACCGCTCAACCAAGCAGTAAGGTTTGGCATGTTCTCAGCAGCCTTGGCTCCCACCCAGAAACCTTATCTCTTGCAAAGTGACTCCTCAGGTTAGCCCAGAATTCCTCTTTTTTGGGGAGAACAGCTTGTAGAAAAGAGTTTAACAAAAAACAATGTGAGCATGTTCTGTTTGCAATGCGCATGTCAAATTACCCTCACATCAGAGTACCTCAGAGAAAGTTGCTACTTCAGATCCTTCAGAGCCCTGGACCCTGGAACAAACTTGCCCTGAAGTCCATCAGCCTCCCCATCTTCTACCTTCTTCTCTAATGTGCCATGAGCTGGTCCAGGATCTTATGCTGGCTGGTACTTCTTCTAAAGTTACCCAAAGTACTCAAGACTCATCAAGGTGCCCCCACTTCCCTCGTAAGCATAGACAGTTTGAGTTTTTAGGTGAGGTATAGAAGAACTTCAGACAGAACATTTGCCACTAGAGAGTGGGGTGGCTGCTCACAAAGTTCAATGCTGTGGGAGGATTTCAAAAGGAGTTAATGGAAATGTTCAGAATTGACGGTCAGTCAGTGCTCAACCCACAAGGACCATATCATTGTTGTATTGTTTTTTGAAAAAGACTCAGGTCTTAAATTTGAGAACTTTAGTGCTGTAAGGGATTAAAGCCCAGTCTCTGAGAAATTCCAAAGAGTAGCTCCAGGAAGCCTAGTGCTATGTGAACCAGATTCTGCACAAATTCTGGTCTTTTATTCAAGGTGCATCACAACATGCAGCCGTGGATTGAAACCTAGTGGAGACAAACCCACCACAAATATTTTTGGACAATAAGGAAATATGAATTTGGTCTGGGTATTAGTTGGTATGAATGAGTCATTATTAATTCTGTTAAGTGGGAAATATGGATTTGGCTTAGTAGAAAAGTGCTTACAGAAGGTGTTTACAGATTCATACTAAAGTCTTTAGGGATGGAATATCAAGTTATCTGTAATTTACGGTAAAAGGAGTTACTTTGGAAAAAAGAGTTCTAATCATGTTCGAAATGTGCATTTTGGGGCCAACAGACCTGGATTGTTTTTTTTCAAGAGAGAAATATAAGCTACAATCAGGACCGTGTTTGTCCAGATCTCAGGAAAGTAACAAAATTTCCCTATCTTCCCAATAGTCTAGGGAGAGAGCGTGAGAGTCTGGGGAAAGATGACTCTCCAGAGAAAGGATGGGGTAAAAAGCTAGGGTTATCAGAGCTGGGAGCCACCAGACAGAGGTTGGGAGAGAAGGAGTGGGAGTGGGAGGGGCTCCTCACTCACAGGGCTGTTCACCCTCATTTTGCCCCTCCCCGGGGGCTCCGAGCCCTTTATCTCAGCCCTGGGCATCTCCCCAGCTTGCCTGCCTATCAGCCCCTGCAGGGAGCCAGGCCTGCCATTCCCTGACTCCTGCTTTCCAGGACCCAGTGCATCTTCTTGCTGCAGCCTTACACCGCCTACTTTCCAAGAGTGGTCCATTTATAGGAGGAACCCAGTATATCCCTCCCCAGACAGATGAATCTAGATAATATACTGCCATAGGGATACATTGCGTGAGCCCTGACCAATCAACGGACATCTTTAGTTCATGTGTAAGTAAAACCAAGGCACATAGTTATTTGTTTTAAGAGATAATTATCTCACTTTTCATTCCCATTATGAACTTCTTATGATATATCACATTGGGTGATGTGGTGGGCAGAATAATGCCCTCAAAGGTGTCCCTGTCCTAAATTTTGGAGCCTGTAAATATATTATCTTCATGGCAAAACGGACTTCACAGATGTGATAATGATCTTGAGATGGGAAGATTATTTAGATTACCTAGGTGGGCCCGATGTCATCACATCGGGCCCTAAATTTGGAGGACCTCTTGGCTGTGGTCAGAGAAAAAGATGTGATGATAGGAGCAGGGTCAGGGGGAAAGGGTCAAAAGTGAAACATTACAAGCTTTGAAGATGGAGGAAGGGGCCACTAGCCAAGGGCATCTGGAACCTGGAAAATGGATCCAAGCAAGGAAATAGGTCTTCCCTTAGAGCCTCCAGAAGGAATGTAGCCCTGATGACACCTTGATTTTAGCCCAGTGAGACCTATGTCAGACTTCGAACCTACAGAACCATAAGATGACAAATTTGTGTTGTTTGTGGCAATTTCTTATGGCAGTCATAGAAATCTAGTACAGGTGAGATGGAACCAGGTGTGATTCCTTGGGTTCAGGCTGGTCTCCCATGTGCTCTGTTTGCCAGTACTTATGTAAAAGTTATCCCTCTGTTTGCTATGGAATTGTGATTCTTCTAATGTATTTCCTTTTTGGATTCCTAAACTCACAGCATGCAATTGTCTTTCAGTTTGCCTTTAATCCAAGGCAGGTCAGTGGCTCTTTTGAAATGTCCTGCCTCCAAAGAAGAGGGACCCCTTCTCACTTTTCTCAGCCTATTAGACAGCAGCAATGTGATATAGGTTGTATGAAAATTGCTTCTTTATCCTACTCTTTCCAGCAGTTGGAAGCTTCTTCTATTTTGAAGGAACAGAGCAAGATGGGAATATAATCCCAGACTTATGTATCCCAAGTCACTGGTTTACCTAGTATCGCTCAAGAGAAACATTAGCTATATTGAAAAAATTCACTCTGAGATTCACCCTTGTGCACCGTTTTCCCCTTGTGCCCTGGTTTTTGCTGCTCTGAAGGCTGACTGGGTTTTTAGAAATGCACCCAGAGCCCCTCAGAGTGAATTTCAAATGCACCACCTAACTTGGAATTTAGGCACACTGTCTTATATATACCCTCCCATATCAGAAAATTTGGCTGTTTTCCTAAGGTATTATGTGTAATAGGTGCAGAGAAAAACAGATTCTATGTGTACAGACTCCCTGCACAGCCTCTCCAGGAGGGAAACCTGCATTTAATAAATGAAAATAAATCAGCCTTCCAGAGGACTTGGGTATTAAGAAGGTCTCTTGTTACTAGATGTGATTTATGCTTTCTAATGGGGTTCTTATTCTAATCTCCCACTCATTTGAGAGGCTACAGAGATGCCTGTTCTCTTTATAAAGTCAGCCGGTCCTGAGGTGATTATTTATTCTGCTCCATCTCTTTCATTCTGCAACCTCCTTAATTTCTCTCAAATAATGCAGTTAAAGTATTCAGCACAGTGCTGACACATAGCAAGTGCTCAATAAAGGTTAGCTATTATTGTAACTCTTGCTAAATGCTCTATGGTTATGTAGGATGTTAACATAGGGGAAACTGGGTAAAGAGTAAAGAAGCTATACAATTTTGCAACTCTTCTGTATGTCTAAAATTATTTCAACATAAAAAATGGTGATAAAGATAAGTTGAAAGGAGAAATGAATAAATGAGAGAAAGGGGTAATGGATTTACATGCACTGTTAGAGAAGATATAAAAGGAAATGTCTTCTCCAAGAAACATAAGGAACCACAGGTGCCAAGGTAGTAAATAATGCAGTCATCAAAGATATTAATAAAGTAGTTTTGGTGTTTCAAGGATGCTTGAAGCCAAGTAGCTTAATTGGAGAACTTTCAGAAAACACAGATTAAGTATAGAATGTTCTTATCAAACTTATGTAGAGGAAATCCCAATTTCCTTTTGATTTCCATTCCATTGTAAGAGATACATCACATGAAGAAATTCCCCCAAAAAACATTTGAATTGAAAATGAATTTTAAAGACAAATGTTAAAATTGTACCCTTTATATCCACCAGTAAGCTTATTCATCATATCCCACACTTACACTGTATTATATAACTCATTTAAGCCTATGCACAATATTTCATTTAACTCATCACTTCTTTTCTTCCCTTATAGATACGGTTCCCCCAAAACAAAATCTATGCTTCTTTAATCTCCTTTCATTTCACAATCCAATAAAAATTGGCTTCAAGCATACTTGAAACACTAAAACTACTTTATTAATATCTTTGATGACTGCATTATTTACTACCTTGGCACCTGTGGTTCCTTATGCTTCTTGGAGAAGACATTTCCTTTTATATCTTCTCTAACAGTGCATGTAAATCCATTATCCCTTTCTCTCATTTATTCATTTCTCCTTTCAACTTATCTTTATCACCATTTTTATGTTAAAATAATTTTAGACATACAGAAGAGTTGCAAAATTGTATAGTTTCTTTACTCTTTACCTAGTTCCCCCTATGTTAGCGTCTTACATAACCATAGAGCATTTAGCAAAACTAACTCTGGTATAGTAATAATATTATCATTATTATTTTTAATGTGGAACCTGTGGATGTGGAGGGCTTTCTGGTATAATATTATTAACTAATGTACAGAAATTATTTGGGTCCCGTTGGTTTTCCCACTGATGTTCCAGGAGCCTAGGTTGCATTCTCTCACTGGGAATAGCCTTTGCCCTCCCAGTGAGGCAGACCAGGGCTAATGTTTGGCCACTGTGGAGGTTCAAAGGCCTGGCTGCCTTGCCTACCTTTGGGAGAGCTCTGAAGCGCCATCTCAGCTCTGGAGTGCCCACAGGGAAGGAAAGGCCCTCAGTTGCACCTACACTGGCTTTCAGCCTCTCCTTCCTACATTCCTGCTTTCTTCATTTTATTGCAGGTGTATCTCCTGAGAGCCCTTCCCAATGAATATTTTGCATATGGATCTCATCTCAGAGTCTGTGTCCTGGGAATCTGACCTGACACTGTTGATACTGTGAGTGGTCATAAGAATGAGACCCTCCAGTGGGATTTGGAGGCTGGATCTTTCACTGGGGTGGCTGGCAATGAGGACTCCATCCCTGGTGGTAGGGTCGTGAGTAGACGCGGAGAGCACACGTTGGCAGCATGGGCAGAGGGCCCAGACCTCCATGTCATCTACGACTTTTGTGCTGTGCCACTCTCTCAGCTCACATGCATGGCTGCTTGAAGGGGGTGGTCACTTATGACTTGCTAACAGAGAAAGAAGAAAAACTAGTTCACAAAGGGGAAGGCTTGGTTGTGTTTGTTGAAACCCAAAATGAACTGCTGCTGCATTACTGCCCCATTCAGAGTAGTCCTGGAAGACAATGGTGAGGGAAAATGTCAAAATGGGCAGAGTTTGGGGCAGTATACCTTGTTGCACGTTATGTGCAGAAAGAGAAATCATCCTAGGCAAGGATAAAGGTAAATTCATGAGCATTTCAAGTTTCTTGGCTTATTGGTCAACGGCCTGGATGGAGAAAGCTTGAAAGATAGGAAGTGAGAAGGTGTGAGGAACATTCATGTGGATGGAACTGTGGAAAAGGAAAGTGTGAAGACTTTTGTATCACATGTGAACGGCCACTGAGAGCACTCACAATAGAAAAAGCACAAACAGCCAAGTAGTGAGAATGACTCAGCCAGGTGAGATGAGACAGCTTACATCTTTGGCAACTCTAGTGCTGGCACAATGGGTACATGAACAGAGTTGCTATGACAACAAGGGTGGAGGTTCTGGAAGAATGGGCTCGCTCAAAAGCATGGGCTCCTACTTACCAGGACTGATCTAGCTAATGTCAAGCTGCCAGTAACAGACTAACACTGAACCCGCAATGTGGCACCAGTGACCTCCATTGAGAAGACCTTGCTGTCACATGGTGGCAAGTTGATTACATCAGGCCTCCCTACCCTGGAAGGGGCAAAGCATCATCCTGACCATGATTGACATGTCTCCAGGGTATTGGTTTGTTTTTTCTGCCTTCAGGGTCTTGGTCATCATCACTATCTGAGGCTTAGGGTGTTAGATCCACCTACATGGGATTACAACATCACTTCAGATAAGCAACCCCCCTTACAGTGAAGTGGGTCCTTTCACATACCACATGCTGCAGAAACCACTTCCACAGCAAGCAGAGAAATAATGCTTAGAAACAGGTGAGACATCAATCTGGACACAGTTCGTTATGAGAATGGGGCACATTCAAATGACCACGTTAAGGCACCATGCTCCAAGTTAGAATACAATCGTTTAGAACCAATGGGTAAAATCTGTGGGCACCACACTTGCCATCAGTCCTAATGACCACTTATGGTCACTATCTAATAGAAAAAAAACATACATTAGTGGTATTTCAATATGTCTGTAGTAACCAATTAACAAACATATCATATAAATTTAATTAATCTCCAATAACAACGAAACCGATACAACAGTTAGGAATAGCTCTAGCAAGAAATACCAGATCTTTATGAATAAAATTCTTTATAAATAAAAATATAATTGCACATAAATAAAGCTAAATACATGAAGAGATAAACCGATTTCACTGAAAGAAAAACTCAATACTATAAATATATCAATACCTTCTTAAGAAATCTATCATTTCAACTCAATACTCATTAGAATATTATGATGTTTTTTATGGAATGTGAAATTCTAATTCTGATTCCTATGTCCAAGACAATTTGAAAAAGGAAAATAAGTAACCATTTTCCATATTGTCTAATTTAATTTACAGAAAAGGAATGTAAAGCAATGTGCAAGAATAGACAGACATATTAAAGAATAGAAAGTATAGGCCTTTTCACATGTTTGTGGGTAGTTGATATAGGTTAATAATAATATTTAAAATCAATGGAGAGAAATGGGCTATCTAATACAGTTGTGTGGGAACTTTTAGCTTTAAATGTAAAAAAAAGTTAGATCTCTACTTCACATACCATTCATAAAAATAAGTTCCAGATGGGTTATAGAATTAAACAACAATAGTAATTTTAAAAGCTAAAAATAATTTAGGAGAGAGGATGTTTATGATTTAGGAGTAGAAAAGACCTAAAATAAGAAATGCATAATAAACTCATAAAGACTAACAAATATGATGACAGCAACATTTAAAACTGTAAAATCAAAAACATTTTTAAAAGGTTAAAAAAGTATAGACATTACTTTAAAAATAAAAAAAAATTATAAGTAAATATTTATAACATATGTAATAGATATAAGACCAATATCCTAAATATATGAAGACCTCCTTTATTCAATAAAAGACAAACACAAATCGAAAAATCATCAAAATATTTGAAGTGGCTGCTCTCAGTAAAGGAAATACTAATTGTCAGTAATTTGTATTGACGGACAGTCAATTTCTTATCCAGAAGTGTCCATTTAAAACAGCAATGATATCATTTAAAACCATGAGCATGGTGAAATTTTCAAAGTTTGATAAAATTGGTGATAACAAGGTAACAGTTTTAATGGGACTGCACATTGCTATAGCTGCTTTAAAGGGCAATTTTTAGTAACTGTAATAACTAAAAATGGACATGTGCTTTGACTTAGAAATTCTACTTCTTAGAAATTCTTGTTAACTCTCCTAGGAACATAATCACTTGGATTCATGAACAGGCAGGTACAGGGATGTGCAGGGATGTTAATTGTAACATCATTTGTAATTGCAAACATAAAATAAGATCAAAATAGAACAATCTATACTCCATCAATATAGAAATGGCAGGTGCTAAAAGGACATGGGAGATATACATGAAGTGGCATTAAAAGATCTGCAAGCCACATTATTTAGTGACAAAAAAATTACAGCACAATATGTGCCGCATGGTAAATTTATGTAAAACAAAAACAGGCACACATCACATAAGCACAGAGATGAATATTTCTATAGATCAGTGCTGTCCAATAGAACTTTCTGATGATAGAAATGTCTTATAATCCGTTCTGTCTAATATGGCAGCTTCTAGCCACATGTGGCTTTGAGCGTGTAAAATGTGGCAATTATGAATAAAGAGCTGAATTTCAAATTTTATTTAATTTAAAATCATTTACATTTAAAAAGCTACACGTGACTAGTGGTTCCCTAATGGACAATGGCCGAAAATTCACATATATGCATGATAAATCATCAATGGAGGATTGAGGTGTGGAGATGTATCACATAAGTGTGTTCCTATATTACTTGTCTCATTGGAAAAGTAATTTTTTGTGTGTGTGTGTGGTACGTGGGCCTCTCACTGTTGTGGCCTCTCCTGTTGCGGAGCACAGGCTCTGGACGTGCAGGCTCAGCGGCCATGGCTCACGGACCCAGCCGCTCCGCGGCATGTGGGATCTTCCCGTACTGGGACACGAGCCTGTGTCCCCTGCATTGGCAGGCGGACTCTCAACCACTGCGCCACCAGGGAAGCCCTGGAAAAGTAATTTTTAAAGAGCAAATTAGAAGAACAGCTGCTCAAAAGATGTATAAAATTTATTGCAAAAAAAAAAAAAGACAGAATTACTGGTCAAATCACATTTCCTTAGTAATTGGATGTCCCTTGGAACACAGGGGAGTGGCCAACTGGTCAACCCCTACCTAGAGAAAGGCATGGCCAAAGAGGGCTGGTGCTGCCATCTGAGCTGGGGTCCCGTTCTAAGTGGCAGAGCAGAAAAGGCAGAGGTTTCTGAGGTTTTGGGACTGAACTGGAAAGACCTACGTCAGCAGCCAAATGAAACAGTGGGGCTAGAAGAGAAAAAGTAGGGTAAGAAGTGTTAGGGTCAGGAACATGAAATAACTGGGCCAGCCTGGGTGGGTCAGTGCAGAGGGCCGGGAAAACAAAGGACACATCACCCGTCAGAGATATCTTCTTGTCACAAAAGACCATGGGCATCTCAGTTTGAGGATGGGCTATGCTGGTTGAAGCACACAGGGTCACAATGGACACTCCCATTATTGCAGTTACGCACTTACTTAAATGAGTGGCATCCATTCAGCCTACCCTTTTCATCAACAGACTGTCCCCTGTTGATGGATTGTGGATGTGCACAGTAGAGACAGATCCAGCATAGAATTAGGGCAAAGGAGAAGTTCTCCTTCGAAGCCCCTATTGTTGTGGCCTGCAGACCCAGCGGGCAGAATCAGGCAGTTTGATTTAATGATGGAGAAATGCCTCACTGCTTCCTAAGTACCTCAGAGTAAAGGAAGGATTGCTGATAGGCTGTTTTTTTTTTTTTTTTTTGCGGTACGGGGGCCTCTCACTGCTGTGGCCTCTCCTGTTGCGGAGCACAGGCTCCGGACGCGCAGGCTCAGCGGCCATGGCTCACGGGCCCAGCCGCTCTGCAGCATGTGGGATCTTCCCGGACCGGGGCATGAACCCGTGTCCCCTGCATCGGCAGGTGGACTCTCAACCACTGTGCCACCAGGGAAGCCTTCTGTTTAACTTTTAATCATCCTGGGAAAACTCACTTCTGCTGTCACTTCTTCCAGAAAGTATTCTCGGACTTCCAGATTGGACTAAATGCTCCTTCTCTCTCTCTGCCTCAAATATATCCCCAGTTTCTCTATTTTTGCACATACAGTATGACAGTGAGAGTCATTTATGTGTCCTATAGTAACTGTGAGACCACATGGAATATGTTTCTGTATTCGCAGGACCCAGTGAGGCATAGAATGCAGAGTAAGGCCTGTGCTAAATGCTTTCTCCATTCAGTTACCCAAGACACCCTGACCACATGGCTTGATGGGAAGTCTTCCCCTCATGTGGTTTTCCAGGACATAGTGACACCCCAGAGGTACATCCAAGTGCCTGGAAATCATGTGCTATAGACTGGATGTGCTCACCCCCATACCCCCGAAATTCATATGTTGAAGCCTAATCACCAAAGTGATGGTGTTGGAGTCAGGTCTTTGGGAGACAATTAGGTCCTGAGGGTGTAGTCCTCATAAATGAGATTAATGCCCTTATAAAAAGAGGTGGAAACATGGGATCTCTCTCTCTGCTCCCAACCATGTGAGGACACAATGAGAAGATGGCCACCTGCAAACCGGGAAGCAGGCTCTCACCAGGTTCCGGATCTGTCAGTGCTTTGGTCTTGGAGTTATTAGCTTCCAGAACTCTGAGAAATAAATTTCTGTTGTATAAACACACGATCTATAGTATTTGTTACAGCAACCGCACTAAGACACCCTGAAACTTTCAAACCACCTCTTTTAATCAGGGTGAGGACTTTTCTATACTAACCCCGTGTCCTCTAATTGCTTTTCACTGGAAGATGAGGCAGGCCAAAGTATCAGTGCATTAATTAGAAATAGCCATGATAAGACAAACAAAGGGCATCACTGGATAAACAAGTGTCCTTATTCTTAAGTAAGATGATTACGCAAATGGTATGAATGAGTGACTATATAAGGAGGATAAAGTTGCCACTCAGGGACTTCCCTGGTGGTGCAGTAGTTAAGAATTGGCCTGCCAATGCAGGGGACACAGTTTCGATCCCTGGTCCGGGAAGATCCCACATCCCGCGGAGCAGCTAAGTTCATGAGCCACAACTACTGAGCCCACGTGCTGCAACTACTGAAGCCCACACACCTAGAGCCTGTGCTCTGCAACAAGAGAAGCCACTGCAATGAGAAGCTTGCGCACAACAATGAAGAGTAACCCCCACTTCCTGCAACTAGAGAAAGCCCATGCACAGCTACAAAGACCCAATGCAGCCAAAAATTAAAATTAAAAAAAAAAGTTGCCACTCAAAGACTATAAAGTGTCAGAGCAGCCAGAGGATCCAGCAGCATCCTGAAAGAGGTGAGTTTGGCATGGGGCTTTATGATAGATAGAGTTTCCACAGGCAGCAGAAGAATGGGGGAGGATGCAGTTGCTATGACAGATGTAGGTTCGTCCCCGAGGTCTGCTGGGCTTGAGGAGCAAGCTGGAGTAAATATATCTGGAGTTAAGAAGACATTTCTGGCTGCGAGTCTGTCTCCTACCCATAAGCGAAATATCCAATAGCTCATATCACAATTTTGAAGAGGGCATGATGGTTGAGTGGTATTGGTGTCTCAGGAGCTCTAAATAATGACTGTGAAAGCTACAGCAGCAGAATCTCTGGATATAGGCCATGGGCTCGTGGTACAGTTATATTTTCATAACCTGACCTACAGTGGAGGGAACTGAGCCCAGGATATAGAGACGGCCAGCACTGGAAAGGCACCTTGCGAGAGTCCTAATATCACTGGGGGAATTTGACTCTAATCTGGAAACCAAAGCATAAGAGCTGGGCAAACAGGCCTTAAGTGAGGTCTGCACAACATAGAAGCAGAGGCTTTTAAAGGCAGCAGATATAGGGCTCAAGACAGCAAGATCAAATTCAGTGTCTTCCTGCCAATGTCAAGGAGCCTACCAGAAATTCCCTGGTGGTCAAGTGGTTGAGACTCCACGCTTCCACTGCAGGGGGCACGGGTTCAATCCCTGGTCAGTGAACTAAGATAGCACATGCTGCGCGGGAAAAAAAAGGAGCCTACAAACTCACTGGGGTTTTTGTAATCTCAGAGCTTGATGGGCCCACAGATGAGCTACAGATCAGATCAGCCTAGAGCTGGGCAGGCCTGGAGCAGTCAAAGAATAACACAAGGAACAGGATGAACTAAGAGGGGTTTATGGTGCCTTTTGAACAGGAACATATAGAGAATACTCTGCCTGTTTGCACAGTTAGAACATTTGATAGTCAAATAAGACAAAAGGAAAGAATTGACTTTTTAAGTAAATTGATCATGAAGATGTGAAAAGAGTCTCTATAGACACAGTTGAGGAACCCATGTGCACGTTATGAAGTCAAACACTCCCCAAGTTCATGGCACCTAGTGAAATTTTTAGGTGCTTTGGGAAATTTTGCTAGCTCAGGGCTATTAGCCATATAGCTATTCAGCAAAGCCATGAAAATAAATGGCAACCAGATATACTTACTAAGAATAAGGTTGAGATTTTACGAAAAGCGAGTTTCTCTGTCTGCTCTTTTCAGTCCTGTTTTGTCTTGTTTTAAAATGATCCAGACTCAGTGGAACTGTAGGAACTCTCAAAATATAAATACACAAAGTCTAGGGACCAGATTATGAAATGGAAGGAAAGAATAGATAAGAAAAGGAAAAACATGCTAAATATTAAGGATTTTACTGTTTTCTTAAAATGGAAAGATTTGAGGTCCAAGTGCACCATCTACTAGTCCTCTGATCTCAACATGTGATGACCTAATAAGCGTATCTGGCCACATGGGGCAACTGTCCTAACAGGGATGACACTAAGCAAATGAGCCACCGCTTCTGTACTTCAGCTCCCACATCGGCATAAGGGAACACTTATAAAGTCTGCCCTGGGGCTTCCCTGGTGGCGCAGTGGTTGAGAATCCGCCTAACGATGCAGGGCACATGGGTTCATGCCCCGGCCCGGGAAGATCCCACATGCCGCGGAGTGGCTAGGCCCGTGAGCTATGGCCGCTGAGCCTGCGCGTCCGGAGCCTGTGCTCTGCAACGGGAGAGGCCACAACAGTGAGAGGCCCGCGTACCGAAAAAAAAAAAAAAAAAAGTCAAGAAAGTCTGCCCTGTCCAACTCAATGAATTGTGATAAACCTCAAATGAGGTAGTTACTTGAGTCACAAGTCAACATATAGGTAAATTTTAACATTATCTCCCAGAACTGGGACAGGCCAGTTGAGCTCCCCTAGCTGTAATGAGAACCTCAGATTCCTGCCTTCGAGCTATTGTAATTCAATACGGAAATAAGGAAATCACATGTGAACCAAACACTCTGGGAATTTTTGAATCTTGACTACACACAGCCCATGAGAACACATTTTACACCAATCCCCTGTACTAGAGAGGTCCATATGGACTCAAGTTATCTTGACCTCTGTTCATCTACTATTTCTCAAGTGGAGTTCTCAAAAAGTATGATGCTGACCCTTTGCATGAAATGTGCCCAGCAGCTCAGATTGCTCAACAAAAATACAAAAGCACTTAGGGCTCCACCATTCTCCAAACAACCACTTTCTTAACTTCAGTGTGTGCAGTTGCTGGGTCTGTTTCCAATTATCCTGGGAAGCTGCAACTGTGGCCTCACCCTTTGCTCAGAATCCTGTTGGGCTCCCATGGAGAGCAAAGCACAGAGAGCAGTCACCAGGAAAGGGTATTTCCATTTACATGACATTGGCACCTACGAAAGTGTGGCCGCATTGTGTGGCCAAAGGGAAAAATATCCCTTCAACATGTATTTACTGAGCACTTTGATATTTTGGAAACTATGTAAGGCAATAGGGAGAGAAAAATGGGATAAGGTAAAGTGCCTGCCCCTGAAAAGCTTACATTTTAGTGGCGCAAACAAATATCTGTATCTATACCTAAACTTATATATCAACATCTGTCTATATATCTCCTTTACTCTGTGTGTGTGTATACAATTTAATTACACATAGCAATAAGTCTTATGAGGTCAAATAACGCAGGAGTAGGGACTAGTGGATGAGTGTGTGGTTGGAGGGATGTTATTTACTTTAAATAAGTGGTCAGCGAGTGGCCCTTTGGAGAAGGTGATACTTGAACACCTTGAATAACTTGAATGGAGTGAGCCAAGGACAGATTTAAGAATGCAAGTCTTCCAGATCAAGGGAATGGCTAGGGTAAAACGAGTGTCAATGAAGTGGTGTGAATTTAGGAGGAGTGTGACTGAGAGGTCACAGCCATTCACCGAGGCTCTTGTGCCAGCTGCAGGACCACTCTGGGTCAGCTCCTCCCACCCTTCCCACGTCCTTTCCCTAAGCTCTCTCCCCTTCACGAGGAAAAGGTATTCTTATCTTGGGCACCCAGGCTTGTGCTTATCTTGCTCCTTTCTTCTCCTTCCCATCTTTCCCACTTCCTCCATCCTATTAGTTGAATATTTCATTAATCTATATTTAAACCTTTTATTGAAGTATAATAGATACACAGACAAGGGCCCAGAGATGTATGTCTGGATGTATTTTCAGGGTACCCTGAAAATACCCTCAGAAGGAGATACTTAACATGGCAACACCCCAGAAACCATTTCACTCTTTTTCCCCAAACACCTCCCTTGAGTAACCAACAGCTTAGTTAATTTGGCCATTTTTTGTACTTTATATAAATGGAATCATAAAGTATATGCTTTTCATGTCTGGTTTCTTTCATTTCATTCCACATGATATTTGTGAGGTTCATCTGCATCACTGTGTGTAGTTGTGCATCATTCATTCTTATTGATTATGGTACTCTATTGTGGGAATATACCACTATTTATCAGCTTGTTCTAATGCTAATGGTTATTTGGACAGTTTCCAGCTCTGTGGTGTTATAAATAGTGCTGCTATGAATGTTGTCTAAGATATAAAATTTGGTGAACATATGTATGCATTGTTGTATATGCCTAGGAGTGGAATTGCTCAATCATAGAATAGGGCTTGTAAAGGTGGAGTAGATGTTACCAAAGAATGTTTCAGTGCTGATTTATTTTAAAATAATATTTATTTTTATGATGATAAAAGTAATGCATATTTGAAAAACAGAGTAAAGTAAAACAAAATGAAACTACACATTACTCTACTTTTATATAGTTGGCCCTCCCTACCCCGAAACCAGTGAATAGGGAGGGCTGACTGTACTATGCCATTTTATACCATAAGGGACTTGAGCATCTGTGGATTTTGGTATCCGCAGGGGTCCTGGAACCTATCCCCCATGGATACAGAGGGCCAGCTGTAATCACAGAATTGGATGCTATATATCCTTCCGTTTTCATTTTACATTGTAGCATTTTCAATATTATTAAGTGTTTTCAAATCAAAAATTTTAATGACAGCATTTGGATGTGTCAAAATAAACTTAATGATTTAAATTGTTTTAAATTTTATTATTGTAAACAGTGCTTCAATGAACATTACTACATACATTTTATGGACACTTCTGATTATTTCTTCAGAATGTATTTTGAGGAGCAGAATTTCTGACTCAAAGGACTTACTACATTTAAAGTTCTTGCTTTATATTGCCTAATTTCTCTCTGAAAATTGAAAACAGAGCTAATTTACAGTTCTACTTGTATTTGGCTGATTCACTTCACTGACAACATAAGGATATACTATTTTATGAATTAGCATTTACATGACAGCTATTAAAATAAAATATTTAGGGCTTCCCTGGTGGCGCAGCGGTTGAGAGTCCACCTGCTGATGCAGGGGACGCGGGTTCGTGCCCCAGTCCGGGAAGATCCCACATGCTGTGGAGCGGCTGGGCCCGTGAGCCATGGCCACTGAGCCTGCGCGTCCAGAGCCTGTGCTCTGCAATGGGAGAGGCCACAGCAGTGAGAGGCCCACGTACGGAAAAAAAAAAAAAAAAAAAAAATTATTTGTTAATTGACTATTTGTATCTTTAGTTACTTCCCTGTTCAAAACTTTTGCTCATTTTCTGTGATATTCAACTTTTTTAATTGATTAGGTAGTAACTGTATGTTTTTCAGTTATGAACTGTATTGTATTGTGTTCTCATCTTTTAACCTATATTTTGATTATTAATATTTCGTGAAAGAAGGTCATGCCCTACAGACAGAAAAGGTTTGAGAGCTATAATTTACCTTCTTTGAAAGGAAAGTGAATATCCAACTTAGATATACATCTGTACCGCTTATATCATTTCTACTTATGGTGATCTATGTATTGCTGAGAATTTATAATTGAAATGGCCATTGAAAGAGTGACTCTCTCCCAGTGTTATTAAGTCCAAATAAATGAAAGAACTAGAAGTTACCTAAGGGACTGATTCTTCCAGTGCCCTCTTTGTACAGATGGAGAAATTGAGGCACGGAGGTTGTAAGAGACTTGCTAAAGATCATTACCGTGGACTGGTGTCAGGTAGCCTTCCAATCCATCACCTCACTGGCTCTTGAAGAAAAATCCTACCCTCTTTCTATAAGTCTCTTTTCTGTTATGTGCACATAGATGCGCATATTATATTTCTCCTTTTCTCTGGCGATCATGTTCAGTTTGTGAGGTGCTCTGGCTGCTTGGGGGTCCCTGAATACCAGCACCTGAGAGTCACTGCTGAATATCTGGCTCTGCCTTCCTTGGGGTCCAGAATGTGGTTCCTGCCTCAGGTCTGGCTTCCCAGATTACTGTGTAAACCACCACGGCTAACATGTGTCCTTTGCATATTCTCCAGGTCTCTTCTGCAACTCTCGTGCCCGAGACTGGTCTCCTCCATGATTCCTTTCTGGTGCTTGGATCCATATGTAGAGGCAGAGCCTAAATGAGCCCCTGGAGCCCTTCCAGAGTCTGTGGGAAAGCTGGGGTATGACCAGTGGCAAATGGGCCTGTGTGCTAGTTGGGCAGGATCCAGAGATGGAACGATGTCTGAATTCCTCTGAGTGCATCCTTTCAGTGGACATTTCCCAAAGCAAGACTGGCCCCTAAAGAGGACATTTCATTAGAGCTCAGTTTTATGGCAATGCTCTTTGTAAACCTACAAGGAAGGTTATTTCAGAACTGAAAATCTGGACTATATCTCTCATGGTAAAATTAGACGCAACGGCAATATCAAAGTGGCGTGTGAAATCCAGGTCTAGAGTTGGTAGTCGTGGGGAGCCACACTTCATGGTTGGCTGTTTATGACAGTGGGATGGGTTCACCACCCTGCCCAGCTTGAGATCATCTGGCCCCATGGTGTGAATCAGGAACTGCCAGGTAATTCAAGAAAATCTTGCAGGAATTTCCGAATTGTAATACCTGCATCATTCTTAGCTAAACTAACCTTAAACAGTTCATATATTTTAGCCCTTTTCAGGTTGCAAAAATAAATATGTAATGCATTCATTTTGCACAAATTTACAAACATTCCAAGATTAGAATGCGTAATATGTGACTAACATTCATTTTACAGGTCCTGCTTCAAGAAACTTAAAAGTGTAGAAAAGCCAGAGAACATTGGCTAATGTCTAGATTGAAACAGTCTGTAAGTCACTAGTAGTTTTTCCATTTCTAATTCAGGTAAAACACAAGGCTTCATTTCTTGAGAGTAAGTATCTTCATTTTAGATTCTGTGTCTATTAACAAAATAATTTCAAAGCTACTTTAAGAATTGTTCAAATTTCATGTTTTCTATTTAATCAAGAGAACAAAGGCCAATACTTCCAAATAGAAAATAACATTAATCAATGGGAAAACATGATTTAAACCAACTACCACTGGAATTGAGCAATGAAAAAGAAAATGCTCTCATGTGTTTGCTGTCCTTCCCTACAGTGAAACTAGTTTATGTTTTGTTTTTAGAATATACCAAGGGAGATACAGCAGAAAATAAATCACAGCCAGAGGATCTCTTCCTTCCAACTGTCTGCATAGCCAGGACTGATCACTGCTAAAATAGCTGTGATTCATGCTGAATTGTCCACGTTGTACCCCATGCTCAATGAAACAATTCCCCAGATTCCAGAGCTTCTCCACGGGAACTTGAGGAAAGGTCTTGGGCTGAATACACTGTGCCTTGGCCCCTCCAAAGCACTTACTGTCAGGCGTCTGTTTACAACAGCAGCCTGGATATCAGATTCATTAAAATGGGGATGCTGAGATCCCAATGCAGTCAAAATATCTGGCTGTGTTTTGGAACAATGAGTAAGCAGCAATTGGGCTGAGAAATGTGTGGCTGCTGCCGCTCAAACTCCATATAGCAAACTGATGAAATCACGTGTGGTTTTGCGTTCAAAGTCAACTGTGGGATCCCATCCTTGTCTCCTTGTTGGTTTCTTCTGTTCTAGTTTTGATGTCATGATTTCATTATTTTCCCCTCAGCTTTACTGAGGTATGATTGACAAATATACTTGTATACATTTAGGTTACACAACGTGATTTTATAAAGGTATACAGTGTGATGATTTGATTTATATACACGTTGTGAAACAATTACCATTTTCAACTTAATTAACACATTTATCACCTCACATAGTTACTTTTTCGTGTTGGTGGGAACACTTAAGATCTGTTCTCTTAACAAGTTTTAAGTATACAGCACAGCCCTATTAACTATAATCACCAGACTGTACATTAGATCTCCAGAACTTATTCATCTTATAACTGGAAGTTTGTACTCTTTGACCAACATCTCCCTTCCTGGTCACCATCACCCCACTGGCCCTATCCCTGACAACCACCATTGTACTCTGGTTCTATGGAGTTTGACTTCTTTAGATTCCACATACAAGTGAGATCATATAGTATGACACTGGGCATCCTTGTCTTGTTTCTGATTCTTTCTATACCGAATTTGTTGAGAATTTTTATCATGAAAGGATATTGAATTTTGCCAATTTTTTTCTGAATCTATTAAGATTATTGTATGATTTCCATCCTTCATTCCATTAATGTGGCATATCATATTTATTGATTTGTGTTATGTTGAGCCATACTTGCATATGATCATACTTGTGTATGATCTTTTCAACGTGCTGTGGAATTCAGTTTGCTAGTATTTTGATGAGGATTTTTGCGTCTATGTACATCAGGGATATTGACCTGGAACTGTCTTTCCTTGTAGTATCCTTGTCTGGTTTTGGTATCAGGGTAATGCTGGGCTTGTAAAATGGGTTTGAAAGTGTTGCCTCATTATTAAAGGGAGGATTTAGTGAAACTGCAGAGGACAGTAGGCATTTGTGGGCTGCAGAATGAGCATGGGATAAGCATGAGAACAGAATATCCCTTCTTTACTGGCCAAATGGCAAGGGCACATCACCAGAACCTTCTGAGCCTCAGTGACTACATCAGTGCAATCGAAACCAAGACACCTGCTTCACCTTGATATGAGGTACTGACAAAGATCATGATTGAGGACACACTCTCTGAAATAGATCAGTGGAACAGAATAGAGCAGAATAGAAAGCCCACAAATAGACCCACACAAATATGCCCATCTGATTTCTTACAACGTGAAAAGGCAATTTGGAGGGTGGAGTCAAGATGGCAGTGTGGGAAGATGCCGAGTTAACATCTCCCCACAACAAGGGCACCTGCCTGCCACTGGTGGGGGACCCTGATGCCCAAGGAGATGGGAGGAACCCCCAAGTTAACTGGTAGGATGTGGGGGGACTGAGGGGGGAGGAGAAGCGGAGCCCAGACAGGAGGCCGAGTAGATCAGGAGAGGCAGGCAGGAGGGACCGTCTGGGAAGAACGGGAGAGGGGGCTGAGAGAGTTTGCCCTGCTCACTCGGGCACGAGGAGCCTGCAAGCTCCCAGGCGAGTCCCCTGTCCCCCAAGTTCCCCTCCAGGCCATGTGGGTCCTTGGGGACATAAGGGAGAGGCCGGGAGATCAGGAGAGGCAGGCGGGAGGGGCCCTCTGGGACCAGAGGAGCAGGAGAGGAGAGGAGGGCATTTGCCCTGCCCACTTGAGCACAGCAAGCCTGCTGGGCTCCCAGATGAGGTCTCCCGCCCTCTGAGACCAGGGGTGGGGGGCACGCCTGGGCCCCTTCTGTTCCTTGAGCCTAAGCCCCATCCCCCACAGCCCCCAGGGCCTTTTCCAGCCCTGTGGGTCCTAAGCATTGGCTCCACTCACCACCCAAACCTCTCCCTAGCTTAGGCCCCACCCTCCACAGCCATGGCCTCTCCCTCCCTTTTGTTTTCTTTTCCCTCATCTTTTTTACTATTTTGGTACTGATGTACCTCCCGGTTGTTGATTCATCTATATTTTTATTTTTATAGTCTTTCTAACATAACTGTTAGCTTCCTAGTCTAATTTTATTTTTTACTTTGTTATTGTCTTTTTTTTTTTTTGGCCACCCCATATGGCTTGGGGGATCTTGGTTCACCAGCCAGTGGTTGGGCAAAGATACTTCAGTGGGAGCTCCGAGTCCAAACCACTGGACTAACGGAGAACTTCAGACCCCAGGGAATATTCATCAGAGTGAGGTCTCACAGAAGTCCTCCTCTCAGCACCAAGACCCAGCTCTACCCAACAGCCTACAAACTCCAGTGTTTGGAAGCCTCAGGCCAAACAACAAGTAAGACAAGAACACAATCCCACTCATAAAAAAAAATTAAAAAATGAGATGGCAAAAACATATGTCACAGATGAAGGAGCAAGGTAAAAACCTACAAGACCAAATAAATGAAGAGGAAATAGGCAATCTACCTGAAAAAGAATTCAGAACAATGATAGTAAAGATGATCCAGAATCTTGGAAATAGAACAGAGGCACAGATTGAGAAAATACAAGAAATGTTTAACAAAGATCTAGAAGAACTAAAGAACAAACAAACAGAGATTAACAGCATAATAACTGAAATGAAAAATATACAGATGGCAAATAAAAGCATGAAATGATGTTTAAATCATTAGCCACTAGGGAAATGTATATTAAAATCACAATGAGATATCACTATACACCAATTAGAATGGGTAAAATAAAAAAGTACCAACACCAAATGCTGGCAAGGATGTGGAAAAACCAGATCACTCATACATTGCTGGTGGGGATATAAAATGATATAGTCACTCTAGAGAAGAATACGGATGTTCACAACAAAAGTGAAAAATGCACTTATTGCATGACTTAGCAATTTCTTTTTAGGCATTTATCCCAAAGAAATGGAAACATACAAAAATCTATTCATGGATATTCTTAGAAACTTTGTTGCTAACAGACCACATTGGAAGTAACCAAATGTCCTTCCATGCATGAATAATTAAGTAAACTGTGGTTCATCCATACCACGGGATAAAAAGCAATAAAAAAAAGAACTGTGATCCACACAGTTTGGATGGATCTTAAGTGAAACAAAAGGCCATCAGAGGTTACATACTGTATAGTCATCTTTCAATAGCATTTTTAAGTACTGTATTATTTCTTGAAATGTTATATTGAAAATTATAGTGATGGAGAACAGATTAGTGGTTGTTAGGTGCTGAGTGGGGAGGGGAAAGAAGGTGTCTATGGCTATAAAGGATAGAACCAAGGATCTTGTAATGAAACTGTTCTTTGTCTTGGCTGTGGTGGTCATATAAATCGGTACATGCAGTAAAACTGCGTAGAACTAGTGCTTACACACATAAACAAATGAGTGCACATCAAGCTGGTGAAATATTTACATGGTTGATAGATTCTATTAATGTCAATTTCCTGATTATGCTATTGTACTATAATTATGCAAGATATTATCATTGGGAGAAACTGGGTAAAGTATACACAGGATCTCTGTATTATTTCTTATTACTGTATGTGAATCTACAAAGATCTCAAAATAAAAATTTTTTTTAATGCAAAAAAAAGATGATGGAAGATAAAGTAAATTTCAAGACGTAGTGGAAACAAGATAAAAAGGCAGATAATATGAAACAAAACGTATGAGACAGAGAAAACATCTGAATAATAGTCATATACAGAGATAACTGAGGAAACAGTTGGTGGCTAATATTGCTTGAGGATATATGCCAACAAAATAGGTAACCAGAAATAAAGAAGCAAAAACAGAAATGGGATCTTGAAAACAGGTTGGAGACCCAGAGATGTAGTAAATAAAATTCTTGGGAGGACAGCTCTGCAGCTTACCAAGAGAGCATTTGAGATTGTAGCAGCAAATCAGAAAACTCCAGAAAGGATCTCTCTGGAGGAAAAATATAGTATTTCATGCCATAGACATTATAATTGAGGATTTGGATGAACTTGAAGATACATTAAAGGCATATTCTTCTAACAAAGGAAAAACAAGGAAGACAATTAGAAACTCCAAGAAAAACAGAAAGCTTGAAAGCTGTGGCCCAAATGTGAAACAAAGTCAGATGTGCCATATTTTAAGCAATTGATGAAAACCAAATATATTTTATCTCAGTGTTATGAAAATGTGTTGTCCAGGGATCATATCATGAGACCATACAGAGAGATAATTCTAGCAGACACTTTACCATGAAATGAACAATATTTTTAGTAATAGCAGTGTAAAGATCATTATTTAACTTTTAAACTTTTGAATTCAACCATAGATGAACTATGGAAAACATTATTATGTTTACAAAACAGAGACTGTTGAAAATTTGACAACATAAAAATAAAACTGACAGAAGTTAGAAAATAGAAATGAGAAAGAGAGACTAATATTTTCATCTTTCATGAAGGAAACCCAGAACAAGCAATAGAAATACACATATGTCATTTAAATGAACAATTTGATAGACTAACAAAGACAGGCAATATAGATGAGTGTTTTCAAACCCAAATTCTGGTGTCATCTAGCCAAGTTCAAATCCCAGCTCTGGCACTAATTGCTTTATTACCTTGATTAAATGAGTTAAAACTCTTTGCACCTTTCCTTTCTCATCTATAAAATATAATTAGCAATAGTGTCTACCTCAAAGTTGTTATGAAGATGGAATAAATTAGTATTTATAAAGCACTTAAAGAGTGCCTGGCAGTAGTAAGGACTACATAAGTATTTGATAAATAAACTGCAGTTTGGAAAAGGCTCATGGGAGCAGAGGTAGGAAGTGTGTGTTAAGAGAGCTGAGTCATCACATTCATTGTGAACCGTAGCCTAGCATTGAAAAACAAGGAATGGAAATATTTTCAGGTTTTAAAATTTATGAAGAGATAAACTAAAACCACAAAAGGTGAAAGAATAGTTTTATGAACAAGGACTGGGCATAGAGAAGGATGAGGTGTGACATTGTCTCTTTTTTATTTAAAACACACTCACATGCACACATGGACAGGCACACACACACATGCCCACACACGTACACACATCCATGCACACACAACACACACATGTTGTCAAGCATAAGGCAAAGGCTAAGGCCTGACAGATTCAATTGGTAAAGGGACAGTGAATCATTTTCAGATAAAGACAGTTTATTGCTTACACTAACAGCAGAAGGAAGAGTAGCCAAAGGTGCCAGCTCCCTGTGGCTCTTTCCCAGGGTAACACCCAAACGAAAGTGGCCAAATGACTGTATGACTGTAGCTTGAGTGATAGGACACCCTTTGCTGAGGAGCCACTTCTAGCTCAGGGGCTTTATATTCTGCTGCCATATCCTGAGCGGGGAGCCTGAAGGCTTCATACTTCATCAGAACTTAGGAGGAGATGAGAACCAGTCTCATGACAGCCTCGCCAGGGAGGCAGGGAGGCAGGGAGGCAGGGAGGCAGGGAGGAAAGAAGAAGATGGCCTCCCAGCAGCTTCTCACAGGCCTCCCATACTCTTGTGTTCTGCAGTGGTCACAGGCATTCAGCCAAGACCCAGATCAGTGGTTCAAGACTTACCTGTGAGCAAGACCTATGTGGATACATACAAAATTGTGATGGCCATGATATAATACATGCATACATGTATATATGAATACACCTATACATAAAACATTGTTATGACTGAAAATGTTCATTTCATGTTAATTCAGTCTTCTACATATGCATGTGTATGGTATACAGTAGTGTTGCATGTAGAACATAATATATGGTATCACTCACAGTACAGAGTACATGGTGGGGAGGCATTCATGTCTAGGCTGAGTCACTCGGGCAGCAGGAGCAGGGCCAGATGACCCTCAACAGGCAGGAATAGGGAGTGGGACTGACCAGTGTCTAAGAGAGAGAAGCAGTTACATCCTCACATCTTGACCAACTAGAAAACTGTCCTCAGGGGTGAAATTTACAGCAAAAGTTCAGAAAAAAGTATAGAGCTGTAGGATGGAAAATGAATAACAGAAATGACTAAGCTAATCTGAAAATGAATAGTGGAAATGACTAAACTAATCTGGTTCACTTTAAAAAATGCACTTTCTCCCTTGAAAGGGTCAATGAAAATGATAACAGTGAGATCAGTGGGGCAAAAGAGTCATCAGGGGTCCATTAGATGACTTAGTATTATTCCAAACTCTCAAAATAAAACTATTTCACGTAGAGCAGAAATTGGCAAGATATGACTCTGTTTAGAAAGAAGGAGCGATGAGATATCAAAAGAAAACTTTCTCAGCCTGAGTTTTTCCATCTCTAAAACTACGATTAGAAATTATACCCATTTTATGTCATAGGTTGTTGTGGAAAAAAAAAATGAGAGAGTAAGGTAGGTCAATGCTATCCTGCCTCATACCACCTGTCCACATCCCTTCCCAGGTAGGTAATTGCCTAGAGGCATCTGGGAGAGAGGCCATGGAGATAATGGGATGCGCTATAAAATGGTATTAAAAGCTATCAAAACGTTGGATTCAAGAATCTGGAACTTTTCTTACTCTTGAGTAATTTTTTTCAACACAGAGGTTATGAGCAGCTTTATCTCTTTGTAAAGAGCTGTGCTGGAGTTAAGGCTCTCACCCTAGTCAGTTGTGGGACCTTACACATGTATTTTACTGCCTTAAATCTTAAGTACCTCAAATGTAAAATGTGGTTGATGACAGTCTTTGCCGAATTGTGAGGATTAAATGAGATAATGCATTTAAATTCTTGGCACGGTGTTTAGCACCTTTTTGTTTTTTTTGCGGTACGCGGGCCTCTCACTGTCGTGGCCTCTCCTGTTGCAGGGCACAGGCTCCGGATGCGCAGGCCCAGCGGCCATGGCTCACGGGCCCAGCTGCTCCGTGGCATGTGGGATCTTCCCGGACTGGGGCACGAACCCGTGTCCCCTGCATCGGCAGGCAGACTCTCAACCACTGCGCCACCAGGGAAGCCCATGGTACTTAGCACCTTGAAGACAATAAATGGAGCTGTTAGAAGTACTGTTATTATTATTAGAATGACTATTTTTCTATATGATGGTCCCAGTAAAGATGGAAACTGGTATGCAGAATCGCCATGGGCTGAATTGAACAAACTCTTTTGATGCTACAAAGAATACATGTTCAATTATTTATACTATGTATAAAATGGACAACTGATGGGAACATGCTGTATAGCACAGGGAAATCACCTAGTGCACTGTGGTAACCTAAATGGGAGAGAAGTCCAAAAGGGAGGGATAGCTGTATGTGTATGGCTGATTCATTTTGTTGTGCAGTGGAGGTTAACACAACATTGTAAAGCAACCTTACTCCAATAAAAATTAATTACAAAAGGGTAAAAAAATAAAATAAAAAATAAAAGGAAAAGAAAAAGAAAGCTAATTTTAAAAACTAAAGATGAGAATTGTTCTTGACAATGCCAATAAACTTAAAAACAATATGACAAAAAGTACACGTTCAGTATTTTCTCTTTATCAGAGCGTGTCCTTACTCATAATCTTCATTATCTCCTCATGTCAAGGCAAGGCAGGTGTGTGGCTCCAATTTACCTGATGCAGACATTGAGCCTCAGGAAGTTTCACTGATGTGCCCTTGGTTTATGGCCAGTAAGAAGGGGGAAACTGTTTCTCAGCCTTATGTCTGTTCTGCAACATACAAATACCTCCTGCCTTCTGATATTTCACTAAATCCTTCTCCACTAAAAACTTGTTTTTCTTATGATGATCTTATGTTTTTCTGTGATAAGAGAAATTTGCTTCAAATTTTAAAGAATTTATCATAGTTGTCAGACCTCAGTTATAAATTAGAGGCCAACTCTCCAAATCCCTTAATGTATCAGGCTGAAAACAGGTTTCCTGAAGAAGGGGAGATGTTCAAAGTCACAGCACTAGTAAATATTGATAGCAGAATCCAGATGGTCCATGTTGTATAGAAATACCTTTTTAATGTACCATGTGGCTTCTCAGACAAATCCATTGATTTGTTTTTGTGTTTGTGTGGGTGAGTGTGTTTTGCATACTGTAATTGTAAACATGTCACGCAGATCCACCTGTCTCTCCAGTCAGAGTGGACGAGGGCCTCCTTATTGTACATATAGGATATATCCAGCATCCCTGGAGAGTGGGCATTCACCAGGCTGTAATATACTCACACACACACAGCCAAGCTCCTGTGATAAAATGCACTCTGTAGCCAGAGTTTCTGCAGCCATTTGGCCTTCTGAGCTCACTAAAAAGAAAGGTGCAGCAGGAGTTTTCTGTAGGCTTCTGCCAAACTGGCACAGAACTAGAGATGCTTGTCTAATACAGATGCCCCAAACCCTAGATGTCACTCCTCAGGGGAGCTGGAGAGTATATTGGCAAAGTGAGAACTTTACTCCAATCATGTTAAGCAAATAGTGACAAAATCAACCCATCAACAGAAGTCATCAGGCTCATGAGAAATGAAATATTGTCCAATTCATCAATCTAAATAACCATGGCCATGGCTGGGCAGATTGTGTAAACAATCTTTCTCAGATTGTATAAAACCTCTCTCCTCCATGAAATATTCACCTGTTGTCTGCTGCCAAAACCAATAAACCACTTTCTTGGCTGAGTCATCTAAACATTTCCTTTGACAGCAGCAGCTTTCAACTCCAACTGCAAGGCCAAGTTGCATGACAAATATACCATTGGCCCTATGTTTGGATATGAGTGCTGTTTTCTACAGGCTCGTTAAAAACATACCCTGCTGTTGTGCATGAAGTGCCAATAGTCCCTGGAAAACACACTGAAAAAAAACAATGGATCATTTTTCCATGGCTCTGACACATGAATGTCCAAATGTCTTCTGGACATATTTGTCAGCACCAAATGTCTGCTAACTCTTTAAATTGTGAGCTGCAGATGGGGTTAAATTCCATAGAACCTATCCCACGATGATTTTAAGGCCTGTTTGATGCCCTCTTTTCTCTTGGGGCCCCTACACTAAAATGGTCTATAATTTATAGATGGTAAATTACCCAAAGTTTATATGACATTTTTTAGATTCTCTCAGCAATGGCTCTATACAAGTTTGACAGATTTCTAAATCCATCCTCTCTGGATGTGGTGCATCCACATTCAGCACAATTTCCATGTATCTGGACTGTATAGAGAATATCGAGTACATAGTTAGTGTGACTAGGACTGGTTAGTAGAACACATTTATTTCAACTTCAAACACGTGAAGGGGCCAGGTTGTGTCTTACCTTTGTTACATAAACCATATCTACAATTATTTGCAGTTATTTAAAGTAGAACTTTTGCAAAACAAGCCAAGTGCAGAATTTTGATAGACTTTTTTAAATGAAAAAGTTCCAGGACTTTGCAATCTTTTCTTCATTCTCAATTTGAGGACGGTTTTTGAATTACGTTATGGGGTTCTTACAAAATATCCAGCTTATCTTCATTATATTCAGCAGCTCTCTCTTCATACTGATACATACGTTTCATGATATTTAATTATAGCATAATAACAGATGTAAGTGATATAAGCAATCTTAAAATGTACAGAAATACGTATTTAGGCTGAAGAATAGTTTGCTAGTCCCAAGTTTTCTGCACTGCCATATATATATATGGCGTTAATATCTATCAGTCAATGTGTTTACAGAGAGAATGAGAAGCGTTGGTTAATTCAGCAAATTGAGTTAAGGATGAGTAAGTTAGCTTCTGTTGTGATAGTTCTCGCTTAAAAAAGAAAGAAAGCAAGCTTTACCCTCTATACTCTTTTAAAAAAAATTAATAGACCTTGTTTTTTAAAGCAGTTTTAGGTTCACAGAAAAATTGAATAGAAAATACAGAATACAGAGAGTTGTCACATAGATTCCCCCCTCCCTTCAACACACAGACAGCAGCCTCCTTTACCATCAGTGTCCTGCACCAGAGTGATACACTTATAATTGGTGAGCCAACATTGACACATCATTATCAACCAAAGTCCGTATTTTACATTAGTGTTTACTCTTGGTACTGTACATTCTATGGATTTTGACAAGTATCCAAAGACAGGTTTCCACCCTTCTAGTATCATGCAGTATAGTTTCACTGCTCTAAAAATCCTCTGTTTTCTACATATTTTATCTCTCTCTCCCCACTGAGGCCCTGGCAACCACTGATCTTTTCACTACCTCTATAGTTTTACCTTTTTCCAGAATGTCATATAGCTGGAATTGTACACTATGTAGGCTTTTCATATTACCTTCTTTCACTTAGGAATATGCCTTTAAGTTTCCTCCATGTCTTTTTGTGGCTTGGTAGTTCAATTCTTTCTAGTGCTAAGTAATATCCCATATTCTGTATATACCACAGTTTATTTATAGAAGGATATCTTGGTTGCTCTATACCTTTTGTAATTAAAATTTTATTTTGAGATAATTGTAAATTCAAATGCAGTTAGAAGTAATAGAGATTTCATGTAATCTTTAAACTGTTTCCCCAATGGCAGCCACTTGCAAAATTATAGTACAACATAACAACCAGGTTATTGACATTGACACAACCCGCTGAGCTTATTCGAATTTCTCCAGCTTTACTTGCAATTGTCTGTGTGTGTATGTGTGTCTATTTAGTTATATAAAATTATATCACATGTGTAATTTTGGGTATCACAGTCAAGACCCTGGACAGTTCCATCATCACAAGGACCCTTCTTGTGGCTTTTTATAAACACACCCACTTGATGCTCCTTTGCTCTTTCCCCACCATAACATCTTGCAACCATTATTTTGTTCTCCATTTCAAAATATTACATAAATGGAATCATACAGTAAGACTTTTTAACAACAGCTTTATTGAAATATAATTTACATATTACAAAAGGTAACCTTTTAAAATGTACAATTCAGTAGTTTTTAGTATATTCACAAGGTTGTGCAACCATCACCACTATCTAATTACAAATATTTGAATATACCATATCCATTAACAGTCACTCCTCATGCCCACTTTGCTCCAGCCCCTAGCAATGACTAATGAATGTTTGCAATACCATAATGCCAAAATTGGAAATATTCTAAGTTACCTGCACTACACAGGGAGCAGAAGAGTATAATCTGAAGGTAAACTTAAATTAGTTAAAAATAAATATCAGAAACTCTATGGTGATTGTGAAAATAAAAAAAATAGAAGTATAATTCATACATTGAGTGGAGATAAAATAGAATCACATAAAATGCTCAACTAAAGCCAAAGTAGGCAGAAAAAATTGGGGAAAAGATTAAGAAACAATTATTATGAACAGAAAACAGTTATACAATTTGTTGATGTTAATCCAAATATTTTGATATCATATCAAACGTAATGGTTTAAGTGCACAAATTAAAAAACAGAGAATGTCAGAGTGGATGAAAAAACAGACCCAAATATTTATCATCTAAAGCAGCGGTCTCCAACCTTTTTGGCACCAGGGACCGGTTTCGCAGAAGACAATTTTTCCATGTTGGGGGCGGGGTGATGACGCCGGCTGTAATGGGAACGCCGGCTGTAATGGGAGCGATGGGGAGCAGCAGATGAAGCTTCGCTCTCTCAGCGGCTGCTCACTTCCTGCTGTGAGGCCCGGTTCCTAAAAGGCCGCGGACCCGGACTGGTACCGTTCTGCGGCCTGGGGGTTGGGGACCCCTGGTAAAGGAAACCCACTTTAAATATGAAGAGACAGGTTAAAAGTAAGGGATAGAGAAAAATATACTATGGAAAAACTAATCAAAGGAAATATGGAATATCTATATTAATTTCAGATAAAGCAGACTTCGTAAAAAGGCAAATTATGAAAGACAAGGGGCATTACATAAGAGCGAAGGGGCCAATTGTCTAAGAAGATGTAACAGTCCTTAATGTGTATGCATCTATCAACAGAATGTAAAAATATGAGGCAAAAACTGATAGAACTGGAAAGAGAAGTAGACAAATCCACTATATATTTGGAGACTAACAACACTCCTTTCAATAGTGATGTATCAAGTAGGCAGAAAATCAGTAAGGACATAGTTGACCTAAAAAGCACTATAAATCAACATGATCTACTTATTTATAGAATCCATCCAGCAATGGCAGAATGCATAGTCTTCTTAAGCTCACATATTGAATAGAATATTTACCAAAACATACCACATTGAAGGTCATAAAATACACCTTAAAATGTTTAAAAAATAGGGCTTCCCTGGTGGCGCAGTGGTTGAGAGTCTGCCTGCCGATGCAGGGGACACGGGTTCATGCCCCGGTCCAGGAAGATCCCACATGCCACGGAGCGGCTGGGCCCGTGAACCATGGCCACTGAGCCTGTGCGTCCAGAGCCTGTGCTCCGCAACGGGAGAGGCCACAACAGTGAGAGGCCCGCGTACCACACACACACACACACACACACACACACACACACAAAGTTTAAAAAATAGAAACCATACAAAGTATGTACTCAGGTCACAATGGAATTAAACTAGAAATTAAGAACAGAAAGATAGCTGGAAAAGCCCCACATATTTGGAAATTAAACTGTATCTTTCTAAATAACAGATGGGTAAAAGAAAAAGTCTTAAAAGAAATTTAAACATATTTTGAATGAAATGAAAATGAAATACAACTTACCAAAATTTGTGGGATGCAGCTAAAGAAATTCTTAGGGGAAATTTATCGTATTAAAAGCATATAATAGAAATGAAGAAAAATCTAAAATCAATAACCTAATCATCCATCTTAGGAAACTGGAAAATATGAGCAATTTAAGTTTAAAGCAAGCAGAAGAAAGAAAATAAAATTTAGATCGGAAATCAATGAACTTGAAAACAGGAAAACAATAGAGAAAATTACAAAACCAAATGCTGTTTCCCTAAAGATCAAGAAAATTAATAAATCTCTAGGTAGGCTAACAAAGAAAAAAGAGAGAAGTTACAAACTGGCAGTTTTAAAAATGAAAAGTGGTCATCACCTCTGATCCCATAGACATTAAAAGAATAATAAAGGAACACTATAAATAATTCTATGCCCACAAATTTCATAACTTAGATGAAATGGACTGATTCCTTAAAAAGACACTAACTACCAAAACTCACTTAAGGGGAAATAGGTAACTTGAATATCCCTGAATCTATTAAATAAATTATATTAATCATAAAAACCTTCCCCTCCAAAAGCACCAGTACTTGATGGTTTCCAACTGTCTACAATTTCTTCCAGAAAATATAATCAGAATGAGCCTTTCCTAACTAATTCTATGAGTCTTACCATAATCCTAAAAGAAGTTAAGATGTTGTAAGATATGAAAACATAGGGGAATATCTCTCATGAACATAAATGCAAAAATCTTCAACACATGAGCATACTGAACACAACAGTGCATAAAAACTGTAAATACCACAAACAAGTGGGATTTATTCTAGGTGCACAAAGCTGGTTCAACATTCAAAGTTCATTCACTATAATCCTCCGCATCAGCAGCCTAAGGGGAAAATTATATGAATATAGTAATTAACTCAGGAAAATCATTTAACAAAATCCCACAATCATTTATGATAAAAGCTCTCTACTAACAACAAGCAATTGGAATTTGAATTTTTAAAAAATTCAATACAATAGTACAAAAAATGTAGCACTGAGGTATAAATCTAAAAAAAATTGAACAGAATCTATGTACAGAAAACTACAAAACACTAAAAAACTTTTTAAAAAAATCTAAATAAATGGAGACTTATCCCATGTTCATGGACTGAAAAATTCAATATTATTAAGATGTCGCTCCTTCCCAAATTGATTTATAGATCAAAGTTCCCAATCAAAATACAGCAAGCTATTTTGTAGATATTGATAAACTAATTCTAAAATTTATGTGGTAAGGCAAAGGTGTGGGGTAGTCAAAACACTTTAAAAAGCATAATAAAGTGGAGAAATTAGTCAACCTGACCTTAAGGCTTCCTGTGTAGCAGCTTCAGTAATCAAGACAATTACATTGGCAGAGGAATAGACACCTAAATCAACAGAACAAAATACAGATACCCAGAAAAAGGCCCACATAAATAAGCCCAATTGATTTTTGATAAAGATTAAAAAGCAATTCAATGCAGGAAGGATAACTTTTTCAATAAAGGGTGTTGAAATAATTGAATATTCATAGGAAAAGAAAATGAACTTTGACCTAAACCTCACATCTTTTAAAATAATTAATTCAAAACAGACCATAAGCTTAAATGTAAAATGCAAAACTATGAAACTGAGTTAGATATAGGAGAAAATCTTGGGAATTTTGGGATAGGGCGTTACCAGACTTGACATCAGAAGCACAATCCTTGAAAGAAAAAATTGAAAATAGGACCTTATCAAAGTTAAAAACTTCTGCTTTGCAAAAACTCATATTAAGATGAAAAAGCAAGCTATAGAATGAGAGAAAATACTTGCTAACTACATACCCAAGAGAAGATTATTATCTAGAATATATAAAGAACTCTCAAATTAAACAGTGAAAATATCAATGAATACGATCAGAAAAATGGATTTCACTGTATGATCATATATATGTAGAAAACAAGCATATGAAAAGATGTTCAACATATTTGGCCATAAGGGATATGCCAATTAAAACCACAGTGAGACATCACCTATAGAATGGCCAAAATAAAAGTGGTAACCATACCAAAAGCTGACAAGGATAAGGAGAATCTGCCTCACTCTAACGTTGCTGCTAGGGATGTGAAATGGTTTTGGAAAACAGTTTGTCCATTTCTTAGAAAATTAAATGCAATCACCATATGACTCAGCAGAAATTGTCTCTTGGGCTTTTCTCCCAGGGAAATAAAAATTTACATTCTCACGGAAAATTTCTATAGGAAAGTTCATAGCAGCTTCGTTCATAATAGCTCAAAACTGGAAACAGCCCAGATGGCTTTCAGTGAGTGAGAACTTAAACACATTGGTAAATCCATATGATAGACTGCTACTCAACAACAAGAAAGAACAATGAGAAAGGCCAAAGGTATTTTTCTTGCAAACTTCTTTTTTTAAAAAAAAACAAATGATATGCTTTTGATTACAAATACAGTGTAAGATGATGCCTTATTTTGCAAAACCAGTAAACACAAGAACAAATTTTAAACATATGTGATTTGTCCAAGATATTAAAAAAAAAAGAGCCTGATGTTTTTCTTAGTATTTAAAAGAATTAGTATTCCCCAACCTTTCAAAGAAAAGGTTTGAAGGTATGACTCAACTGGAGAAAAAGAGAGAGAAAGAGAGAAACCATCTTGCAGTGGTTTTTTTTGTTGTTGTTTGCTTTTTTTTTTATCATATTTATTGGAGTATAATTGCTTTACAATGGTGTGTTAGTTTCTGCTGTATAACAAAGTGAGTCAGTTATACATAAACATATATCCCCATATCTCCTCCCTCTTGCTTCTCCCTCTCACCGTCCCTATCCCACCCCTCTAGGTGGACACGAAGCACCGAGCTGATCTCCCTGTGCTTTGTGGCTGCTTCCCACTAGCTATCTATTTTACATTTGGTAGTGTATATATGTCCATGACACTCTCTCACTTCATCCCAGCTTATGCTTCCCCCTCCCCGTGTCCTCAAGTCCATTCTCTATGTGTGCGTCTTTATTCCTGTCCTGTCCCTAGGTTCATCAGAACCTTTTTTTTTTTGTAGATTCCATATATATGTGTGAGCATACGGTATTTGTTTTTCTCTTTCTGACTTACTTCACTCTGTATGACATTCTCTAGGTCCATCCACCTCACTACAAATAACTCAGTTTCGTTTCTTTTCATGGTTGAGTAATATTGCATTGTATATATGTGCCACATCATCTTTATCCATTCAGCTGTTTTAAATAGCTTCAGATAAGTCTTCAAATGTTACCTTTCCTTTCTGGAACTCACGTCTTCACAAAATAGTTAAATTTAAAATAGTTATAATGAACTAACTGTTTAATGGGGAAAAGAAATATATATTGAATACATATGTATAAATTTTACCATAAACAGTTATGCATATCAAATGACAGTAACTTTTAAAAAGGTACCCCCCCAAAGTGAGGAAAAACTTGAATTTCAGAAAAGAAAGTCAAATTCATTTAATGAAAAACTAGAATTAATAAAAATTAGCAAATACACACACAGAAAATACATACAGAGCAGCAGCACTATGAATTGATGGGAAAAGCAGTGGTCCAACACCACTCAACATGGCTTGTCAGTTAAAGGAAAAAACCCAAACATGCGCGTGCATGCACACACACACACACACACACATACAGATGCACACAAGCTGTGGATACATGCTACAAGTTGGATGAATCTCCAGAAAATTATGCTGAATAGAAAAGCCAGTCCCAATGGTTACATACTATATGATTCTATTTATATAACATTTTGAAATGAAAAAATTATAGAAATGGAGAACAAATTAGTGGTTGTCAGAAGTTAGGGACAGGAAGGGAGAGTGCAGATGGGAGATTGGTGTGCTTATGAAAAAGGACACAAGGGGATTCTTGTGGAGATGTAACTACTTTATATGTAAACTGTCGTGGGTATACAAACCTACACTTATGACAAAATTGCACAGAACTCAATACATACACACACAGAAATGGATATGGGTAAAACTGGGGGAATCTGAATAAGATTAGTAGATTTTATCAAGGTCAATATTCTCGTTGTCATTTTGTGCTATAGTTTTGCCACATGTCACCAGCAAGGGAAACTGGATAAAGGGTACACACACTCTGTCTTATTTTTTACAACTGCATGTGAATCTATAATTCTTTTAAAATAAGAAGTGCATTAAAATTATTCTTGAGCTTTGTTCTGGAGTGCAGTTAAGTTATGTGGAAGCAGTTTGATCCTTTAGAGATTTGCTTTAAGTTTCGTTAAGTTGGTTGGTCTTTAGAGCTAATTTTGCCCCATTACTTCTGAGTATTCTACCTAACACCCCATGCATTACATGGTTTTTCTACTTTGACTAGTGAGAACATGGATTATTCTGGGTCCTGTGTGAGACCTGGAGGTTTTTCTACCTGTTCCTCTGGATGGTTTTAGCTCTGGTAACATCATTTTCATACATATGGACTGATCATCCTTAGCTAGAGACTTGAGTGTCCATCTGCAGATCTCTGGGACCCTCTCTGTGAAGCACTCTTCCCTGCAAACTCTAGTTGCCTTGGTCAGCCGGAGCTCCCAGCTCTGTCTCCTAAGCTCATGGAGACTGCCATGCTCCTCCTGGGTTTTTCCTTCCCCCATTGCAGCTTTAAACCTGTAGCATCTTTAAATCATTTGGCAATCTGGAGCAATTATAGACTCAGATCTTTTACCCTAGGATGCCTGTTGTCCAGTGTCTAAACATTGTTAGTTCACATAATTTGTCTTTTAAAAAAATTTGTTTTAATGTGAAGGCTAAATCTAATTCCTCTTACTCTATCCTGTTTGGAAGTGGGTGTGGGCCCCAGAGATTTTTTTAAATAAAATTTTTTAATTAGAAAAGTATATGAAAAGGTTAGGAAAATGTAGTAAAGCTGAGAAATCATAGCAGGTGACTGGGGAAGAATGTTAAACAGTCAATGTTGAGAGGAATTGAGAACATTCATTAGTGAGTATTGGAGAGTATTGTGCAACAGGGAATCAATTGTCTTGAACGAGGAAAAAGCATTAGGTCGGTTGGTAAGATAAGGATGTAGGAAGTCAGTAAACTAAAATAGCGTACCTTATGGAATAACAGACTAAATTAGAAAGAGAAAACTGTAAGATATTTGGAAAGTTGGAAAGTGGTCTGAAAGCCCCCTCCTTCACCATCTCATGTTGAATACACACAACTAGAAGAAAGAAAGTTGAAGGAACAAGGAGGGAAGCAAATCAGAGTAAATGAGAAGCACAGAGTTATAACATGAGAAAAATATTGAGATCCAAAATGTATTACCTTTAATGAGAAACTAAAAGCTTTTAAAATGTTAATATTGAGTTAATGAAAGGGGCATACAGAGAAAAATTAACATAAAGATGCAAGTTCACTTGCATCTCACAGTATTTTAGAAACAAGTAGACACATGTAAAAGATAATGAAATCATAGGATCTCTTTTAAGAAACAAAGCAAGTGAAACACGGAAGGATCAGCCTAACTCCAAAATAGTCTGGAAAGTGACCACATAAGCCCACCTATTATCATGACATAATGGAAGGAACTGAAATGCAGACTTTATAGATGCCAAGAGTGAGTAGTAGTCTAAGACCATGCCAAGAGAGGCATGGAGGAGGACCCTGGCTGAAAGTAAAAAGGGCGGGTGTCTCTAGCTTTGTATAAACATGCTACATTTCATGGGTGCCTCAGTCTATTTGTGTCTCCTACTGACTGGTCAAATTCACCCCCTACCCCGGCCACACACAACCATTTCTGTTCCTCTTCCAACTTCTCTAGGCTGAGTATTCAGGGATGCTCAACTTTCCCTCTCACAAATGACCCTGAGTTCCAAGTTTCTGTTCTCTTTTCATGTGATCTTGCTTCATTGGATGTTATTCTCCAAAGTGCTGCCACCTGAAGGGTTACATCTGAGAAAAGTACACTAAACAACTTAGACTTGAAGGGTAAACCTCCTTGTTTCTTAAAATATTCTTCTTTTGTTTCTTAAAAGTCTTAGACATTGCCATCCCTGAGAAACTTTCAGTGGTTGTCTCTTCCCCCTGGGCCCTGTCTCTTACCATGCAGGTGGCCTTAAGTACCACACCTGACTTCCTAAGACCTCTGTCTCTGTGTCCAGAGTTTGGTTGCCTTTGACTCCAAAGAGATATGTTCATTCCAGAGAACAATAATCAGTCTGATCTCTCTGCCTTGAACCATATTCAAATGAAGCCATCCAGGGATTTCACGCAATTCCCCAAAATAGGCAATTATAGTTTGTTTCTTAATGTTTATCTCTCAAAGTAGACTCTTCTTTAAAGCAGGGCTTGCATCAGGGCTTCCCTGGTGGCGCAGTGGTTGAGAGTCCGCCTGCCAATGCAGGGGACGCGGGTTCGTGCCCCGGTCCAGGAAGATCCCACATGCCACAGAGTGGCTGGGCCTGCGAGCCATAGCCGCTGAGCCTGCGCGTCCGGGTCCTGTGCTCCGCAACGGGAGAGGCCACAGCAGTGAGAGGCCCGTGTACCGCAAAACAAAAAAAACAACAACAAAAAAAGAAAAATAGCAGGGCTTGCATCATTTTGGTTTGCTGCTTTATAACCAAGAACTTGCCCAATCTCCAGCATAGAAAATAAATGAAATGAATAAGTGAACAGTGACTCATTTTCATAATCGAATACGTAAACCAAATTGTATTCTTAAGTAATACACTTCTGTCCCTGGGAAAATTCCTCTTCCATTAAAAGATGCTTTTCTTCCCATATATATCTGTGGTTGAAGAATGTAGTGTATTTATTTTGAGAATTGTAGGTTTGCACAGTGGCAATCTGAAGTTTCCTTAACCGGGTCTACAGCCCTGGTTCAAAGTAGTGACCAGTATTTATGATTTCCTCATGTACCAGGGTGGATCATAATCAGAACGAGAAATGATCTACCATAGGAGGTGGACTTGAGAAAAGACTCAAATTCAGTTGCTACCTGGGATCTCCTTACCTAAGGGCTTTGCTAATATTTTAGGGAAAGTAAATAGTTTACACTAGATTCATAGTATCTTCTTTTGTGTTTATTATACATATTTTACTGTAAATTTTTGAACATACTTATGCTTTAGTTAACTGTTTGGTAAGTAGTAGATAGTTCATCCCAAAATTTGTTTCTGTCCTATTTTTGTTAAGTGATTTTTGGTTCTGATCATAAAATCCATATATGCCTGTTTTGGAAAATGTAGACTAAAATGAAAAGAATATAAAAATCTCCTGTAATCATAATCTCCTGTAAAATGTCTTGGCTTTGTGTGTTTTGTTGGTACCATATTCTATATGCTATTTTATGCCTTACTTTTTAAATAATTCATCTTTTATTGAAAATATGATGTTTAAGGGCCATTTAATTATCTTGTAATTTCATATAATATTCTATCATAGAATTTATTACTTATTCCACTACTATTTAACATTTAAGTTGATACTCTTTCACGATTATAAATTATATGGTAAATAACACACATATAAATATGTGTTCAATGATGATCTTTCTTACGAAAAATTTCTAAAAACAGTATTACTGAGTTAGGAGGTGAACTTTTTTTTTTTTTTTTTTTTTTTGCTGTACGCGGGCCTCTCACTGTTGTGGCCTCTCCCGTTGCGGAGCACAGGCTCCGGACGCACAGACTCAGCGGCCATGGCTCACGGGCCCAGCCGCTCCGCGGCATATGGGATCCTCCCAGACCGGGGCACGAACCCGTATCCCCTGCATCGGCAGGCGGACTCTCAACCACTGCGCCACCAGGGAGGCCCTGAGGTGAACATTTTTAAAGCTCATAATATACGATGACAATTTGCATTGTAAAAAAAAGTCATATTAATTTAAATTCCTGATCTTAACTTTTTGTCTGAAATCTCAGACAACTTGATATGAGAAATGGTATGTTGCAGTTTTCACTTCTACTTTTTTGTTTACAGTGCTTTTTCTTTTTGTGAATTTCATTGTTCATGTTCTTTATTAACTTATCTACTAAGATTCTAGCATTTCATTGAATTTTATAATCTTTCTATGTTAATAATACTTTGTGTCATCATTGTTTCTTGATGTATTGTTGCATTTTTATTATGTAGATTTTCAGTTTACTGGTCAAATTCCATCTTTGTCTCTTCCCTTGTGATTTTTGATTTCACATTTAGAGTCTTTCCCATTCTGAGATAAGATCAATATTGAACATATTCTTCCAGCATTTAATACTTTAGTTTTAATACTTAAATCAACCTGAAAGACTATTTTGGTGGATAGTGTTGGGTAAAGATACATGCACATGATTTTAAAAAATCAAATATACCGTGTTATAATGAAAAACAGCAGGTCCCTATTTCATTCCCCTCTGCCCCTGACACCACTCATAAAAGACAACTTTTAAGTGTTTATTTTTAGATCTTCTAAAACTTTCTTCTATTTTTCTAAATAATGTGTATCATACTGTTATATCTTTATTTAATCAATTTAACAATATTAATTAACTTCCTGCTGTTATAAAAAAGGATTTTGCTCATTTGAACCATATCCAATTACTCAAACTTCCTACTCCAAACCTACTAATATTAGTGAGATCCATTCCAGTGCCCATTATTTTTATTAGTACAAATGGTTTAAATACAAAAATCCATCCCTGTTTCCCCCATTAATAACTGAGACTCTCTAAGATAAGGACATTCAAGTCCCTCCACTTTCCTCTATCTCTCTTCTCTTCCTTTCATCCAGCTTCTTTGCCATACCCTAATATTTGTGGAGTCCAGGGCAAGAATACAAATGGAACCTCACCTATCATAAATCTAAAGATTTAGAAGTTATATATCAAACAAATAAACTACTAAATAAAATATATTCTACTCTTCTACTTTGACAAACATAAGTTCCTAAGGACCAGAAATTCCAGGTTTGGATTTCAATTTCTCTGACTCTGTGCAAATCTAGATAGAGTCAAGCTATACCCATAAACAAAACTCAGATACTTCTCTAATGTGTTGTTGTTGTGTTTTTTTTTTTTTTTTTTTTTTTGCAGAGAGTTAAAAATCTAGATTTAAAAAAACAGTTAATGTAAGGCAAACTCACATGTGATTCTCAAATGTAACTTCCAATGACAGTTAGAGTACATCCAGATGAGCACAGCAGTATCCATGAGATACTTCCTAAATATGTTTTCATAGGGCGCTACAGAAAATCTTAGGGTAGTCAAGCTACATCCATAAATAAAATATACGGACCTACTCCTCAATGTCACTTTCACAGAGTTAGAGCAAATCTAAATGCATCCAAAGAATACCCATGAATAAAAAGTCAGCTACATCTCAAATATAAGTTTTCATAGCAGCTTCAGAGGAAATCTAGATGGAAAAAATATGTAGTTTATGCTTAAAGAACTTGAGAATCACAAATGCTTCTCAAATGTAACTTCCCAATGGAGTTAGAGCAAATCTGGAGGAAACCAAGCAGTATCCATTAATAAAATCTCAAGATCCTTTTCAAATATGAGTTTTAATAGAAATTTTAAACCCAACTGCAATAGCTGGTCTTAATTTAGTACTTACTATACTGTAAGACATTTATGTAAATTATCTAATCGAATTCTTCTTCCAATATTTTGCCACAAATGATAGCTTTATCCACCCGTTTATAAATTGGGAAACTGAGACTCAGAAGAGTTAAGTACATTTTAATGGTGGAGACACAATTTGAACCCATAACGTTCGATTTGATTATAGGGTCTTTTTTCTTTACTACTATGTGATATGCCAATGTTCCACTTCCTCTATTTGTTATTACAATTTAGTATTTTGACTCCAAGTTATTATCATTAAATTACTGTTTTTATATTAAATAGTATCTTTTACATTTGTGCTTTTGAAAGTATGATTGCTACTGATCAGTTTTATAAAGCTGATTTTGGAAAACTGTTTAGGTAAATTTTTGCTTAACTGGCTTTGCATTGGCTTGATTTCTTTATGTTGACTCCTGACTCATCTTTAAATGAGTTGTACGTTTCTGAATCATTATATACTTGAAAATATATTTAGGTCATTCTTTTTTTTTTTTTTTTTTTTTTTCGGTATGCGGGCCTCTCACTGTTGTGGCCTCCCCCGTTGCGGAGCACAGGCTCCGGATGCGCAGGCCCAGCGGCCATGGCTCACGGGCCCAGCCGCTCCGCGGCATATGGGATCCTCCCAGACCGGGGCACGAACCCGTATCCCCTGCATCGGCAGGCGGACTCTCAACCACTGCGCCACCAGGGAGGCCCATAGGTCATTCTTATTCATGAATAACAGCTTGGCTATGTACTGCATTGTGAGTTAAAACATTTTCTCCTCAAAGTACAACGTTTCTAACTCTATCGTTTTCTGCAGTTTGCTGTTGTAGTGAAAGAGTCTGAGGATTCTGTGGCTTTTGTTGTTATCATTGTTCCTTTACAGTAACCTATGTTAATTCCTGGATGCAAGTGAGATTTTTAAATTTAATCTTATAGGCAAAATTTTGTTTTTTATCAATTCAATTGTGCCTAGGAGATAGTTCTACTTTTCAGTTGAAAAAGAATGGTGATTCTGTTTTTGACTTTCTTTTTGTATTCACAGTCATGCCCTTTGCTCTTTTTTGTTATTTTGCTTTTGTGGTTCATTTTTTTCTTCCTCAAGAATACCATTTTTATATTAGATCTGTTATCTAATGTCACAATTTCAGTCATCAGCTTCTTGTTTCTCTGTCTGTTTACAAAGTCCAGGTCCAGATTTATTAACACCTTTCTTTTATGTGTCAATCACCATACCATATACTGCTAATGAAGTCAGACATATGCTGTTGCTCATGTTGTATTACTCATCAACTATTTTATTTGTCTAATTAATTGGTGCATATATTTTTGGTATAATGGTTAAAGCCCTCAGTCTCTGGAAAGGACTCTTTGGGTTCAAATCCTGATCTTCTCATGGCCCACTGTGTATCCTTGGGGCAGTTACTTAATCTCTTTCAGCATCAATTCCCTCATATTTAAAGTATGATCTTAAAAAAAAAATCACTTACCTCATAGAGCTTTATGTGGGTTAAATGAGATCTATAGAAAGTTCCTGACACATAGAAGGGCTCAATCAATGTTTTTTGGTCATCAATATTTTCACCAACCTTTTAGAGTCTCAATTTATTTGTGTCTGTATTACGGATGGTAATAATCCCTGCCTTCATAGCACAGTAAAGGGTTTGGTCATCTATTACTTTGTAACAAACCCATTCTAAACCTAGTAACATGAAATGAATATCATTCATTATGCTTTCTGGAAATGTGGGTTAGGAATTCAGATAAAGCACAGTGTGCAATGTCTCAGGGAGACTCAAATGCCTGAGGCTGGAAAAATCTGAAGGTGTCTTTGCTCTCAAGACTGGCACCTACTCTTGGATCACTCAAAGGGGTAGGGGGCTCATATGCAACTGTCTACTAAAGTGTTTGCATTTGGAATTTCCATGTGGCTTGGGCTTCCCACTAAATGGGAGTTAGATTTCAAGAGAAGGTGTCCCAATAGAGAGTATTCAAAGAGACCAAGACTGAAGTTGTAAGTCTTCTTCAGTGCCAGCCCCAGAAGAGATGCAGCATCCATTCCGCTTCAATAGGTTGGTTACAAGTGAGTCACTAAGACCAGTTCAGATTGAATAGGAGGTTAATTAGATTAGGTTAATTAGATGGGATAGTGGCTACAGCACACTGTGAAAGTGGGTGTAGGATGGCTGACAATATTGCAACCATCTTTAGAAAATATACTATACCATAATACATGTAATTCACCATGAAGATACATAGTAAGAACTCATTAAAAATAAGCTTATCATTGTTTTTATTATTATGCTGATCCTAATAGGACACAAATCCCTACTTTTGAGGGAATTATAATTTAGTGGATAACAAATTATATAAGGCAATGCATGTTATGTTATGATGGAATCTCATAATGGTTATCATGGGATCTCAGAAGGACTGTTAATTCTCCCTGTGAGGGTAAGCCAAGCCTTTCTGGTGTAGATACACTTTGAGTTGACTTTATCCAAAGCAGGCAGAGGAAATTTCTTATACAGGGTCTTGATGGACCAAAAATAAAGTCCCATAGAAATTCAAGTCCCTGTTGTTGAACCCCATCTCTTTCTCACCATTTTAGAACGGCCAAACTGGGACTTAATTGTCTAGAGCAATACTCCCTAAATTGTTTGATCCTCATGCAAGGAGACTGATACATAGAAAATTCTTTCCTCTCTGGCCAGATACATAGCTTCATCTGAGTACCAAGAGACAACTCAAAATATTGGTCCTCATTTACCCGAAGATGGAACAGGAAGGTGAAAAGTTTTGTTCTACTGGTAAAGCCACTCTTGGAAAGAAGGAGAGTCTACCTTGTGGTCACGGAAGGTGGACAGTAGGAGGATGCTAGCTCCGGGTTCAGAATTGATTATGGCAAGAGGAGGAACAGAGCATCTGACAAACCTCTTCATGTTTTACAGCTTTCTTATGGCCTTGAGATGTTGGCTTTTGCGTTCCAATTAGCTGGATGTTTAACAGATTTTCCTTCCATGTCTCTCTATCCCAATTAAAGTAACAAGCTCCTGAAAGGGAAGCGCTGTGCCGTTGTAACCTCACATTGTCAGTTACACACTGGACACACTCTAAATATTTAACAAATAAAGAAAGATTCTTTATTTTCTTGTCCAAGGACATGCCACAGCTTCTTTTTATATCTTAATATTCAATAAGAAATAGCCACACCATCTTCCTGATCTCCATATCACATCACAGTTTTGGGGAAAACTAACCAATACATCTGTCATGTTTAATCTGTCTGTGTGTATGTGTGTGTCCACACACATGAGTATGTATGCATATGTGTATTAAGGAAGGAGGATGGTGGAGTGCTTTATGACAACACAGTCTCATCTATATTTTACTAGTGGAATAAATATCTGACAGCATATTTCATGAAGTTAATATTTCCAGGAGTGAATTAGAGAGAAGGCACCCATTTTGATGTGTTCCTGTCTTAGCCTTGGACAGAATAATTGTTCTCTTGTTTTTTTCCCTTATAAGCAGCCCCAGTGAGAGTCTCAGATGACTTGGGTGGTGGAAAAAACATTTACAAATGTTTTCCTTTTGCCCCTAAGGAGACATGCTGGGCTATTTCCATATTCCTTCACAAGAGTTTGGCTGGAGGAGGAGAGGGAAAGTTTTTCACACATAGAGTTGAGTTGTATGTTAAATTGTCTTCAGGAATGGGGAGTGCTTGGGTCATCATTAAAGCAGTCCTCAAGAACTCTAAGCCAAGCAGCTCAGTAGTTTTGATGTTCCTAAATATACTCTTTCCAAAAACCTTGCATTGAAGTTTGCCAATGCATAGAATTTATTATACATTCTGGAGTTCACTAAAGGTACAAATTTCTTTCTGGATAATTTCATTTTCATACCACTTACAGGCACATCAATGCCTAATTTGAAGTTCATCTGTTTTGAAAATGTCTTTTTCACTGTACATTTTCATTGCCATTGGTAGTCCATGAGGGATTTAGGAAGGGAAAGTGGGTTGTGGTGCTAGGCATAAGTGGTTCTCTACATGTGAACAATTGTTGGAGTCAAGGCAGAGGTAGCAAAGTGCAGTTTAATTATCTTCCATATTCTGCTGAATCACTGCCTAATGGTTGGGGATATTTATGTTTCATGTCTGTATTTTATGAGACATTGGCAGAATAAGAGGTGGCCAGGAAAAGGAACAAATTTTTCTTGCAGAAACAGCTATAAAGTAGTCATGTACAGCTATTGCCTGATGTATATAACTCTTCAAACTGTTCCTGTTAAAGAAAAAATTTATCATGATAATTGTTAAAGATGGCAAGAAAGACTTTATTTAAGGCGGCTACAATGATGGGGTTTTGTAGTAGGAGAGAGAGATCAGACTCAACTATGAATACAATAAGGAAAAGTGGGGATTTATAGCCAAGGAGAAAGGTGGAGGCATTGTCCATGGATGGAATTACTAAGAGGTAGATAATTCTTTGCCAAACTGACTTCACAGGATTTTAGGCAGGCCAGGGTGATATAATATCAAGGGTGAGGGATTTTCACTAAACTGATTAAGCAGTATTCTTGCTGAAACTGGAATAAGAGGGCCAAGAACAGAGCCCAAGGTAAAGACCTAATCAGAAAGAAGACTCATAAGAACTTGACTTAAGTTTAGTCAAAGGGAGAGCCTTTGTCATTCAAAACGTCTGTTCTCCAGGGTGTCTTATTCTTCTAAACTAAATATCATTCAAATATCAATGACTTTCAGCAGCTAATCAAAAAGCCAATTATCCTGAAGTTCACAATGTTATTTTGAAAAAGGAAAGAAAAATCTCTTTCCTTTAATCTAGGTTTGTTGATAGTGTTATTTTCTTACTTTTGTTATGGCACGAGTTTCACTTTCTAAAATTTTATTTAATTAAAATTTTTATTATAAATATCAATCAGTTAATTAATTTAAAAAAGTGAATTCCTATTATGGGCCAAGAATGTCTTTCTTTTAAAAAGTAGATTAAGGTCTCAGCTTCCTGAATGGTGAATTGAGGGTCTAAGTGAACTCATTCTCCCTCTAAAAATATAAACAAAACAACTAAAATCAACCATTTCAGAACTCTGGCACTTAACTAAAACCATAAAAGGAGCCCCAAACTGTATTTCCAACTGTACCAACTGGAAACTACTGTACTTTGGTAAGACAATGTGGTCACAACTGAAACTGGGTAAAGCAGCAGGGTCTGTGACATTTTAACTTTAACTTGTGACATTTTATCCCCTCTTCCTGCCTTGCTCAGTGATATGAGAACCAAAGTTGGCAGCTTTGCCAACAATGGAGAGATCTGACAGTCTCTCGAGGTCCACGAAATGGCCCATCCATAAAGAACAGTTAAGATTTATCCCAAACTTGCAGTTTCTTGGAAAATCTCTATTTTCAGAGTGTGGGGTTAAGCAGTTCGACTCAGAGGTTAGCTAAGGGACATGAAGGGAACCTACTCCCCTAATTGAACAGTAGCAAACTTCTTTCAATATATCAGCTGCCTAAGGCTGTGATCTCATTTGGGGTAAACTAGAGCCAGGCTGGGAATTTAAGAGATAATGCTGGAGAACAAGACAACCACATGGAACTTTGAAAAGCTCCAACATATTCCTGAGGATATATAAGATGATGCATATGCATAAGGCTGTGTGCTTGACTAGGAAAGACCAGGGAAAGGAGAAGGCAAGAGGCAGTCATCTCTGGTTGACCTTGAGACCCTGCTTAAGTGGAAGTGGAAGCTAAGGTTGTCTTGTAAACTGCCTGAAGTTTTAAGATATGCTTTCTTACACAGATAGCCTTGACAAAGGGTAGAAGGGAAGGCATTTAAAGAATAATAAACTTCTGACAAATCATTGGCTGACCACTAAATTATACTGACCCAGGTATGATTTCTAAGAAGGCAGACTTAAAAATAAAAACAAAGTTTTAAAAGAAAAATATACTTGAAAATTCAGAGGCCATGCATCAAAGGAAATACAGAACTCGTTCAGGAAATTCACTAAATAAATAAGCAGCAACAAGAAAAAATAATAACAACAATAAAAAAAACCCAGCAACAAACCAGCCACAGCAACAAATGTTGGGGGGTGGGTGGAACTATCTGGTACCAGAATTGTTAGAACATGATATCTAAAATATCCAGTTTTTAAGAACAAAAAAGTTATAAGATATGCAAAGAAACAGGTAAATATATCATACACTCAATAATAAAAAAGGCAGCCAATAGAAAATGTCCCTCATAGACTTAGTTGAAAAAGATTTAAAATCAGGTATTATAAATATTTCCAAAGAATTAAAGGAAACCATATCTAAAGAACTAAAGAAAAGTATGACAATAACATCTCACCAAATACAGGATATCAGTAAAAATACAGAAATTATTTTTAAAAACTAGATAGAAATTCTGGAATTGAACAATATTATAACTGAAAAAAATCACTAGAGGGGCTTAAAAAGAGATTTGAACTGAAAACAAAAACTTAATAAGCTAGAAGATAGGTCAATAGAGATCATCAAGTATGTGGAGTAGAAAGAAAAGAGAATAAAAAAAAATAGAACCTCAGTGGCCTGTAGAACACCATCAAGAGTAACAATATATGCATGATGGGAGGCTCAGAAAAGCCATCTTCCAGGCAATAAAAACCAAGACTAGATCTTTATATTTGGCTACTGGAAGAAAGCATCATAAGGATCTGGGCAAATAACTTCAAGAGGAGACTGCCAACATAGCTTGGGGTGGGCCAGGGAGCTTTCTTATATGAGGACAGCAAGAGCCTTGGCTTCATCAGCCTGGTGCTCCAGAACTCTCTCCATCTCCCTGACTTTCCACTAAGCAGCTGTAAGTGTGATTGTGGCTTCCTTGGGCCCAAACTCTTCTCCCATAGTTGGGAACCTTGTCTGCCTCTGATAGGTGGCAGCAGAGTCTCATCCACTCTAGTTTTGTGTATCCTTCCTTCATCAGTAGACTTCCTGTAAGTTGTTGCTTGGGGCAGACCTCTTTTTTTTCCTTTTAATGGAGGAAAAACATACTCTTCACATACTCTGTTGAAAAATTTTGCCCTTATACAAGGATAAGTTAATCTTCCATCTTGTACACAAAACAGCAAGTCTACTCAGATCTTGAACATTATCATTGTCCCAAAGTTATGACAATTTAAGCCATCTGTAAATGTGGCTCAGAAATAATTAGGTGAAAATGACTCTCCCTGCCCAATGCCCTGTGGGGTCCTCAGATGTCCAGACTAAGAGGTAATATCACTGTAATTAAGGTACCAAATCTGGGGGTCACTATGGCCATTTCTAGGGTGGCTCAAACTGTATCTTGTCTATTTTAAAGAATTATTATAAAAGTTAAAGCTGAATTATTCTTATACATTTGTAGTACCTTAGGAACCACACAAATAGCTCAAAAACTATCTGACTGCCTGTATTTGTCATTTCCCATACTACCCACCACCCGAGAGCTTTCTTTTGAGAACACTTCCAGCTCAAGAACTGAGTCTGGCAGCTATTGGGTCATAAGCCCCCTTTGAAGGAGGACACTGTGACTGTGATTTCTGGCCTGAAAAGGTCAGTTTGTAATAGATGAGGTATCTGGTGAAAGCTTTAGGGAAAAGAGAAATGAGTAAACGTGCTCTGGGCTGTACCTCCTGACACTCTTCACTTGACCACTGGGTCTGTGGAAGATGTGGGGGTTTTTGCTCCAATGGCTCCAGCATTTTCTAATTGCCTGTGGATTTGGAATATCTTTGATATATGTCAACTACTCTCACATTGTAATAACAAAATTCCTTTCTACAGTACATCTCGACTTTGAATAATGCTGTCTTAAGTGGTGGGAAAAGATTATTTAAATTAAACTAAAAAAAAATGTTCTCTACTTCTTGAGCTGTAAGCCAAAGTCTCCACAAGCCAAAAAAAGCTCTCACTAAGATGTAAAATGAAATGGCAGGCAGATCTGGAATGTTTTATTGTATGAAATTTGAAGGGAAGTCAAGCATTACCTAAGCAGAGGGTTCAAGTCATTTTCATGCAACAGAAAACTAATGATTATTACCTGTTAGATAAAAAGAGAGAGAATCCTGTGATATGTTCAACTAAGGGGTATTCAGGTGAGGTTACTGGAGCAAAAGAGGCAGCTTGAGAGATGGACTCAGGAAATCTCAAAGTAAAGGGGAAGGTCCAAAGAGTAGGACATCAGACAGAATGATTTAGAACTCTGAAAGAAACAGACTAAAGGCTCTAATGTCTGTCAAATAAGAGTGCAGGCCTGTATAACTTTGAGAAATTTACCTATTTACTGGAAGATTTGAGGACGTTTGTGACCATTACTGTTTTATAAATTAGGAAGACAAAACTGTTAATTGATGGTGCTACTTAGAATTTACTGTTATTAAAAATAACTTGTTTTGGGGCTTCTCTGGTAGCACAGTGGTTAAGAATCTTCCTGCCAATACAGGGGACACAGGTTCAAGCCCTGGTCCGGGAAGATCCCACATGCCGCGGAGCAACTAAGCCTGTGCTCCACAACTACTGAGCCTGCACTCTAGAGCCCGCAAGCCACAACTACTGAAGCTCATGTGCCACAACTACTGAAGCCTGTGCACCTGGAGCCTGTGTTCCGCACAAGAGAAGCCACCGCAATGAGAAGCCATCACACCGCAACGAAGAGTAGTCCCCATTCTCGGCAACTAGAGAAAGCTGGTGCACAGCAACGGAAGACCCAACACAGCCAAAACATAAATAAATAAATAAATAAATAAAATCTATTAAAACCCCTTGTTTTCTAAGATTTCATTTGAAATAATGAATAATAGTAATAATAGAGATCATTTACTAAATATTTAAGATACATCCTCATTCATAAAATGATAATTATGGGGATATCATGAAGATTGAATTAGATTATGTGTGTTACATATAAACATTCATGATGCTTGTCATATGCATGACACATAATAAAAAGCACAATAAACGGCAGTTATCATCATCCATTATGTAGTCCATTTCTGAAAATAAAATTTATTACTTCAAGAGGGACATTGATAATGTAGTGAAAAACTGACAGGTTGCAAAATAGATGGTGTTGGTTACTACTCTTGCTTTTAAAACATTGCTTTGCAACAAAATGAATTATAAGAAATCCAAGTAATATCAGTAGATGAAACTCTCAGAGAGGTATCTCAGGTAAGCAGAATAATACCCCTCCCAAGGATGTTCACACCTAATCCCTAGAACCTGTGTATGTTACCTTACATGGAAAAAGGGACTTCAACGATAAGATTAAGATTATGGACCTTGAGATGGGAAGATTATCCTGCATTGTCTGGTTGAGCCCAAACTAATAAAATGAATCCTTAAAAATGGAGGAGAGAGGCAGAAGAGTGGGTCAGAGAGATCTGATCTGACCTACAGAACTGTAAGATAGTTCTGATCTACAGAACTCTGATCTACAGAACTATAAAATAATAAATCTATACTGTCTAAGCCCCTCAATTTGCAGTAATTTGTTATGACAGCAACAGGAGACTAACACCATATCCAAAAACAAAGGATATTCCCTCAGAGAGCAGAGAGTTTCCTGTCATTAGACAGGAAGAAGAAAGGTAATTGACATTTTGGATACTTTCTATAACCCATACACTATTTTATTTACTCCTTTAAAACTCAAAGGAACCCAGTGAACTATGCATTATTTGTAAACAGATTCAGGGAGGAATATTAGTAAATTACACAACATTGTGACTAGTTTATCACTCCACCTCCCCTACACTTGAAATATTTAGGAGGGATTTTGTTGTGAAGATTAAAGAAATCAATGAGGGGTTAAACTCACATATTTCTTCTAACTCTGAAACCTTTCTTCATTAGGATGATAGGTTTTGCCCCTTCATTTAATCATTACATTTCACCCCAACACCCTCCCTCCATTTTGATGCTGTTCTTACAAACTCAAATCTGAGTATTCAAGAGACTCAAGTCACTGTAAGAACACAAATGCAAGCTTAATAACAGGAAAGTCTTGCTTCATAATTTAACTCAACCCCTTTGAGTCTTGCTAGACAAGGAATATCTCAAGTGGGTAAGGATAGGTGATTTCATAGTCCCAATCATAGCTCTTAACCTCACCTGATCATTGGGATCCTTTCTTATGCCTGAAGCTGGCCCAATGTTATCTTTTCACTTATGATCAAGCTTAGACCTTGGAACCTCTACAAATAGCTAAGGTATGCTGATTTATTCAAAAGTCTTTCCAAGATACTAAGGGCAAACCCAAGGAATACATACACATCACATGAGGAATACAGAACACATCACATGAGGAATACAGAAGTTCCTCTTGGAACTCTTAGAAAATCCAGGATTATTCTATTAGATACTGTTTATGTTTATACCACTTGCTGTCAGAGGACAGGTCTACCTTCTAATCCCAAAAGCCTGGAATAGCAGACCCTGTGTCTTGGTTTACGCCCTAGTACCAGGCCTAACTCATCTAATAAAAATAGGGAACAGATTCAGAAGACCTTAATTTTTACCTTGATGAAAATAAGAAAGGCCAGATTCTATCTTCCACTTCTCTTGGTTCTTGGTCTTAAATGTTTTTTCCCTCAAGTAAATGACTCAGGGGTCATCTCATCCTTGATTTAGGCCCTGCTATTATATAAAATGCTGACTTTGTTTTAAAACTTAAAAATTTTTATATAGAATTTCCTAAATTATGGTATTTATGTCCCTAGTGAGCCTCAAAATGATAGCAATTGGTATTTAATACCAATTCACAGTTTTAATAATTATGACATTATTTTACTAAATATACTTATTTTAATGTGTATAATAAATTTTAATCATCATATCAAAATAATAATTTAACTGATATTGCTAGAAGAAGTTTAAAAGGGGGTGTTGAGTTAAAGAAAACTACTGCTGCATTCAACCATGAAGAGGTGACTTTAATTATGCCATTTTAAAAAACTAGAAAATTGGGCAAAATATATAAGGCATCTGCTTTTAGACACTGGACAATAGGCAGTGCCAGACTATGACATCTGAGAAAAGAGAAAAAAAAAAAGGAGCTAAGTGCAGTGATCCCCCTGGCCTTCTGGCTGGAAGTAAGTTCAACTCTCTTGAGTTCAGGAAGACTAAGTCAGCTAGAATTTGTTGAACAAAGTACTGTAAAATAAGGAGTTACACAGTGAAAGAACTCTAGAAGGCTGTGTTGAGTCTTTGGCTGAATACCAATCTAAATGTGTGTATGGCAAAACTTTATGAGTCCAGGCAAAAAAACAACTGCCAGAAAGGAATAATTATAGGGAACTTGTAAGATAAACAATTCCTTACAGCTTGCACAGGTCTTGGAAATCTCCCCATTTTTCACTACCCGGAGTGGAAAGATCTTGTTGAATAGATGGGTCATTTAATAGAGATCTCAGAAGTGTCAACTCCTAGAAATGGGACTAAAGAATTCCTTGAGTAAACTAAGTTCCTCAAGCCCCAACCTAGAAAATCTTTAAAAATAAGACATGAAGGGGTTGAGCTACTCTATAAGTAGTTTAACTGCCTTACAGAAAAAAGTGGACACTCACTAAAGAAATACAAGAAAATCTGGAGAACTAAAAAACAAAATTCACAATGTCTGACACCCAATTAAAAATTACTATACATGTTGAAAATTACTATACATGTGTAGAAACAGAAAAATAGAGCTCATCATTAGAAGAAAAATTAATCAATATATGTCATCACTGAGAAATGATAACAGAGATGATGGAATTAGCAGGTAAGGGCATTAAAGCAAGTATTATAAATATGCTCAATATGCTCAAGGGTTTAAAGAAAATGTGATCATGGTGTGAGATATGGGAGATATAAAAAAGAACGAACTGGAAATTCTAAGCATGAAAAATGCAATATTTGAAATGAAAATTTAACTGGGTAGGAATAGTTACATATTTGACACTGCAAAGTAAAGGATAAGTAGATCTGAAGACAAAGCAACATAAAAAATACAAATGTAAGCACACAGAGGATATAAAGACTGTTAATAAAAGAGATTAAGTGAGCCATGATACAATATGAAATGGTCTAACATGGGTAATTTGAATAAGGGAAGGATTTAGAAGGAGGAACAGAAAAATATTTGAAAACATAAATGACAGAACATTTTACAGATTTGATGAAACTATAAATCCAGTGGTCCAATAAAATCAGTGAACCCTAACTAAGGAGAAACACAAGGAAAATCACATCAAGACATATGATAATCAAATCACAGATTTTATAATCAGATTGTTATAACCAGGTAAAAAGAGAAATTCCTAAAATTACCAGATGGGAGGAAAAAATTATATCCATAGGACCAACAATATAAATAATAGATTTCTTGTCAGAAACCAGAGAAGCCAAAATACAATGAAATGACATTTTTTGTGTAGTAAAAGAAAAAATAAAACTGTCCATCTCAAATACTACTCCCAGTGTAATTATCTTTGTAAAGTGTAAAAGGCTACACACCCTTGAAATGTGACTAGTCTAAATTGAGATAAGTGTAAATGCAGTGTAAAATACGGAAAAAAGAATGTAAAGTATCTGTTGATAATTCTCTATTGATTATATGTTGAAATGATAATATTTTAGACATTGGGCCAAAAAAAATATAGTAACATTAATTTCACTTGTTTATTTTTATTTTCTAAATATGACTGCTAGTAAATATGGTGTCCTGCTGTTTTTTATTGGAAAACTAGCTAGTGTTCACTTCTTCATTAAACAACTCTAACACAGGGTCAGCTCTACTGTATACTGGAGATAAAGACCTCCCAATCTGTTTAGACCCTCAAGGATAGATTCTAGAAAATCAGAGTTTTTAATGAGTATTTAATAAAGTAAATTATATTCAGTTATGTAGGGAGGAACATACAGAATTCAATAAATATTAGTTAGTGTTATTACTGCTACTATCCCTGTATTTAAGTGTAACTCAGTATGGTTATCTGTGCTTCGGGAAAAGTGGAAATCATCTAACCTACTCATACAGCTGATGTGTCTCTGGATTCAGTGGGTGCACTGCACTCAGGGAGAATGATTCTAGAACTGGCTGGTCCTGGAGGCAGCATGGCCAGCAGTAGGGTTGTGGAGCATCTGCCCCAGTCCATGGGAGCCAGCAGTGGTACCCTATGTGACCCCTCTAACTCTGCAGTGCAGGAGCAAGTTTGCAGATGAGAGATTTGTGGATTACTGACTTGAGCGTTGAAGAGAATGGAGGTCTGTGTAAGGACGCTGAGGATGCCTGTGCTTTCACCACGTTCCCTGAGAACTGACTTGCTTCTCTACCCTATATCTCACCCCACCAAGGTTTCCAGGGACCAAAGTGTCTCCCTGTGAGTTTCAGACCACTGGTGATTTATTTGAGGTTCTCTTGCCAAATGCTTTCAATGTTTAGCAGGTTTCCACCAGAGCATCTCATCTTCCTTCCCCCTTCCTCTCAGTTTCTTTACTTCTTAGTATTTGATGCTAAATAGATTTGAATGGACAGTTTGGCTCACTCTGCTCTTCCTGGCCACTGCCTGGGTTAGCTCCCACAAATAAAACCTGAGCTGACAGCAGTGAAATTTATGAAGGCCAGGAAGAAATGAGGTATGCAGAGCCGCAGCGCTCACATACAGCTGACCCTAGAAGTGCCGAGGTCTCTATTTCCAGGCCAAATTGCACAAATAATGGGGCTCAGACCCTTGCAATTGCAAATACCAAATATGCCTAGGTAATTCAAAGAAAAATAGTTTGTCTCAGGAAACCTAAGATTGGAAGGACGCTGTGAGACTCATCTGCCCCTTCAACCCCACACAGTCCCAGAGTTCCCAATTACTTCCAGGGCTGCCTCACCCTACAGTTGGGTGTGATTATTCAAATCCCACCCTAGGAGCTTCACTGGATCTTGAGCTCCAAAGAGAATACATCCAAAGATTACCTTCTATGGTTTTCCTACTGATATTTTAGTTGTAGAGGAGAACAGAATCGATGTTAGCTTAGTAACGATTTCCAGATCTCCAAAACAGGTATCCTTGTTCCTGTTGTACTGGGTGGCCTCCTTCAGAGTGGGGTTGTGGGCATTGTCTCCAGGGACATGACAGAACTCCATGGAGTTTCTATTTCACTGGTGGAATGTGGTGCCCTTGGGGGTCAAAAGGAACTGATCACAAAAGGAATTGATCACAAGACCAATATGCTTCCTCAATCAGACTCACTCAGATTTATATGTTCATAAGTTCCACGGAGCCCTTCTGCACACAGGATTGGAAACATACTCTTCCCGGACTTGAAACATAAAGGAAACAAATAAATACTCCAACCAAGCATTTGATTTGTGTTAAATACACACACACTGTATGTATATATACATATGCATGCATACTCACATATGAATATACACATATTTTCACACGCACACATATGTGTACACACATGCATTTATGCACACACACGAAAGATACATACGTGCATATGCATAGACATACATATACACATGTATGCATATACATGCATACACACGTACACACACGTACACACACACACACACACCACCTCCACCACCACCTATTTCAGAAGCACTATAGGTAAATTGACAATGGCTGATGCATACTGAAATCTGGATGAAAAGTTCACAAACTGATTCCTCGTGATGTGACTACTTGGCTTTGAGAACCGGGCACTGAAGATCCAACAACTTCAGAGCTGGTCTGTGGCAGAGACATTTGTCGTGTTAAGTTCTAGGACACTGCCCCTTCCTGGCCTAGGTCCCTGGAGGTTTGAGTGGAGGGGGGCAAACCCCTCCTCCCCTCATGTCAGGTGCAGAGCTGACCCTCAGATAAACTCAGTCACACTTCATTACTAACCACATTTTTATTTGAGACATGTAACTTAGGGCCACTCAGATGCTGTACCTGTAAGTAAATCCATCTGTGGAGAGTTTATCATGACAGGGAGAGTCAGGAATGCCTAGCAGAGCTCCCTTTTCCCTCCTGCCTCAGCTGTCAAAATGGCAATTGCCAAAGCTGGAAACTTTGTGTTGGACACTGAGGGATATTAATACTGAAAAACAAGTTCAAGGAAAGGAAGAAAACCAGATATGTTCCAAACAAATGATATTTAAGAAAAACTGGAAATGGTATTCGGAAATAACTTAGAGTCTGTCCAGCTCACCAATCTCCACTTCTGGAATGGAACACCTCCACAAGCCCAGACAATGGGCACTTCATTTGTGTAGGTGGATTATCATCCTCTGAGCTCTAGCCAAGGGAGGCCTCGCGTATACAAGTTTCATTTCTCTCCTCAGTCTTTCCGTATTTGCCCAAACAATCATCCCCAGGAAAACTAGGTGAAAGCAACTCCAATGATAATGAAAACAACAACGCTGCCTAAATAGTCACCTGAGATTGCTGTGACTCTACCCAGCTCTTTAAAGACACAGGCATGCCCTTAAATGAACACGTTAAGGCTTTTGAAGAAATATTAATGTATTGTACCATAATCCAGCAACTGAATTTCGTGTACAGAAGTTCAGATTCTGGTCCACGGACACCAACTGCATCTGGAAATGAAGTAGAGCAGGCAGCAGCCTAGTTGTCTTGGAATATGAGATTTACACCTCCTAGAGGACAGCACCTGAAACCTGACTTTTATGTGGGGCTAATCCTTCTTTTGGCTGTTGTTCCCTCTTCGGAGTATTTTAGAGAAGACAAAGCGGAGAAGGGAATGTTGTGTGGATATATGCATGAAACAGACTCAAGCTGCATCATTCACATGCCTCAGCTTAAAGCAGCTCAGTCTACAGCACATGGCGTGGGTAAAAAGTCACCCCCAAAATGTGTGCATGGGGGCTTCCCTGGCGCAATGGTTGAGAGTCCGCCTGCCGATGCAGGGGACATGGGTTCGTGCCCCGGTCCAGGAAGATCCCACATGCCGCAGAGCGGCTAGGCCTGTGAGCCATGGCCGCTGAGCCTGCCCATCCGGAGCCTGTGCTCCACAACGAGAGAAGCCACAGCAGTGAGAGGCCCGCGTACCGCAAAAAAAAAAAAAAAAAATGTGTGCATGGGAACTGTCAGATGACTTCATTTCTTTTAAATCAAACTCAATTTTACCTCCAGGTGAAAGGAATTTCGGTCTTCGTTGTTATTGATGTGTAGCGTTCACAGCAATTTTATTTCCCTGACTCTTGAGGTTAGTTTGGGGCCATTTGACTAGATCTGGCCAATGAACCATAGCAAGACTGCTGTACATCATCTCTGAGCTGAGGTAGGATAAAGTCTCAGCTTCACTTTGCAGCTCTCTCTTTCCTGCTTGGTAAGCTTCAAAATCACATTTCCAGATGGTTTCACTCCATAGAAAAGGCGGCCACCAGATTCACATGCAACTTTCTGGAAGCAACAAAGAAATATTCATTGAGTTAAGCCAGAGACATTTAGGAGTTAATTTGTTATCATCTCACAGCCCAGTATTACCTGATTAATTTTGTTCTCCAGGCTCACACAGGAATGGGAAAAACTTACATCATGACAAGAAAATGGAGAGAAGGGCCCTTTCAATGTCACTGTGTCATGGTGGCCACAGATTTACTCACTGCCTGAGCTCTAGTGACCCATTTAAAGCTGGTACCTTTGTTGATTCTACACCATACATAGGGGTCAGAAGTTTTACTCTTGCCAAGAGTAAAATCTACAAACAACAAATGCCGGAGAGGGTATGGAGAAAAGGGAACACTCTTGCACTGCTGGTGGGAATGTGAATTGGTACAGCCACTATGGAGAACGGTATGGAGGTTCCTTAAAAAACTAAAAATAGAACTATCATATGACCCAGCAATCCCACTACTAGGCATATACCCTGAGAAAACCATAATTCAAAAAGAGTCACGTACCAAAATGTTCATTGCAGTTCTATTTACAATAGCCCAGAGATGGAAACAACCTAAGTGTCCATCATCGGATGAATGGGTAATGGAGATGTGGTACATATATACAATGGAATATTACTCAGCCATAAAAAGAAATGAAATTGAGATATTTGTAGTGAGGTGGATGGACCTAGAGTCTGTCAGACAGAGTGAAGTAAGTCAGAAAGAGAAAAACAAATACCATATGCTAACACATATATATGGAATCTAAGGGGGAAAAAAAAGGTCATGAAGAACCTAGGGGTAAGACGGGAATAAAGACACAGACCTACTAGAGAATGGACTTGAGGATATGGGGAGGGGGAAGGGTAAGCTGGGACAAAGTGAGAGAGTGGCATGGACATATATACACTACCAAACATAAGGTAGATAGCTAGTGGGAAGCAGCCACATAGCACAGGGAGATCAGCTTGGTGCTTTGTGACCACCTAGAGGGGTGGGATAGGGAGGGTGGGAGGGAGGGAGACACAAGAGGGAAGAGATATGGGAACATATGTATATGTATAACTGATTCACTTTGTTATAAAGCAGAAACTAACACACCATTGTAAAGCAATAAAAATAAAAAAGAAAAAGAACATAATAGCAGTGTAATACTGATAATCTTGTATAAAATATTAATAAAGTACCTATAAAGTTATGCTATCTAATAATTTAGGGATCTTACCCTATATCAGTCAGGGGTGCTTGTGCTTTATATGTACTTCCTCATTTACCCCTACAGCAGCCCTATGAGGGGTACATACTATTGCCTCAATCATCTTGCAAATGAGAAAACTGATCATTTCAATGACTGGGAATAATGAATAGCAGCCATTAATATCATCATTATTTTCTCCTCCACGCTCTTCCTCTTATTTCTTTTTTTTTTCCAGTGTACTCTGAAAACGTCCAAGCGGATGCAGATATTAAAGCCAAAGAAGTTGCTGGTATCCGGGATGATTTAGTTAAGGCAATAAGGGAGTGATAGTTGAAGCTGTTGGCTTTTAGCAGCTAGGGAATCAGAGGGGAAACTTATCAAGCTGGAGAGCATAAAAAAATTCATGAGATCAAATCTCAGGCAACAGTCCATTCCTTCTGGCATGGCCCACACAAAATAGTAAACAATGAAGTTTGAGGTGGCTGCAATAATTATCCTTTTTGAACAACCTAATTCAGATGAACTAATAGCTTTGAAACTTCTTTGGAAAGAGTTAGTGGGGATTTAGAAGTGGGGTGCAGAAGTCTCACCTTGATTGCCAACTGCCTTGACCTAATGTGATTCATCCACATTGTCTGCAAGGTTCTGTGCGCTCCACCTCTCAAGAGGATGTTTTGAGGTTGAATCTTATGATACCCTAAGAAGTCCTGGACCCGCTGCCACAGATTCCATGGGAATCACTGGAAGAGATACAGATCTTGCAGTCAAGCATCCTTGGGTCTGCCACGTATTAGCTGTGTAATCTTGGGCTGATTTATCACACCTCCTTAATCTCCAGCTGGAAACGTAATATTGTTTTAAATCAACAGAGCAAATAAGTAAGATAAAACCACATTTACCACTCTCATGATGAGGCCATTGTCACTAATCAGTCATTGCATTTTTTCCTTCTGATCCCTGACTAGGCCTTCGGAGTCCTCAGTGAAGTTATCCACCAGCAGCTGAGTGAAGTTGGCAAACAAGATGAAACTTTTCTGTCATGCAGGCCTTCTCTATCTATCCCAATTCATTAGTCTCATAGTAACTAATGAGGCATCCAATGTGCTTCTACTCATTTTTCAAGAGAGAATTTTGACACTCAAACAAAGTGACTAGCCCCAAATCAAGCAGCTTGTAAATGCTGAGGTTTGAATCCAAATTCAAGCCCTTTCCCAATCTACTTAACTAATATAGAAAATAATAATCTCTTTCTGTAGCTGGCTTGAGTCCCAGCATGCCCACTGATTTACCCTGTGAGCTTGGGTCTCCTTATCCCTTCCTCAGTCTTCCATTAGAAATGGCAAGCAAAGCGCTCATTTGTTCACAGTATGTCCACTGCCAGGAACATGGTGAGTGAAAAGAGAGCACGCTCTAGTAGGGTTAAATCTTAGCTCATCATTTATTAGCTGTGTATTTTTGAGTAAGTTTTTCAAACTCTCAAAGCTTCCATTTCTTCAACTATAAAATGATCACTAATAAGACCAATCTCATGAATCTGTTGTAAAGATTATAAACAATGATTACATCGCAGTGGGACACAGTAGACCCAGTAGACAACTATAGAAAGTAGTTGTTTTGCAACTTGAAACCAGGAGCAAGAATAATTTTCTGATTTTATTTGTTCCAGAAAGAGGTGGAGCTCTCTACTCTCAGTTGGACAATTGCAGAACTCAACCATTAAGTCTAGAGGCCATTAAGAAGAGAAGCCTGTGGATGCATGCAGGGTCCTGGGTCTCTGTCAGCTCACAGAAAGGGATTCTAAATGAACCTGAGAGCTGTTAACATTGACACATGCTGAGGGATGTCCTCAATGGTGAATAAGCTCTTTAGAATGATGGGACCCAAAAAATTTTGTTCCAACCGCAGTGGTTCATTATGAACAAAACATGATGACTTCATTTTACTAGGGGCTAATGGTGAACAGGCAGGCTGCAAGGCAAAGACCACACAATCCTGTCTCCAAAAACGTAGTTATGTTCTGTAAACCCCGAGTCCTGTTTCCACTTTTCAGTCCCTGTAAGTGCTAGCTAAGACTGAAAAACATGGCCAGAGAAGAGATTTATGCTTCTGTGACACTAAGACATTGCCACTAGCTGTCTCCAGCTGGATGAAAATGAGGTGTATGAAAAGAGAAAGGGGGCCTTGGCATGGCCCTTGAAACTTAGCTAAGAGACATTTACAAGAGGATGGGTTCTTAAAATTGATTCTCATACTATTATAAGGTGATGACCCAACAAAGAAGAAAAAAAATAAACATTTACTGAACTAATGTCTAGACATTCACTGTGCTAGATATTGACACATACACAGAATATATACACATTACATTTCATAGCAACAATCACTTTCCAAGGAGATTTTCATTTTGTATTTTGGTTTTACTTGTTTTGTTTGGTTTTGTTTAGTTTGGTTGGCACCAATGTACTGTTTCTGGGCCAATCCTTGTGGTATGGAGTTTGGAGCAGAGTTTAGACACTAGAGAATCTGCAGAAATGGCAGCAGAATCAGCAGAAATGGCAGAAGACAGTGCACTTGAGCCCCTCCTAATTTTTTATAAAATTAATCATGACCCATTTGCATGGGAATTCATAAATAATTGCAAGTTCATGTTTGGGTTTATGTGGGGACAAAACAGAGACAACATAACAGAAATAGAACATAAGAGAACCATACAAGTTTAAATTTAAGGCATCAGCAGAAATTGTGGGGATGGATTTGACATCCAAGGGCACGGAATTGGGGGTTTAAGTGAAACCAAACTGACTTTGATTTACATTATTTTATTTCATTAAAACTGACAAAAATCCTAGGGTTGGAGGTTATTGACCCCAAGCTACTGGGAAACTGAAGATCAAAAGAATAAAGGAAAAAACACTCAGTGAGGGAATCAGCATTTGAATCTAATTCTTTTTAATTAGAAAAATTGTGACTTATCAGGACCACAAAACTGCCTACCCTATTGGACTGGGAACATTGCCACACTGCAGAAGAATTGACCATATGTACATATTCTACCCCCATCATAGAGCTCACTGATCCTGAATTAGTCTACCTCCTAAGCTGCTTTCTCCTTAACACATTTTTTTAAATAACTATTTTTTTCTTTTAAAATTTAACACCTACTCACTATAAAAATAAGATGAAAATAAACTTAAAAATACAAAAAGAATTTAAAATGTGTTAGCCAAATTCTATACAGGGACATTGTTGTTATTAAGAGTTGATGATTATCATTATTGACATCTTCCTATACAAGCACCAGCTAGCTAGAGAGAATTCTATAAAATTGATATGAAATTTTAAATGAACATATTTATTATTAAATATTATATTTATTATGAAAATATAAATTTTTGCAAGATTAATCTATAGATAATGCAATTATATTACATGGATTTGACAAACTGCTTTTAAAGTTTATATGTAAGAGCATATAGCCAAAAATAGCCAAAGAGAAGAAAAGAAGGTAGAGAATAAACTCTATCAAGACTTGTAAAGATTTTGGCAAAATAGAGACCATGCTGATTGTTCCAGAGATATGCCAACATACAATAACTCCTCCATAAAGAAAAAAATACAATTAGAACACATACCATGCTGTACACAAGTTAAATCCAAGTGAATTAAAACTTAAGTTAGTAAAGAAAAGTCGTGTAAATCTAGAAGAAATATAGGAGGTCATATTTAACACCTAAGGGAGAGAGGGAAGGATTTCTTTTAAAAAGCCCACAAAATTACAAACAATAAAGGAAAATTTAGTAAATGTATCTATATTATAAATGAAAACAAGTGGGACTTCTGGCTATGGTAAAGAGGATGGCAAACCTTCTCCCCCACAAAAGCAAGTTTAAAACTAAATAAAATTATCAAAAACAAGTATTTCAGGCATCTAGAGATTGACCAAAAGCAGATAGCAAATTAAGTATTTACCCATGAAGAGCTGCTGAAACTTTGGGTAAAAACTGTGGGAGTCTGAGGCTACTTACCTGAATCTTCTTCCATTCTTCCTGCCACCAGCTCAGTTGTAGTAGTTTTACCCGGGCAGGACTGACCATGAAAATCAGTAAATTTGCTGCCGTGAGTGGATAACATGATTTGGAGTGAAGGGTAAAAACTCATGGCTTATGGTGTTAGTAAAAGTAAAAAACTAAGTAGGAAAAAAATGGTGAAAATTCATAGTTCTGCTAACATAAGGTTGTTAGCCCTGATTGCACTGAGTGGCAGAACAGCTAGAAATTTAAGGGTAATACCTTGGAAATTAGAGAGCCATAGAAGGGTTAAATAAGTTTTACACATGCTTGAAAGGCAGGAAATCTATGCATGCAGGTTGTGGAAGATCTGAGAGGGCCCAGGGGAAAGTAAAAGCCAGGGAAGACCTGAGAACTGCCTTAACTTTGAATGTGCCCCCCTTCCCACACACAGATCCATTGCAGAGAGTGAAAGCCTTACATTTTGAGCACAGACTTACACTCAAGTACACACTCTTCTCCAGTGTTGGCTGATCTCTAAGCTACTCAGACACTGGGACAGCCCATAGGAAGCCATCAGTGGCCACATATAGTCAGGGAGGCAGAGTCTATAGATAAGTCTAGGCAAGTCAATAAAAGACAAACAAAACCCTCTTAAGACAAAAAATTTCAGAATCCAGACTTGTCACAATATATTATCTCAACATGCCTTTTTTTTTTTTTTAACTACAAAAAAGTATGACATGCAAAGAAACAGGAAAGTGTGACCCAGACTCGGGGTGTGGGAGGAAAGCAGTCAGTAGAAAGTGACTCTATGTGGTCCCAGGTGTTGCTTTGGGCAGGCAAAGACTTCTAGATCTTATATGTTAAAAGATAAAAAGAAAAGAAAAATATGTTTAAAGAATTAAAGGCAAATATAAAGACAGTAACTCCATAAATAAGAGAGCTCTATAAATAAATATTCATTATAAAAATAAGCTAATGGAAACTTTAATAGTTGACATGAAAAATTTATTAGATTATTTAAAATAATATTTGAAGTAGAATAGTGAACTTGATTGATTTGATGCAATTGCCTGCTATGAAAAATAAATTTAAAATATTGATAAAAATAGACAGAGCCTCAGAAACTTGTGGGACAACATGAAACACTCCATCTGGGCATCTGTTAGACCCTTCTCAACACTCAGAAAAAGGTAGCTCTCATCCTGACTAAGTTAGAGGCCACATTATCAGGCATGGCTGGTGATTCCCAGATGATTTCTACTGCAATTCCTTCATCTTTCTGTGGTTATTTTTAAAGAAAGTTTTAAAAATTAGCATATTGTTTTATTGACACCTTATTTATTCTTCCTTTTAATAATCATGTAAAAGTCTCACCATATGTCACTTGGTACATACTTTTCTCATCTGACCATATTCATATTGCTTTTACCTCACTTTGCCTCTGTTTTCAAAGAATATTTTAACTTTAGAACAGTTTAGATTCACAGCAAAATTGAGAGGAAGGTACACAGGTTTTCCATATGCCTCTGCTCTCACACAAGCATAGCCTCCCCCATTGTCGATATCCCCATCAGAGTGGTGTATTTGTTACAATTGATGAACCTCCATTGACACATCATAATCACCCACAGTCCATAGTTTACATTAGGGTTTACTCTTGATGTTGTACATCCTATGGATTTGGACAAATGGATAATTACATGTATCGATCATTACGGTATAAATGAGAGTATTTTCACTGTCCTAAAAACTCTCCATGCTTCACCAATCTTCCCCTCCCCAACACTTGGCAACCACTAATTTTTTTTTTTTACTGTCTCCATAGTTTAACCTTTTCCAGAATGTCGTACAGGTGGAATCATGCAGTATTTAGCCTTTTCGGATTGGCTTCATTCACTTAGAAATATGCATTTAAGTTTCTTCCATATCTTTTCATGGCTCAGTAGATCATTTCTTTTTAGCGCTGAATAACATTACATTTTCTGGATGTACCATAACTTATTTATCCATTAGCCTACTGAAGGACATTTTCGTTGTTTTCAAGTTCTGGCAATATTGAGTAAAGCTGCTATAAACATTCATGTGCAAGTTATTGTATGGACATAAGATTTTCAGCTCCTTTGGGTAGATGCTGAGGAGTGCAATTGTTGGATCATATGATAAGAGTATGTTTAGTTTCCTTTCTGGTGCCTTAAGAAAAGGGAGTGGGCAAAAGAGGGTATTTACCAAAAGGTCACCTACAGATAGATTTGAATGGCTGTGGTTGGGGAAAGGCTGTATAAAGGGAGCAGAAACTATTTTTTTGCTTTCTTTCATAATAGGAATATAGCTTTTCTGTTTTACTATAATGTTTGCATTTCTAAGTTTTTAAATCACTTGGAGACAAGAAAATATTCATAGAATTAAACTATTTAAGATATATTCGAATTGCTTTACTCAATATAAAATAGACAATGTTTATTTTTGTGTAGAAAGTTTTGAATTAGTGTGCAAACTGTGTTATAACCAGGAATTTAATGTTGTTTTTAAAAAACTAGAGAAGATTTTTTCCATCACTTATGTAAAGAAGCACCAAACTAACTTTATTACAAAGTTTTTCTGTGGTCAAATTTGTGTTTAGCTCTCAGAACTTTCACTGGAATACATATAATAAACATTACGTTTATTCTTAAAAAAAATCCGCACTTGTAAGAATGACAAAAATATTTTAAAGTCTGACAATGTCAAGTATTGGAAAATATTTTAAAAAGAGCACTCATGCCCTACAGTAGGAGTAAATTGTTATAAGCACTTGAAAAACAATACGGCTATATCTAATTAATGAGAAGAATCATTTATAGCTCTGTATAACCCAGCGATTCTTCTCTAGGTTATGCAACTTGGAAAAACAACGGTACATGTAGTCAGTAGAAACATAAAATAATGGCACCAGCATTTCTGAGAACACAAAATTGAAGCCAACTAAAATTCCCATCACCAAAAGAAATTATGATTAAATTTTGATCGACTCTTTCTCATGTAACATTTTCGAGTAATGAAAAAAATTAATTAGATCTACAATTATCACCAAAGATAGAGCTCACAAACATAACAGTGAGTAAAAATGCAGGTTTCAGAAAGGTACATAAAGAATGATTCCATTTGCAAAATGTTTAAAAATATGCAAAACAGGATGATACCTTCTGGAGATATACACATATGTGGTAAAACATAAAAGAAGAAAAGGAATAAAAAATAGCATATTTGGAAGAGTGGTTACCTCTGGGAGAAGGGAAGGAATGAGAGCAAGGATGGGTACACAAAAACTTCAACAATATTGGCATTGTTCTGTTTATTAATCTGAATGATTTGGGACTTCCCTGGTGGCACAGTGGTTCTTTGAGAAGATAAACAAAATTGATAAACCATTAGCCAGACTCATCAAGAAAAAAAGGGAGATGACTCAAATCAATAGAATTAGAAATGAAAAAGGAGAAGTAACAACTGACACTGCAGAAATACAAAGGATCGTGAGAGATTACTACAAGAAACTCTATGCCAATAAAATGGACAACCTGGAAGAAATGGACAACTCTTAGAAATGCACAACCTCCCGAGACTGAATCAGGAAGAAATAGAAAATATGAACAGACCGATCACAAGGACTGAAATTGAAACTGTGATTAAAAATCTTCCAACAAACAAAAGCCCAGGACCAGATGGCTTCACAGGCAAATTCTATCAAACATTTAGAGAAGAGCTAACACCTATCCTTCTCAAACTCTTCCAAAATATAGCAGAGGAGGAACACTCCCAAATTCATTCTACGAGACCACCATCACCCTGACACCAAAACCAGACAGAGATGTCACAAAGAAAGAAAACTACAGGCCAATATCACTGATGAACATACATGCAAAAATCCTCAACAAAATACTAGCAAACAGAATCCAACAGCACATTAAAAGGATCATACACCATGATCAAGTGGGGTTTATCCCAGGAATGCAAAAATTCTTCAATATATGCAAATTAATCAATGTGATACACCATATTAACAAATTGAAGGAGAAAAACCATATGATCATCTCAACAGGTGGAGAGAAAGCTTTTGACAAAATTCAAAACCCACTTATGATAAAAACCCTCCAGAAAGTAGGCATAGAGGGAACTTTCCTCAACATAACAAAAGCCATATATGACAAACCCACAGCCAACATCATCCTAAATGGTGAAAAACTGAAACCATTTCCACTAAGATCAGGAACAAGACAAAGTTGCCCACTCTCACCACTCTTATTCAACATAGTTTTGGAAGCTTTAGCCACAACAATTGGAGAAGAAAAAGAAATAAAAGGAATCCAAATTGGAAAAGAAGAAGTAAAACTGTCACTGTTTGCAGGTGACATGATACTATACATAGAGAATCCTAAAGATGCTACCAGAAAACTACTAGAGCTAATCAATGAATTTGGTAAAGTAGCAGGATACAAAATCAATGCACAGAAATCTCTAGCATTCCTATACATTAATGATGAAAAATCTGAAAGTGAAATTAAGAAAACATTCCCATTTACCACTGCAACAAAAAGAGTAAGATATCTAAGAATAAACCTACCTAAGGAGACAAAAGACCTGTATGCAGAAAATTATAAGACACTGATGAAATTAAAGATGATACAAACAGATGGAGAGATATACCATGTTCTTGGATTGGAAGAATCAACATTGTGAAAATGACTCTACTACCCAAAGCAATCTACAGATTCAATGCAATCCCTATCAAACTACCACTGGCACTTTTCACAGAACTAGAACAAAAAATTTCACAATTTGTATGGAAACACAAAAGACCTCGAATAGCCAAAGCAATCTTGAGAAAGAAAAACGGAGCTGGAGGATTCAGGCTCCTTGATTTCAGACTATATGACAAAGCTACAGTAATTAAGACAGTATGGTACTGGCACAAAAACAGAAATATAGATCAATGGAACGGGTTAGAAAGCCCAGAGATAAATCCATGCACATATGGTCACTTTATTTTTGATAAAGGAGGCAAGAGCGTACAGTGGAGAAAAGAGAGCCTCTTCAATAAGTAGTGCTGGGAAAACTGGACAGCTACATGTAAAAGAATGAAATTAGAACACTCTCTAACACCATACACAAAAATAAACTCAAAATGGATTAAAGACCTAAATGTAAGGCCAGACACTATCAAACTCTTAGAGGAAAACAGGCAGAACACTCTATGACATAAATCTCAGCAAGATCCTTTTTGACCCACCTCCTAGAGAAATGGAAACAAAAACAAAATAAACACATGGGACCTAATGAAACTTCAAAGCTTTTGCACAGCAAAGGAAACCATAAACAAGACCAAAAGACAACCCTCAGAATGGGAGAAAATATTTGCAAATGAAGCAACTGACAAAGGATTAATCTCCAAAATTTATAAGCAGCTCATGCAGCTCAATATCAAAAAAACAAACAACTCAATCCAAAATGGGCAGAAGACCTAAATAGACATTTCTCCAAAGAAGATATACAGATTGCCAACAACCACATGAAAGGATGCTCAACATCACTAATCATTAGAGAAATGCAAATCAAAAATACAATGAGGTATCACCTCACACCAGTCATAATGGCCATCATCAAAATATCTACAAACAATAAATGCTGGAGAGGGTGTGGAGAAAAGGGGACTCACTTGCACTGTTGGTGAGAATGCAAATTGATACAGCCACTATGGAGAACAGTATGGAGGTTCCTTAAAAAAACTAAAAATAGAACTACCACATAATCCAGCAATCCCACAACTGGGGATATACCCTGAGAAAACCATAACTCAAAAAGAGTCATGTACCAACATGTTCATTGCAGTTCTATTTACAATAGCCAGGACATGGAAGCAACCTAAGTGTCCATCAACAGTTGAATGGATAAAGAAGATGTGGCACATATATACAATGGACTATTACTCAGCCATAAAAAGAAAAGAAACAGAGTTATTTGTAGTGAGGTGGATGGACCTAGAGTCTGTCATACAGAGTGAAGTAAGTCAGAAAGAGAAAAAAAATACCATATGCTAACACAGATATATGGAATCTAAAAAAAAAAAAAAAAAAAAAAGGTCCTGAAGAACCTAGGGGCAAGATGGGAACAAAGACACAGACCTACTAAAGAATGGACTTGAGGATATGGGGAGGGGGAAGGGTAAGCTGTGACAAAGTGAGAGAGAGGCATGGACATATATACACTACCAAACGTAAAATAGATAGCTCGTTGCAAGCAGCTGCATAGCACAGGGAGATCAGCTCGGTGCTTTGTGACCATCTAGAGGGGTGAGATAGGGAGTTGGGAGGGAGGAATATGCAAGAGGGAAGAGATATGGGAACATATGTATATGTATAACTGATTCACCTTGTTATAAAGCAGAAACTAACACACCATTGTAAAGCTATTATACTAACACACCATTGTAAAGCTATTATACTCCAATCAAGCTGTTAAAAAAAAAAAAAGGATCTGCCTGCCAGTACAGGGGACACGGGTTCGAGCCCTTGTCCGGGAAGATCCCACATGCCGTGGAGCAACTAAGCCCGTGTGCCACACTACTGAGCCTGCGCTCTAAAGCCCATGAGCCGCAACTACTGAGGCTGCATGCCACAACTACTGAAGCCCGTCTGCCTAGAGCCCATGCTCTGCAACATGAAAAGCCACCGCAATGAGAAGCCCGTGCACTCCAACGAAGAGTAGCCCCCAACCTCCGCAACTAGAGAAAGCCCGTGTGCAGCAACGAAGACCCAACGCAGCAAAAAAATAAATAAATAAAATAAATATAAAAATAAATTTTAAAAATCTGAATGGTTAATACATAAATATCTATTTTCTTATTCTTTATCTTTTGTAGACTGGAAACATTTTATAAAATTTTTATGAAAGAAAAACTCTTATGTAGTCCAATCACATTAGTACAATTTGAAACAGAGCTACTTAAAAATACTAATAAAGTCTCAGTTTATGTACAAAATTGAAAGTATTGAGAAATCCAAAGTTTTAATGAAAGTTGAAAATTAAATAATTTCTAATCTAGGGGGCGCCAAACACACAGCAAACTGTTTTTACTTTATTGTTTCATAGCAGCACTACTTTAGCTGAGAAACAGAAATTCCCACCAATCTTTTTCAGGACATCATTTCGTAGAATTTCTGTGAGAAATTTTAGTGATACAGGTGATTTTATTAAATATTTAGTGTTGTTAGAATGTGACCTATTTTTAATATCTTATAACAAAATAATCTGTGACTTCATTAATTGATGGGTGCTATTGGAGTCCGGAAAACAATGTACTAAAAATAAGTAACTTTGGAACAGAATCTAGATGTAATAAAAGATTTTAAAGGAGACCAAGAATTGCTGTGATACTATTAAGATGGTATGTTTTAAAATATTAAAGATAATGAGAAAATAAAAATTAGCATTAATCTGTATACCATTTACCTTCTAAAAATATTGTACAGAAATACAGTAGCACAGTATCATTAGCCTCCAAGTTACAATATACTTCTTAATTCATATAGTCATCCTCCCCTTCCACTCCCATCTAGGATATTTGAATTATAGGCAGGTCTGGCCACACTAGACCTTCATTCCAATCAGTCAATGAGTGGTTGCATCTGGGTAGAGGGGTTATACATTGTCCACTCATCATACTACCAATTCCTACTGCTTAAATCAGGGGTACTCAAATTTTAGCTTGAATCAGAATTACCTGCAGGGCTTGTTAAAACATAGATTGCAGGATCCACCCCAGAGTTTCGATTTAATAATCCAGGGGAAGAGCCTGATAATTTGCATTTCTAATAAGTTCCCAGGTGATACTGTTGTTACTGGTCCAAGCAAGGGCCCACAGCCATCTGTTCCATTCATCCACCTTTTCTGCACAATCTTTCTTGGCATTCAAGTTTGCGGCTTCCAGTCCAGACTATACACAAAATGCAAAAGTTCACAAATAATTTACCTTTTTTATTTATTAGAACAGTTATCCCTATAGTAACGCTATTTCTGCTTATAATTGTTTCAATATACTTTCCATTATCCCTATAATTCTGAGTAACAACCTGGGAGCAGGTCTCACATGTTGTACGTTACCTAGGTGTGCACTGAGGAGGGGAAAAGGATTAAGAAGACTTGGCTTTTCAATGGTAATACTCATTGTGCTATAAGGGTCGTGCTGTATTTGGGAATTTGAACAAGTAATTCAAGTTCTTTTCCTCATGGGAAATTGGGGATAATAATATGCTCTCATGTATACCATTGAAGAGATTAAAGGAGATCGTATGTGTCCATATTGGAGCGCCATACACATTAGTTCCCATTCCCCACCTCTCCTCTCCTCTGGTTGAAGTGAAGGGAATTTGGGGAAATATCATAGAGGAAATAACAGTTAAGTGGTATTTGGTCTTAGAGGATAGGAAGGATTGGGATTTGTCAATGTATTTATTTCCAAAATTTACACCATACAGCCCCCTTCCTACCCCCTCCCCCCCCAAAAAAAAGAAGTGAGTAAATTTGGAGACAGATGGTGATTCTCTTTAAACTGCAGTAGTCGTTAAGAAAGCGAGTATTCAGGGCTGTCTGGTGGAGCTGCCAGTGATGCTGGAGAGGGTGTTATACCTGCACTGTTAATATGCTCACTGTTCGCTTCATGTGGCTTTTGAGCACTTGAAATGCGGCTAGTGTGACCGACGAACTGAATTTTTAAGTTAAATTTATTTGTTTGTTTGTTTATTTATTTATCTCGGCATGCGGGATCTTAGTTCCGTGACCAGGATGGAACCCGTGCCCCCTGTAGTGGAAGCATTGAGTCTTAACCTCTGGACTGCCAGGGAAGTCCCTTAAGTTAAATTAAATTTAAATATCTATGTGGGTCATAGTGATTGTATTAGAAGTGCAGGTCTAGAGGTTAAGGTAAATTGGATGTGTCTAGAGTCAAATCCCAGCTCTCCTAGCTCTAGGATCTCATGCAACTTATTCCCCGAGTGCAACCCCACTTGCCCCAAACACTTATGTGATTATCATGAGGAAGAAATGAGTTTATTAATGCAAAGTATTGAGCAGAGTGTCCAGCACACAGGAAGTGCTCAACAAATATTGTCATCTAATGCTAATTGTTAGTTTGGATATTGATAAAGTTTCTTCTTCAAAATTTTCCATGAAAGAAAAGTAAATAAATCCTGTGGAAATATTTATTACCTAGTAAGTTCTTTAGATTATAGGCAGTTGCTTGTGTGTGAAGATCTGAGGGCTCTATCTTCGAACTCGGTCATCTAGACATTTAACAGATAATAAGGATGTCTTTAAACAACTCGATTCTGCACTTAGTGATTGTTTTGAAAAAATTACTTGTATCTTATAGGTTTATGGCAAGGGTTAATGCATGCAATAAAACTGACTTTGCATGAATTAATTTGAAGACAAGCTTGTTCACTCATAACTGCTGAGCTAGTGTTCTGCTAGAAAACATAGATTTATTGCATAATATGAGACTGTGGTTCCTATCTTTTGATTCTATGCACATGTGACTGTATTTGACATTGAAGTGGATGGAGCAACTGTCCTGAGAGCAAGAGAGCCTGTAGGGATTTTATCTCAGATCACTTGAATCATGTTGAGAGAGGTAATTGTCAGTCTGTATGTCCCGGTTTCCTTATCTGTCTAATGGAGAGACAAAATACACCACAGTGCTGTCTGCTTTTGAGAAATATGGAGGACATTAAATAAATCATGAGAACGAGGTATATGGAGCCTTAAAGAAAATAAAGTGCATAATAGGAAAAGAAGGTGCAACATATTTTATTTAACTCTCCCGTGTGGCCATATGGATGGATTCTTCCCAAGAGAGAGCATAATAGTAGAGCATTTTAGTTGCAGGTGTGAAAAGAATGTAGCTCCTAGCTGGATATTTTCCCTGGCTTTGTCCATATGAAGCACAGATGTTTTACAAGTCATCTTTATATTAAGGCTAAGATAACCCAGCTAGGTTTAAAAGTGATCACATTTTTCAAATTATGCTGTTTCCCAAGCAGTGTACTCTGGAAAGAGAATTGGCTTCAGAAGGTGATTCCTGGCATAATCACTGGGGCTCCCAATCCAGTAGCCTCTGGGAACCTGAGTGTAGCAGAGTCCATCTCCTGATATAGAGGAAGCAGGTACGGGTCCCACACTTTGTGTTAAAGTCTCCTGAGCAGTGGCACCTCCTTTCACACAGGGAAAATGAGGAGACTTGGCGATGAACAGTTCCAGGGAAAGGCATATTAAAATGAAACCCTAGGGGGCTTCCCTGGTGACGCAGTGGTTGAGAGTCGGCCTGCCGATGCAGGGGACATGGGTTTGTGCCCCGGTCCGGGAAGATCCCACATGCCGTGGAGTGGCTGGGCCCGTGAGCCATGACCGCTGAGCCTGCGCATCCGGAGCCTGTGCTCCGCAATGGGAGAGAGACCACAACAGTGAGAGGCCCGCGTACCGCAAAAAAAAAAAAAAAAAAAAAAAAAAAAAAAAAAAAAAGAAACCCTATGAACAAATTCTAGCCCCTGTTTTCATGAGTCATAAATCCACCAAGGCCTGGGGGTTTCTAGGTCCAGCTACGAAGGGCTGCCATTGGACCAGCCACCACTTGGGGCTCTTGGTGCCATATGGATGTGCAGGAGTTAGGAGAAAACACGTTGTCAATCAGTTTCCCTGGCAGCATCTTAACTGCCAAGAAAGTCCTCTGATGTTGGTTTAAGGCATAGCCACAGACTGAGCTCAGTTCCAGGTTGCTTTAGTAACCGCTGACTTTTGTAGCATTGCAACTTCCTCCTGGGCTCTTGGTATCACAGTCTAAAGTAACTTCCAATAAATAAGCGACTCCCTTGCACTTGACAAAAGAGCATAGATTAGCTAAAATGATTGGCACTGGGAATATCCACTTGGGAAAGAGAAATTTTCTTCCTTGGCAACAGGAATGTGATCTTGTACACTTTACACTAAGAACCTAACAGTCCAAAAATAGCATATTTGGAATTACTCAGTTTTAAATATCTTTACCTGGAGACTGATAGTAGTCTTGTGTGAAGGGTGGTGCAGCACACTGGGTACATTTGTTTTTGGTCTGACCTCATGCTGGAGCAAACGCGGTGCCCAGGCCTGCACATCTGATGTGTGGTCCACTTCCCCAGGTTTTCTGGGGCTGCCTGCATGAACATAAGCACGTGATTACTCAAGTGCACACACACAGGCACACACTTGCCTACTCTTGAAAAAAGAGAAGCAATAATCTTGCATCATCGAGAACCCCCAATTTTTTTTCCTAAAAAGTAAAAGGTCTTCAGAAATACAGCACCAGGTTTTCTCTGCCAAATAGGAACCTGCACGGGAACCTGTCTCGACATCTACGTTCAAGTTAATGATGAGTCTAGGTTCACCCCAAACCGAGGGCTTTCCTCAACAAAAGAGCAAACTCTCACATGTGCATTTAGGAAGCAGGAAGCAACTTGAACTTCTTAAAGGAATATCAGGTATCTACTCATTAAGTTTCAAAAGAGCTTGTAGTTAGTTTCACACACTCACATAGTCCATGTATGTGATTGAATTGATGCACAAAATAGAACCAAATTTGCTCAATGTCGCCTAGCCTTGGCCAGAAACAAGTTATTTTGACTCCAAATCCAAAGAGGTTTTCCCCCAACTTTGCAACATGCCTTATAGACTGTGCTGATCACTTGTCTGATTTCCTCACTGTGATTCATAATCTGATGATGTCAAAGTTGGAAGGGCCCGACTGCATCTCCTTCCAGCTTCTCCTCATTTTATAGAGGGGACTATAGTCCCAAGGGATCCTGTGGTTTGGGCAAGTTCACAGAAAAATGACCAGAATGCAGGTCCAGGAACCCAGAGTTCAGGTCTCGGACTTGTTTTAGGCCATCTCTACTCATATTCATCTTAACTTTTATTTTCTGGAAAAATATAATAAGGTCAAACTTGCCAAAAGTCTATTCCTTCAGGGGAACTTGATTTCTCCAAAGTGAGGAGTATCAGTTTTCAGCAGGCATTTGACATTCAGAGGCCTTGAAGATCCAGTGAGATTATTAAAATGAACATGAAATTTTACTTCTTTTAAAAAATGTTTTTTTAATCTTACCGACAGGAAATTAAATTTTGCTGACCAGTTCAGGGTCCCAAACCAGATAGACTCTGTTAATAAGAGGAATGTGAGTGAACAATGGCTCCAATCCTCAAGCACAGAGTTCTTTCCAAATTTTAAGATGCAATAGGTAACGTTAAAAATACATGTTAAGATCATACTGCCTTCCTTCTTTCATTTGTTTAATTGGTGCCTTCTTCCTTCCTCTTCTATATGAAAAGTTAGAACCTTCTATACGCTTAGGTGAGTAAAATGGGGCTGGAGCTAAAGAGTAAACTCTCCACAGTCCAGCTGGACTAGTCTGTGGCAGTTCTGTGCTTTAGAAGTATCTGACAAGCTACAAAAAAATACACCACCCTGTAGGTGAGGCCCTGGCCTGGATATCTTCAAAAGTTCGCCCTGTGAAGTTCACGTGCAGCCAGTGTGGACAATCATCTGGCCAGACTCCCATCTGTTCTTTTGACTTCTCACACTTGCTATGGATCCTGCCATGGGCTGGGATCTGTGGTGCTTGCCAAGGACAGAGATGTGAACCCCACAAGGTTGTTACAGGTTGTTGTGATTGAACAAATGAAGTAGTTTATAGGACAGAAAGAGATGGTTGTGGCAACCTCAAATCCAGTCTTCTAAATCTGGTGTCTACTGAGTCATCTGTCTATTATATTCAGCTCCTTCTAAAACCAGGGCTTTGCAGTATTTCGTTTACTGCTCCTACCACCAGAAGGTGCCCCAGCATCAGCCAGACCCGTGTCCAACAACTGACTCTGCTGCCTTAGTTCCCTCATTTGTAAATTACGGCACCACTGGTGTCTGCATTGAGGCTTCTAGTGAGGATGAAGTGCTCAGCCAAGTGCTGGTGAATGAAAAAATACTGAAACATCAGCTAATTTTAATCAAGTGGTCTCTTGCATTTAAATGGTCTCATTCTCCTCACTGCTCAGAAGAAGCCAGAACACACTGAGTCACCTTCCTTTCTATATTTTGACTTTCTCTTCTTTAAGGGCTCCATCAGGGGTCCTGCTTCAACTGTGTCATCCTCTTGGATGAGAATATCATCTGGTGTCTGCAAACTTCATGGACCTGGAGACCTTTCCTGTTTCCAGAGGAGTGGACCTCTGAGTGGGCGGGATTACAGCAGATTGTATTTTCTTCTTTTTAATCACAGGCACTGTAGTCCGGAAGGAGCCTTGATGGTCATATTTCAATTCCCTACCCACACAGAGTCCTCTCTGACAAATGATTAAATCACCTCTCCTTTAAAAATTAAAATGATAGGCTTTCCTGGTGGCGCAGTGGTTGAGAGTCCACCTGCCGATGCAGGGGACACAGGTTCGTGCCCCAGTCCGGGAAGATCCCACATGCTGCGTGCAAAGCGGCTGGGCCCGTGAGCCATGGCCGCTGAGACTGCTTGTCCGGAGCCTGTGCTCCACAACGGGAGAGGCCACAACAGTGAGAGGCCTGCATACCGCAAAAAAAAAAAAAAAAAATTAAAATGATAGAAGATTGCTTAATTCACAAAATAGACTCATTCCATAGTTGAGCGATTCTAATTGTTCTTTTTCTTTTAAAAGTTCTTCCTTGTGTTGAATAAAATCTGTCCCTCCATAGAATTTCTCCTTTGATACTGGTTCTTCCCTGTTACTTCCAAAGATAATGCCGACCTCAGAATGGCAGATGAGCTTTATTTTGGTTTCTACTGATTTGGCTGTGGTTGTCTGCAGTCTGATGATGAAGGCAGATGGCTCAGAGGGAGAGAGAAATGGGGTCCCTCAGCCATGTCTGGATACAAGGGCGGGGAGGGCAGCACATGAACCAATGGTTCACTGGCTAATTATCGTCTAACCCCTCTTCCATGTAGCAATACTTCAGCTGTCCGGTTTCATGTTTTCTGAGTATTTTAGTTTCAAAATTAAACTTTTTGATTTTCTTCATGCCCTGTTTCTGTGCATTTCTCAGCCTTTTTTGGGGGGTGGAGAGGGGAAGGGGAGGTGTTTTTAACGTATCAGTCTCAGCCTAGGTCTGACTAGTGTGGGTACAAAACAGTTGTTTTATCTTCTTTTTCTTCAGGGTAGTCCTCATCCATAATATTTGACACACATCTCTGTGTTGGGGGAGTCCCCCTAGCTAGTGGAATTCTGTCATCTTATATTCAGAGCCTCTATTAGTCCAAAGACCCCATTTTGTATCTGTTCTGTCATCCACTGCATTTTCTCCCTCTCCCTGCTTTGACATGTCTACAAATGCAATCAACCTGGTGTCAATGTTCTTGTCCAAGACACTGAGAAGTAGCTGGTTTTTGCTTCCGGGCTTTCCGTCAGCACCCCCTCCTCACACCATGCAGTTCACAAAACTCTTATACTCTTAACTGACACCAACTTAAGGTTCCAGCCAATGTCTTGGTTCATTATAACCCTTCTTGTGGTGTTTGCATTTTAATAAACAGCTTTGGAGGCCTTACTGTTGTTATTTTAGGCAGCAGCATAAGAACTGAAAGGCACTGAGACTAGGAGAAGACTGGCTCAGGTGGGTCACACAGCTGGCTAGAAGCAGAGCCAGGAGAGCTTATGTGCAAAGTTCCAGGTCCCAACAGGGCACTAAAATATGTCTATGAGTAGTGGGTGAATATTCCAGGTTCCAAACATGAGTCATGGAGGTCTAAATGGTTTCCCATTGAGATGGTCCTCCCAAGTCTTTACTGACATCTCCCACTTCCCAGTGTGTGCATGGGCAGGGTTGGCAGGGCATCTTAGAGCACCCCTCAACTCCACCAGCTGGAGACCTGGCCTAAGTGGGCTTCATTCTTCGGCATTGTGATGGGCCCACACACATCCTGCTTTGTGTTGCACAGTTATTGAATGTGGCCCCAGGTCAGTCTATGCCTTTGGGCTTGCAGTCCCACCCTTGCAGGATTCCCATCTTTCCCTGAGGAGCTGCTTTGGGAGGGACTGTTGATCTTCCTCTTTGTGAATCCAAAGAAACCTGTCTTAAGTGTCTACATTTTATTTTAATTATAGTTTCAACTATAAGAGGAAATAAAACCCTAGATTAATAATCAGAGGAGACTATTATTGAATTATTTCTAGCTCATGAAGCACTGGCCTCTGGAAAGCCACATGCCAGAGGTTCAATTCTATAACCAGTATTATTAAAGATAAGAGAGTGGTGTAAAGAGATAACTGTGCCCTGAAAATTAGAAGGCCTGGGGTTTAATCTCACCATCGAAATTTAGCAGCAATCTAGAGCCCAGGCCCCAAGCCTGGAGCTAAAGAGAAGAGGGGTCCAAACCATGCTGAATGGTTGGCACCATGTCAAGTGTTTCAGGGCTGGGACTCTGGCAACCTCATAACTTTGTTGGCTGTGATGTTCCCATTGCCCATGACTTACAAAGCCCCTTCTTCACTAATGGGACAGACCTTTAATGTCACAGAGTTGGGCTTGTCACTCATTGTGTGACTCTTAGGAAAGTTACTTAACCTCTCCAAGCCATAGTCAACTCATTTGGAAAATAAAGAGGGTGGGTCAAAAATTGTTTTCCTTCTGCATTCTTAAAATGACTAATTCTATGAAAGGGCCATTGGCGTATATCACCATGCCAAAGACATATATTCAAGTCAAACTTAGTTAGAATATAATACTAAATCACAATGGAATTTATTCTGATGCCTAATTCGGTTGCTTTTTGGATCATCTAGTCTCAGCAGAGCACTAAAGTAATCCAGGCAATTCACATGATGATATGTAGCTGAGAATCGAAATCATGGCTTTGGTCAACTCTTAATGTAATAATTACTTGTTGTGGGGATGCTTCCCAGGGCCAACACATACCAGTGTTGATAGCAAGGTAAGTGTGTTTAGGGGCCATGGAGGATTTTTCCCAGAAATCGAAATGATTCATCTTGAAACACTCCTCTGAAAGAAATTTGGGGTGTTGAGAGTAAAAGCCTATTTTGGCCAAAGGGTAGTCAGAATCCCTCTGCAACCAAATGTGAAAGTGTCCTGAGATCTGGGCAGGAGCAAAGACTCCCTGTTCCGGCTGCTCCTTCCTTCTCTCTCTCTCTTTTTTTAATGAAATGAAGCGATTCTCTTGGAAAGGCTGGCAGAGCCTGGCCTGGTGCAGTAGAACTGGGCGTGACAGTGTGGTGAACATAGAATTAAGGACATAACGGAATTCAAAGCATTCTTAAAGAACAGAACACTGAACCTCTTTCAATCAGGGAAAGGGAGTAAAAATCCCAGGAAGGCTACAAAGCAATAGCAGAGTCAAGGGGCCAGAGCCAAGAGGGGACCACCCTCACGCCTAGGAGAGGTTCCTGAAGACATTGGGACAATGTTGCTTGGTTGTGGAGCAGAATCAGAACAGAACTCAGCCAGGTCAGGAATAGTATTCCCCCCAAACTTTTCTATTTACTTGGAAATAGTTATCCTTCTAAACTCTTCTTTATTTTTTAGCATATTTTTTTCTGATAAAAATACATCTTCAGTAAAGAAAATTTTGAAAAAAAACATAAAACACACTAGAAGAGGGCTTCACTGGTGGCGCAGTGGTTGAGAGTCCGCCTGCCGATGCAGGGGACATGGGTTCGTGCCCAGGTCCGGGAAGATCCCACATGCCGCAGAGTGGCGGGGCCCGTGAGCCATGGCTGCTGAGCCTGCGTGTCCAGAGCCTGTGCTCCGCGATGGGAGAGGCCACAACAGTGAGAGGCCCGTGTGCCACAAAAAAAAAAAAAAAAACACTAGAAGAAAATATAATCAGATCAATCCCAATATTCAGAAAAAAAAAAAAAAAACTGCAGGGTGCAGTATTATGGAGATTCTCTGAGGAGATTTGGAAATTGTGTACTATTGCATTTTCTTAACTAGAATTCAGTATGTCATGTTTCTCAATATATTGCATTTTTGTTTTGTGTCACTAAATAAAGTTAAAAAATTTTCAAACATAAATCCTACACTCATTTCTTTATATTCATCCCAAGTCTCTTCTTTCTTCTTCTTTATTTCTTCTCCTTACTATTTAAAGGTGGATCTTCATTATAGTGTTTTTCTCATTGATTATTTCTGATGCATAAAAACTCTCAGGAATTTTGTATGTTTGTTTTGTATTTAGCCACCAGGCCGAATTTTATTATTAACTAAAATATATCAGTTAATTATTGTAGGTTTTCAGCATATGTGGATGATGTATTTGTCTCCTTTCCAATGGTTACAACCTTTAAGCTTCCTGCCATATGTAATGGCTAGAACTATTTTTTTAGTTATCTTGTCTTTAATTAAAATATCTCTAAAACCATACCATTGTGTTGTACAGTTGGTTTTAATATGGTTTTCAGGTGAGTATTTGCTACCAATTTAAAGTACATATCCATTTATTTATAGTTTCTCTAAATTTTTAAAAAGTAGCTTTAACTCAGAAATGGATATTAAATCTTAAAGGCTTTCTTCAAATCTATTGAAATAAATATATATTTGTCTTCTGTAATTTCCTGTTGCAATATATTATATTAATTTTATATTAAGTCATTCTTAAAATGTTGGGATAAATGCTTTTATTGGTTAGTGTAGATTACTTTCTGTAGCAAAAATCCCATATTCTGAGTGGCTTACTGCAATAAAGTCTTATTTCTTGCTCTTGTTGTTAGTCCAATGCTGGTTGATGAGGGGCTCTGCTTTACTCAGTCACTCAGAAGCACAAGCTCCTTTGCTGGTGGTGCCACCATCATCTGGGTGGCCTAGAGTTCTTTCTGAATCCCCTGACTCTGGCCAGTGGCAGGGAAAAAGAGAGTTTGAAGGACAGAACATTCACCCCTGTGGTTGGTGACATTCCCCACCACACTCACATTCCCCACCACACTCACATTCCACTGGTGAGAAATGGTCACATGATTCCATCTAAGATGCAGAGGAGGCTGGGAAATGTAGTGTAGCTGTGTTCACAGGTAGAAAAAGAAATGGGGCTTGGCAAATGCATGATGTGGTCTCTTGCACAACTTTCATAGTATGTATTCTTCTTTGAATTATCTGCTGGGTTCTATTTCTAGTATTCTAGTTAGAACATTACATACTGATTCAAAAACTGGATTGCCTAGTCTTTTTTCTCTGTCTGTGATATCTTTGTAAGGTTTTGGTATTAGCTATGATTTGTAATATTTCCCCCCCTCCCCCCAATTTACTTTTCTATACTCTGAAACACTGTACAAAGTATTTAAATTATTTGTTTCAGAACTCTTTTTCTTTTCAGTTTTTTTCTGTGTTGGAATTTTATATCCAGATTGAGATTACTATTCAAGTGTTATCATTTTACACAATTATTTAACATAATATATTAATATAATATTATTTTAATAATTAACAATTATTTAATAACTTTCAAAATATAATTATTTAGATTGAGCTCTGGTTAAAAATGTGAGTTTCATCCTTTCCCACTAATGTTTATTGTGAAGTTCTTATGCAGATTCCAGTACATGGATTCATCTTCCAGTCAGCTGTCATGTCCTGTCATTATTTTCAAAATTTGGGTTTTTTTCATAAATGAAAATGTAAGTTTCTTACACAAGTAGAGAATTTATCTAGGCATAGATTCTTCTAATTCTTTTATCATGATTTTTCCCTTTAAAACTAGACTCTTTTCAAATGTCTTTTGACAGAATTTCAAGAAGTTTGATGCCAGCCTACATTTTTGTTCCATTAGAATTTTCTTCCTTTTTTCTTTCTACTCCTCTCGTTTTCTCCTCCTTTTCTTTCTCCTGCTCCCACTTCCTTTCTCGCTCCCTCCCCCTTCCTTTTGGTTTCTTTTTTTCTTTCTTGGATGCTTCTGGGATTTTTTTTATCCATGAAATTAAAAGAGAATAAATGCTCAGGCACAGGATTATTTTAATTAATTTTGTTAGTACTTAGCGAACTTTTTCTGACTAAGGTTTCTTTCTTTCTTTTTTTTTTGCTATATAACAAATTTAATCAGTTATACATATACATATGTTCCCATATCCCTTCCCTTTTGCGTCTCCCTCCCACCCTCCCTATCCCACCCCTCCAGGCGGTCACAAAGCACCGAGCTGATCTCCCTGTGCTATGCAGCTGCTTCCCACTAGCTATCTACCTTACGTTTGGTAGTGTATATATGTCTATGCCGCTCTTTCACTTTGTCACAGCTTACCCTTCCCCCTCCCCATATCCTCAAGTCCATTCTCTAGTAGGTCTGTGTCTTTATTCCTGTCTTACCCCTAGGTTCTTCATGACATTTTTTTCCTTAAATTCCATATATATGTGTCACCATACATTATTTGTCTTTCTCTTTCTGACTTACTTCACTCTGTATGACAGACTCTAGGTCCATCCAACTCATTACAAAGAGCTCAATTTCATTTCTTTTTATGGCTGAGTAATATTCCATTGTATATATGTGCCACATCTTCTTTACCCATTCATCCGATGATGGACACTTAGGTTGTTTCCATCTCCGGGCTATTGTAAATAGGGCTGCTATGAACATTTTGGTGCATGACTCTTTTTGAATTATGGTTTTCTCAGGGTATATGCCCAGTAGTGGGATTGCTGGGTCATATGGTAGTTCTATTTGTAGTTTTTTAAGGAACCTCTGTACCGTTCTCCATAGTGGCTGTACCAATTCACATTCCCACCAGCAGTGCAAGAGTGTTCCCTTTTTTCCACACCTTCTCCAGCATTTATTGTTTCTAGATTTTTTGATGATGGCCATTCTGACTGGGGTGAGATGATATCTCATTGTAGTTTTGATTTGCATTTCTCTAATGAGTAAAGATGTTGAGCATCCTTTCATGTGTTTGTTGGCAGTCTGTATATCTTCTGTGGAGAAATGTCTATTTAGGTCTTCTGCACATTTTTGGATTAGGTTGTTTGTTTTTTTGTTATTGAGCTGCATGAGCTGCTTATAAATTTTGGAGATTAATCCTTTGTCAGTTGCTTCATTTGCAAATATTTTCTCCCATTCTGAGGGTTGTCTTTTGGTCTTGTTTATGGTTTCCTTTGCTGTGCAAAAGCTTTTAAGTTTCATTAGGTCCCATGTGTTTATTTTTGTCTTTATTTCCATTTCTCTAGCAGGTGGGTAAAAAAGGATCTTGCTGTGATTTATGTCATAGAGTGTTCTGCCTATGTTTTCCTCTAAGAGTTTGATAGTGTCTGGCCTTACATTTAGGTCTTTAATCCATTTTGAGCTTATTTTTGTGTATGGTGTTAGGGAGTGATCTAATCTCATACTTTTACATGTCCCTATCCAGTTTTCCCAGCACCACTTATTGAAGAGACTGTCCTTTCTCCACTGTACATTCCTGCCTCCTTTATCAAAGATAAGGTGACCATATGTGTGTGGGTTTATCTCTGGGCTTTCTATCCTGTTCCATTGATCTATCTTTCTGTTTTTGTGCCAGTACCACACTGTCTTGATTACTGTAGCTTTGTAGTATAGTCTGAAGTCAGGGAGCCTGATTCCTCCAGCTCCATTTTTCGTTCTCAAGATTGCTTTGGCTATTCGGGGTCTTTTGTGTTTCCATACAAATTGTGAAATTTTTTGTTCTAGTTTCGTGAAAAATGCCATTGGTAATTTGATAGGGATTGCATTGAATCTGTAGATTGCTTTGGGTAGTAGAGTCATTTTCACAATGTTGATTCTTCCAATCCAAGTACATGGTACATCTCTCCATCTATTTGTATCACCTTTAATTTCTTTCATCAGTGTCTTATAATTTTCTGCATACAGGTCTTTTGTCTCCTTAGGTAGGTTTATTCCTAGGTATTTTATTCTTTTTGTTGCAATGGTAAATGGGAGTGTTTCCTTGATTTCACTTTCAGATTTTTCATCATTAGTATATAGGAATGCCAGAGATTTCTGTGCATTGATTTTGTATCCTGCAACTTTACCAAATTCATTGATTAGCTCTAGTAGTTTTCTGGTAGCATCTTTAGGATTCTCTATGTATAGGATCATGTCATCTGCAAACAGTGACAGCTTTACTTCTTCTTTTCCGATTTGGATTCCTTTTATTTCCTTTTCTTCTCTGATTGCTGTGGCTAAAACTTCCAAAACTATGTTGAATAAGAGTGGTGAGAGTGGGCAACCTTGTCTTGTTCCTGATCTTAGTGGAAATGGTTTCAGTTTTTCACCATTGAGGATGATGCTGGCTGTGGGTTTGTCATATATGGCCTTTATTATGTTGAGGAAAGTTCCCTCTATGCCTACTTTCTGCAGGGTTTTTATCATAAGTGGGTGTTGAATATTTTCGAAAGCTTTCTCTGTATCTATTGAGATGATCATATGGTTTTTCTCCTTCAATTAGTTAATATGGTGTATCACGTTGATTGATTTGCGTATATTGAAGAATTCTTGCATTGCTGGAATAAACCCCACTTGATCATGGTGTATGATCCTTTTAATGTGCTGTTGGATTCTGTTTGTTAGTATTTTGTTGAGGATTTTTGCATGTATGTTCATCAGTGATATTGGCCTGTAGTTTTCTTTCTTTGTGACATCCTTGTCTGGTTTTGGTATCAAGGTGATGGTGGCCTCGTAGAATGAGTTTGGGTGTGTTCCTCCCTCTGCTATATTTTGGAAGAGTTTGAGAAGGATAGGTGTTAGCTCTTCTCTAAATGTTTGATAGAATTCGCCTGTGAAGCCATCTGGTCCTGGGCTTTTGTTTGTTGGAAGATTTTTTATCACAGTTTCAATTTCAGTGCTTGTGATTGGTCTGTTCATATTTTCTATTTCTTCCTGATTCAGTCTTGGCAGGTTTGCATTTCTAAGAATTTGTCCATTTCTTCCAGGTTGTCCATTTTTTTGGCATAGAGTTGCTTATAGTAATCTCTCATGATCTTTTGTATTTCTGCAGTGTCAGTTGTTACTTCTCCTTTTTCATTTCTAATTCTATTGATTTGAGTCTTCTCCCTTTTTTTCTTGATGAGTCTGGCTAATGGTTTATCAATTTTGTTTATCTTCTCAAAGAACCAGCTTTTAGTTTTTTTGATCTTTGCTATCGTTTCCTTCATTTCTTTTTCATTTATTTCTGATCTGATCTTTATGATTTCTTTCCTTCTGCTAACTTTGGGATGTTTTTGTTCTTCTTTCTCTAATTGCTTTAGGTGCAAGGTTAGGTTGTTTATTCGAGATGTTTCCTGTTTCTTAAGGTGGGATTGTATTGCTATAAACTTCCCTCTTAGAACTGTCTTTGCTGCATCCCATAGGTTTTGGGTCGTCGTGTCTCCATTGTCATTTGTTTCTAGGTATTTTTTAATTTCCTCTTTGATTTCTTCAGTGATCACTTCGTTGTTAAGTAGTGTATTGTTTAGCCTCCATGTGTTTGTATTTTTTACAGCTCTTTTCCTGTAATTGATATCTAGTCTCATAGCATTGTGGTCAGAAAAGATACTTGATACAATTTCAATTTTCTTAAATTTACCAAGGCTTGATTTGTGACCCAAGATATGATCTATCCTGGAGAATGTTCCATGAGCACTTGAGAAAAATGTGTATTCTCTTGTTTTTGGATGGAATGTCCTATAAATATCAATTAAGTCCATCTTGTTTAATGTATCATTTAAAGCTTGTGTTTCCTTATTTATTTTCATTTTGGATGATCTGTCCATTGGTGAAAGTGGGGTGTTAAAGTCCCCTACTATGATTGTGTTACTGTCGATTTCTCCTTTTATGGCTGTTAGTATTTGCCTTATGTATTGAGGTGCTCCTATGTTGGGTGCATAAATATTTACAATTGTTATATCTTCTTCTTGGATTGATCCCTTGATCGTTATGTAGTGTCCTTCTTTGTCTCTTCTAGTAGTCTTTATTTTAAAGTCTATTTTGTCTGATATGAGAATTGCTACTCCAGCTTTCTTTTGGTTTCCATTTGCATGGAATATCTCTTTCCATCCCCTTACTTTCAGTCTGTATGTGTCTCTAGGTCTGAAGTGGGTCTCTTGTAGACAGCATATATGTGGGTCTTGCTTTTGTATCCATTCAGCCAATCTGTGTCTTTTGGTGGGAGCATTTAGTCCATTTACATTTAAGGTAATTATCGATATGTATGTTCCTATTCCCATTTTCTTAATTGTTTTGGGTTTGTTATTGTAGGTCTTTTCCTTCTGTTGTGTTTCTTGCCTAGAGAAGTTCCTTTAGCATTTGTTGTAAAGCTGGTTTGGTGGTACTGAACTCTCTCAGCTTTTGCTTGTCTGTAAACGTTTTAATTTCTCCATCAAATCTGAATGAGATCCTTGCTGGGTAGAGTAATCTTGGTTGCAGGTTTTTCTCCTTCATCACTTTAGTTATGTCCTGCCACTCCTTTCTGGCTTGTAGAGTTTCTGCTGAGAGATCAGCTGTTATCCTGATGGGGATTCCCTTGTGTGTTATTTGTTGTTTTTGCCTTGCTGCTTTTAATATGATTTCTTTGTGTTTAATTTTTGACAGTTTGATTAATATGTGTCTTGGTGTATTTCTCCTTGGATTTATTCTGTATGGGACTCTCTGTGCCTCCTGGACTTGATTAACTATTTCCTTTCCCATATTAGGGGAGTTTTCAACTATAATCTCTTCAAATATTTTCTCAGTCCCTTTCTTTTTCTCTTCTTCTTCTGGAACCCCTATAATTCGAATGTTGGTGCGTTTAATGTTGTCCCAGAGGTCTCTGAGACTGTCCTCTGTTCTTTTCATTCTTTTTCCTTTATTTTGCTCTGCAGCAGTTATTTCCACTATTTTATCTTCCACCTCACTTATCCGTTCTTCTGCCTCAGTTATTCTGCTATTGATCCCATCTAGAGTATTTTTTATGTCATTTATTGTGTTTTTAATCGATGCTTGATTCATCTTTAGTTCTTCTAGGTCCTTGTTAACTGTTTCTTGCATTTTGTCTATTGTATTTCCAAGATTTTGGATCTTGGAAATAGAATCTTGGATCATCTTTACCATCATTATTCTGAATTCTTTTTCAGGTAGAGTGCCTATTACCTCTTCATTTGTTAGGTCTGGTGGGTTTTTATCTTGCTCCTTCTCCTGCTGTGTGTTTTTCTGTCTTCTCATTTTGCTTATGTTACCGTGTTTGGGGTCTCCTTTTTGCAGGCTGCAGGTTTGTAGTTCCCGTTGTTTTTGGTGTTTGTCCCCAGTGGCTAAGGTTGGTTTAGTGGGTTGTGTAGGCTTCCTGGTGGAGGGGACTAGTGCCTGTGTTCTGGTGGATGAGGCTGGATCTTGTCTTTCTGGTGGGCAGGTCCACGTCTGGTGGTGTGTTTTGGGGTGTCTGCGGACTCTTTATGATTTTAGGCCACCTGTCTGCTAATGGGTGGCGTTGTGTTCCTGTCTTGCTAGTTGTTTGGCATAGGGTGTCCAGCACTGTAGCTTGCTGGTCGTTGAGTGAAGCTGGGTGCTGGTGCTGAGATGGAGATCTCTGGAAGATTTTCGCCATTTGATATTATGTGGAGCTGGGAGGTCTCTTGTGGACCAGTGTCCTGAAGTTGGCTCTCCCACCTCAGAGGCACAGCACTGACTCCTGGCTCCTCAATTTGGGATGATTTGTTGTCTATTCAGGTATTCCACAGATGCAGGGTACATCAAGTTGATTGTGGAGCTTTAATCCGCTGCTTCTTAGACTGCTGGGAGAGATTTCCCTTTCTCTTCTTTGTTCTCACAGCTCCAGGGTCTCAGCTTTGGATTTGGCCCCGCCTCTGCGTGTAAGTCGCCGGAGGGCGTCTGTTCTTCGCTCAGACAGGACAGGGTTAAAGGAGCAGCCTCTTCGGGGACTCTGGCTCACTCAGGCCGGGCGGGAGGGAGGGGCATCGAGTGCGGGGCGAGCCTGCAGCGGCAGAGGTCGGCGTAACGTTGCACCAGCCCGAGGCGCGCCGTGCGTTCTCCCAGGGAAGCCGCCCCTGGATCCCGGGACCCCGGCAGTGGCGGGCTGCACAGGCTCCCAGAAGGGCGGTGTGGACAGTGACCTGCGCTTGCACACAGGCTTCTTGGCAGCGTTGGCAGCTGCCCCAGTGTCCCACGCCCATCTCTGGGCTCCACTCTTTCAGCCGCGACTCACGCCTGTCTGTGGAGCCCTTTTAAGCAGTGCTCTTAATCCCCTCTCCTCGTGCACCAGGAAACCAAGAGGGAAGAAAAAGTCTCTTGCCTCTTCGGCAGCTCCAGAGTTTTCCCGGACTCCCTCCCGGTTAGCTGTGTCACATTAGCCCCCTTCAGGCTGAGTTCTCACCGCCAGCCCCAGTCCTCTCCCTGCGCTCTGACCGATGCCCGAGCCTCAGCTTCCAGCGCCGCCCGCCCCGGCGGGCGAGCAGACAAGCCTCTCGGGCTGGTGAGTGCCGCTCGGCACCGCTCCTCTGTGCGGGAATCTCTACTTTGCCCTACCCAGGTATGTGGGGAGTTTCTTGCCTTTTGGGAGGTCTGGGGTCTTCTGCCAGCGTTCAGTAGGTGTTCTGTAGGAGCTGTTCCACGTGTAGCTGTATTTCTGGTGTATCCGTGGGGAGGAAGGTGATCTCCGCATCTTACTCTGACTAAGGTTTCTTTACTTTAGTTTAGCTATGTTGTCTTTGACTGTTTCTCATATTATTACATTAACTGCATCTGTTTTTTTTCTTTTTATGGGTTTCCTGTTGAATACGTTTTCAATCTTCTTGATCTTTCCTCCCTCTCTGTATTAATTGAATATAACAGAAAGTATAACTTAAACTAGCTTAAACAATAAATCAAATATATTGGTTCTGTTTCTGAAAAATCCAGAGGGAGCTCACGCTTCAGGCAAGGAATGGGAAAAGTTTCTGCCTGTGTTTCTGTCAGTTCACTTGGCTCTGGACTACTCTTTGGGTTGCCTTCAACTCCAGGCTGGTTTCTTGCATTGTTTCAAGCTGGCTTCCAGCGGAATTCAGGGTTGTAGTTTTCCTCATTCCCATCCAGACACACGTCTTCCCACAGTCACTGAACAGCAATCCTGATCTCCCAGGTCAGGTAAACTTGACTCACATGCTCATCCGAGAAATAATCACTGCAGAAGGAAAGATGTGGCTAGTGGTAGGTACACATCAGCCACATGAGAGACGACTGTATTGTTTCCCTCAAAACTCTCTCATCTTTAGCCTAATTTCCATATATTTATCCCTCTCTGATTTCTCCATAAATTTCTCAAGTTAATTTTCTCTTGGATTCATTAGGTTCTCTGTGACTGTGGCAGTGAGGGGAGCAGATTATACTTATTTCCAACATAAATTAAAAATATATATCTCAGATTATTACCCCTTCAGAAATAGGTACTGGTGCTGGTTATATAGATTGATTCAATATCCTTTGAGATCTTGGTGAGACTATGACAGAAATTTCCCCGTACAAACTTTCACAAATTTCAGAAAAACTTTATATTATTGTCAATAACTGATCTAATCTAATCTTTCTCTAACTCCTTGCCCTGGTGAGTACTGAGGATGTCAGAGAGGGTTACTTAAACCTGCCATTTAACAGCATCTAAATCTCTTCTTTTTCAAAATAGTTTATTTAGGGCAAATGTTGGGTTTTTCTTATTTCTTCTCCTCCCCACTACTCTCCACAATGTGGTGTTTGGGTCTTGCTGGGAGTGTGGCTCTGTGTCCTTATGGCACTGGGGAGAAGTAAGGCTCCATGTCTGCACATGGAGACTGAATAAGTCTTTACATTGGCCTCTATCTTGCCAAATCCCTGGTTTTGCTACCAGTGCTACTTGGCCTTCAAGCCTGTAATATTCAATGTTGTTGACCACAAACCTCGTTACTCTCTCTTTTGAATGATATCACAACACTTGGCATCCTCCCCTTTCTAATCCCAGGACTCTTGAATTCCATCTGCTCCACACTGCCCTCCCTGGGAATTACAGGAGCTTCTGGACCACTGCCTGCTGCACTGTAGTTGTGGGAAGCCACCAACATCAATGTTGAGTTCTTCAGGTACTTCCCTCTGCTAGTGCTACACTATCTCTTCCACACCATTTTGGCCATGTGTCCAGCCACATGAAGAGTTTCTTCTTAGTAACATGCAGTTTCCTCCTCATGCTATATCCGGGGAGGTGGCCCAATACTCTGATAGTCTTAGGTTTTCTCAAACTTATCTAAAAATTTTAGCCCCTTTCCACAGCTTTGGGGGGAATCCTGCCTGGCGGCACATCTCTGAAACTCACCTGCCTCCCATGCCCTTCAGGGAAAGAAGGGGTGGGTTTTCCAAAATCTCTTACTCTGGAGCACCGTGCTTCATACATTGAGATTTCTCCCCCCTGTGCTTACGATATAATCATTGATTATTCTACCAGGTCTGACTTTGGGTTAAGAGTCATAAAATAACCATGAACAAATATTGGGTTCCTATCCCCCAAACTGCTCTTTGAAAAGTGAGGAGGCTTTGCTTTCTGGATTTCTGCTTCAGTGCGCTGTTTTTTCCGGACAGAATCCTCACAGAGTAGGTTTTCTGCTCCTCTTCCTTCCAGCCAACACTTACTCCTCTGAGACTGGAGTTTTAAGAGTTCTTCCCTGATATCTTCTTTTAGAGGAGGGAAATTGGAATCAGTCCTCTGCCTTTTCCAATCCAGACACATCTGTTCTATTTCTAGCAAAATGTTCTATGCATAGATATTACTCCATTTTATTGCCAGTGGTGGTGACTTCTATGTTTATATTCTGCTAATCCTTTCTATAGAAATCTGGAAATAATGGATTTAGATATCAGGGTTCACATTACCATATTACCTCCAAATCTGAAAGTGTATAATAAATTGTAAAGCATGGAAAAATGTAATAAATTACCATTTTATCTTTCAAATGATTTTACCCTTTGTCTGCAATGATAACATTCTTCCACTCTGTCAGAAAGGCTGTTTTTAAAAATTAATTAATTAATTAATTAATTTTGGCTGTGTTGGGTCTTCGTTGCTGCACGCGGGCTTTCTCTAGTTGCAGCGAGCAGGGGCCACTCTTCGTTGCAGTACACGGGCTTCTCATTGCGATGGCTTCTCTTGTTGCAGAGCACGGGCTCTAGGCACACGGGCTTCAGCAGTTGTGGCACACAGGCTTAGTTGCTCTGCGGCATGTGGGATCTTCCCAGACCAGGGACCAAACCTGTGTCCCCTGCATTGGCAGGCAGATTCTTAACCACTGAACCAACAGGGAAGTCCCAAGGCTGTTTTTCCAATAGTGTGTTTGTTGAGTAATTCCTTGTCTGGTTTCTCTTATGGCCAACAGCATCATGTGTTTAGTGAGTGGCAGTTGGCACAGGTGAGGACTCTGGGGCAGAATGTAGTATTTTAGTGCCTGATGTTTAGAACTCACATCTTTGCAGCACTAGGTCCCTCGGATTGTGTCTGAGACCCCCATATTTGTAAGGAGTGTGTCATAACAGTCAGGAATGTAATATTTATAGTAAATAGTTCTGATTCAAACACTAGCCTTCATTCTTGCTAGCTGTATGACTCCTGTTAAGGTATTTAACTTTCCTAAACTTCAGTTTCTCTCTCTATAAACTGCAAAAGATAAGAACATCTTCTTCCTACTTGTGATAAAGCACACAGGACTTGGCATACAGTAGGCAATCTTATGGCAATCTGTATTATTACTATATTACATTGGTAGTAACAGTACTAATATTAGTAGTGAAACTTCATGGAAACCCATCTTTTCTTGCCAAAATCAAATTTACTGCCAAGTAAGCTAAGCATAATTGCATTCCACTGCAAATGACTCAGGGGTAAGCAATGACTTCCTGAATACAGGCCTTCTTGAGAATTAGGAAGATGGAGATTCCCAAAGAAAGCTCTCTCTACCACCCAGTCTGTGGGGAGTCATTAAATAGGGATTGGAGTGTTTCTTAAGGGGGATAGTTGACTCTCAACATGCACTGGAATAACAGGACCCATTTATGGCAGACAATTGGCTTTTGCCAAGTGGCCCATGAAATGTATGGGCCAAGCATTCATTTTACATTCCTTTTAAAAGAGGGCTCCAAATGTTGCAGGAGATCTCAAAGTCTAAGCTGTTACATGTGGAAGGGACCACCCAGGTGTGTGTGGGTTGTCCCTTTTAGAAGCAGAAGCACATTCCAAAAGCTGCACTTGGTATGTCTTGCCAGCCCAGCATTTCAGGCTGTTAATATAAACTATTTCTTGAACATTGGGTTCCACACTCATCTGTGTAAGCTGGAAATTTTTCATTTTCCTGTAAATGAAAGATCTTAAATAAAAAATCAGATATTGAATTGGTGGTTTTGGGAGCCAGCCTCTGAGATGAGGACAACATTTGAGCATGCTGGTTATTGTGATAACATCAGCAGTGGACCCAGTTGCAGAACATCATTAAACAGTCAGTTCTAGTGGAATGAAGATGTAGTCAGGGCTGATTACTGTGGCAGCCCTGAGTCTGTGATTGTTAAAGACAGTCTGCTCATGCTCAGTGGGCTCATTGTCTAGTTTCCTAGGAGAAAACTCCTAGGAGTTTCCTAGGAGTAAACCCATAGTCATCACAGATATCAGTCCTAAAGAGTGGTTGGAACAGAGACGAGAAGGCAACCAGTCCTGGATAACAACCTTAGGGGGATGTCCTAGAGATGGTGAGGGTGTCCTGGATTTAGACAGATAAATTGAATATCCCCAGGAAATGAATAATAAAACCTTATGAAAAGATGGCATCATTTTAAGAAAACAGGGGTGTGTTATATAACAAAGCTAAAATTATGTTATTAAAATAATACAGTTGTCCACTAGAAGTGTTCTATGTAACTATTAATAACAGGTATATTAAGGGAATAATAAAAACTCTCCTGTATATATTCAAAATGACAAAACAATGTAGCTTCCTAGGAATGAAAATTAAAGTCTTTCCAAGTGCCCCCTAGAGGATTAGAGTAGAAAAGAGTAGGTATTTCTCTTCTTCCAAGAGGCCCATGGATAGCAATTCCCAACCAAGGAGGAAATTCACACCTCCTCCTAAAGCTGTCCTCCAGCCAAGATGAGGCATGAATGGGTTAGCCTGGTCTAACAATTCCCTGAAATACAAGGGCCTCTGCCACAGTGTGTCTCAGGGACCACAGGCAAGGTAGAGATTGCCAGAGCACTTAAAGCAGGAGTCAGAGAACTGGGGTCAAGACCCAACAACTCTGCTGTTACCCAGACTGACTCTTACCAAGATGGTGGACTTCTCTGCTCAACTTCCCTTAACGTCCACTTTAACAACCGTGAATGTTGCTACTTTTAAATAAAGTGGCCAGGCCCAAGAACTGGAGATTCCATCTAGATTTTTTTTTCTAAATAAATTTATTTATTTATTGTTGGCTGTGTTGGGTCTTCGTTGCTGCGTGGGTTTTCTCTGGTTGCGTCAAATGGGGGCTACTCTTTGTTGTGGTGCACTGGCTTCTCATGGCGGAGGCTTCTCTTGCTGTGGAGGACAGGCTCTAGGCAGGTGGCTTCAGTAGTTGCAGCACTCGGGCTCAGTAGATGTGGCTCATGGGCTCTACACCATAGGCCCAGTCATAGTGGTGCATGGGCTAAGTTGCTCTGCAGCTTGTAGGCTCTTCCTGGACCAGGGCTCGAACCCGAGTCCCCAGCATTGTCAGGCAGAATCCCAACCATTGTGCCACCAGGGAAGTCCTCCATCTAGATTTTTGAATGCTGTTTACATTCAGTTTTAATCCTCTAAATCCTTGTATGTTTGACCCCTGGATATAATAATTGAGGCTATTTCTAAAAATAACACTTGCAGTAATTTAAGAGATAGCACTTTATTTGCACTGTCAAGCTGTGCTTCATTTAAAAAGTACCCATTGTGCTAACAGAAGTTGAGTTGGTCTTTCCTTCTTCATGGCCCACTTCAGCAAGGAAGGACATTAACTGTAACTTGCTTGACACATATTTGATAAATGGCTGTTTCTGAAGCATCTCTTCCTGGGATACTTTCTGCCCTTCCCCTCCCCCCTTGGTGGAAATGACCTTTCTTGAGATAGCCTCATCCACCAGAGGGAAAACAACAGAAGAAGCAAGATATACAATGGAGACAAGAAAGCCTCTTCAATAAGTGGTGCTGGGAAAACTGGACAGATACATGAAAAAGAATGAAATTAGAACACTCCCTAACACCATTCACAAAAATAAACTCAAAATGGATTAAAGACCTAAATGTAAGGCCAGACACTATCAAACTCTTAGAGGAAAACATAGGCAGAACACTCTATGACATAAATCACAGCAAGATCCTTTTTGACCCACCTCCTAGAGGAATGGAAATAAAAACAAAAATAAACAAATGGGACCTAATGAAACTTAAAAGCTTTTGCACAGCAAAGGAAGCCATAAACAAGACGAAAAGACAACCCTCAGAATGGGAGAAAATATTTCCAAATGAAGCAACTGACAAAGGATTAATCTCAAAAATTTACAAACAGCTCATGCAGCTCAGTATCAAAAAAAACCAAACAACCTAATCCAAAAATGTGCAGAAGACCTAAATAGACATTTCTCCAAAGAAGACATACAGATTGCCAACAGACACATGAAAAGATGCTCAACATCACTAATCATTGGAGAAATGCAAATCAAAAATACAATGAGGTATCACTTCACACCAGTCAGAATGGCCATCATAAAAAAGTCTACAAACAATAAATGCTGGAGAGGGTGTGGAGAAAAGAGAACCCTCTTGCACTGCTGGTGGGAATGTAAATTGATACAGCCACTATGGAGAATAGTGTGGAGGTTCCTTAAAAAACTAAAAATAGAACTATCGTACAACCCAGTAATCCCACTACTGGGCATATACCCTGAGAAAACCATAATTCAAAAAGAGTCTTGTACCACAATGCTCATTGCAGCTCTATTTACAATAGCCAGGACATGGAAGCAACCTAAGTGTCCATTGACAGATGAATGGATAAAGAAGATTTGGCACATATATACAATGGAATATTACTCAGCCATAAAAAGAAACAAAACTGAGTTATTTGTAGTGAGGTGGATGGACTTAGAGTCTCTCATACAGAGTGAAGAAAGTCAGAAAGAGAAAAACAAATACCGTATGCTAACATATATATATATATATATGGAATCTAAAAAAAAAAAAAGAAGGTTCTGAAGAACCTAGGGGCAGGACAGGAATAAAGACGCAGACACAGAGAGTGGACTTGAGGACCAGGGGAGGGGGAAGTGTAAGCTGAGATCAAGTGAGAGAGTGGCATGGACATATATACACTACAAGATGTAAAATAGATAGCTAGTGGGAAGCAGCCACGTAGCACAGGGAGATCAGCCAATAGCACAGGGAGATTACCTAGAGGGGTGAGATAGGGAGGGTGGGAGGGAGAGGCAAGAGGGAAGAGATATGGGGATATATATATATATATCTATCTATCTATATATATATATCTGATTCACTTTGTCATAAAGCAGAAACTAACACACAATTGTAAAGCAATTACACTCCAATAAAGATGTTTAAAAAAAAAGAAGAACTACAGTTCTGCAGCACGTGGAAGGAAAACCACATTCACAGAAAGATAGACGAAATGAAAAGGCAGAGGACTTTGTATCAGATGAAGGAACAAGATAAAACCCCAGAAAAGCAACTAAATGAAGTGGAGATAGGGAAACTTCCAGAAAAAGAATTCAAAATAATGATAGTGAAGATGATCCAGGACCTCGGAAAAAGAATGGAGGCAAAGGTCGAGAAGATGTGAGAAATGTTTAACAAAGATCTAGAAGAATTAAAGAACAAATACCTAGAAGAATTAAAGAACAAACAAACAGAGATGAACAATACAATAACTGAAGTGAAAAAAACACTAGAAGGAATCAATAGCAGAATAACTGAAGCAGAAGAATGGATAAGTGACCTGGAAGACAGAATGGTGGGATTCACTGCCATGGAACAGAATAAAGAAAAAAGAATGAAAAGAAATGAAGACAGCCTAAGAGACCTCTGGGACAACATTAAATGCAACAACATTTGCATTATAGGAGTCCCAGAAGGAGAAGAGAGAGAGACCTGAGAAAATATTTGAAGAGATTATAGTCAAAATCTTCCCTAACATGGGAAAGGAAATAGCCACCCAAGTCCAGGAAGTGCAGAGAATCCCAGGCAGGATAAACCCAAGGAGAAACAGGCTGAGACACATAGTAATCAAATTGGCAAAAACTAAAGACAAAGAAAAATTATTGAAAGCAACATGGGAAAAACAACAAATAACATATGAGGGAACTCCCATAAGGTTAACACCTGATTTCTCAGCAGAAACTCTAAAAGCCAGAAGGGAGTGCCATGACATACTTAAAGTGATGAAAGGGAAGAACCTACAACTAAGATTACTCTACCCAACAATGATCTCATTCAGATTCTATGGAGAAATCAAAAGCTTTACAGACAAGCAAAAGCTAAGAGGATTCAGCACCACCAAACCAGTTCTACAACAAATGCTAAAGGAAATTCTCTAACTGGGAAACACGAGAGAAGAAAAGAACCTACAAAAACAAACCCATAACAATTAAGAAAATGGTAATAGGAACATGCATATCGATAATTACCTTGAACGTGAATGTATTAAATGCTCTAACCAAAAGACACAAGCTTGCTGAATGGATACAAAAACAAGACCTATATATATGCTGTCTACAAGAGACCCACATCAGACCTAGGGACACATACAGAGTGAAACTGAGGGTATGGAAAAAGATATTCCATGCAAATGGAAATCAAAAGAAAGCTGGAGTAGCAATACCCATATCAGATAAAATAGACTTTAAAATAAAGAACGTTACAAGAGACAAGGAAGGACACTACATAATGATCAAGGGATTAATCCAAGAAGAAGATATAACAATTATAAATGTTTATGCACCCAACATAGGAGCACCTCAATACATAAGGCAACTGCTAACAGCTATAAAAGGGGAAATCGACAGTAACACAGTAACAGTGGGGGATTTTAACACCTCAGTTACACCAACGGACAGATCATCCAGACAGAAAGTTAATAAGGAAACACAAGCTTTAAATGACACAATAGACCAGATAGATTTAATTGATATTTATAGGACATTCCATCCAAAGACAGCAGAGTACACTTTCTTCTCAAGTGCACACAGGACATTCTCCAGGATAGATCACATCTTGGGTCACAAATCAAGCCTCAGTAAATTTAAGAGAATGGAAATCATATCAAGCATCTTTTCCGACCACAATGCTATGAGATTAGAATTCAATTACAGGGAAAAAAATGTAAAAAACAGAAACACGTGGAGGCTAAACAATATGTTACTAAATAACCAAGAGATCATTGAAGAAATCAGAGAGGAAATCAAAAAATACCTAGAGACAAATTACAATGAAAACATGATGATCCAAAACCTATGGGATGCAGCAAAAGCAGTTCTAAGAGGAAAGTTTATAGCAATACAAACCTATCACAAGAAACAAGAAAAATCTCAAATAAACAATCTAACCTTACACCTAAAAGAACTAGAGAAAGAATAACAACCAAAACCCAAAGTTAGTAGAAGGAAAGAAATCATAAAGATCAGAGCAGATATAAAAGAAATAGAAACAAAGAAAATAATAACAAAGATCAATAAAACTAAAAGCTAGTTCTTTGAGAAGATAAACAAAATTGATAAACCTTTAGCCAGACTCATCAAGAAAATGCAGGAGAGGACTCATATCAATAAAATTAGAAATGAAAAAGGAGAAGTTACAACAGACACCGCAGAAATACAAAGCATCATAAGAGACTACTACAATGCAACCCTATGCCAATAAAATGGACAACCTGGAAGAAATGGACAAATTCTTAGAAAGGTGTAACCTTCCAAGACTGAACCAGAAAGAAATAGAAAATACGAACAGACAAATCACAAGTAATGAAATTGAAACTATGATTAAAAATCTTCCAACAAACAAAAATCCAGGACCAGATGGCTTCACAGGTGAATTCTATCAAACATTTAGAGAAGAGCTAATACCCATCCTTCTCAAACTCTTCCAAAAAATTGCAGAGGAAAGAACACTCCCAAACTCATTTCTACGAGGCCACCATCACCCTGATACCAAAACCGGACAAAGATACTACAAAAAAAGAAAATTACAAACCAATATCACTGATGAATATAGATTCAAAAATCCTCAACAAAATACTAGCGAACAGACCCAACAACACACTAAAAGGATCATACATCATGATCAAGTGGAATTTATCCCAGGGATGCAAGGATTCTTCAATATACACAAATCAATCAATGGGATACACCATATTAACACATTGAAGAATAATGATCATCTCAATAGATGCAGAAAAAGCTTTTGATGAAATTCAACACCGATTCATGATAAAAACTCTCCAGAGAGTGGGCATAGAGGGAAACTACCTCAACATAATAAAGGCCATATACGACAAACCCACAGCAAACATCATTCTCAATGGTGAAAAACTGAAAGCATTTCCTCTATGATCAGGAACAAGACAAGGATGTCCTCTCTCTCCACTATTATTCAACATAGTTTTGGAAGTCCTAGCCCAGCAATCAGAGAAGAAAAAGAAATAAAAGGAATACAAATTGGAAAAGAAGTAAAACTGTCACTGTTTGCAGATGACATGATACTATACAGAGAATCCTAAAAATGCCACCAGAAAAGTACGAGAGCTAATCAATGAATTTGGTAAAGTTGCAGGATACAAAATTAATGCACAGAAATCTCTTGCATTCCTATACGCTAACAATGAAAGATCAGAAAGGGAAATTAAGGAAACAATCCCATTCACCATTGCAACAAACAGAATAAAATACCTAGGAATAAACCTACCTAAGGAGGTAAAAGACCTATATTCTGAAAACTATAAGACACTGATGAAAGAAATCAAAGATGACACAAACAGATGGAGAGATATACCATGTTCTTGGATTGGAAGAATCAATATTGTGAAAATGACTATACTACCCAAAGCAATCTACAGATTCAACGCAATCCCTATCAAGTTACCAGTGGCATTTTTTACAGAACTAGAACAAAAAAATCTTAAGATTTGTATGGAGATACAAAAGACCCCGAATAGTCAAAGCAGTCTTTAGGGGAAAAAAAGGTAGCTGGAGAAATCAGACACCCTGACTTCAGACTATACTACAAAGCTACAGTAATCAAGACAATATGGTACTGGCACAAAAACAGAAATATAGATCAATGGAACAGGATAGAAAGCTCAGAGATAAACCCATGCACCTATGGTCAACTAATCTATGACAAAGGAAGCAAGGATGCACAATGGAGAAAAGACAGTTTCTTCAATAAATGATGCTGGGAAAACTGGACAGTTACATGTAAAAGAATGAAATTAGAACACTCCCTAACACCATACACAAAAATAGACTCAAAATGGATTAGAGACCTAAATGTAAGACACTGTAAAACTCTTAGAGGAAAACATAGGAAGAACACTCTTTGCCATAAATCACAGCAAGATCTTTTTGACCCACCCCCTAGAGTAATGGAAATAAAAACAAAAATAAACAAATGGGACCTAATGAAACTTAAAACATTTTGCAAAGCAAAGGAAACTACAATCAAGACGAAAAGATAACCCTCAGAATGGGAGAAAATAATTTGCAAACCAATCAACGGACAAAGGATTAATCTCCAAGATATATAAGAGGTCATGCCACTCAATATTAAAAAAACAAACAACCCAATCCAAAAATGGGCAGAAGACCTAAATAGACATTTCTCCAAAGAAGACATACAGATGGCCAAGAAGCACATGAAAAGCTGCTCAACGTCACTAATTATTAGAGAAATGCAAATCAAAACTACGATGAGGTATCACCTCACACCAGTTAGAATGGGCATCATCAGAAAATCTACAAACAACAAATGCTGGAGAGGGTGTGGAGAAAAGGGAACCCTCTTGCACTGCTGGTGGGAATGTAAATTGATACAGCCACTATGGAGAACAGTATGGAATTTCCTTAAAAAACTACAAATAGAATTAACATATGACCCAGCAATCCCACTACTGGGCACATACCCAGAGAAAACCATAATTCAAAAAGACACATGCACCCCAATGTTCATTGCAGCTCTATTTACAATAGCCAGGTCATGGAAGCAACCTAAATGCCCATTGACAGATGAGTGGATAAAGAAGATGTGGTACATATATACAATGGAATATTACTCAGCCATAAAAAGGAACTAAATTGGGTCATTTATAGAGACGCTGATGGATCTAAAGACTGTCATACAGGGTGAAGTAAGTCAGAAAGAGAAAAACAAATACCATATATTATCGCATATATGTGGAACCTAGAAAAATGGTACAGATGAACCGGTTTGCAGGGCAGAAATACAGACACAGATGTAGAGGGCAAACGTATGGACACCAAGGGGGGAATGTGGCCAGGGGGTGGTGGTGGTGGTGTGATGAATTGGGAGATTGGGTTTGACATATATACACTAAAATGTATAAAATAGATAACTAATAAGAAACTGCCATATAAAAAATAAGTAAAATAAAATTCAAAAATCCGCCCCCCCAAAAAAAAGAAAATAAATAAATGACCTTTCTCTCCCCAGGGTGGTCTTTATGTTCTGGAGCCCAGTGGTGATGCCAGGCAGAGAGTAGGCCACCTGTGGATGCGTGGAAATGGGCCAGTCACAGAGCAGGCCACCCCATACACTGGTCTGCTGCTGGGGAAGAGGAAGTGCAGGGTTTGAGTTGTTCCTGTGAACCTGAAAAAAATAGGCTGTCAGCTCTTTCTCTGGCAAAGACGAGTTTATTCAGGATCAGCAGAGAATGGCAATTTGGGGTCTGCAACCATGGCGAGCCACACGCAGGTCCCCATATGGCAAGGGAAGGAGAACACTTTTACAGTGGAGGAAGAAAGCTGGGAGGGCTATAGTAAACAAACGGTCCATGGTTTTCATTGGTTGAGTACTTGTCAGGAAAGAAGAGGAGTCTTTCTTCTTCCTGTTGGGCTCCCCTGTCTTGGTAGGGCATGAGAGCTCCACCTTCTGGTGTCTTGCCTCTATTTAACTGAGGTTTCTGTTTATTAATTTTTTACATCCCTAAGCCATCCTCTAGCTTTCTCCTGACTTAAAGGAGATGGTTCTGATCATGCATTTCTTAACCACAGAGAAGTCACAGGTAATGGATGACTTCTTATGAAGTACCACATCCCTGGGAGGGAATTTAGATATTCATTGAGTCACATCTGTGTACCAGGGCCTACCCCTGGAGCTATATATGAGTGTCTTATTTAATCTCCACTGTATCTTGAAGTAGTGTTATTATGGCCATTTTATAGATGAAACTGATCCAGAAAGATGAAGTGACCTGACCCAGCTAGTAACTGGCAGAGCCCAAGTGGGAACTGGGCTGGTTTAGCTGCATTGTGCTGCCTTTCTGGGGGCCCACTGGGCCCCTGTGCAGAGGTAGCTCTGCAAACATAGAGGCTCTGAAGCATTCCCAGTAGGCCCTGCACATGTCTTCCAAGGTGAACAGGCACCTTGACCTCACTTATCCAAAGCTGAACTCATATGTTTCTCCTCAGGTTGTAATGTACATCTTTAATCAAAGGTCTGGTGAATGAATGGCTAAGCTGCAGCTTCTGAAGCCAGACCACATGTGTTTGAATCCTGGGTCCACCATTTACTGTGCGAGCTTGGGCAACTTACTTAATCTCTCTGTGCCTCAGTTTCCTCATCTGTAAAATGGTGATGAGCACAGTACCTACTTATAAGGTTAAGGAGGCGAGAACGAGTTCACCGATATGAAATGCTTAAAGTTGTAGTTTGTGCATAATAAATGCTATGAGCATTGACTGTCATCATGATATTATCACCGTCATAAAGACCATCATCAGAATGAAGTCTTGTAAGATATTGCTGAGTCCTCCCCACTCCTCACTCTCCATCCTTCTGGGACTGGGCAACTTTACTCTAAATGTTTCTTTCTCCCTAGTCCATTGCCTTCACCTTCACTGTCTCCAACCCACATGACTACAACTGCTTCCTACTTGCTCTTCTGTGACTAGTATCTTACCTTCCCATTCATCACCTACACTGCTATGGAGAGGTCTTTCTACCATCAAGTCTGAACATGTCATTTGCTTAAAAATCTGGTTTGTCTCCCCGTTGCCCAGAGGATCAGTTCCTAATGCCTTCGTCTGGAATTTTCATTACTTCCTAATTTGACTCTTTCAGTGCTCTGTTTTGTCTCTCTTCTCACCTACCCTGTCATCCATTTGTCTCCACCTGCTCCACCTTCTCTGAAGATACTCCCAATTTCACATTCCCACAGCTACTGGTCTGCTCCCCTCCCAGATGCCAGCCTCTTTCTCTACCTGGCAACCTCCGTCTCCTTTGCCTTTGTCCATTAAGAGCCATTTTGAGTTCTTTTCGGAAAACTTATGACTTGCACTCTGGCTCCTGCCCCCCAAGAAAAATGTCCAACTCAGCACTCTCGACCTTCCTCTCATAACTTCTGCTTTGTTCCCCTCAATTCTGTAAGTTTTTTACATATTTCTATGTCCCCCGCTCCTGGCAGATGGTCTCACCCAGGCAAAGTGATTGGTAAATGTTGATTGATTGAAAGCATACATAGCAGTTGGGGTTGGAATGAAGAACAAACTTCCCATCCTTTTTGTTTTTGGAGAAAGTCACGAGTAAAGAATGCACCCGGGTGAGTATGTTTATGGCTATGGATTCAACAAATGTCTTAAATATAAGTCTTAAAGGTTTTGCTTAGGTGGGTTCTAACTACGCTTTCCTTTCTACCCTGTTTGCCTTGAAGTTTAAGCTGAGGTGTGCATGCCTATAGGAAAATTGATTCTGTGAGCTTTGAACTTTTTTAAAATAAATTTATTCCACCATATTTTGTGGAAGTCCATCAGAAATCCAGGATGCTTGGAATTAAGCCTTCAAAAGAACAGCAATTGTCACTTTTAAAAATGCAAATACAAATAAATGGGCTTAAGTCCTAAGGATTTTAACATGACTGAAACCCAGGCCCAAGAGACTACAGTTTCCACACCTGGGAGAGCCCTCTCCCATCTACCTCTGCTAACACAGACTTCTGGCATGTGAGGGAATTTGTTTTGGATTTGCCTTCCAGTCTGTTAAAAAAAAAAAAAAAAAAGACATCTTAGAATAAGTGGGTCAGGATAAAAATGATCTCAACTTCACATTTGGATATACAACTGTTTGGGTTAAAATCTTAGAACTGCAGGTTGCAATGCTGTTCTTTTGCAGATGATGACCCTGGAGTCCAGTGGAGACCAACAACTTGCCTGAGGGCCCTCTCCACAATCCCACCTTTGCACCCACCCCTCTCAAACCCCCACCCCTAGCCCCATGGTGCCTGAGCAGAGATAGAACTTGGGCTCTTTACTCTTCAGCCAGGGCTCCCTGTAGAGCCTGGGAGAACAATTTCTTCCTTTTCCTCTGGAGCCAAACCCTCTTCACTTCCTGATCTAGCTACTCCATCGGCAGAGTCACACTTTGGGTCACTCCATTGGAAGCAGTGTTGAGATGCTCTTTAAGAGGAGGGGCCGTGGGAAGAAGCCTGGTAGCCTCAGAGGGGCCTCGTTCATGGAGTTGAGTTGCATCCTGAGCCAGTGTTGGGCCCAGAGCTTCAGGCTCTGCATCCATAGTTGGGACAGGGCATCAGAAAATAACCTTAGGGGCTTCCCTGGTGGCGCAGTGGTTGAGAGCCTGCCTGCCGATGCAGGGGACATGGGTTCGTGCCCCCGTCAGGGAAGATCCCACATGCCGTGGAGCGGCTGGGCCCATGAGCCATGGCCACTGAGCCTGCGCGTCTGGAGCCTGTGCTCTGCAACCAGAGAGGCCACACGGTGAGAGGCCCACGTACCAAAAAAAAAAAAAAAAAAAAAAAAAAGAACCTTAGGCCAGATGCAGAGGAACAGGCCTGTTGGCTGATCTTTTCCAAAACGTCATCTACATAATAAGGGAGCAGCTGCTCTTGAACCATTTCCCAGGCTGAAGGGTTGAGTAAGAATTATTTAATTCAGCAAATATTTATTGATGACCACTACATTTTGGGTCCCGCACTATATGCTTTTGAAAAGCACACAGTGAGATTCCTGCCCTTAGCGGGCTCAAAGTCTGGTCAGGGAGACAGATGTATAAACAAGGAATCACTACACAAAATGTTGGGCCTTCTCCCTGCATAATGAGCAAAATGTGATGGGAATGAAAGTGAGGGAAAGATGCCTCGCAGAGATGAGGTCTGAGAAGTGGTTGGAGGCATGGGTCGGGTTAGAAAGAGAGAGATAAAGAGGGTTCCTGAGAGAGAGGGAGAGGAAGAGGGCAGAGGAGCCAGGTAAGGAGCATGGATCAGCATGGAGAGGGGAAATGGGATGGGCACCACGTCCCCAAGGGTGGCATGTCCATGTGGTAGGAGAGGTGATGATATAAAAAGGAACCTGGGAGAGAAGACCTTGTACATTCTGGAATTAGGAGAGTTTCCTCTAGGTTAAACCTCACTGTTCCAAAAAGAAACAGTTGCCTATGACCTCAGCCCTAAATCCTTAGGATAAGGGCATACAATGCTTGACTTCTGGAATCAATTAACAGAGAGCAGTAGTTGCTTTGCTTTTGTTGCAGGCTAATGATACCTGGTAACAGTGTTGTTTGTTTTAACATGTACTGTGGTGTTTCAACCAAGGGATTGCTGGTGAAAACCATGGAAACTGAGAGACAAGACCAGTCTTGGACGTGCTTTCCTAGGCCCCCAGGGGGAGGGTCTCTTGACCCCTTCCCTTGTCTGACTCCTTCAGCCTGGCTCCAGTCTGTCCCTTGGTTTAGTAAGTTTTACCCAGGGGTCTGCCTTCATTTCCCACTGTCCAAAAGGGCAAACACTCAGCAGACTTCTGTCGACACCTGATTCATCCTGTACTTCTAGACGAGAAGGAGCTGTCACCAGGGGCTGTGGGAATGTAGGCACAGAAGAGACCCAGAGACACAGGGCAAGGGGCTTGGATGGCAGGCCTGCATCGAGACAGTGGTGCTTCCTTTCTCTGCAAGATGCTGTGCACATGGCTCTGCCTTCTAGCCGCTGAAGGGAGCTCCTTTCAGAAGCTGCCGGGACTGAGAAGGGCTGTAGAGCCCCCAGAATCTAAACGTCTCACGTGATAAGTAGGAAAACTGAGGCCTGAAGAAGTATAAAGTCGCATGTGTTTAGTTAATCTAGACATTTGGAAAAAAAAATGTGGTGAAGTCACTGGGGGAACCAGTTGAGGCAAAGGGGCTTGGAAAAGAATCCTGTCTCTTAGGACAGACTCCTATCAACAAGGTCATGAGAGACTAATGGATAGACCAGGAAAATGAGGGATTAGGATGCTGGAGAGGCCAGAGCACTGGCATCCTAGGACTGTATATTTTAATCTCTGTAGGCATGAGACATGGAAGAAAGCCACTAGGGCTTTGACAGTGGTACTCCACTCAGGCAGAATTCTGTTCGCTGCTCACCTGCCTACCTCTAGTTAATTCCAACACATCCATTGGAGCTCCATCCAAATAGTATTCTGCAGGAAGCTTTCTGGAACACTCCTACCTATGTCAGCTTGCTTTATTATTGGTCTTAGAGCACCAAGTCCCTCTCCTTCAGAGAACTTATCCTAATTGTAATTTCCACCTAATTATTTCATTAACCTTTGTATCCTCCATTAAACTATAAGCTCCATGAGAGCTTGAACCATATCTTCTTTGGCTCACCATTGGGATCCCAATGCCAAACAGAGTTTCTGACACCTGACTTGTTGAATTAATGAATAAAATAATGAATAACATTGCTTGAGGATGAGTGGTTGGTAAGAGACTTAATTTAAAACTGAAAGTTAGTAATGACTACTGAGAAAAAAAAAAAGGAAATATATCAAAAGCAAACAAAACAAGTTATGATACAGATGTGAGGCACTGGTTAAGTTGGAGACCATGTTTTTATGGTGGTTTTGGTCTACAGTTGTGAAACTGTATTAGTCATTCAATAGATATTTATTGAGATAAATAGATATTTATTGTCCAGCTTCATGCGAGTTATTGGGGACACAAGGATAGCTATGTCTCTCGTGGAATTTCCAGTCTAACCATGATTTGTAGCCCTGGTGTAAGTGGGAGGGAGAGAGAGAAAGAAAGAGATAGAGGGAAAGTCTAACTGGGAGAACATGGAGAGAAAAAAGGCTGGCGTTCTCTGTGAGTTTAAACAATACTTGTGGTAAGTGTGTGGGTACCAGAGAGTGAGAAAGATATAAATGTGACATCTAATTTAAGATTTCAGCCATGAGGCATTTCTACATATTTATCAGGTTTTGTTGTTGATATAGACATCTGAAGTGGGATACAGATGAGGATCAAGAGAATTGGAGAGATTAAGACACTGTGAGTTCCCTGTGTTGGATCACCCTTCCTGATAGTCATTGGCGTCATCCAGGATAGAAAAAATCAAAACGCCTCAGACAACTTTGAGTCCAATACTTGGTGACAAGGTATCCCGATACATATCAAAATATGAATGGGTGAGGACAAACTGTCCATTGTAACAAGATTTTCATGGCATTAGAACGTCATAGGAGATAGTGGAGGGAGGGCAAAGGGATTTCTGGCAACATTTATAAGTAGAGAACCCCTAAACTATAAAGTGGTACTAACTGGTCATCTCATAGGCTATTATGAAGCCACCAGATAATGCTGGGAAGGATCTTTTGCAGGCTGAAATCTGAGAATGAGTAAAGGGGCCATAATGCTGTCAGATGGTTTATATAGGGCTCTGGGCCCTGTTGATTCCCAAGACAAACAAGAAGAAACTCATTTCCAGGATGAAGCTTGAACTGAGGAGAAAATACTAGGAGTAAGATCCAAATTGAGCATGGCAGGGACAATAGGAACAAAGGAAAGAGAAGGTCTGAAAAGAAAAGGGGAGGGTAAGATCAGCAGGTCTTTTGATGGGGTCAGCATAATATTGACCCTGAAACCTGACAAGGACATTATCAGTTAGGAAAACTACAGACCAATCACTTCATAAGCATAGATGCAAAAGTCCTTTAAATATTGGCAAATCAAATCCAACAATACATAAAAAAAATAGTACATTATAACTAAGTGAACAATTCTCAGTATACAGGCTCAGTTTCTCATTATACACTCAATCCACATAATCTATCACTTTAACAGAAAAAGCAGAAAAATTGTATTATCACGTTGATCATTTCATGATTGCAGAAAAGGCATTTGTCAAAGTTCAGTATCAATTAATGATAAAAATTCCTAGTAAGTTAAATATAGATGAGAATTTACTTAATCTTATAAAGACCCTCAGTTGATATATTCATAACAAAATACTGAAAAACTTAACTCCTGCGAATAGGAAGAAGACAGGAGTGTCTGCTACCCCACTCTTTTTTTTATTTAACAAATTTAATCAGTTATACATATACATATGTTCCCATATCCCCTCCCTTTTGCGTCTCCCTCCCGCCCTCCCTATCCCACTCCTCCAGGCGGTCACAAAGCACCGAGCTGATCTCCCTGTGCTATGCAGCTGCTTCCCACTAGCTATCTACCTTACGTTTGGTAGTGTATATATGTCCATCCCGCTCTTTCACTTTGTCACAGCTTACCCTTCCCCCTCCCCATATCCTCAAGTCCATTCTCTAGTAGATCTGTGTCTTTATTCTTGTCTTACCCCTAGGTTCTTCATGACATTTTTTTTTCTTTTTTTTTTTTTTTCATATTTTTATTTTTATTATTATTTTTTTTAATTTTATTTTTTTTATTTTTTGCTTTATAACAAATTTAATCAGTTATACATATACATATGTTTCCATATCCCCTCCCTTTTGCGTCTCCCTCCCACCCCTCCAGGCGGTCACAAAGCACCGAGCTGATCTCCCTGTGCTATGCGGCTGCTTCCCACTAGCTATCTACCTTACGTTTGGTAGTGTATATATGTCCATCCCGCTCTTTCACTTTGTCACAGCTTACCCTTCCCCCTCCCCATATCCTCAAGTCCATTCTCTAGTAGATCTGTGTCTTTATTCTTGTCTTACCCCTAGGTTCTTCATGACATTTTTTTTTCTTAAATTCCATATATATGTGTCAGCATACAGTATTTGTCTTTCTCTTTCTGACTTACTTCACTCTGTATGACAGACTCTAGGTCCATCCAACTCATTACAAAGAGCTCAATTTCGTTTCTTTTTATGGCTGAGTAATATTCCATTGTATATATGTGCCACATCTTCTTAATCCATTCATCTGATGATGGACACTTAGGTTGTTTCCATCTCCGGGCTATTGTAAATAGGGCTGCTATGAACATTTTGGTACATGACTGTTTTTGAATTATGGTTTTCTCAGGGTATATGCCCAGTAGTGGGATTGCTGGGTCATATGGTAGTTCTATTTTTAGTTTTTTAAGGAACCTCTGTACCGTTCTCCATAGTGGCTGTACCAATTCACATTCCCACCAGCAGTGCAAGAGTGTTCCCTTTTTTCCACACCTTCTCCAGCATTTATTGTTTCTAGATTTTTTGATGATGGCCATTCTGACTGGTGTGAGATGATATCTCATTGTAGTTTTGATTTGCATTTCTCTAATGAGTAAAGATGTTGAGCGTCCTTTCATGCGTTTGTTGGCAGTCTGTATATCTTCTGTGGAGAAATGTCTATTTAGGTCTTCTGCCCATTTTTGGATTGGGTTGTTTGTTTTTTTGTTATTGAGCTGCATGAGCTGCTTATAAATTTTGGAGATTAATCCTTTGTCAGTTGCTTCATTGGCAAATATTTTCTCCCATTCTGAGGGTTGTCTATTGGTCTTGTTTATAGTTTCCTTTGCTGTGCAAAAGCTTTTAAGTTTCATTAGGTCCCATGTGTTTATTTTTGTCTTTATTTCCGTTTCTCTAGGAGGTGGGTCAAAAAGGATCTTGCTGTGATTTATGTCATAGAGTGTTCTGCCTATGTTTTCCTCTAAGAGTTTGATAGTGTCTGGCCTTACATTTAGGTCTTTAATCCATTTTGAGCTTATTTTTGTGTATGGTGTTAGGGAGTGATCTAATCTCATACTTCTACATGTCCCTATCCAGTTTTCCCAACACCACTTATTGAAGAGACTGTCCTTTCTCCACTGTACATTCCTGCCTCCTTTATCAAAGATAAGGTGACCATATGTGTGCGGGTTTATCTCTGGGCTTTCTATCCTGTTCCATTGATCTATCTTTCTGTTTTTGTGCCAGTACCACACTGTCTTGATTACTGTAGCTTTGTAGTATAGTCTGAAGTCAGGGAGCCTGATTCCTCCAGCTCCATTTTTCGTTCTCAAGATTGCTTTGGCTATTCGGGGTCTTTTGTGTTTCCATACAAATTGTGAAATTTTTTGCTCTAGTTCTGTGAAAAATGCCAGTGGTAGTTTGATAGGGATTGCATTGAATCTGTAGATTGCTTTGGGTAGTAGAGTCATTTTCACAATGTTGATTCTTCCAATCCAAGTACATGGTACATCTCTCCATCTATTTGTATCACCTTTAATTTCTTTCATCAGTGTCTTATAATTTTCTGCATACAGGTCTTTTGTCTCCTTAGGTAGGTTTATTCCTAGGTATTTTATTCTTTTTGTTGCAATGGTAAATGGGAGTGTTTCCTTGATTTCACTTTCAGATTTTTCATCATTAGTATATAGGAATGCCAGAGATTTCTGTGCATTGATTTTGTATCCTGCAACTTTACCAAATTCATTGATTAGCTCTAGTAGTTTTCTGGTAGCATCTTTAGGATTCTCTATGTATAGGATCATGTCATCTGCAAACAGTGACAGCTTTACTTCTTCTTTTCCGATTTGGATTCCTTTTATTTCCTTTTCTTCTCTGATTGCTGTGGCTAAAACTTCCAAAACTATGTTGAATAAGAGTGGTGAGAGTGGGCATCCTTGTCTTGTTCCTGATCTTAGTGGAAATGGTTTCAGTTTTTCACCATTGAGGATGATGCTGGCTGTGGGTTTGTCATATATGGCTTTTATTATGTTGAGGAAAGTTCCCTCTATGCCTACTTTCTGCAGGGTTTTTATCATAAATGGGTGTTGAATTTTGTCAAAAGCTTTCTCTGCATCTATTGAGATGATCATATGGTTTTTCTCCTTCAATTTGTTAATATGGTGTATCACATTGATTGATTTGCGTATATTGAAGAATCCTTGCGTTCCTGGAATAAACCCCACTTGATCATGGTGTATGATCCTTTTAATGTGCTGTTGGATTCTGTTTGCTAGTATTTTGTTGAGGATTTTTGAATGTATGTTCATCAGTGATATTGGCCTGTAGTTTTCTTTCTTTGTGACATCCTTGTCTGGTTTTGGTATCAAGGTGATGGTGGCCTCGTAGAATGAGTTTGGGAGTGTTCCTCCCTCTGCTATATTTTGGAAGAGTTTGAAAAGGATAGGTGTTAGCTCTTCTCTAAATGTTTGATAGAATTCGCCTGTGAAGCCATCTGGTCCTGGACTTTTGTTTGTTGGAAGATTCTTAATCACAGTTTCAGGTTCACTGCTTGTGATTGGTCTGTTCATATTTTCTATTTCTTCCTGATTCAGTCCTGGCAGGTTATACATTTCTAAGAATTTGTCCATTTCTTCCAGGTTGTCCATTTTATTGGCATAGGGTTGCTTGTAATAATCTCTCATGATCTTCTGTATTTCTGCAGTGTCAGTTTTTACTTCTCCTTTTTCACTTCTAATTCTATTGATTAGAGTCTTCTCCCTTTTTTTCTTGACGAGTCTGGCTAATGGTTTATCAATTTTGTTTATCTTCTCAAAGAATCAGCTTTTAGTTTTATTGATCTTTGCTATCATTCCCTTCATTTCTTTTTCATTTATTTCCGATCTGATTTTTATGATTTCTTTCCTTCTGCTAACTTTGGGATGTTTTTGTTCTTCTTTCTCTAATTGCTTTAGGTGCAAAGTTAGGTTGTTTATTCGAGATGTTTCCTGTTTCTTAAGGTGGGATTGTATTGCTATAAACTTCCCTCTTAGAACTGTCTTTGCTGCATCCCATAGGTTTTGGGTTGTCGTGTCTCCATTATCATTTGTTTCTAGGTATTTTTTAATTTCCTTTTTGATTTCTTCAGTGATCACTTCGTTATTAAGTAGTGTATTGTTTAGCCTCCATGTGTTTGTATTTTTTACAGCTCTTTTCCTGTAATTGATATCTAGTCTCATAGCATTGTGGTCAGAAAAGATACTTGATACAATTTCAATTTTCTTAAATTTACCAAGGCTTGATTTGTGACCCAAGGTATGATCTATCCTGGAGAATGTTCCATGAGCACTTGAGAAAAATGTGTATTCTCTTGTTTTTGGATGGAGTGTCCTATAAATATCAAGTCCATCTTGTTTAATGTATCATTTAAAGCTTGTATTTCCTTATTTATTTTCATTTTGGATGATCTGTCCATTGGTGAAAGTGGGGTGTTAAAGTCCCCTACTATGATTGTGTTACTGTCGATTTCTCCTTTTATGGCTGTTAGTATTTGCCTTATGTATTGAGGTGCTCCTATGTTGGGTGCATAAATATTTACAATTGTTATATCTTCTTCTTGGATCGATCCCTTGATCGTTATGTAGTGTCCTTCTTTGTCTCTTCTAGTAGTCTTTATTTTAAAGTCTATTTTGTCTGATATGAGAATTGCTACTCCATCTTTCTTTTGGTTTCCATTTGCATGGAATATCTCTTTCCATCCCCTTACTTTCAGTCTGTATGTGTCTCTAGGTCTGAAGTGGGTCTCTTGTAGACAGCATATATGTGGGTCTTGCTTTTGTATCCATTCAACCAATCTGTGTCTTTTGGTGGGAGCATTTAGTCCATTTACATTTAAGGTAATTATCAATATGTATGTTCCTATTCCCATTTTCTTAATTGTTTTGGGTTTGTTATTGTAGGTCTTTTCCTTCTGTTGTGTTTCTTGCCTAGAGAAGTTCCTTTAGCATTTGTTGTAAAGCTGGTTTGGTGGTGCTGAACTCTCTCAGCTTTTGCTTGTCTGTAAACGTTTTAATTTCTCCATCAAATCTGAATGAGATCCTTGCTGGGTAGAGTAATCTTGGTTGCAGGTTTTTCTCCTTCATCACTTTAATTATGTCCTGCCACTCCCTTCTGGCTTGTAGAGTTTCTGCTGAGAGATCAGCTGTTATCCTGATGGGGATTCCCTTGTGTGTTATTTGTTGTTTTTGCCTTGCTGCTTTTAATATGATTTCTTTGTGTTTAATTTTTGACAGTTTGATTAATATGTGTCTTGGCGTATTTCTCCTTGGATTTATTCTGTATGGGACTCTCTGTGCCTCCTGGACTTGATTAACTATTTCCTTTCCCATATTAGGGGAGTTTTCAACTATAATCTCTTCAAATATTTTCTCAGTCCCTTTCTTTTTCTCTTCTTCTTCTGGAACCCCTATAATTCGAATGTTGGTGCGTTTAGTGTTGTCCCAGAGGTCTCTGAGACTATTCTCTGTTCTTTTCATTCTTTTTCCTTTATTTTGCTCTGCAGCAGTTATTTCCACTATTTTATCTTCCACCTCACTTATCTGTTCTTCTGCCTCAGTTATTCTGCTATTGATCCCATCTAAATTATTTTTCATTTCATTTATTGTGTTTTTAATCGATGCTTGATTCATCTTTAGTTCTTCTAGGTCCTTGTTAACTGTTTCTTGCATTTTGTCTATTGTATTTCCAAGATTTTGGATCTTGGAAATAGAATCTTGGATCATCTTTACTATCATTATTCTGAATTCTTTTTCAGGTAGACTGCCTATAACCTCTTCATTTGTTAGGTCTGGTAGGTTTTTATCTTGCTCCTTCTCCTGCTGTGTGTTTTTCTGTCTTCTCATTTTGCTTATGTTACTGTGTTTGGGGTCTCCTTTTTGCAGGCTGCAGGTTTGTAGTTCCCGTTGTGTTTGGTGTTGCCCCCAGTGGCTAAGGTTGGTTTAGTGGGTTGTGTAGGCTTCCTGGTGGAGGGGACTAGTGCCTGTGTTCTGGTGGATGAGTCTGGATCTTGTCTTTCTGGTGGGCAGGTCCACATCTGGTGGTGTGTTTTGGGGTGTCTGCGGACTCTTTATGATTTTAGGCCACCTCTCTGCTAATGGGTGGCGTTGTGTTCCTGTCTTGCTAGTTGTTTGGCATAGGGTGTCCAGCACTGTAGCTTGCTGGTCGTTGAGTGAAGCTGGGTGCTGGTGCTGAGATGGAGATCTCTGGAAGATTTTCGCCATTTGATATTATGTGGAGCTGGGAGGTCTCTTGTGGACCAGTGTCCTGAAGTTGGCTCTCCCACCTCAGAGGCACAGCACTGACTCCTGGCTCCTCAATTTGGGATGATTTGTTGTCTATTCAGGTATTCCACAGATGCAGGGTACATCAAGTTGATTGTGGAGCTTTAATCCGCTGCTTCTGAGACTGCTGGGAGAGATTTCCCTTTCTCTTCTTTGTTCCCACAGCTCCCGGGTCTCAGCTTTGATTTTCTACCCCACTCTTATTCAATACTGTACTGGAGGTAGTGCAATGCAGCAAGGGTTAGAAATAAAAATAGTAAGAATAGGAAAGGAAGAAGCCAAGCTTTTATTACTTGCAGACAATGTGATCCTGTTTACCTAGAAAATTCAAGAGAATTTAGAGAAAAACTATTAACATTAGTAAGTGAATTTAGTAAGGTCTTTGGAGATAAGGTTAATGTATAGAAATCAACTGTCTTTATATTCCAAGTACAAAATTAAACTTAAAAAATTACATTAACATCAAAAATATCAAATACAAAGGAATGAATGTAACAAAGACTGCAGCAGGCTTCTACATGAAAACTAAAAATTTACTAAAGAAACGAAAGAAGACCTAAATGAATGAAAGAATATATCATGTACTGTTGAGTCAATATTTCAAGTTGTCAGTTCCCTCCAAAATTGTATAGTTTATATACATATACACATACATACAATATATCTACATATATGGTTGTACATATACATCTATGATTTACAATCATATACATATATATACATCTATGATTGTAAATTCATAAAGAAATGCTAAGAATCTGGAATACTCACAACAATCTTAAAGAAGACAAGTAAAATTGGAGAACTTACACTATCAGATATCTTCAATCAATCTATTAATGGTACAAAAAAAGACAAATTGAAGAGTAAAATGTAACAGAGTGCAAAATCAAACTCATGTATTGATGACAAAAGTGGTAGTGTAATTCATTGGAGGAAACAATGGCCTTTTCATTAAAAGGTGCTGGGTCAATAGGATATCTATAGACAAAAAAATAATGGAACAAGACCACTCTTTCACCAAGCATAAATGTAAATTCCAGATAGATTTTGGATCTAAATGTGATATGTAAAACAATAAAGCTTTTTGAGAACATAATAATATGTATTTGAGAACTTGGTGTAAAGAAAGTTGTTCTTTTTTCTAAAAAGGACACAAACACCATTGAGCATGAAAGAAAAGAAATGATAAATCAATCTATATTAAAATTTAAGAAATTTTGTTCACTAAAAGTCCACTTTCAGAGTAGGATGTGATTTTTTGTAACACATATATCCAGTAAGGAACTGCATCCAAAATACATTTTTAAAAATCCTATAAATTAATAAAAAGTAATGTACATTTTTATTATAATGATCAAATACTGGCACTTAGAAATCCACTTGGTTCACATATTGATTCTTTTACTTGGACCTCAGCTGCACAGAAATGGATAATCCCTGGTTCCTAATGTATTATCATTGATTAATTCATGACTTTCCTTTTTCAGTTAATTCTTTAATTATGTTATAATGCAATACACCCATGAACTAACCACCCTTTAAAAAGAACTAAAATTTAAATTTGAATTTAACCTACATCTAGCCATATTTTCTTCCCTTTCCCCAAATCCCTGCTTCTTCCAACCCAAGCCAACCACCACCCTGAATATCATGTCCTTCTTGCCTAATTTCCTGTTTATTTAGTTTTGTTACATCATTATCTATTCCAAAAGATGAATGTATAGTGTTGTTTTAATTACCTATAACTTTATATGAAGAATATCATGCTGTAAGTAATTTTGGGACATTTTTATCATTTAATATTATATTCTTTACTTCATCCAAAATTTTGTTTACACTGTTGTTTATCAATTTTGACTGCTATGTAATATTCCATTATGTGAATATTCCAAATTTTGTTAATCCTCTTTCCTACTCATGAGCATTATGTTGGTTCCAATTTCTATAATAAGTATTCTTGTACGTGTGAATTTCTCTTGGATCTCTGCCTATAGGTTTTGCTAGGTCTCAGTGTTTGTGAATAGTCATCTGTATATTTGGTCATGACTGTCAGTTTGTCACAGAGTTTTTCCAAATTATTTAACTTACCATATTTTATGAATTCTAACATGCACTTTTTCCCACATTTTAAACTCTCTGAAATAGGAATGGTGTACAGTAAATGGTGTAGCATGGTTTTATTGTTGGCATTTTTTTCCTTTCTAAATTATACATAAAATAGTGACTTGCCTTAAAATCAACGAGTGTCTTAAATTTGATAAATATGATAATTTTCACTGAAACAACTCTTTTTACACATGTACTTTATCACCCCATACTTCATCAATTTATAAAATAAAGTCTATAATTAAAATAGCATGTACAATTGACAAAAATAAGTGTGGGGGAAGGGACAACGGACTCTTGGACAGCACAGAATTGGTGGCAGGAGCAGAGACAAGTAGTAAAGGGGAGTGCTGCCAGGCAGTACTTACAGGCACCAGCCAGGATGCACTATGCAGAGAACGGAGAGTGTCCACCTGTGAGTCAGTTAAATGGAGACTGGTGGGGAGAGCTTCCATGAAAACACTACGCTGGGGCTTCCCCCCAACACAAAGCTGTGAACTATCCCTTTTCACAAGTTGGCCTGAGGAATTAGCAGGCCAGATGGAGTGGCAGGCAGCTCTTTTTGCAAAGGGACTTCTGGTCCTCCCCGGACTGTTGCAGTGAGTTCAGATCAGTAACAAATCCTCTTCCCAGTAAAACACTTCCACTTCTTAGTTCATTCCTTCAAAAACCAAGAAGAGTCATACGATAACTTCAAAGAAAGAGATACTACTGGATCTTCAGCAAAAATTTATTTTTCTTCTTTAAAACAAGGTACTCAGAGGGGTTTTCATTGCCTTAGCTTCCCGTTCTCAAATATCATGATTTTCAAAGAACTGGGGCAACTGGAGCAGGCTTCCAATTCTGTGTATCTGTGGTTCTGAGATGAGCATTTCAAACTTCCAATCTGAGGATTTGACCTTGTTTTGAACTTTCCAAATCAGAAAGGCAGCATCATGCTTAAGAATGTGCACGCAGGAATGAGAGAGACCCCATTCATAGGGTTGGCACTACCACATGCACACTGGTCCTGGCTGTCCTCACTTTGTGCCAACCTCACAGTATTGTTGCAAGGACTAATCACCATCATTCTGTCAAGGTGTTTTGCATTGTGCCTGCATGCAGTAAGCACCTAATAAATGTCACCATCATTATCTTTATTCATTGTCTAAAGATAGCAGTGAGGTGGGGGCATTAACCTTTCATACTCCAAAAAACAAATTTGCTTGTCACATTGATTAGGAGCAAAACAAGAAGGTCTGGGATACTGCCAACACTTTCCCTGCAGTTTTCAAGTTCTTTTTTCTAGGACTAGAGGCAGAAAGAATAGGGGAAATGTCATTTGGCAAATAATCTTCCCTCCTGCAGTTTTGTTTTATTATTATTGTCCTTCAGGCATTACATCAAAAAATAGGGAAAATTATTTTACAAAACTTCTTAGCTCAAAAAATGAAAACCATATTTCTCTGCCCGTGGCCTCTGACTTCTCCGAGCAGATGGCTTTGGCAGAACTCCCTGCCTCCACACCAGGGTCAGTGCGCTCTCCTCCTTCCATTGATCACTGTGACACACCAGCAACACACCAGCAGTGCTGAGAGCCAAGGCTGAGCAGGGAAGCCAGGGCTAATGTGCAGACACAGATTCATTCATGCTGGAATGAAATATTGCAGTCGCTGGCCACTTTCAAATATGTGTTCTGCAAATATAAATCAGAGGATTCAAGAAAGGCCATTGAAATGAATTATGAGTCAGTTAAGATGTAATCACTTTGCAGTTTAAAAAAACACATATATTTTATTATTCAACCCTTACAATGACAATATAATGGACCATTATTATAGTACCTCATTTAACAAATGAAGGAATTGAGGCTTAGAATATTTGAACGAGTTGTCCAAAAATACAGAGCAATCAAGGTGCAGGGCTACTACTTGAAACAACTGTTACACAGTGTCTGGGCTTCCAAGAGCTTGGGACTTGTGTTAGAAGGGATCTTAGTTATATCACTCCAAGTTCAACTCCCAACTACTTCGTTCTTAAAAATGCAGAAGATTAGTTATCCTATATGGAACTGCAAGGGAAGGAAGGAAAGAAGGAAGGAAGGGGGGAGGGAGGAAAAAAGAAAGGAAAAAAAGAGAAAAAGAAAAGAGAAGAAAATAAAAACAGTAGCACTGTGGCCTCTGATGTCTCCACTAAAGAAACATCTGTGTATTCCCTTAAACCATGAGAAAGGATCCAGCTCTTTATCATAAATTATCTAGAAGACATAGCATAGGCTTTTCATAGTACAACACACAGAAAACCTTCACTAAAATCCTCTTTAGATACCTCTTCTTCTCCCTGAGGATTTAAATTCAGACAACTGCTAAACAACTCCCCTTCTTTCCATAGAGTCCTGTGACAGCCACTTTACTCTCTCCTTTCTGTCCTGCAGTGGGTCCTCAGAAGTCTGGTCTCCCCACTGTGATTCTCCAGCCAGGAATTGGAGTGAACAAAATTCTCTATCATCTTACATGTAAGGCCCGCTGCTCCCTTAAAAAGGGAGAGTAAACAAGAGGAGCTTCATGAAAGAGTAAGTATAGTTGGTTTTGGGGGAAAAAAAGGAATTATAAGTAGAATCTAGGAAAGGAGATAAGGCACCAGAAGAGACTGGGGCTGCAGGAGGACTTTTAGTCCCTAACTGAGATAAATGAGCTGAGATGAGGAACACAGAAGGGATGATCGTGGATGTGTCCAGGAAGACATAAAATCATCTAGGAAGATGCATGGGAGGGAGTGGGAAAGGGAGGTTCCCTCCACCACCTACTTCTATATCTTACATTTACTCTAATCAGTGGATGGACGTTATGTCATGTTTGGTAAATGTATTTAAAGTTTAAAGAACATGGTACTAGATATGTGAGCACCCTGGAATGACCCTTTTTAGGGAGCATGGGGACCACAGGCTTTGGGGGGCTTATTGGGGGACCATGGCAGTTGGGAAGCTTGGTAACAACCAGTATTCGGATGCCAAGTCAGAGGCCCGCCCCGTTGTACCACGGCTGTCTCTCACGTTAGCTGGGTGATTCTAACATCTCAATTGTTGATGATGGGAAAAACTCAAGGAGGTAAGCCACATACTTGTGGGTTCTTAAACATTTTGATAGTTTGGCTATTGTACAGGCTTTTATTAAACCCAGATCTACAGGCACACATGCAAATAAAGAGCTCTGAAAAGAATTTTTCTGAGCATCAAAAGATATTTGGCTTAGCACCTCCTGCCCCTTCATATCCTGGTTGAGGGAGAGGGAGGAGGGGAGGTGGTTAGCCTTTCCCTGGTTCACTAAAGGTAATAACTCAGTGCCATTGGACTCGTGTGCTGGGCGGTGGTATCCCTGCCCTCTGAGTCACTCCGATTACGTGATTTTGGAGAGTTTAGCACAGGAGAATCCCTGGTGCCTTCAGTGGTTTCCATGGGAATTCAATAGGCTTTCCACTTCTTGGTTTGATGAATTAGGGGTGGTGAAGTTCTATATTATAGCATAACCCCTCCATTTGCCAGATTTGGAACATTCATTGAGGGGTAAGACTTGATGAATACTTACTGAATGACTGACAGAGTGAATCATGGATGAATGAGTGAATGGACTAATGCAGGGGGACCTGGGTTCCATTATGGTTTCTGCAATGAGATGTTGATTGTGGTCGCAGACCTCACAGTTCCCCAAGGAGGAGTACTATCACTTCAGAGCCTTTGCAAAGTGAACTCGGCCCAGGGTTCTTGGCTACAAGCTATAAATGAACTTCCCGTCCAGCCGTGATGGTGCTTCTCCTTCTGGTTGAGGCCACAGCACAATATGGCTGATAGGGGAGGGGCAGGATAAGCTGCGGGCATGACCCACCTGGGGAAACTTGGTGGAGACCTTCTGTCCAGAGCCACAGCTTGCTGGAAAGGGCTACACGGAGGACCACGTCTTCCTGTGAATGGAAAGGTTTGGCCCTACCACTGGGATCCTGCCATGCATTCAAGGGTTTAGCAACAAATGCTCCTGAACAGCTGGAGCTGTTCGAGATTTTCTGAGTCTAATTGCGAATCTGACACTTGGATTTGTTAAGGAGTAACATATGCCTTTTAAATAATTAATAAAGAATATTATGTTAGAAAAATCCACCCCCATTAAATAAAAGGTCCAGCTGACAATAGCTGGAACGACTTGAATAACCATTTTGAATACTCATTTCTTTCCCCTGTTGATCTGGTACATTACAACTCTCACCAAAGTTCTTTATGTGCACAGATCTCTGAGCTCTTTATTTTTTCTCTTTGATGATACTTTGGGGTCAGTACCACACTGCCTTAATTATTACGGGATTAATATTGGGTTAGATGCTTCCTCTCTCTGCTCTTCTTTTGAAGTATCCTGTTTACTCTTGGAAATTTATTCCTCCAAACACATCTCAGGATCAGCTTATCAAGTTTTAAGAAAAACCCTGTTGGGGTTTGGATTTGAATTACACTGAATCAATAGATTGACTTTTAGACAATTGACATCTCAACGGTTTGTTTTGTTTCTATGATCACAGTATATTTCTCCATTTAGTTGGGTCATCTTTAACATCTCTTATGCCACTTAAATCTTCCTGTAGAAGCTTACATGCTTCTTCTTAGAATTATTATTAAGTTCTGATACTCTCTACCATTTTCAATGTCAGTGTCTTTTAAATTAGACTTTCTATTATTTGTTGGTGATCAATATATATTTAAAATTTAAATAGAAAATAATAAATAATGTAAATGAATAAATAAATTCTGTGTATCTTTTCTAATAATTTACCTATATGTTCTTTAGGTTTTTGCATATAAAGAATCACATCATCTGGAATTAATGACTAGTTTATTTTCTCCTTGCTAATCTGTCTGCACTGAATTGATCATTTTCCTGCCCTTATTGCACTGTTGTAGAAATCCAATACAATGCTGAGTAGAAGTAGAAATAATGGCAATATTTCTGATGTTTCTTCATTAGTATAGCATTTGCTGTAGTATTTTTACAGATACCTTTTATTAGATTATAAAAGTGCCTTTATACTGGTAGTTTACTAAAAGTTTATAATCATGAACATATATTGAATGTTATCTCAGGGTTTTTCTCAATCTATTGAAATAATTATATATTTAAAAAAGCTATTAATATGGTAAACAAGGTATTTTATACACAAGTTGTTTAAAGCCAGGTTTATTATGGTTGGTTGTCTTTTTATATGGTGTGATTCAATTTGCTAATATTCTATTTAAAGTTCTTTAATCTATACTAATGTTAAACGGTAAAGCAATGTTATATATTTATTTCTTCAAAATGTCAGTGTTTGGTTTTAAAATGAGCTGATATGGATATGTTTTCTTCCCATTTGTTGGAATAGTGATAAAAGATGGAGATGATTTGTACCTGAAAAACTTGGTAGATCTTACTGGTAAAACTATTTAAGCTTATGGTTTTTTTCTTCTTCAGAAGATTTATAACTATTGTTCAATTTTGTTATTCTTTATTTCTCCCAGTGTCCGTTTTGCTAAGTTATTTTTTGATGATTTTTTCCCATTTTTCTCTGTTTTTAAACCTGTTGGCATCTGTCATATTTTCAATCTCTGTTTAAAATGATTTATATCTTCTTTTACATTCAATATTATTTATTTTAGTTTTCTTTTTTTCCCTTAATCTCACTAGAGATATTTGTTTATTTTTTAGTTTTTTTTTGTTTGTTTCTTTGCTTTGTTTTACCTAAGAAACAACTCTTGGCTACATTCATCTTCTCTATTGTACTTTTTTTGAGATCATTCTGTTGTCCTTTTCCTAATTTTGTAATTTTCAGCCTTCAATTTTTAACCTTTCTCTTTTTCTTTTATAAGTATTTAAAGGTACAAATTTTCTTCATAGCACTACTCTAAATGCTGATGATATATTATTATTATTATTATTATTATTGTCTAATTCTATGGATTTTAAATTTCCATTATAATTTATTACTTAAGTCATAAGTTATTAGTAGTGTTTTTTAAATTCCCAAATATGCGAGTCTTTAAGTTTAGATAAGTTTAGATATTTGCTCAACTTAATTATTACAATGAATGAATATGAACTGTATAATATATATATCCTGAAATTTACTGATGCTCTCTTTATGACCTAGTGCCTGATCAAATTTTGTAATGTTCCTTGTGTGCTTAAGAATAATCTATATTCTCTAAGTGTTGGATACAAATTTAATTGAGTTGTTTACATTTCCAATATCCTTGCTAATTTTTGTCTTCCTGACATCTCTATAATCAAGAGAAGTATTTTCAAGTTCCTAGTACATTGATGATTTTCAGATCTCCCTGGAATTCTACCAAATTGGCTTTGCATATTCTGAGAGTATTATACTAGGTGTAGACACCTTTAAAATTCTTATATCAACTTGACTCTTGAATATTTTATCACTGTGTAGTGACTCTCTGGATGCCTAATAATTATTTATTACCTAAAGCCCACTTTTTGCAGCAGCTTTCTTTTGGTTAGAATTTTCCTGACATACCTCTTACATCCATGGGGCAGAGTCCAGAAAATGGATGTCTAACCCAGAAAGTAAAAATTTACTTAGGTGCTTCTGAGGATAGAATTTTAATACAAAGAACTGGCTACAAATATGGTGGAAGAAATAGAGTAGGCAAAGGAGAAAAGTGAGTTAACCCAAATATTAGCAACTGCATGAGGCCATTTCCAGTCATAAAGCTGGAGAAGCAAATGCAAAATGGGCAGAGCCCACAGTGTCTGTGTCGCTGGCACCACTGCTGTGGGAACCAGCGTGCGCAGGAAGCAGGCATCATCTGCACTCCCTGGCTCTTGCTGCTGCTGCCACTTCTGGTGCATTGTTTCTGTGATTTCCTTTTTATATATTTTTATTCCATCCTCTGCATTCCTTAAAATTATATTTTGTATTTAATTTTTTTCACTTTATTAAAAGGCATGATGCTGTATATAATCTCCCCAGGTTTATTTTCACATTTAATTGTCTATAGCTAAAGTTTATTTATATTGTAGCATGTCTCTTTAGTTTGTTTACATTTCATTGTATAAACACACCAGCACTTATTCATGTACTCTCCTATTGATAAGCATTTGGATTGTTTTCAGAATTTCTGTGAGTAGTACTGCTATGAACGTCTTGTGTGAAAGTTTTGTTTAAGAATATATAAACAAGTAAAACTGTGGATATAAGGTAGATGAATATTCAACTTTATTGGTTAATGAAGAATTGTTTTCCAAAGTGGTTTCACCAGTTTACAAGCTATCATGATTCCATAGGTAGATGGTTAAACAGATAGATAAGATAGATACTATTTGACAATGCTCTAAATATTATTAATAAGGTAAAACCATAAGTTTTAAAACACAAAGAGTAGGTGCTTATAGCCTTGCCTAAGATCTCAACCACACTTGCTGCATAGGAAATTTTGGCCCTTCCTTCTCCAAAGGGAGAGTGGAAATTCTGAAGCTGGAACAATTGCTTTTATGTGGTAGGACATTCAGGTCAACTGCTTAATGATTCTTTTAAAAATTATGTTTATTAAGGTATAACTTACATACACTAAAAATCAGTCTTTTTAGGTATAGTTCTATGAGTTTTGACAAATATTTACAGTTGAGTAATCACTACCACAAAGTATAGAACAGTTTATCATTCCAAAAAGTTTCCTTGTGCCTCTTTGTAATTAACCCCACCCCCTGTCCATAGCCCCTGGCAACCATTAATCTGATTTTAATCCCTATAGTTTTAACTTCTCCAGAAAGTCAGAAAGAAATCATGTAGTATAAAGCCTTTGTATCTAGCTTCTTCCAGTTATTATTCAAGATAATGTTTTTGAGACACATCTACGTTGTTGTATGTATCAATAGTTCATTTTACTGCTGAGAAGTATTCTGTATATGAATGAACCACAATTCATTTTTCCATTCACCTGTAGAAAGACATTAGCGTGTTGTTTACAGTTTTTAGTGATTGTGAATTAAGCTGCAATGAATGTTTGCGTACAGGTCTTTGAGTGAGATTTGTTTTCATTTTTCTTGTGTAAATGTCAAAGTGTGGAATTGCTGGATTTTATGGTAAATCTCTATTTAACTTTATAAAAAACTTCCAAACTGTTTTCTAATATAATTTTATAATTTTGTACTCTACCCAAAATACATGAGCATTCCAGTTGCTCTGTATCTTTTCTGTCAGTCTTTCTAACTTTAGTTACTCAGGTAGGTATGTAAAGATATCTTATTATGGTTTCATTTTGCATTTCCCTAATGTCTAATGATGTTGAGCACCTCATCAGATGCTTATTTGCCATGTATATCTCTTCTTTAGAGAAGTGCCTGTATAAATCTCTTCATTTTTTAATTGAACTGTTTGTGTTCTTACTGAATTTTGAGTTTTATTTTTTTGGATAGTCTAGCTACAAGTCCTTTATCATGTTTGCTTTGCAAATATTTTCTGCTAGTCTGTGGCTTGTCTTTTCATTTTCTTAACAATGTTTTTTAATGAGCCAAGTTGGAAGATACATTACCTAGTTTCAAAACTTACTGTAAAGCTCAAGTAATCAAGACAATGTAGAATTGGTATAAGATGAACACATAGATTGATAAAACAGGGTAGAATGTCAATTGATTTTCAACCAAAAATTCAGAGTAATTAATTGAGAAATGATAGTATTTTCAATGAATGATGCTAGAATAAAAGGCCAAATTTGTGAAAAAAATGAAACAAAACAAACCTTTAATTCATCCCTTGCACCACACATAGAAATCAATTTGAAATGGACCATAGACCTAAAGAGAAGACCTAAAACACAAAATTCTAGAAATAAAACATAGGAGAACATTTTTGTTATTTTGAGTTAGGCAAAGATTCCTTAGATAGAACACAGAAGTACAAACTATAAAAGAAAAAATAAATTGGGCTTAAAATTCAAATTTTCCATTCAATGACTTTAACCTTCAAAGTACCATATGAAATAGAGAGGATAAATATTATCATCTCTTTTTTACAGATGAAGAAATTGAAATACAGAGGAGTTTAGATCACAAAGCTGGGAAGTGGTAAAGAAAGTGATCAGACATGGTTGTTGGCTCCACGGGCAGGCTTTTGCCTCTCCATAAAGGCAGAAATCTACCTACCTGTATTCAGTCCAAATGCACTCATAAGTAAATTTTATTAACTGTGCCACGACTCTGTCAAAGATAATTGAAAACTGGATTTGTGTTTATACATATAGGATCCTTATCTATCGTGTATATATTGACAGATATCTGTGCAGCTATTTAATCTCATGGGCTTTTGGCTTGACTGGTGTGAGGTCACCCCAAAATGGACTTTTCCCAACGAATCTCCAAATGGATCTGATAAGAAACAGCAATTGCCAACTAATCTGTGGCTTCCAGGGAGTACAAAACCTGACATCAGCAAGGGCTTGGCATTGCCAACTTTGCCATAGGGCTTTGGTGACCACACTGACAAGAACTCAACACCCACAATTCACCCAAGTTGTATACTTTCAGATATCGATATGCAAGATGACTTATGTTACATGGACCTACATCCCCTATGACTTTCTCTCTTCCCTGATGCCTCGTGTTCTGCTTGATTCTGAAAGCAGTATCTGACAAAATTCCACCAACAAAGATCACCACGAAGTGGACTGGAAACCATGCCAAAGCTCAATATGGAGGCTTTTATCAAATTGTCCACTGAAAACTGAGTTGGCAGGGCAGGGGCAGGGTGGTGGTATGCTGAATCCAGCATGGAAGCTCTCAGGGAGTTGAGAACAAGGGTAGAAATCAACACAAGAAATCATCTATCATTTGCAAGATTGGATCTCTTCCATGCATTCTTTCCTTTTTCTTTTTCTTTTTTTAAAAAAATAGATTTACATTTTTTGAAGTGGAATACTCAATGTAGACTTAGAGTCAAATAGCTGATGGCTGATGAAAAACAAAAGCTTACCTTTCTCTAATGCAAATACATATCAAACAATTACCCTTTCTTACCATTCCATGCCAAAATTTCTGTTTAAGTTCTATGATTAAAAAAGAAAGTATTATATACAGTCTACCAAGGGATAGATTCCTGAATTTAGTTGTCATATTAAAGTAACAGTGATTAAAACAGGCTTTCAATTCTAAATTCTATTTGGTACCGTGTCCAGCACAAAAGTATCTTCTCTATTGCAAAAATCAAATCAAAACAACCAAACAAGAGCACTTATCCTCAACATGTTTTGGTCTGAATCAGGCATCTGCCCCTGGATCAGTCGGGTAGAGGAGAAGAGCTGGATCACATTCACAGGACAAGGTCCCAGTGTGTCATGATGCTCTTTAGACAAGGAGAACTCATTGCCTTCCAAGCTGTCACTTTGTTAGTTATTTACTATGTCTCATTGTCCACCCCTAACCTGTACTTTCAGCTTCTACTACACTAACTTCCTTTGAATCCTGGCTATGTCTTAGTCTTTTGCATCATCAATCTCTTGAATATACTCTTTACCCTAAATGAATTCTGCCTGGGAGACACCAATTCCTCTTTTTAGAGATAGCTTAACCATCATCTTCTCTAAATAGACTTCCCAGATTCTCTCCATCATACTGTCATCTAGGACTGAACCAAGTTCTTCTCCCTGAGCATCCTGTGTGGCATTTGCTTGCTTTTCTTGTGGTGTTGCATTACACAGTATTGCAATAGCTGGGCCTCTGCTCTGTTCATTCATGCCTTTCCAACTCCTTGGAAATCATTAGGCAAAAGCAAATTTTTTTAAAGTGAATAATGAAATCAATCAACCAATTAATTACTTATTTTAGGCTTGGCATCAAAGTTTACTTGTTTCTTGTTTATGCCCCAATCCTAGTACTCTAAGTGGAATTTGTGTTACTTTGTAATTTACCTGATTTTTCTTTCAATCGACACAATGTGACACAAATGTTGCTATGTATTGAAAGTATTTAACTAAGGACAAAAATAAAATCAGAAATATTGTCAAAGAAAGAGGTCATTTTAATAGCCCAAATTTTATAGAGCATTCTACATCCCAGGAATGATCCTAAGAATACTACCTGTATTAAATCATTAAATCCTTATACAAACCCTATGGTGTGGGGCTATTATTATCTCAACTTTACAGATGAGGAATCTGAGCTACAGAGAAGTTAAGTAACTTGCTAGGAAGTGGTGGCATTAGGATCAGATGTGCACAATCTTCTTTCTGGTGCTGTGCTCTTAACCAAGAAGGTTGTCAGCCTCTGTCAGAGATATCAAGAGCCTCAGGTAACATAGTTTATGTGTTTAAGCATTGCACTTAGCTCATAATTCTTAGAATCCCCATGGAATAAAGTCAAACATATAAAGGAAGGATCGGGTCTGGATTCCTGGGCATATAACCTGTGCAGTTGTATAAGGCTCTGAGCTCAGGAATTGGAATGTTCTGCTGTTGCCATCTTGAAATTTTAAATAATTTTTTAATGAAGGGGTCTTGTGTTTTTATTTTGCACTAGACCCTGCAAATTAAGTTGGAAATGTTAAAAAATTTCCAAAGAAGCACTTGTGAAATATATGGGTATTTATTTTATGAATTGTGTGTAATAATGACTAAACATTTTTTCCAGAGAATGAAAAAGTGAACTCTTTCAAATAATTTTAATCATTTTAGACATCCAAATTGTAATACTAGATAAGATAATCAAGATAACTCCCTTTCGAACGTGAGCATCCCTTGGGACTAATTTCCTAAAAATATGTTTTCCAAAAGATGTCTAAAAGAATAATCAGCCTTTCCTTTTCTGGCCATACTGTTAGAGGGCATAGGGGACAGATACAGGGTCCAGGGAATGCAAATGAGCAGCATGGGGGTAGATGTGGGAAAGCATGAGAGATAAGGCTGAAAAAGAAAGCCAAACAGGGCAGTGAGGGGAGCTTGGGTTGATGAGGTCCTTGAAAGGGGTATTGGAGAAAATGACTAGGGATTCCTAAAGACACTGTAGTGAAAAATAAGCTGCATCTATGACTGACTGGCTATGAGCCAGAGGGAGAGTCGGATAACTCTGGGATCTCGGACCGAAGCAACGTGGAAATGTGACAGTACCTTGAAAAGTGATGGAATAATTCTATTATAGTCAACCTTGTATGTCTTTCCTCATTTGTCAAATTGTAAGTCCCCTGAAGGCAGGTTCTGTTTCGTCTGTGCAGTTCCCACATGCTTAACACGGTGCATCAAACAGAGTATAAATGAATCATGCCTTGTCATAGTTCACAAAGTATGGTGATGGCCTCTTCAGTTAGGCTGTGAACAACTGTGATCAATGACATCAGTGAGGCTTGAGAAACATTGTGTGGATACAATGGTATGGACCATATGGATAAATCAAAACTATGTTGGAGACTCTTTCATCTCATGGAAATCCTGTTTATTTCATTTCATAAAGGTCTTGTACTACTGAATAAGAAACACTTCAAATGTAAATAGGCTGACGGAGGTATCCGAAAAGGTAAGACACAGGAAAAGACTATATTTTTCAAAAGAATTATTGAATCACTGCTCCTTCATTTCCCTCTGGTGCTGTTCTTACAAATCCAGATTAGAGATTTTATCCACCACAATGAATTTCTCATGGTTTGATGCTATTTACAGCAATATTTTGTAACACCAAATATACATAAGTTAATAGTAATCCTAATTCCACAGCATGTATGCCAGTTATTAAGACATTGTCTCTCTGTTCTGAACCTACCTTCCTATACTTGGCTTTGTGATGATGAGGCTGGACTCTGAAACTCCATTCTTTGGGTCAGCCACTCCCTGTTAAACTCTGCCACTAGATGGAGCTAGAGGAAGACCCCCAAGGCTAGAAGAGAAGGGACTTTTTCCTTTTTGTTTCCTTTCCTTTAAGTGTCACCCCAGCCTCACTTCTGGTGAAGTGCAACAATATATTCCAAATTAAAAATCTGATGGACACATATGGAACACTGTACCCAGTAATTATAGAACAAACATTCTGCTCAAGAACACATGGTATGTATATGTATATATATATATATATATATTTTTTTTTTAATTGACCAAGTATCAAGCTTTAGAGCAAGTTCCAACAAATTCCAAAGAATCTGTAACATGCAGGAAAAATTTTCCTCACCATGATGTAAGGTAACTAAAACTAGCTTCATATATTTTGGAATAATAATAAAAAAGAAACCACCCAAATTAAAACAAAAAACAAATAAACAAACAAAAACCACTCCTCTGACTACCTCATGCACCAAAGGAGACATGGTAAAAATTTTTTAAATGCTTAAAATTTAGTAAAAATGAAAATACAACCTATCTAAACTTATAGTATTTAGCTAAAACATTGCATTTTTATTTATATTAGAAAGGGAAAAAAGCTTACATTATTGAGCTAAGTTAAAAGAAAAAGAAGTTAGCACAAGATTAGCAGAATAAACCAAAAGATGACAGAAGAAAGGAAATAATAAAGTAAGAGCAGATATTAATGACAGAGAAAGCAAATATACAATAGAGATCATTAGTCAGGTCAAAGTCGTTTTTTCTTGAAAGAAACCAATGAAATGAGCAAACTTCTGGTGTGACTGATTAATATGACATAAGGAAGAGAGAATGAAAAGACACAAATGAAAACTATTTAGAATAAAAAGAGGGACATTAGAGATTGAAAAGATAAGACACTGTTATGTACTTCATGTCTTTTTTTAGTGTAAACATCTTAACTTGCCATCAGTGGAGTCCCCTATCACTCAATCTACTTCACTTAATATATAATTTTTGAACACCTCCTCTCTCCAAGGCACTCTTCTATACTCTGGGGATTCAGTGGTAAACAAAGTCAGATAAGTCCCTATTCTTATGGACTGTATATGTCAATAGCAGGGGGAGACAGAGAAATAAGATTCTTTTGGAAAGTGGTGGGACTGTGACAACATCAAACAGAGTGATGGAATTGTAGGTGTGGTAGACCAGCTTCAAACTGGGTAGTCAGCAAAGCTCCTTACTGATGGAGATGTGTGCTAGGGTATAACGGGTGAAAACAAGCCAGCTGTGAAAATATCTGAGGGAAGAATATTCCACACCAGTGCTGTCCAACAGAACGTTCTGATGATGGAAATTGTCTATATCTGTGCTGTCCAATATGGTAGCCACGAACCACGTGTGGCTGTTGAGTGTGATTAAAGAGCTGAATATTTAACTTAATTAAAAATTTAATTAATTTTAATTAAAATAGTCATGTGTATGCCAATAAGTACAAAAACATCTAAATTAAAAAAAATCAAATTCATAGAGAAACATATTTACTAAGCCACTCATGAATATGATAAAAAGGTTTAAATTAAATGTTTACTTAAAAATCTTCTCATGAAGAAAAGAGGAAAGTAAATTTTATGTTGTTGTTGTTTTTGTGGTACGTGGGCCTCTCACTGTTGTGGCCTCTCCCGTTGCGGAGCACAGGCTCCAGACGCGCAGGCTCAGCGGCCATGGCTCACGGGCCCAGCCACTCCGCGGCATGTGGAATCTTCCCAGACTGGGGCACGAACCCGTGTCCCCTGCATCGGCAGGCAGACTCTTAACTACTGCGCCACCAAGGAAGCCCCAGGAAAGTAAATTTTAATTCCAATCTTACACAGAATGTTCCAGAAAAGTAAATAAAGAAGAAATACTTCTCAAATATCCTTGATAACAAAGCTGGACACACGAACCATATAAGGTGAAGGGATTTTAGAGACCAATTTCCCTTGTGAACATAAAAACAAAAGTCTTAGATATACTATTAGCAAAATATATCTGGTTTTATATATTTGACTTTGATAGCATCAGGCAAATACTTTGCATAGTTATAAAAAAGAATTATATTTGGCCAAAGGCATGAACATAATATGATTTGAATTTTCCAATTAATGCTGTGTGGAGAATAATTTTGAAGGGGCCAGAATGAAATCAGAGGAGCTGATGAAAGACAGCAGTGAAACTGAGTTCCTATCTGGATATGTTGTGTTTGAGGGACCTGAGAGACACCATTTGGGAGAAGTCAAATGAGCAGGAGGTACTGAGTCAGGTCTGAGTGCAGGCACAGTCCCATGGAGAACTACACTGGATGCGGTGGGTCTGTGGGAGAGGAGCTGCAGGAAAACACTGCCTCCCTGCTGTGGGTTATGTCCAGTGCTCTTCCAGAAGCCAGGACTGAGAGACCAGGAGGGTGGAAGAAACACAGTAATTAGGGCAACACAAAGTCCTACATGCTTTTCTCAACTTTGGCAGATCTGGTGGAAGGCATTTCCGGCTTGTCACAGTTTATATTTTCTTTCTCTCCCCAGCAGAACATAGTTAGGAAAGAGCACCACATGTTTGAACTGGATGTAAATCAGAAAGAAGGTGGTTCACAGGAGATTTCAGTCCAAATAATAGGTCAGACCTTTTCAAGCTCCATAAAAAAGAGTCATAAAGATCAGTATCTTAAAAAACCTGAATTCCATTATCCACTAAAGGAAATTTGAAATCACCCAGGGCCCCTGTACGCTTCATTTTATTGGGGGACAGGTGGGAAGAGAAGTGGACCATATCTCATTCCTTCAGTAGGTTTTAGAATCCAAGAATCATAGTATCTCATAGCTAAAGGGTATGTTTGAGGTCAATTTACCTGACCTCCCTTCAAAAACTTGAAATAAATCTTCACCAGCAACATTGCTAGAAAGAATTCCTTCATTGCCCCTAGGACAAGCTAATGTTCTGGGACCAATTTGGAGACATGGAAGAAGTGGAATGGTCCCTCAGAGTAGCAGTGGGAATAATGCACTGCATGCATGCCAATGAGGAAAAAATGATCTCAGCAATAACGCCCTTCCAGTGTAAGCTGGGTTACATGTGGGTTTGGCAAAGAAAATAAAAGACTGCAAATTAAGAAAAAAGAGTCTAAAGCAGAAAAACAGAAATTGAAGGGTGGTTATCATCCTACTTTACCTCTTCTATCTACATCAGTAAGAGGAACCTCTGCAGATAGCAAGTCATATACATTAACAAAAACCTATTGTTGAATACTTGCACATTTAATCCTCTACAGATCATCATTAAACCCATATTGCCTCTGATACCCAAAGAGGTAAATGACTTGCCCAAGTTCATACGTTTAGTAGGCAGAAGAGTGTAGAAGCCAAACACACTGTTCCTTGTGGCATATTTTCTTCCAGAAGAGGAACCCACTTATTATTGAGAACACATTTTAAATTTATTTTTATTGTGGTAAAATATATATAACCTAAAATTTGCCATTTTAACCACTTTTAATTATATAATTCAGAGGCTTTAATTACATTCACAGTGTTTTACAACTAGCACCACTACATATTCCCTCAATTGTTTATCACCCCAAACCCAAAAGTCTGTAACTATTAAGCAGTAATTCCCCCCTCCCCTCCTCTACTCTGCCCGTGATAACTTCTAATCTACTTTCTGTCTGCATAAATTTGCTTATTTCATATGGAGGGAATCATACAATATTTGTCCTTTAAATCTGGCTTATTTCAATTGGCATCACGTTTCAAAGTTCATCCATATATCACATATATCAGAACTTCATTCAGTTTTTATGGCTGAATAATATTCCATTGCACATATATATTGCATTATATTTATTGATTTATCCCTTAATGGTCACTTGGGTTGCTTCCACCTTTTGGATATTGCAAATAATGCTGTAGTAAATATTGGTGTACAAGCACCTGTTTGAGTCCTGTTTCAGTTCTTTTGGGTATATTCCAAGAAGTGAATTTTCTTGTTCATAGAGAAATTCTGTTTATTTTTTTGAAGAACCACTAAACTGTTTCCCATGGTGGCTGCACCATTTTACAGTCCCACCAGCAGTGTATAGGTGTTACAATTTTCTCCAAATCCACTTGCTATTTTCTGGGCTTTTTTAAAATAGCCATTTTACTAAGTGTGATGAGGCATTTCACTGTGGTTTTGATTTGCACTTCCCTAGACCAATGGCACTGAATATCTTTTCATGTGCTTCTTGGCCATTTGTATATCTTCTTTGGAGAAATATCTATTAATGTCATCTGCCCATTTTAAAATTGGGTTTTTTTTTCTATTTGTTGTTGAGTTGTAGGAGTTCTTCAGATAGTTTGGATATTAACCACTTATCAGAGGTATGATTATAAATATTTTTCCTTTTCCATGGGTTTCCTTTTCACCCTATTGATAGCATCCTTTGATGCACAAAAGTTTTTAATTTTGAGGAAGTCCAGCTTATCTAATTTTTCTTTTGTTGCCTGGGTTTTTGTTGTCATATCCAAGAAATCATTGCTAAATCCAACTTCATAAATTGTTTTCCCTATGTTCTCTAAGAGTGTTACAGTTTTCGCTCTTATGTTTAGGTCTTTGATCCATTTTGAGTTAATTGTTTATATGGTATAAGGTAAGAATCCAACTCTATTTTTTATATGTATATATTCAGTCTTCCCAGCACCACTGGTTGAAAAGACTGTTCTTTCTCCATTGTATGGGCTTGGCATCCTTGTTGAAAAGTATTTGACCATGTGTGTAAGGATTTATTTCTATGCTATCTAATCTATTCTATTGGTTTATATATCTGTCTTTATGCCATTACCACAGTTTTGATTACCCTAACTTTGTACTACATTTGGAAATTAGGAAGTGTGAGACCTCCAAATTTGTTCTTCTTTTTCAAGATTGTGTTGGCTATTCAGGGTCCCTTGAGATTTCATATGAATTATAGGATGGATTTTTCTATTTAAGTAAAAAATATCATTGGAGTTTTGATAGAGATTGCATTGAATCTGTAGATCACTTTGTGTATCATTGATATATTAATAATGCCAGGTTTTCCAATCCATAAACATAGGATATCTTTCTATTTATTTGTGTCATAGATAATTATCCACAGAATATTAACAGTGAGGATGAATATTAATGTGAAAAAAATCACAGAATTACAAGATGACCCAGTGGCACAACTAGGAATAGATTATGAAAAATGAGATAGTCACACTTCATAAGAGAATAAATAGGGGAATTCCTGGAAAAGACCTGTGTATACTCACAAAAGTTACTTTTTAAATTATTAATAAAACTGACAGCCTCTCAAAAATGAAAAATTAAATATAGTGTGTACAAACATTTTATTTGTAATAGATTTTTCCTGAATTTGCATGTAAAAACTATGATTTTGACCTTTTATTTCTTCATCTATACAGTAGGGGAGTGTTGGAAAAAGCTAATCATACCAGATAATCTCTTTCTTCCTTTTCTCTCTAATAAGTTAATTATTCTACTTCCATCCAACTCTAAACTCCACTTCCAACCATTCCCTGCCAATTTTTTCCAAAGCAGCTTTAAATTTCCAGTTTCAAATACACAGGGATGGGAGATGCATGAGGGAAGGGATGTGGGAACAGTTGTATATGTATGACTGATTCACTTTGTTATAAAGCAGAAACTAATAAAAAAAACAAAAAAAACACAAATACACAGGGATGAGGAGGTCTTAACAATTTGTTGCCAATTTCTGAGATAAAAGGAATAAGCTATGTCCTAATTATCATCTCTCATTCTTCCCACATTTCTAATGACCAACCCTTCCTCCTCAGACAGTATCTGAGGGCACCTCTCTTTAACACACTTTTCTAGAGGGACCTGGTGTCTTTCCACAGTCAAGGACAAAACTTAGCCAGGCAATGGAGTATATGACTCAATGCAGATGGAGGCAAGGCTGACAGTTCAGGACCAGTCCACTGTCACTGAGTCACAGCTGACCAGCACTGAAGGAAAGGAGCAGCTGTGTTATGAGGTGAGCAGAAACAAGTAAGCATCCCAACACATCCATCCATGGTGCATGTGCACATCTGGTACTGATTCCTTCATTTCCCTTTCCAGGGAGAGGTGTGGTGTGTGTGTGTGTGTGTGTGTGTGTGTGTGTGTGTGTGTGTGTAAGAGCAATCTAAGCAGGTGAGAACTTCCAGCAAGCAGACCACAGAGGAGCGATGTGGGGTAACAGGGACAGGCACAGTGGTGCAAGTTAAGCAGAGGCTGCTAGAAAAATGCTCTCCCACGACCGCTGCTGGAGGAGGAGGGCAGCTCTTGCCTTTTCTTTTTACCTTTCACAAGCAATAAGTGTTTACTTTTTAAAAGAGTTTGAGGGGTTGAACTTCCAGCCCTAATTTGTGCAGATAGGTGAATCTGCCTCAATGTAGAGCTCAATTACCCCCTCTTGAGACTCTCAAATTTTGCCTCTTCCTCATGGTCCTTTTTGAGGACCTAATATCTATAGTATTTCATCTCTGATTTTTTTCTTGGCCAAGCCTCATTCCCCTCTTGCCATTTGCTTCTTGAGTCTGTATACATGGTCACCTCCCTCACTCCCCATCTTCTCCCCCTCTCACCCTTTGTCCCACCTCTCCCCCCAGGTCCCCCTAACTATTGGCCTGTCCACAGGTCACTATCCAGCATCTCTGGAGACCCCTGCTTACTCTCCTGTCGCTCACCCTCACTGTTCTCATGGCTGTCTCAGGGTTTTGTGTTCAGGGGTCAGCTGAAGGTACACTTTAGGCTTAAGGGAGAGGAGGATGCTGTGCCATTGGCTGTGGTTCAGTTTTTCAGACAATCCTGTGCGGGAGTTTATCGGCTTACATGTTACTAACTGTACAGCTTTGAGTGTGTATTGCCCTCTAGAATTTCTCAGAGAGGCATTGTTGTGCTTTGGGACAGTGTCTGAGCATTCCTGGGTTTCATTATAAGAAAATAGGAAATATCAAAATCATCAAAATATCACCTGATTCCTAAAGGGAATAGCATCTGTTTGAGGGAGGTCATCTTTTATTGAGTGTGAAAGGAAGAAGCAAGGAAAGGCTGGCACTGAGTAAAAGCCATGTTACCCCAGGCCGACCCTGTTTTTTCTACTCCATCTGTCAATGCTCACCATGAGTTCTATACCATTGCCTTTGAACTTTCCATACACCTATGGATCTTGGCCCTTACTAGATTATGAGCATAATATGTATCATTATTATATGAATAATAAGTATTATTCCTAATGTCAGAAAACATAGGACTGATTGATGACCTGGCCATGCAATATTCATGTTAACTGTGGACACGTCTCTTCCAGTCTGTTCGCCTCATTTTCCACACCTGCAAAAATGTGAATATTAGATAGAGCCTGGGGGTTCCTGAGTGTTCCTTTTATATGTATCTTTCTATGAATCAAAGTTCTAGGATGTAACCTAGAAAGCATCTTTTTCTTTTGAACATATTCCCATAGTTTTATGGTGCTGACACAGGATATGCCTGCTATTTTGCTAAAGAAATGACAACTTTAAGCAAGTAACACATTCATAAATCCGTACTGAAGATGCAATCAATTATAGTCCTGGGAAGAAGTAACCCATTATTCTTAGAGTTCCCAGGGCCCAAAGGAAAGTCACACAACCAACTGGTCCAGAGCCCCCCATCTATACACAGAGGCTCTGTCTTCACCCCACAAAGCTGAAATGCCCCATAAAGATGGTCATCCAGGCACATCCAGCCTTGCCTCTGGCTTCACGCCCAAGGAAAGTCAAAAAAGAGGAAAATAGAGGTGAAGGGTAAGTAGTAAAAATATACATTTATAAATATTGTTTAAATTTTTGTGAAAATATTCAATATATTTTATAATCAGCTAAATATATATATATGTATGAATAAAATGAGAGAGTCAAATGGATCTCCATCCCTCCCTCTTTCCTTCCCTCAAGACTTCTCTCCCTCTCTCCCTCCTTTCCTCTTTCTTTCTCTCCTAAGGTGCACGAAGATAGCACCCCCTTTAGCACACCTTCTAGTGAGCTTTGATGAGGTTTTCTTTACTGGGATATGGGTCAGGTGATGTTTGCATTGGGAGCTGCAGTCCTCACCCCTAGGAGGTAAGGTAGGACCCTTGGCTCTCTGCTCTCACTTGTCACCCTCTAACACAGCCTCTGCAAGATCTGACCCACCTTCTAACCCACTGTCCTCTGCGAAGTGACCATGAAACTAATCTTAACCCACCTTCTCACTTACCCTCCAATGCCTCTTCTGCAGTGGATTATAGGACAACACCCCTTGGATGACATTTTACCCTTCACACTCAACATGCCCAAACTGGCTGGAATCTATCTTCTTCCAGCTCTCCAACATCTATGGGATCTGGCTCTATCTTCCCTTAGCAACATCTACCACATTTGACCCTTATTCTTTATCCAGACCACCACATCCAGGGTCACATAATGGGGAAGGGATCTCAAGAGCTACTTGGCCTCGTCCTCTCCTGTCATACCCCACAGGTGCTCCAGCAGCCTGAGGAGCAGGGAAGGCGTGCTCCACTGCTGAGAGCTCAAGGCACTATGTGTTGGCTTGAGACACCACCAGCCTCCGTGGTTTTTACACATTCTGCCTTCTAAGCCTCATAGAACAAATAGGACCTCTCCTCCACATGACAGCCCTGACAAATTTAAAGCACATCCTGCCATCTCTGACACCATTCAAGTCTGCGTACGGCATTGTTTACACCTTCTTTCCCAGGTCAACCCCTCTGCACACACTCTCCAGGTGAAGGCCCTGATTCAGGTGTGGCCCATGGGTACATAGCCCTGGGAGACAGTCCCCTGAACATTCCAGGGCCCCTCCCCAGAGGCCTGAGGGCTTCAGTTACCAAGTTGATCTCCTCTGGGAAGCAGGTGCATGGGCAACAAAAATGCCTTAGCTCTCAATGGCATTCGACAGCAACTTGGATCACTACTGAGAGGGCCCAAGTTTTCCATTTTTATAATTTTAAATCTTTCTCTGGAGGCCAGTAATATTAACTGAGAACTATCTGAGAATTCTACAGCATAACCAGGGTTTCATTTTCAAGTAGAGTAACCAAAAAAAACACATTACTATATGGTCCCATGTTACCTGTGATGGTTAATTTTATGTGCTAAATTTTATAGGCCACAGTACCCTGATATTTGGTCCAACACCAGTCTGGATGTTGCTGTGAAGGTACTTTTTAGATGAGATTAACATTTAAATCAGTAGACTTTGAGTTAAGCAGCTCACCCTCCATAAGGGGTGGGGATTGGGGGAGGGCTCATCCAATCAGTTGAAGGCCTTAAGAGAAAAGACTGACTTCCCAAGGAAGAGGGGCTTCTGCCTCCAGACTGCCTTTGGACTCAAGTTTCAACATCAGCTCTTTCCTGGGTCCCCAGCCTGCTAGCCTACCCTGCAGATTTTGGACTTGCCAGCCTCCACAATCACATGAGCTAATTCCTTAAAATAAATCTCTCTCTCTCTCTCTCTCAATCTCTCTTTCTCTCTCTCTCTCTGTGTCTTGCTGTCTCTGTCTGTCTCTCTAGGTAGTTATATGGATAGATATATAAATGTATTTATATATCTCGATATCTATCCAGATTACTGCTTCTGTATCTGGAGAATCCTGACTAATATACTACTCTTAAGAAATCTTTTGAATTACACTTAAGAAGTATATGCTCATTTTTTCCCTTTTTAACTTGATGCATTATAAAATAACCTCTTGTGATTAATTGTATATTGCTCCCCTCAACTATTAGCACTTTCCCTCATCTTCTTTGCTCTCTTCAACCCTGTAAAACAGTTTATGCTCAAATACAAATGTTACCAGGACTCATTACATATTCTCAACAGCTCATTAGACATCCACCCTTCCACCCTTCTTTGTACCTATGACAGGTGTATATATCTCACACATTTTAAAGGGAAGTAAAGATGTGATTTTTTTCCCTAGAAAAACATAATCTATACACACGAGAAGCCACATATTGAGGTGAAGGATGGGAGAGGATGAAATAAAATAAAACCGGACAGGTTAAAAATGCTTCTTGGCACATGTTTCAAAGAAATCTAAGGGGGTTTTATTCATCTCACTCTATGGAATATATTCATTCCTTTAATTAATAAAGATTAGCTGAGTGTCCTGCATGGAAAGCTCTGTACTGCAGGTCCTAGTAGGGTCTGACAGCATGATCTGGACCCAGGAACTGTGTTCATGGTTTAGAGTCCATGGCATGTGCATGATCTACACATAAACAACCAGGCTGCAACAGGGACTGGAAACAGGAGAAAACTGTAGAACAGAGTGTATGTTGTGAGACATCCCTATGTGTGCTGTATAGAGGGATGGAGATGGAGTGGAAAAGTTCATTCTAGAAGGAACAGCCAACAGGTACACTAGCCCAAAGCCCAGGGAGTATGGAAAGAGCAGGGAGTAATAATAAGAGTTGTCTGGATGCAGCATAAAAGTCATGCTGGGAGAAGTAGTAAAACACAAGGTGGGGAATGACTGAGACCAGGCACAGCCTGGTGGTGCACCACTTAGGCATTTGGCCATAGAACTATGTTCATGGATTATAGAAGTTCGACTTGGCCACTTTCTTCTGCAATTGCCCATAAGAGATTCCAAATTCAACTGGTATCTGGTAAGAAGTGCTTGAAGCAACCTCTTCCAATTCCCCCAAAAAATGCCCATGAAAACAAATTATAAAATAATAGAAACTCACATAATTCAAGATGAAAAGACAGTCAACTGACTGCCAGAACCTGTGGGAAATTTTTCCCCAAACAAGTCGATGTGATGAGATCCAGCATCATGTTTGTCAGCCTGTTCTTTTTTGCATCTAGAAACAAAGCAAACTCTTTTCCAGAAGAGGAAAGATGGAACCTTCTCTCACTGTTATCTACTCAGAAACTTAAGAAGAATGGTACCCACAAGAAAACTGAACATCAAAACTGCTATTGAATTTTGAGTCAGTCAGAGGGCCATTTCCCCACCCCCCTCCATTAGCACATGCATCATCTTTATCTAGTCCTCTAAGTCCAGTTGGAGCTCCCCAAACTCCCAGGGGCTGAGGGATGGGGAATCAGAACAGGTCACACTACATCCTGAGAAATACAGCCTCTACCATTTCTTATTCTACATCAGTGGCTCCAGTGCTTGACCCTCTTCCCTCCTTTGTTAACCACCCAGTTGTGCTGTGTGGAATCTGGCTTTCTCCACCTTTCACTACCTCCTGCCCCCGCCCCCTCCCGCCGTGTGGGACCTGTGCAAATAACTGTGGGAGAATCAGACTGTTCAACTCAACGTTGACTTTCAGTCAACTTTCATTCCATCCTAAAGCCAGAGGGAGCTATGGTCTTGAGGGATATGACTTTAAGAGGTGTTGACTGCTAACTCTGGATGAGATGGGGAGCTGGTCCCTGCACCAATTCTGGGGGCAGGGTACCTGCTCAGACCTTCATTTCCCTGACAGCCTTTCAAGACACAGTTGCTGTTTGCCCTTTGGTGCCTGAATGGGGAGACAAAGTCTGAGACTGTTACTTTCATGGGGAGGCACTACAAACAAATAGCAAGGAATAAATCCAACTTTAAAAATAAAGAGTCTGCACAGATAACTCTTCAGGGCTACCTCTCGGTGAGTTAGCTGAGTGACAGGTCTCCCAGCTGCTTACAGCCAACAGAATGCCTACCTATCAGCCTCACTAATTGTTCAGATGGAGATAGAACACATCTCCTTCCAGAATGGACCTGCCCTGCTGACCTTCGAGCTTACTTTATCATATAGGTTGTGTTCATCTAATCTTTCCCTCCCCCATCCCTTGGAAGAGAGTTCCAAACCCAAGCTCCCAGCCAGCACATGGGACTGTGTTAGTATCTGCTCTCTTCCTGTGGCTGCGTGGGGCCGCGTGCACCCCATCACCACCATCGCCTGCATCTCCCTAACTACAGCTCAGATAAATGTCATCTTGGGGAGCAGAAGCCCTTGCAGAAGTCAGCAGGGGCCATAAAGGAGCAGATTCCTCCCCCTCAAGTCACATACCACTGCGTTCAGTTCAGGCCAAGCCATTGGTAAGTTGTCAAAAAGTATCACTACCTCTTATTTGGATGGGCCCTCATTAATCCTTCGTTGGAGATTTAATTGGCACCACCTTGGGGCGCCGTGTGTTTATAAAATGATAAACAACTTCAGACATTCATTAGCACTGTCAGAGCCTTTGGAATGATAAATAGCAGGGAGGCTTGGTCAAAATGCTTCTGGAGCTAATCCCAAATTAAATTTTCTCTACCCTGCCAAGAAGAAATATGAGAGCAATGAAGGTTTTATGATAGCCCATAACCTCATGATTAAACAAGCGACTGAAAAAAAAAGGAACAATGCATTATGTTTTAATTGAAATATAGGAACCAAAATAAACAGCAGCATCTCACAGCCCTTCTGGTGACAAGGTCTAACGCACCTACACTTTAACACTAAACCCCAGTACCACACACAATGTGCTGAGTGTGGTGTCCATCGCTGGAGCATGCTCAGCCCTGCACAGGGCTCACCTCCTTGTGTTTATTTTTCCATCAGTATAAATGGGCTGTCTCCAGGATTCCATTTCCACACGTCCTCTTCACTCCAACAGTCGCCCACATTAAAGCATTGGGATTCTACAGGTAATTGAGTTAACGTTTAGCTTTACCTACAAGAAAATAACTCAATTCCATGAAGAGAACCACTCCACAGTCTGGAGAAAATATGAAAGGGATTGCAGTGCCTTTAGCTGAACACCAAAGAGGAGAGGAAGCAAAGGTAGAAAGGGCTGTTGCTAGCACTCTGGAGAGTTATGTAAACTAGAGCTTAACTTTCCCTCCGGACCACCCAGTTTCATCTCTTTAGTAAAACATTACCACATTGGAAATGTCTGCCTGGAGGAGCTCTGGAAGCCTCTCTGGAGTTAGCAGGAAGAGGCTTCCATTTCATGGTCCATGAACAGAAGATATACCAGGATACTCGGGATGCACCAAAGTAATTGCCAAAAAATTAACATAAATATTTTGAAATTGCATCCTGAGGCCAATCACTCTTTTTTCTTTTTCTTCTTTTTAAATTAAATTCAAATAAACAATTTTGGTTACTGACAGTTCGAGTCTGTAAGAACTTTGGAATCGATTTCCCTGCCTGTGGAATATCTCTTGCCCTTTGTTTTCTTTTTCAATATTTGAGATCTTATAAGTATATTTTCTTTGAAAAAGAAATTGAAGTGGGCTTCCTTTTAATAACCAGGACAGCAATCAGAGGCCATGGTCACCAGCCTCTATGTGCTCTACCAGAGGCACAGGTAACCGTCCTGGGCTCTACCTGTGAGGTCACAGACGCTCCGTACACCACGGCCCTCAATGCATCTGTGTAAACGTCATCTCTTGTATCTGGAAGGGTGGGTCAGCTACACAGGTAGTTTCATTTTCTTGAAGATCTGCAGGCTCTCTGTTCAGAAAGAGTCTAGTTCAGTAGGACATACACCTGGGCCTGCCTATGCTGGTGGTCTGAGGGTCTGGATGCTTATCCATCCCAGATGATCAGCTTAACCAGAGAAACAGCGCAGCAGTTCCCCCGAGGCAGCCCCAAGTTCTTCTGGCCACACGGCAGCTCCCCATGCTGTATAAAACCTGGTACACTTTTTGGTGTCACTTCATATATTCAAACCTAGACCTCTTCCGTGGCACTTGGTGTGTTTTTGTAAGATGATAAACATTATTATTTTCCCTCCTTTATGCTTATTTTTGTACGTGGTTACAGCAGGTGATCTGTTACCTGCTTATCTCTAGACGCTGGCCGAGACCATCTGTCCTGAGCAGGGGAAGAGCGATGTTCCACAGCAGTGCCAGAAAAATGTTCGTCCAGGGATTACCAGATGTCACGGAGCAGACGGAAAGGGCTGCCGCTCTGCAATTACGGCTTCCTAAGGAAACAGCCGTCAGAAGATGCCTGGACAGTGTCTTCCCACTCTGGCCTTGACAGCAGCATGGAAGATCCATCTTTTGTGGATGGCATGGTCTGCTCCATGCGCCATCTGTCTGTGCATCTTGGGGTGGCTCCCCACACATGCCTCTCACCCCCAGATCCCCTGTTCTGGGGAGGGCTCCGGGAGCAGTGCCCCTCATCTGGCAGGAAACACAGAGTAGTGGACGGTTTCGGTCCTAAATGCCCATTCCTTAGAATGCAGGGCTTGGAAACCATGAGCCAGGCCTCCAAGCGTAGAGACAGAGGAAGGGGACAGAGGATGGCGATGAGGGGAAGGGAGGGGAAACCCAGCAATGGTCCCTGGTACCAGTCAATCCTCTCTTGCACAGAGTTAAAATAGAATGAGCCATCGCTGTAGAACTGATTCTAGAAAAGCCTGGGAAGAAGTGCGGATGGGGTATTGAGAGAAGGGAGGCTCTGTGTAAAAATCGTCACCCCACTCCCCAGCCTCGCCATACCAGGAGGCTTGATTGTGAATCTAAAGAGCTGAGGGGCACTTCCTCGGGGCAGCCTCAGCTCAACCTGACAGTCCTGAAAAGGAAGCAGCCCATACTGCCAACATGGCTGGGTGGTCACACAGTGATGGTCACCATGGCCCCACACTGTCCCCATCCCCCAGAAATGACTCAGCCCTCCAGGCCCTGTTCAGACCCTGTTTACTCAAAGAGCTGACCATGTGTGGGGTGAGGGCACAGCAGAGGAAAAAGAGAGTGGAGTTTAATTTAAATTCACCCAGAATTCTTCTGTCAAAATGTCTGTAAGTAAATTATTGTAGGTTTCAAATGTGTGTGGTTGAGAATCATTTGGAGATATAAAAGTTTCTTTGCAGTTCCACAGCGGGTTGGGGAAAGAGATTAGGGCCTTTGCCATCTTGGCCCAGCCTGGATGTGAGCAGGGAATGTTGGGGGGATGGCTAGGCTGTGTGAACTAGGCTGGGGCCCAGAGTACCCCTGTGAAATGGGGGACCACCTGCCAGACATGGGTCCAGCCCTGCCCTTCCTGACTCTTTGTGACATCTTGGGCAGTCACTTAACTTCCGGGGACTCTAGCTGGGGATAATGATACCCTCCTGGAAATTTTGTAGTGACAACTGAGAAAATGTATATGAGCAGTGTTTGGTGAACCCCAAATAACAAAATGTGGAAAAAAATGAGAAGATTGAAAAAGGACATCTGGAGAAAGGAATGACCACAGGGACGCAGGGCTGTGTGGTAGGGCTTCCTTGGTGCTTGTGACAACCATGGAGACCCCTAAACAGTGGTTCCCAAACTTTAATGTGCATTTAAATCCCCCAGAAAGCATGGGGACCCATGGCCTTACCCCACCCTCAGAGATTCTGATTCAGCAGGTCTGGCAGCATGTGGAAATGTGACCTCCATCAAGTTCTCAGGAAATGCTGATGCTGAAGGCCCACACTTTGAAAACCTAAAGGATTTTTTTTTTTTTTTTTTTTGCGGTATGTGGGCCTCTCACTGTTGTGGCCTCTCCGGCTGCGGAGCACAGGCTCCAGACGCGCAGGCCCAGCGTCCGTGGCTCACAGGCCCAGCCACTCTGGGGCATGTGGGATCTTCCCAGACCGGGGCACGAACCCGTGTCCCCTGCATCGGCAGGCGGACTCTCAACGACCGCACCACCAGGGAAGCCCGAGAACCTAAAGGATTTTTGTGCCTACTTGCCTGGGGAAGGAAATGAGGTGATGCCTGTGCTTGGAGGGGTGGAGGGGCCCCTTGGCCCTCAGAGGAGCCAGATTTAGGACTAAGGGCTCATTCTAATCAGGAGCTATAACCAATCCTCTCCTCCAACATCTTACCTAGACACTCTGGTTCTACTCTGGATGAATCCAGGAGCATGTAGTCTCAGCAGCCCTTCCACCTGCCCTGCCTGTTCATCCACTGCTCCTACTTCCACCAAACCAACTCAACCCTTCTCTACTCAACTCCAACTTCTCTCCCCACCAACCCCCAGTGGAAACAACCTCCTCCTTGCCTGAGAAAATGTAGCCTTGCATTAACTCTCCAGAGGAAAAAGAAACAAAAAACACTGCACATCTACACACAGAGACATACACAAGAATATCCTTTACAGCATGGTTTGTAAACTCAAATGGCTGGAAACAGCCTATCTGTCTATCGATGGGAAATGGTTGAATAGACTCTGACACACATCTACTTCAGAATATCGTGTGGCCGTTAAATAAGGAAATGGTTCTGAAGGTGCTAAGGTGAATTATTCCCAATACATCTCATTAAGAAGAAAAATGCAAGTTGCAGAGCAATCGGCCATAGTGTGATCTCATTAAGTAAAATAAAATTAAGGAAATACACAGCAAAAACCATATATTTCTATAGTCGGTGTTTATTTATAGGTAGAAACAAAAGACACATAGCAAATTAAAAACATTGACCATCTCTGGACAGAAAACCAGGATGGTGATGTGGTCAAGGGGAACTTATAATTCATCTATATTGTTTGGGGTTTCCAGGGACATATCCATGTATAACTTGAATGATTAAAAAATAAAAGTATAGACCAAGGAAGCTGAGTGATGACAGGGACTCCTGCCACATGTGTCCCTAAGCACTGCATCTGTCTTCATTTTCTTTCCTTCCATCTCAAAAGAAGATGGAGCTGGGGATTATAATACTAAGTGAAGTAAGTCAGATAGAGAAAGACAAATATCACATGATATTGCTTATATGTGGAATCTTAAAAAGAAATGATATAAATGAATTTATTTACAAAACAGAAACAAGCTCACAGACTTAGAGAATGAACTTATGGTTACCGGGGGGAAGGGGAAGGGGGAGGAATAGATTGGGAGTTTGGGATTGACATGTACACACTGCAATATTTAAAATAGCCCACAAGGACCTACAATATAGCACAAGGAATGCTGCTCAATATTCTGTAATAACTTAAATGGGAAAAGAATTTGAAAAAGAATGGATACTTGTATGGGTATAACTGAATCACTTTGCTGTACACCTGTAACTAACATATCATTGTTAGTCAACTATACTCTAATATAAAATAAAAATTAAAAATAAAATAAAATAGATAACCAACAAGGACCTACTGTATAGCACAGGGAATGCTGCTCAATATTCTGTAATAACCTAAATGGTAAAAGAATCTGAAAAAGAATAGATACATGTACATGAACTAATACAACATTATTAATCAACCATGCTCCAATATAAAATAAAAATTTTTTTTAAATTGGAGAAAAGAACACCTCCCTTCTTTCCAAGATTTATTATTATTCTAAGAGCCAAGTGATCCCTGACACTGAAGCCCAGCATCTCCTGGACACCTGTCTCCTTCCACTGTGTCCCACGGTGTGCACTCCCCACCGTCCACCCCGAGCTGTTCCTGCTGTGTGTGGGCTGGGCTCTGTGCTTCCAGAGGCCTGCTTGGCTCTCCCGGTGTAGATCATTTGAGTTGGATACTTCTCTTTCCCAAGGCTCTCTCTTCATAACAGAAATGGAGGGTTTTTTTTGTTTGTTTGTTTTGTTTTTAAAGCAAATATACATGTATATTTTCAACTTTTTCTCTCTTACGTATATGGTAGCACTTTGTGTTTTTTTTAACTTTTTATTTTATATTGGAGTATAGCTTTAACAATGTTGTGATAGTTTCAGGTGCACAGCAAATGTACTCAACCATACATATGCATGTATCTATTCTGTCCCAGACTCATTGCTTTTTCCAGAGTTTTCTATCAACATCTTAATGGGAATTACATAGAAAAGAGTTAATTTGGGAAGAGCTGTCATGACTGCAAGATTCAGAGACCTGTGAAGAGTCTGCATTTACCCAAACCCTCCTTTACATCTCTGGAGAAATGTTTTCATCACTTAGATCCTATAGATATTTTATCAGACTTACCGCAAGAGATTTTGAGTTCTTTGATATGCAAATGACATCTCTACTTCTGCTATATTTTCTAATTAAGCACTGCTTGTGTGTGGAAAGGCTATCATTTGAAACAATTTGAGCCACTTTATTGAACTCTTATTCTCTGAGATTTGATCATCTTGAGTTTAGCTACATACTGTCCCCAAAAAATCAACATTTGAGTGCTATTTTCCAAAAGTATCTTTTTATTTATAATTCAAATCTTATTTAATAGACTGCCAAGACAATGTAAAATCATAATTGTGATAGGTATCTATCCTGTTCTCTTTTTTGACTTTTTAAAAAGAACTATAATTATATAGAAGCACTTGTACAAGTATAATGCTTACTAGAGTGCATGGCCAAAATATTATTTTTTGCCAGGTTTTGTTTTTAGAATAAAAAAAATGGATGTTGACTTTCATCAGATTACTTCAGCATCTTTTTGGCAGTATTTATGTTCTATTTTTTACATCTTAATATTAACCTTTTGTTCTTGGGACACATCATGCTTGATCCTGGTGAATGATAAATTTCATGTAGGATTCAAGTTGTTATTTTGTTTCTTTGTTAAGATTTTTTGCATCTATAGTAGACACTTGAAAATCATGAGACACGTCTGAGATTATCAAAAATCCCCAGATTTTCTCTACAAAATACAGCAAAAAAGGCACTTATTGGGATTTATCACCTATTACTTCTCAGTAATGTTAGTGTGACTTCCTGGCTTTCTTAGGAATCATATATGAATCTTATGGCCTTTGTTTCTCAGGGAGCACATCTTCATCATACAGACATGGTCACTGTCCTTGTTTGAGGTTTCTAAAAGCAGGCCCTGAGTTGAGGATTTGGCTGCAGGTAAGGTATTTGAGAACTGATCCCAGGAAGCAGGAGGGGGAGTAGGGGAAAGAGACAGTGAAAGCGGCCAAGCCCGGGAAGGACCGATTAAGGAGCAAGTGACCCGTGTGAACAGTCTGGGACTAACCGGCCTGGGAACCCTCTGACAAAGACCTAGAACATACCTCGGAAGAGTCCTGCAGATGATAGGGAAGCTTGAGAGCTGCCCTAGGGGCACGAAATCCCAGCTCCTCTGGTCTGTCTGCGCTGCCTGCAGGTGGAGTGAGTACCCAGTCTCCGGGCTCCGGAGATGCTGGTAAGCAGCATAGGGCAGCGTAAAGAGGGACACCCTTCGCAAGCAGGAGCCACCTCCGCCCTCCGCGGCCACTGAGCACAGGAGATCCGGGCAGCGCCAAAGTGTCTGCTCCAGACAGCATTCCCACGGTGGCTTTTTCAACATCTAATTCCACATTTTATGAGAGATCTTTGCACCAGCGAAAGTATTCATTAAACATTCCCCAGCTAGTTTCCCCCAAATTATCTACAGACTATAGTGACGCTGTTTAGGTCAGTGATGCAAATGAATAAAAAATTTAAGGGAGGGCTTCCCTGGTGGTGCAGTGGTTGAGAGTCTGCCTGCCAATGCAGGGGACACGGGTTCATGCCCCGGTCTGGGAAGATCCCACATGCCGCGGAGCAACTGGGCCCGTGAGCCATGGCCGCTGGGCCTGCGCGTCCGGAGCCTGTGCTCCGCAACGGGAGAGGCCACAGCAGTGAGAGGCCCGTGTACCGCAAAAAAAAAAAAAAAAAAAAAAAAAATTTAAGGGAGCCGGTAACCAGTTCGTGGAGTGCCTTCATTCCTGATGCCCTGCTGTTTTGAGGTCCCCAAGTACCCTTAAATAGCTCCCATTTCCCCCAGAGGCCTAAGTCAGTGTCTCATTATTGTCCCCAAAGAACACATCTGGACCCCACCACCCTTACATGTTCCCGTCCTGGGGTTGCCCATTCCAGACCTCAGTCTGACTTGGAGATGCATCCTCCCCTCAGCCCATCTTTGACCCACCTCACCACTGAGCCTCACCTCACCTGAGGGATGGAAGAACATCAGGGAAGAGGATGAGGCTTTGGTAAGTTGTATTACTTGCTAATGTAACTGGATGCAAATTTAATAGTTGAGACTTTTGAATCCTGCTGAGATGTCCCCAGAGCTTCAGGGATACCTTCTTCCCGCCCTGGAACCCCTCTGTAGCTCTGGAAACTTAAAAGATGCTGCCCAAGGATCAACTCTGGGTATGGATCAGCCCTGCTTTGGGCACCTGGTGTAGCCAATGATCATCACAGGATCCCAGGCTGTGGCCTTTTGTGCGCGAGGCAGGAGAAGAGGCACACAGGTTCCAGATTGGTCCTCTCTGGGTCTCATTTGCATAAAGCAACGTCTGACACAAAGGAGCATTATTAAATGAGCCCCTGGAGTGACAAGAAGTTAGCCCAAACAGATGCCTGCATGGCTTGCTTTCTCCCATCTGGGCCTTTGTTTAAATATCAATTTCTCAGGAAAGCCTTCACTAACCACCCTTCCTAACATAGCAGACGCTACTCCAAACACTCCCTTAGCCCTTTCTCTGCTGTGTTTCTGCTGTAGCCCTTCTTACCATTTTGACACCTTACATATTTTACTCATCTGTGGTCTACCTGTCCTCTCCAGAATGTGAGCTCCACTGGGCTGGACTTCTTGCTCTTTTGCTTCATTGTCAAAGACCTAGTGCCTAAGAACATAGAGGCACTCAATAATTTCTGTAGAATAAAGAAGAGTAAATAAAAGAATGAGTAAAGAACTATTGTCACCAAGTCCCTCGGCTGTGACCACATTTTTATCAGCTGATGCTCAGAGACACAGATATTGAAAATGCCAGAAAACTTTTGTGGGGCTCAGTAGCAAGTTATATGTAACTTATAATTTAAGACCAATTAAACAATTATAGAATGCTAGACTATTCCTTCGATCCAGGACAAAGGTGAGAAAAAATGAAACTATAATTTTCCCTGCCAAAGAAGTGTAGCTCTGGTAGACCGATCTTAGGAAACCTGAACGTCAGGTGGGGTATCAGAACGCTCGTCACAGGAAACCCAGCCTGAGAAGTCAAGTGGGATCCTTTTCCCCCAGGAACCAGGAAGGCAGTTATGAGCTGACACCCCACACAGCTGAATCACACAGAGGTCTGTGTGGTCATCCAGCTCCAGCAGATTCTGGCAGGGCCGCCCAGGGTGTATGGGACCTTGGATAAAGATTTTTTTTTTACAGGATCTCTCTATATAAATAAAGGTGCTCAGAGCCTAGGTTTTCTCAACCTTTCCCACAACTTCCTTTCTGAAAATGTCACTCCAGAATCTACCTGACAACCCCACACTCACCGCAGCTGCTCTGTTAACTATAGTGTTGGGGGCTCCCATGGAGTCCACAGCTCCCCGACTTCCCACAAGCTGGCTGAACTCAGAGGTGCTCAGGGAGTCTGCACAGCGGCAAGTTCCTCAAGTTTCCCACAGAGGAAAATCAGGAGAACCTAAATCAAATGAGCAAATGGATAATCATTGTCTAAACGAAATCTACTTCAAAATTGAATTTGCTAAATAGGATAAGTGCAGGAGCAATTCAGATTTATATTCAAAATTGACAAGATGCCTACAGATTTCCAACAGGCACTCACAAATAAGTAGGCAGGCATGCATTCTCCATTTCGGGGGTTTATTCCCTCACTTTAAAAAATTGTGTTTCCATCTACTTTAAAGTCAAGTTTTAGAAAGAGAGTTCCAGAATTTAATGGTTAGGCCAAACCTCACAGTTTCATAACAGTCTTGCCATTTCTAACTAAGGATGACTAACATTTGCAGAGCTCTCCCTTGTTTAAGAAAGCGTCCTGTTTCACATCAATTTTCCTCTTTCACAATACTGGGAGGAACCAGGGCAAGGATTTGTATGATTATTAGGTGAAATAGAATCCTTTTTCATAGGAAAAAAAATGTAAATCTCAGAGTGGTTAAGTGATTAGCGTGGGGTCACCCAGCACAAACCTTCATTCCATTGCCTCTGTGTTTGTCTCCTTTTGTCTTCCTCAGACTGCCCCTGGACCTCTTGTTTGATCTCTGAGTCCTTGTAACCATATCATCTAGCATTTTTGTCTTTGCTGGTAGGTCTATAACTGATTTTGAAACTAGGTCAAGCCCTCATATTTATGCAGACTAGAAAAAGTGTGGGGATCGTGAAGCTGTGAGGACCACCTCCCTGTACAGCCATGAAGTGAGGGTGTGGACCACAGATGCTGCAGACTGCAGGGCTCCAGGGGAATCAACAATGTTTCAATCCATATTTTTTCTCAGAAAAAAAGGTATTAAAAACAAATGAGAATTTCTGAAGTTCTCCAAGCCATGGAAGAGAAGCTCAAGGTTCTCTATCTATCTTTCTATAGCCCAGACGTGAGTGGACACTCCATGGTGTCACCACTCTGAGAAGCAGTAACAAAACCCCCTCAGTCCTTGCCAAGTTGATGCAGGCATCTTTTTTCCTTGAGGAGTCAAGCCAGTCACTCAGTGTTTCTGGAAGTTTCCAAAGAGACAATTAACTCTGCAGTTATCTTGGATACCATGCCCAGAAATCCCTACAAATGGCTTCTGGGATGCAAAGATTCCCCATCATACATACAATAACCAAGCAGAGTTTTAATCTTTCTTACTTATCCTTGCAATCACTCACATGTTTATTCACCTTCTGTGCCCTGATTCTGAGCAACACTTCAAGTCAGTTACCAGCAATAAGGAGGGAGGGCATGGGTCTGAGTCGGTATCAGGGAACTCGTGGGCTCTTGTAGCCATCTGACTAATACAACATGAAGTGTCATATTATAAAATTAACATGGAAGTACTGTTTGCATGCCAGGAAGGGGAGACCTCATTTCACTGCTATGTTGGAGAAGGGTTTGTGCGGAGGTGGCACTGGGCTGGGCCATTAAGAATGAAGAGGAGGGTTTAGCTGGGCAGAGTAAAAAGGTGGGGGGTCTACTTCGGGCAGAGGGACCCCAGCACAAAGACCCAAGGCCTGAAAGAACACAACAAGTATTGAGCCTGGTTGTGAATTTGGATGTAGAGAGGAGATGGTGACAGGAGGTGTGCCCAGGAGGTCAGTGGAACCAGGTGGAGGAAAGCCCAGAGCCTGGACTTGATCCTGCAAGCAGCACGAGGCCAGGGAAAACTTCTGAAATGAGGTTCAAGAGGCTTGGGTCTGGGGAGAATGGGGGCATGTGTGCATCCATGGTGAGGTCAAAGGCCATCTCTGGATGATGACGCCCACAGTGCCGGTTCTCTGCCCCGAGGTCTGCAGGAGCCCCATAAGCTCCGACAAGGCCCCCCTGGAAGGCCTGCTTTCACACAGTTCCTACACCATGGAGGGTTATCTCCCACCCAGGACTACCCTGGAGTCGCTCCTCACGGGCCCTTCACCCAATGCCCTGGTCGGGGGTCTCTCCTCTGGCTGGCCTGACCCACCAGGCTCTCAGCCTTGCTGTGGATGAGCCCACCCCAGGTCTGTCTCCCCTGCAGGGGCCATGAACAGGGCAGCTACCAGTCAACAGGCCTGGGAGGCACTGTGGTCCAGCAAGAAGGGTTTGGGTCCCTTCTCTTGTTCTGGGCTTGCTTCGTTCTACTCCACGTGCTCCTGAAAGACATTAGCAAAGAGCCCAGGCAGGGTCCACACCTCTGTTTGCAGCTCCAACACATGGCCCTCAGCACTGGTGTGGATAGAGGCCTTAAGGCAGGGGGATGGGCTACTTCACAGGAGGGCAGTCCCAGGAGCCCCAAGTGGCTTGTTACCACTTTGGACCAAGCCTGTGCTTCGTGATGTGTGTGCCATAAAAACTGAAGAGATCTCCATAGTCCCTGGCCACCATCTCTGACCCAGACACCAAGACAGACGTTGATGGCATCCCTCCACACCCTGCCAGCCTGTCACCATCAGAGGCAGAGGGAGCAAAGGGCAGGTGCAAAGCATCCAACTCTGACGTCAGAGTGGGCAGGCCTTGCTCACCTCTCCTCCCCTGTCTGGCTGTGTGATTTGGGCAAGTCACCTGAACCCTGTCTGATTGTCAGTTGCCTAATCCAGCTGTCACACCTCTATAGTCCTTGTCACAGTGGCAAGATGCATGATCCTCCCACAGGAGACATGGATTTCCAGAGGCCACAGACCAGACGAATTCTGCCTCTTTCCCAGGTTGCTCTGCACAAGTATGAGTCTTGGTGGGCACTACAGGGTCCTGCCCAGATGCCCCTTCAGGAGAGAGGTGCCCACTCCTCTCCTCCTCCAGTGCTGACTGCCAGGGTTCACGGCTCCAGGAGCTGAAAGCAACTGTCTGTCCCGAGGTCAAACTCTCTCCCTTGCATCCCCTGCCTGCAGAAGGGGTAGGGGTACATAGGGCCAGCCCCCTGTGCCCCCATTTGGGGGCAACTCTCAAGGGGCGTAATGACTCCAGTGCCTCCTGTGGGCTTAGCAAGACCCCTGCGCATCATGACTCTTACCTCTGCCAGAGTAGCTTCTCTCACTCTCAAGATTACTCCGCAAACCGTCCTGCACACACATCTCCATCTCAGGGTCTGTGTCTGGGGATCCTGGCCTAGGAGAGGCATCTTTTCACTAAAGTTTGTCTAGGACCATAAGAAAGAACAGAATTCTTCATCTAAGGAAAGGAAACTACAGGACAGAATCTTTTCTGCTCTCCACTCTCAAAATGACAAGCTTCATACTGAAGAGCTTGCTGCCTCCCCTCCAATCCTGGGCTCCCCTGCCAGCCTAGGTAACTGGACAGTTCTGTGTGCAAAGCAGCTGACTCAGCACTGTTACCCAGAAAAACATCCTGGAAGTCCTCCCTTCCTCCTCTCCCTAGTTCAAACGTGACACCTCTAAACAGCTGAATGAAGGAGAATCACCTGATGTGAAGAAAGCATTGGTTCTGCTGGGAAGCGTCACTGTCCGGGAGTCAGAGTAATAAATTCAACTTGCTGTTTCCTTTGAAAGACATCTGTGAACTCAGGAGCTGCCCTGGAAAAACTGCTGCCTTAACCCAACGTAAACCTGAGAATGGCTTTTTTACATGTCACAGCTGTTGAAGGCCTCTAGAACACTTTCCCTAGATGTCCATGTCAAGGCAGCCCTCAGAGGGAGTAACAAGTGATCAGATGGGTCCATGGATTGGAGTGTCCATGGAGTGGAGAGCCAGATAAGAGAGATAAGAGTGGAGGCCAGGTGGTAAAAAACTGCGATAAGAGTTTGAACTTCATCCTGTTTGCCAATGGAAAGCACCAGAGACTTTTTAAAAGAGAAGCTGTGTGCCTGCTCACATCTCCTATTTGGAAAGATCATCTAGACTACAGTTCTATAGAAGTGATGGGTTGTCGGGGAAGGGCCGTGACCTGAGGCATAGATCCTCACTTATGTCTGGTGCAACAGTTCAGGGGACAAATAATGGGAACTGCTAATATTCCCTGCTCACTTAGACAGAAATGTGTGTCCCATCCACCATTAAACAGAGCATGACCTTCAGGGTACTGGCACCTCCTCTCCACTTTAGGGGTTGCTCAGTGGAGATATGGGTAATGTGAAAATTCTACACTTGCTGAACTTTCAGAAGACAATCTAAGGTGCCTCTTGGTGGAATAACCAGAGTCTACAAATCTACAAATAGATTGTCAGGCCTGGATACTATTCTTTCTCAGGGCAGCATGTGGTTTCTTGGAGACCAGAGAGCAGAGAGGATACACTTCTGGCAACCTTCCCAGGGGAAGAGATTTGCCATTGTGATGTTTGTTCTCCTCTATTCTTCTGCTTACAGGTGATAGAACCCTAAAATCAAAATGGCTTAATCACAAAGGGGATTATTATCTCCTATAATGTAAAAGTGTAGACTTCAGGCAGAGCTGGATCCAGGCACTCAAATGATATCACCGTGAATCTCTCACTCAATTCTCCTTCCACTCACTACAACACCAGAATCAAGGGCTTCAGACTCAACAGCCCACTGATTTGGCAACAATAGCCAATGAGAAATTCTCTAAGAATTCTCACAAAATTGCCATGATTGAATCTCATTATCTCAATGTAATCTTGCCCCCCTCCTCAAAAAAATCAACGTAGTCAGAGGGATGCACTATACTGATTAGTTACCCCTGAAGCCAAGGGATAGATAAAAAGGGAGAGGAAAAAACCCATGTGGACAGAGATAAGGGTAGAAACAATTTCCTTAAAGGAAAACCAAGCTGCTGTAACTGAAAGGTAAGAGAATGGACTCTAGGCAAATGAAACAAGTGGCCACCATATGCATCCTGACACTTCCCATCCCCTTCACAGACTGAGGGGACTTTGAATCCTTGAAACCTCCAAGACTCCGCTCTTCCTAATTGAGCCAAAACTTAAATCCCTTTCTTTCTTAGCACTTTGCTTTCAGCACTCTGAGACATTTGTAAACTTCGTATTTAGTTAAAGCAAGCATAATGCAGGAGACCGTAGACTACTTTGAAGCTAGAATCGCATCTTATTTGCTGCTCCCTCCCCACTGCCCAGAATGTTGTAGCCTTTCACACACATATGCTGCATTACATATGTTAAATTTATAGCATATTTATAGCATATTTCTGGTGCCAATATGTCTTGCTTTGGTAAATAGAGGTAAATATCCATACCCATTCTCTTGCGTCAATCCATTGAGATACCATGGTAGGGGAAGCATGTTAGTCAACCAAGCTCTTGAGAGACAGTTGGATCTTAATAACCACTCACATTTGGGATGGCAGAAATATATGGAGGGGCTCCTGACATGATCCCAACAGTCACATCCACCAGGGGCCCTGTGGTTTCTGAGCAGAGAATTCCTACGGTCTCTGCAAAGCTCCTGCATGCTTTATCTCCCACTGGAGGACATGTCTCTTCGCCCCTGTAATGTTGAGTCTGGAGCCCAAAGAGGGGCTGGTATGTTGATTAGCACCCACCCAGGCCACTTTCTATTTACATTTCTTGCTCTCACATGAGATCATCCTCACATACAAAACTCGAGATTACAAAACCCTTATGTGCCATGGAACTTCAGGATCACTTGGGAATAGGTAAAGAACGTTAAATTCACTCATGCCAGGGCCTACAACACCAAGATCCCAGAGGGGTTGCCTGTGGACCTTGCCTACTAGTCAGGACAGGTCTGTTTGAAGGAAGAGCATGGACGTTTGTTCTTAACCAGAATATAATCTTTGCTGAGACCCCAAGGAGCTATGTCTGTGTAGGTTAGCTTCTTCCAGCAAGAATACAAGGCATAGATGCTCTGGGCCACAGGATCAAGAAGAGGATCCCCAAATCTTACATGTTAGAGGGTTCAAGGCTTGGGGCCTGACTGGGAAAGGCTGGAGCCAACCACTCTTCTTTTGACAAACACTTACCACATGGCTACCAAGGGTCAGGCACTTTTCAAGTACAGAGAGCTCACATAGCAGCAACGCAGTCGTTCCCTCTCCAGCTGAGTCACCAATGGAGACACTGCACCTGCAGTGGCCAGAGTGCTATGGAAGCACCAAAAAGAGGGACTTAATCCAGGCTTGGTGAGGAGGAGAGAGAGTTTGGACAGTGAAAGGCCCCTGAAGAGGGAAGACAAGCATATACACAGTGTTTGTGTGGGAACCTCTTCAGTTAGAGCCACCACCTTGGAAGAGGGGGTGAAGCTCAGGGGCTGGGGTCCAGCATTGAGCCAGGACACAACGCTGTCTTCCCCATTCCTCTCCTCTCCCTTGGTCCTGGAAGCTTGCTTCTGTTTCCCCTTGGCCTTCCAAGCACAGGCCAAAAAAAGGTGGAATCTTCAGTTCTCTTCAGGGCTAGCTCATACTCAGCTGCAGCTGGGCCCATTGGCTGTCCGGGGGCCTGGGTGTGTCACAGGGGGCCCACTATTTTGAGCAAAGCCCTTGTTCTACAATGGAATGAACCCTGGTGTTACAGTCAGGCAGGCAGCCCTGTCTCTGACCTACTCTCCACGGCCATATGGACAAATTACTTCCCTTCTCTAGTCTCATGTCCCCTCCTCTGCAGGGAAGGAGCTGAGCATCTGTCCAGCCTCCTTATGCTGCAATTCTGCAATCAATACTTTCAGTGCCAGAGGTCTAGGCTCTGTGCCAAATCAAATGTTGCTAATCACCCCTGGCCACAGACCTGGAAAGCAATGGTGTCATGGATACAGGCTGCTCACCCACTACCACACACAAGCACTTCTGATTGTGAGGCCGTTTATGACCAGAAGACCTGCTCTAGCAAATGAATCTGTGGCTTTACCTTGCTCAAACCAGCCATAATCATTCTAACCACACAGCAAAACTCAGCCACTCTGGTTTCCAGAAAGACCCCCTCATATTCACAGCATTTGCCAGATCTCTTGAAGTCTGTCCCTACAGACAGCTTTGCTAGTGGTCTCCAGGAATTAAGACAATGCTGGAGCTCAGGCCAAATGATTTTCCCTAGAAGCAGAGTTTCTCTGTAAATGTGTAACCCTGCCTATCACCTCCCATGCTAGTGGAAGGAGCCAGTGAGACATGAGGATATGAATGTCTATTCCTCTGTAGCAGTTGCTGTGTTAGGCACACCCCTCTCATTACTCCATGTGGTCCCCATTCTGAAGAGGGAAGTGAGTGATTATTCCCAAGACAGACAGCTGGAAAGTGAGAGAGCCAGGATTAGAACTCAGGTCTGACTCCAAAATCCATATTCTTCTTGCTGCCCCAAGGGTAAGTGTCTCTACCACAGCACGCACATGCTTGAGAAAAAAAAATATCACTGCACCCACAACTTTGGGGACCACTGCTTCAGTAAATCTTTGTTGCAGGGTCTATGCCTACCCTACCTCTATTCCTCTTTCCTTTATTAACCTGGAGATCAGGTCTCTCCAGTAAAGATTAACCAAAGTAGATATTCAACTGTCCAGCTTCTGAATGCATTCATACACACACACACACACACACACACACACACACACAGAAAGAGAGTGGGGGAGGTAGAGGGGAAACATACACACTGAATGCATAGAGCCTTTTAACTTACAAAGCAATTTCATACTTGTTATCACATCTAATCTTCACACCAGTTATTAAGGGGACATCACCATTGCTAATTTTTAAACTGTTAAAAAACTTTTATTTTGAAATAATTATGGAGTCACGGGCAGTTTCAAAGTTAGGACAGAGAGGTCCCCTGTACCCTTCATCCAGCTTCCCACAATGGTTACATCTTAATGTAACTACAGGACAGTATCAAAACCAGGAAGTTGACATTAGCATAATGTGTGCACCTATGTCAGTTTATCACATGTATAGAATCAAGTAACTACCATGGCAAAAAAGCCAATATTATAAGGTCAGATACTATGTGGTTCCATTTATATACTAGCATTCCCAATTTAAAGATGCAAAACTGAGGTTCAGAGAGATGACATGATTTGCTCAAAGTCACACAACTAATGAGTGCCTTGTGAACCCAGGTCATGACTCCAATCAAGTGCACCAGATTGCTCTGATTGACTTTAGGGACAGGAAGTGACTCAGCGCTCAGAACTCAAAAGTGCAATGAAAATTCTCAGGAAAGTTTATTTGCCTGAAGGAAACAGAACTGCCAATGCAAGACCACCCTCTCTCATCTTCAGTCTTCATCAGGGAGGGGTCTAGCCTGACGGCCCCAAATGTGGCTCAGTCCAGCCTACAAGTTGGAGATGGGCTGACTTCCAATACCAACTTCTCCTATAGAGTCTGGGACAACTGTGGCCTCATAGCATAGCCACTTATGTGTTGCAGTTTCAAGAAGGCCTTGTCCAGTCTCAGTTCTGGATTCCAGCTCAGCCGCCCCCACAGAGCTCCCAGAGAGGCTTGTCATAAAATGGTAAGGATTCAGGCATTTCCTGAACATTTGTCCCAAGTGCTATGGTTTTTCACAAAGGAGGCACATGTACTAAGAGTTTTTGATTGTCTAAGAATCCTGCAGATGTGACTTGACCAAGCCAATGTTCCCATCATATGACATTTAAGGGAGGAAATGTCCTGCCATCATTGGCTTGATTCAGGCATTCATCATTTCTGCTTGGACAATTAAAAATTTGTCTCATAGTTTCTCTGTTCTAAGTCTTATCCTGCTCCAATCTTTCTTTCCCACATTTTTCTAGAATCACGTTTGTGTTAACAATAGCTGGCATGTCAGTGAGCATTTTAGACCTATGATCTCATTTATTCTTCACAAAGATCCTACAAAGTAGATCCTCCATACTTTACAGATTGGAAACACACTTAGGGAGGTTTCTACAGTACCCTGGGTCACATTGAGTTGAGTAAGAAGAAAGGCTGGTATTGAATGCAGACTCAACTGACCCCAGACTACTGTCTCTCAATTACAAAACACAAATCTAACCTTATCGCCCTGCTTAAAAGACGGGGTAGACTCATCTCTCTCTCTGCCCTTCCCTGCTAAATACAACTATAAACCCTAGAAATAAACACAAGAGGCAACCACAGGAGGATGATACAGGTGGAAATAGAAAGGTATACTGGTTAGGGACCCCAGGACTAGAGGGACAACACAGTAGCAGAGAGTCTTATGATCTCCAACCCAATAGAAGAATGTCGGTCTTCCCAAATTGCTCTATAGATTTAGTGCAATTTGTATCAAAATCCTATCAAGTCTTTTTTTTTGTACCAATAAACAAGATTATTCTAAAATTTAAGTGGAAAGGCACAGTACTCAAAAAAGATCAAGCCAAGAAGAGTAAAATGGGAGTAGTCACTCTACTGTATGCTAAGGGTTACTCTAGAGATACAGTCATCCAAACAGTATGGTACTGGTAGAGAAATGGCACATAAATCAATGAAAGAAAACAGAGAACCGAGAAATAAACCCACACACATATCCCCAACTGATTGTTTTTACCAAGGTGCAAAAGCAAGTCAATAGAGGAAGAATAGCCTTTTCAACACATAGTGCTGGAGGAATTGGAATCCATCAGCAAAAATAAGTAAAATAAACTTCAACACAGTTATCATACTTTACAGAAAAATTGATTCAAAATGGAACACAGACAATGTACAATTTGAAAGTATAGAACCTTTAGAAAGCAACATGGGAGAAATTCTTCTGGACCTAGGGCTAGATGAAGCGTTCTTACACTTGACACTGAAAGCACAATCCATAAAGGAAAATTTGATAAATAGGACCAAATTTGAAAAAAAAATTGAAAGATTTTCTCTGTAAAGTACAGTGTTAAGAGTATGAAAAGACAAACTACAATTAGGAGAAAATATTTCCAAATCACATGTCTGACAAAGTACTAGTATGTAGAATATAGAAAGAATTCTCAAAATGCAACAGTAAAAAAAAATCTAATTAGGAAATGGACAAAAGACAAATATATATTTCACTGAAGAGGATATATAGATGGCAAATAAGCTGGCAAGAATGTAAAATGTACAGCCACTCTGGAAAGAGTATGAAAGTTTCTTACAAAACTAAACATGTAACTACCATACACACCAGAAATTGCACTCTCGGACATTTATCCCTGAGAAATGAAAAAGTATATGCACATGAAAGCCTGTACGTAAATGTTCATAGCACTTTTACTCATAATATTCAAAGGCTGGAAATAGCCAAGATGATGCCCTTCAGTGGGTGAATGATTAAACACACTGTGGCTCACCCATACCATGTGTATTAGGCAGTGTTTTCCAGAGAAATAGAACTAATAATATGTGTATGAAAAAATACATATATATATCTCCATTTATTAACAGAATGGGGCAAGAATTAAAATTGATCATTATCTTCCTGGAAATCCTTAGGTCACAGGGTCTATGAACCTTGTTAGCTGCATAGGATGACTCACCTATGAAGATGGGTGTAGCTCACCACCCCTGTAGATGCAGCCAGGCCCCTCTGGGAGCTGGGCCATGCTCCCCTCCTCCCTGCACTTTGGCCTGAGTAACCTGCATCCCCAGACAGAGGTCCCAGAGTGCTGGGTTGACTCGCCACCCCTTCTTTCACACCCTGAATCATGGCAGACCAAGCCACCAGAGCTAGGGTTTGGCAAAGTTAGATTTTCCCTTCAGGGCATGAGCCAGGATGTCAGATGTAGTGATTTGCGAATGGAATCTACATTCTACAGACGCCAGTAAATGTGTTTGTAGTGCAGCTGCTGTTTTGCCACCAGCTGTGTATACTAGGCAGCAGAACAAAAGTCTTGTTGCTGAAGACAGTCAAGTCACAAATAACTAGAAGAACATGCATAGCTGCTCCTTGCTCAAGCCTGGCTTACTCCAGGCAGATGTTCTTACTGCTCCAAATCATGAAGAAAAATCTTTCAAAGATGCAGACAGGAAAGTCAGGTGATTTCCTCCCACAGAAATGAGGTGAAATGTATTTTCTGGATGGACAGAATTGAGATCATTTGACATGGAGCCCAGAATAGCAGATTTTGGGGGCTCAGAAACGTTCTTTATCCCAGTGACCTCATTCTGCATCTATGGGTACTTATACATGAATATAGAGGAGCTGAATGTTCAAGGTTCAGGATCAAATGCTTATTTCCTGGCTGAAGCAAGAATAAAGCCCACGATGACTGGAATAGCCTTAAACAAGTAGTGTCAAGCTCTTAGCCTTTTCAACAAATGAATAACCGTGATCTGTTTATCCATGCATTCAAAAGCATTTATTGAACACCTACTATAAACAACATAGCACAAGGCACCAGGGATTCAAAGACGCAAAGCAGAATCCTGCCCTTGAGGAGGAATAGAGAAATACAGAAAATAAGACAGAGTGGTAACGATGTGATAGTGGAAAGCATGTGGTGCCACCGAGGTCAGGAAGAGAGACTTCTAAGTCAGGAGTGGAGGTTAGGGAAGGGGAGCCAGAAAACCTAACTAAAATGAGGAATGTATAGAAATGGGAGAAATGCAGAGAGTTTGAAAGGCTAGCTCTTTCAAGAAGCAAAGCTATGAAAACAAGAACTAAAAAATAGCATAGACAAATCACTTTATAACTTTGCAGTGTAGAAAACATTTTAAACTATGTATGATCCAAAATCCAGAAGCAAATAGAGGAAAGATTGATAAATTTGATTACATTAAACTTTACAAAATAAGAAAAAACATCATAAGCAAAGTAAGAAAACCAAATGTAAACTGGGAAAATACAACATATCATGAAGGGTTAATGTGGTTAGTATCCTTAATTTAGAAGGAAGTTCTAAAAACAGAAGAAAAGTCCTCATGAGCTAAAGACCTGAATAGAACAATTCACAGAAAAAAATGCAAATGGCTTTTCAACCTGCTCATATTAAGAGAAACACAAATTAAAACTATGCTGAAATTAGCAAAAATTCCAAAGTTTGACAACATATTCTGTTGGCAAGGCTTTTAAGAAAGAGGCACTCTCAGCACTCCCCAGTGAAAACGAAAAATGATACAAATGGTACAGAATTCAAAAAACAAGAATAAAACCAGCTTTAAGTCGCCAGCAATTCTAGATATCAGTGATAAAATAATCCTCCCCGCACACATAAAAAAAAACTTTTATTAGTATAAGTTCTAAACTACTGCTGCAGTCACTATGGATTTTAATAATATATTTGTAATATATTTGCAGTAATTATAGTGGGTTCAAAATAGCACTTTTACTACATGTTTTAATGACCATTGTATTTTATATGGATGTTAATTTGGAAACTTCCAATTTTAAGTTTAAAGCAATAAAACAAAAGTATTAAGTGTGAGGTTTCAGTGCAAATTTTGGCTCCTTCATAAAAGATTGAATTTGAAAAAATATATTTTAAATTAAAATCTTATTTTAAAATTGTTTTTTTGTTTTAAAACTGAAGTATAGATCAAGAAAAATAATGATTATCACCAGTGATTACATCATTATTGCTAAAAATATATTTTTTTTCATCTAAAGGAAGAAGGGATGTTAAAATCTGATCCACTGCTGGTATCAGACATTGGAGTACACACACCCCTGAAGCCATGCTTATGGTGTTTCCTCTCAGCTGATGGCAGTGGCCTCCGAACTTACCCTCCTTCCTCTGGCTCTCCTCCAGTCCTTCCTTTATATCACCCCTAGTATGTTTCTACAAATCTAATTTTATTACCCACGTGTAAAGTTCACCCCCTTTAGATTGATATATAGGTCCCCCAAACCGGCCTGATACTCTTTAAAAGAGAATAAAATCCATCAATCCTCCACGGGACTGAGGGAGGCAGTGAGGGTGCAAATGCAGAGAATGGGATGGTTTGGGGAGCCACTTAGGGGCTAGAACATCTAGGACGCCATCATGGCTGCACGTGGGCAAGTGATGGAGGGGCAGGCCTTTCGGTGGGCCCTGTGGCTGGTGAGCAGGAGGTGGCCTGAGGTGGCACATCTCAGCTCCAGACGAACTAACCGGCTGGACTTGAGCATCTCTATCCCTTCGTCTACTTTTATACCTACTCTTAGGGATGTTGACATGATTAAATAGCACATGCGGTGCAGGGAACACATATTCCTTATCTGTCATTGTGAGGAATAACTGTTGCCCTGGGCAAGGATGTAATGTAAAGTTTCCTAAGACCAGCATCCCTCCTCGAGGAGCTTGAGTGTAGACAGGCCACGTCTAGGTAGTGCAGGTCGCATGGAAAAGGCAGAAAAGCAGAGTGGGAGTTGCTGACCTGGGTTTGAGATCTGGTTGTTCCACCTACTGATCTGATGGAGGGTAGGGGACTCATCCTCTCCGGGCATTAGATTTCCCTCCTCTGTAGGAAAAAAACCAGACCAAACATTACATCTGATTCTGATAGACCAAATATAACTTCCAGAATCCCCAGCCACACACCCTCCATTCCAGCCACATAGCAGCCCTCACTGCTTTTCATCACACCAAACGTGTTCAATTCTCCCAACTTTGGTCATGTTAAAATCCTGCTCTCCTTGTGCTCTACTATTTTTAAAATTAGTGAAGTACATGTCACGGTCCCCCTGGAATGAGTGAGCCCTTCAAGAGAAGAGACTTTCTTTATTCATCGCTGCAACAGCAGGTGTAGCCCAGAACCTGTCAGGTGGTAGGTGCATTTGGTAAGTGGTGAAGTGAATGATGCCCTGAAATAGAATATTACAGAATATTATCAGAATAGTTTCACATGAAAATCAATTCAATCAATATTAATGTTCGTTTACTGAGTGTTTGGTAGGGTGTTCCTAAAACAACTGTCTTAGATATTTTGAAGAACTCTCGTAACTTAATGTGTTATCCCAGAGTAACCCCCAGAACAAGATGGACGTTAGCACAGCTTCCTGACACTTAGAGCTGTCTTTCAGCAGTTCCTTTGGGAGGTGGTGAATTCTGTTTCCATAGAGGGATTGAGCAGAAGCTGGACAAGGAGTGAGGGACTGCAGACCCTATCAGGTGGACACAGAAGAGGAAGCTTCGCTACAGGTCTTCAGGAGGCTTACTTCCATCCAATTCTGAGATCCATTGACCTGCCACTACCTTGTCCTCATAGTGGCCATGTGAGCCTTGGAGTCAGACTCAGAGGAGGGTGACTTCAAAAGCAGGAGCTTCCATTCGGTATATATTTCAGACCAGGGAGCTTCAGGTCTTACTGTTCCTGTGAATTCACCTGCTCCAACTTCAGTTTCAGCACTGGCTTGATGATGTCCATCTCTTGTCTCAACCACCCGAGTGACAACAACAGGGGCAAAGACCTGGAGGGCTGGCCCTCTTTCCCACCTGCCCCCTTCTGAGAGGAGGCACCACCACCTGGCAGTGTTCCCCCGACCTCTGTCCATGCAGTTTCCCATAGTCTGGTCTCAAAGGTGGAAGTGTTCTGTACCCTTGTCTAGAGCTCACTGCCACCTTCACAGCAGAAATTGAGATCGTTAAAGACAAACTCAAACTAGCACTAGATTTCCTCAACTTCCCTCATGGAGGAAGACACTAGTTGCCAGAAGACAATGACCTACCCTCCAGCTGTGAGCACTGAAGATCCTCTTGTTCGCTCTGGTCTGTGTCCTCCACTGCACCAAGGCTCCGTGCACTGAGGCTGGCTTGGGTCAGAGCCTCACCTCCCCTGTACTGTCCTAACTTCCTGACTATAGATAGGATCTGCCTGCCCCATATGTAAAAGTCTTTGTCCCCCTCCCCTCCATTCGGCTCACTGCCATCAGCTTTAGCTCACCAGTCCCTAGAATTTCTGCCATCCAAAACCACCACTGAAGTCCTCATAATCAAGTCCACAGCTTTCTCTGTTTCTATGGTCAATGCATATCGGATTCTCAAAATCAGTCATGCCTCTTCCTGAGCACACACTGGTCTCTGTGGCCATGAGACAATTCTGGCTAATGAAGTGCAAGCATCACTTCCAGACTGGCACCTGAAGGCCCCCACATGTGACCTCCCATGCTCTTCCCTCTACTTGCTTCCTACAGGCTGAGGTGATGTCCTTGGAAGCCAGGTGTTGAATGGGGCTGGGGGGCAGGGTCAGGAGAACGGGTCAAAAACCAAAGGAGCCTGGGTCCTTGAATGGTCACCTGGAAGTAGGAGCCAACTGCCCAGCATGAACACACATTTTGGATTTCATGTGAATGAGAAATGAACTTTGTGTGCAGGTACTAAAATTTGGGTGGTTTTATTCACTACACCACATACTGTTAAGCTTCTATTCCTTGTGGGCTTCTGAGCATCTGATACTCTTTTTTTTTTATTTTAAACTTCTTTATTGGAATATAATTGCTTTACAATGGTGTGTTAGTTTCTGCTGTATAACAGAGTGAATCAGCTGTACATATACATATATCCCCATATCTCCTCCCTCTTGTGTCTCCCTCCCATCCTCCCTATCCTACCCCTCTAGGTGGTCACAAAGCACCGAACTGATCTCCCTGTGCTATGCGGCTTCTTCCCACTAGCTATCTATTTTACATTTGGTAGTGTATATATGTCTATGAGCATCTGATACTCTTGACCCAAATCACTGTGCATGGCTCCCTGTCCCTGGATTTTCCCTTCTCAGCCAGGGTCAGTCTCCTCTGGCCACTGCCTGCCCCCATCTCTGGGCAGAATTTGCCTCCAGGTGATCTGAGGGGTCTCCAGTTGAGCAGCACAGAGTGGTGTGGCTAGCATGACTCAGGGTGAGTGAGCCCTCCTGAGAGCCACTGCTATCAGCCACTTGGCTGCTTTAGACATTTGAAATAAATAGAAAATCTTAAGAGGGGAGCCTGGGGTATATTCACTTGGTTATTTCTATGTAATTTTTTAGGACCAAGAAGTGACTGGGTGCTGGACCCATAATAAATTGTAATTAAAGATTTGGATATGGTCAATGTAACTATCTCTGTTTTCTCTTTGATAAGGCAGCTGAATTCCAACAGGAATAAATGCTTATAGAGGAATAATGAATCATGTTCCTTCTGAACTGGTATGCCCTTGTCCTGGGCATGAGCTTTGAAGAGGAAGTGTTGGACTGCAGTAGAATCTTGAGTTATGGCTCAGATGTGGTACAGCTTTCCCCAGAGTCCATGGTCCACTTGATTGAGCCTGTTGGGAAGTTTGCCAGACGCAGTCTCACATATGCCCAGAGGTAGTCCAGGAAATGTCATAGTTCTGGTTGTCATCAGCTCTCTAAGGAGGCTTGACCAGACTCTTGGTTCTGAGCATGCTACAGCCAGCCTTTCATAAACTTAGCACACCCATCAACATCCAGAGAAGCCTAACAAGGCACATCATGGCCAGTCTGAATTCTCTGCTCTGAGGGAGCTCAGGCCTGCATGGAGCACAGGGGCCAGACATTTAGGGCTAACCAGGCAATAAGGTTTGCCCTAGAGTACGCTGGTGCAATTAGTACAGGAAGCGGTGGGACAAAGAAAGACTCCATCAGGAAAAGAGACCTGTGAGCAGAGCACAAAGCACTCAAGAGGAACTCTCCAGAGTGACACCCAACAGAGCCTCCATCTGGGTGCACCTCATCAGTCCAGGAGTGCTAAGCCCACACCCTGTGATGTACACAGGGAGGGAGGGATGCATTTTAACAGGAACAGATCTGCCCTTTGGGAACTTCCTGGATAAAGCATGCTTAGCTGAATAGTCCAGCCCGAACCCTGTTTACAACACTCAACAGGGAGCCTGAAGACCAGACCCCACAACTGGTCCAGAGACCATGAGCCCAACCAACTGACTTATTTCATGAGTGAGGAGACTGAGCAGAGGTTGTGCGAAGCAGGCTAGAACCCAAGTCAGATTCCTGTCTGAGCCTTTCCACGCCAGCACAGGCACACACACACACACACACACACACACACACCAGTGATGCCCTTGGGGCAGTCCACACTGAGAGCAAGCTGGAGTTACAGACCACAGATGCATATCAAATGAGCTCCTACAAGCCTCCTCCAAGCTACGTAGGCATCTGGAAAGAATTTCAGTGTGGGCTAGAAACCATGTTTAGAACGGCATTTCCCCAAAATATCCCCCTTTCTAAATAGGCACGTCATGGCTGTTCCAAGTCTGATTTCAAGGTCTAAAATTTGTTCAGATTCACACTGACTTGGGAAGAAAGGGGAAAAAATTTATTGTGGGAGGGAAAAAAACGTACAGGGAGGTACAGCCAGTTCCCAACAATCGTCACAATAGCAGGCACAATGGACACACTCCAGCCTTCCCAGGAAAGGCACATGGCTTTGGCAGGGATGCTGAAGGGGACATCTGTGTAAGCCCAGCCCCTGCCAAATCTCCTGGTATTTATACGTAAACACAGAGGCTGAGTATTCCCTCCCTCCTTTACTGAAGGGAGGTTGCTCATGTTTCCTTTTCCATTCTAGGCAAAAGCAGAGGGAGAGAATCAGAGAAGCTTACATCTCTATGGGAAGGACGTTACTGAAAGAAACGTCTATGGAGAAAGGACCATAAATTCATGTGAGGTTCAGAAAACAAAGCTAAATGTGCTCTTCCTTTTCCTAATGATTTGCCTCTCATTCTGTAGAGCTCACCAGAATAGGCAGCAGGGAATCACGTCTCTCTTTCCTTCTCATTGTTGATTTCCTGGGGTCCCTTCTCTTAGTAAGAGAGAAACCCTCTGAGATTCCCCTCTCCTCTTACAGATGAATGCCATTGAGCGCTCCTTCTGACCGAGTTGTAGGTAAGGACAAACTCAGAACGAATCATCTGCAGGAAAGAAAACAAGACATTCTCTGTTCACTGTCAACCCTCTCTTTGCACTGTGTGGACATAGTTTAAAGCTCACAGTTCCTCCCACTGAAAGTCTGAGAGTGATTGTTCTTGCTGGTGTGATTCAGTGATGGAAAGTTCCTCAGCGCCATTGGGCTCCAGGTGCACCTCATCAGCCCAGGAGCGCTAAGCCCACACCCTGAGGGACTACAGTTCAACATCCCAGATGGCAGCTCCCAACATATCTCAGTGTAGTGCCTGGAAGGCCATTGGACAGTCTTAAATACACAGAACCCCTAGATGATGTTAAACTGTCTTTTCCCCATCAGATCTCTTCATGGTGGGAATGAGATATATTTTCTCTTTACTCTCCACCCCTATTTCCTCCATCACAAACCCCAGAATATTTGTGCTTACCTGCCTCCCACTAGGATTGTATAATCTATTTCTTCCAATTTTTTCCTTGGTGAAACTGGAAGAGGGAAAGTTTGGTCTTCCAGCTCTTTTATTTATTTTTATTTTTTATTTTTGCGTTATGTGGGCCTCTCACTGTTGTGGCCTCTCCTGTTGCGCAGCACAGGTTCCGGATGCACAGGCTCAGCGGCCACGGCTCATGGGCCCAGCCGCTCCGTGGCATGTGGGATCTTCCCGGACCGGGGCACGAACCCGTGTCCCCTGCATCGGCAGGCGGACTCTCAACTACTGTGCCACCAGGGAAGCCCTTCCACCTCTTTTAGAATAAATACTCTATAAAGTGAAGGGACCTTTCACTTGACCATATGGAAAGCTTCTTCCAACCTACCTCGGGGCATTATTTGCTATTTCCATGTCTCTTTCCCCCTGCTTTTCTCCCTATGAAGGGCTGAAGGAGAGAGGAAAACCTCACACTGCTCATTAAAATGGATTTGAACCTGAGCTCTGCAACCTGCTGGGTCTATGACTTCAGGAAAACTGATCAGATTCTCTGGTTGTCCATTTACCCATCTTTAAAACAGAGTTGTTAATATCCACCTCATGAGGGTTTCTAAGACTTGGATGAAACAGGTAATGAGACATTCCAGGCTTCACCACCCCAGTGTGCAAATTGGGTCACATTTGCATTGAGAGCTGTGAGGCAGCCACTGCTCCTGTAGGACCTCAGTTCCCCTGAAGTTCCCCCCTTGGGTATCCCTGGAGTGGACCCAGGGCTGAGGGTGGTCATCTCTACCCAGCAGACCTCCCTTCCAGACTCTGTGAAGTTGTGCAATTCCTCAGCCTTCTGGCTGACCCTGCCCTCCCTCTACTTCCATTCCTAACATTCTCTGCAGCAATTTGAAAAATGTTTTTCTAACTTTGGACAAAATAGTGCCCAAGATTTGTGTAGTAGAAGGGATCTCCTTTGCAAAGAATGACTCTGACTCTGTATGTGCCCCTTCTCAGTACCTACCACCCTTCACGGTCCTGCGCAACATTCTCTGTCTACCCACCATCTGCCTGTCTCCCTGTACCATGGACCATATGCCTCCCCAAGTCTTAGATTTGTACAAGTCATGCCTGCAAAGGCACTGTCAAAATTCACACATGCCTTCCTAGGTCCATTCCTTATTTATATTGGTTCCTTCAGCATGAAGTGAACTTCAGGCCACTGTGTCCTTCCTACAGTCTCAGTCCTCAAATCAAGAGTGTCCACAAAAACTAAAACCAGTGTCTGGAAAAAACTGAAAAATTCTTCCAGATTTAAAATAGCATTTTCTTACAAATCCCATCAGTTCTATACCCACTAAAAGAAAACAAAATATACAATAACAACAACAATAAAAAGGTAAACAAAACAAAGACCATAAGCAGCTCAGTCAGGGCACCCAACTTCATATATAAGGGGGTAAAAAATATTTGGCAAATAAAATCAGTTCTTAATTGGCTGGACAAGGGGCTGATTGCCTATGTTTAAAAATGGTAAAAGACCATTTATTAAAAAATGCAAATTTTTCTGGGACTACTGAATTTTTCTGAAACTTCTGGAACTACCCAAGAGGCATCACTTTGTGTGTTTTCTGTCTCATTGGAATGTCATGAGAACAAGGCAGGAACAGGGAAAAGGTGGAAATGTTAAACAACTAGCAAAAGAAACCATGTTTTATCTTGGTAAGAACACTGGACCCAGCCCAGACTGAGTGGGTCACCTCTACAATGGGCAAGGTCCACGCAAAACGGAAGAGGGGAACAAAGGGGCTGCCGATGGAAAAAGTAGAATCATCAATTTACTCATTTTGCGTCCTCTTCAACAACAACAAAACGTTTAAGCCATTTGCCAGGAAAGGAGTAAATGAAGAGGGGAGAACTCACAAAACCCTTACTCTCAGACCATCTGCAGGGCTGTTTTAGAGTGAGGAAGGCAGGCTGCCCAGTGCCAAACTCATGTTATGTAGGTTTCATTTTAACATTTGAAAAATAAAGGGCTTAGTTGAACAGCAGAAAATAACAGATTGTTTTAGTTGAGACTAAACTTTTGCTCATTTTTCATCTGCAACTTGTCATGTTTTGTGTGCTTAAATTTTTGCTCTTGTTATTTTTCTCACACTTGAAAATGGCATCTGGAGCACAACCATTAAGTTATAAATAGTTAATGTAGAATTAATATTCATTTGAGTGGTGCTTGGACCAGCTTTACTTTCTCTCCAGTAACAATAATCATTTCCTCTCTGTCGTCTGGTTAAGTGTGGGTGGGTAGAGATAGGCACTTGATGCGCCTTTGCTAAAGAATGAACAAAGACCAGAAGATCCTTCAGGAGCCCCCTTCCACTCCTAATTCACTTCAGCAGGGAAGACAGCATTGTCACCCGCACCCATATTCCCTTCCTTTCCCTTGAGCACCCTTGAACTTCACCCAAATTGTTTTGGCTCTTGTGAGTTGACATGGGAAAGGTCTCAGGCACATGGATGTCACATTGCCATGAGAAGGACTCTGGGGAGATAGTGTGTCATAAGGAACTTCCTTCAGAACACAGGGGCTTTGAAGTGAACAGGGTGACGTCCTGAGGGGAAAAGAAAATGTTGAGAGGACCAACTCTAAAAAGAAAGTGATTCATGGAGTTGCCATGAAATAAGTGATTTTAGCCACTTGCATGAGAGATTGTTCTAAGAGAAGATTACTAAATGCCATTATGAGAATAGACACTGGTGTCCACAAAGTGTTTCCAAGGAAAGTAAAGTAATTATAATGATGAATGTGTACTTCACAAGTCATGGTTTTAAAACTGTTTTCATAGCTAATATCTCATTTGATCCTTGCAACAACCTGAGAGATAGGCAGTACTATTTCCTTTTTTTACACAGAAGGCAAAAATGAGAGGAAAAACCTGAGTTTCTCCATCAGGCAAACTTGAGCTTACACTCAGATTTTGTCCTTTACTTTCTTTCTTCTTTTTTAAAATTAATTAATTAATTAATTTTTGGATGGATTTTTAAAATTAGAATGAGACAGAGTTCAGCATCAAGCCTTTTTAAAATTTATTTTATTTATTTTTGGCTGCGTTGGGTCTTCGTTGCTCTGTGTGGGCTTTCTCTAGTTGTGGCGGCAAGCGGGGGCTACTCTTCTTTGTTGTGCATGGGCTTCTCAATGCGGTGGCTTCTCTTGCTGCGGAACACAGGCTCTAGGTGCATGGGCTTCAGTAGTTGTGGCATGCAGACTCAGTAGTTGTGGCTCATGGGCTTTAGAGCACAGGCTCGGTAGCTGTGGTGCACAGGCTTAGTTGCTCCACAGCATGGGGGATCTTCCCTGACCAGGGATCGAACCTGTGTCCCCGGCACTGGCAGGCAGATTCTTAACCACTGTGTCACCAGGGAAGTACCATCCTTTACTTTCTTAACCTCTCTAAATCTTTCCAATTGCTGACTATAAAATGAGTTTCAATCATAACCTTACTGTACTGTTGTGAAATAAATGAAGAAATTAAAGCAGTTGTCAGAACTTAATAGACACACACACAATGGTAGGTATTATTATAATAAATTTGAGAAAACTGAAGTCTAGAGGGTTAATTTAACTTGGTGTAGGGTACACGAAAATAAATTGCCTGTGCAAGTAGTGTTTTTATTAAGGCTAAAGTCCAAGACCTTCCCAATATGTCAGTTACAACCATCAAAAGTCATACTATGGGGATTACCTGGTGGCGCAGTGGTTGAGAGTCCGCCTGCCGATGCAGGGGACACGGGTTCGTGCCCCGGTCCAGGAAAATCCCACATGCTGCGGAGCGGCTAGGCCCGTGAGCCATGGCCACTGAGCCTGCGCGTCCAGAGCCTGTGCTCCACAACAGGAGAAGCCACAACAGTGAGAGGCCCGCGTACGGCAAAAAAAAAAAAAAAAAAAAAAAAAAAAGCAAAGATTGGCAAAGAGGAATAAAATAAACCACCCAACTATATTCTGTCTATAAAAAACTCACTTCAGCTATAAAGGCATAGGCATATTGAAAGTAAAAATATGGAAAAAATATACCATGCAAGTGTTTATCAAGAAAAACAGGAGTAATTATACTGAAATCAGATAGACTTCAGAGTTTAAAAACTACTACAGAAAAAAAGAGACATTATATATAATAAAAAGGTCAATCCATTGAGAAGATATAACAATCCTTAAATGTATGCAATGAACAACAAATCTGCAAAATATGTGGATCAAATAGAATTGAAAGGAGAAATACACAAATCCACAGTTAGAACTGAAGTCTTCAACATCCAGTTCTCAACAATTGATAGAACAGGTAGATAGAAAATCTGAAAGAATATGGAAAAACTCAACAACACCATTAACTAACAAGACATATTTGACATATGCAGAACATTCCATCCAACAAGAGCAGAATACACATTCTTTTCAAGGACCCACAGAACATTTACCAAGGTAGACCATAATCTGGGCAATAAAACAAACTGAAAAGGACTGAAATTATACAGAGATTGCTTTCTGACCCCAAAGGAGTCAAATTAAAAATCAATAAAATAAAAATAATAGGAAAATATCCAAATAGTTGGAAACTAAAGAAAATAATTTGAGACAATGCATGGATTAAAGAAGAAGTCTCAAGGGAAATCAAAAGTTATATTGAAGTGACTGAAAATGAGATTACAACACATCAAAATTGGGGGGGCACAGCTGAAGCAGTACTGCAATGGAAATTTATAGCACTAAAACATTTATTAAAGAAGAAGAAAAGTCTCAAGTCAATAATCTAAGCTTCCACCTCAAGGACGTAGAAATGCAAGACCAAAAGCAAGCAGTAGGCGAAAAATGTGAAGATAAGTGTAGAAATCATGGAAATAGAAAACAGTAGAGAAAATTAATGACCCAAAGAGCTGTTTCTTTGAAAAGATCAATAAAATTGACAAACTTCTGTAAGATTGGCAAAGAGAAAAAGAGATGACACAAATTACCAGTATTAAGAATGAATCAAGGAATATCATTTCAGACACTGCATACATCAAAAGAATAATGTGGGAATGTTATTAATAACACTATACTCATAATTTGAAAACTTATGAAGTGTACCAATTCCTTGAAAAGAACAAAACACTTCAACTCATCAAATATAAAATAATTATATGAATAGCCCTAAGATTATTAAAGAAATTAAATTAATAATTATTGGACACTGGGATGTGGCCGAAGTGAGATTGACTAACTCCCAGCCTGGTTGTAAAACCTACGGCACAATCCAGTGACCTATCTTTTCCTTTTCTGTGGCAAATCTGGAGGTCATGAGTTGAAAATGGCAACACCATAAGATGGACTATCCCTGGATTTTGAGCCATCATTTAGAGAGGAACTGCCTGACCCAAATCAGCCTGTTGACATAAGGAAAAAATAAGGATTTATATTTATTTATTTGTATTTCAAGGCTGGGTCTCCCTTCTCTATCATCTCCCTCCCTGCTTCCTTCTCAATGGACAAACTCATTGGTTTTTCCATGAAAAACAACCTCACTGTCCCTCCTTTGCTCATTTCTCTCCCTCTGTCTGGTCTACTCTTTCTTGATAAAGAGAGAAGACTCAAACTGTCCCATGCCTTCCCATCAAAACCCTGCTTGTCTTCCTTAAGCTTATGTATATTTTCACATTTTTCTAGTATTAATACAAATTACTATTTATTTTTCACACCTACATGACAAATATTTATAATGGAAATAGCCATAGTGGGAGACAAAATAAGAACAGGAGAAAAGGAAACTGTCTTTCAAGTGTCAGTTTACATTCTTCCTCCTTGAGTTGGACTATTACTTTGATGACACCAACAAATGACACTTCCTGATATTCAGATCCTTGTGAAGTTCCCCTCCACATTGTCACATGACTGGGACTGTAACTGCTTTGACCCATAGAATATAGCAGAAGTGATGCTGTCCAATTCTGGGTATGGCACTCATTTGGTTTGGTAGCTTCAACTCCCTCCTCTTGGAAAGCTCTTCTTGGAATCCAGCCTGTGTGTCATAAAGCAGCCCAAGTGGCCACACGGAGAACTGAGGAACAGTTCTGAGGAATCCAGGAACAGAGCTGATGGCCCTAGATGAGCCCCCAGCCACGCTTTCCTGGCACGTCAGTCAACACTACCTGAACAGGAAATCTGCCAAGTCAACCTGTGGAATGGTAACTGACAATCAAACGGTAGTTTAAGCCACTAAGTTGATTTTTTACCCAGAAATAGATATGTGAAGCACTCCTCTATAAAGCCTCTGATGTTTACAACCGGCAATAATCTCTTTCTCCCGTGACAGGCCATTGCACATTGGTGTAACCACTGGTGCATTTATCACTTACTACCGTACTGTAGTTACTGGTTTATATACCTTACTTTGGTTGCAAAACATGAGCTGCCTGAAGCAGGACCTGAATCAAATTAGATACTCGAGGCACTGCAGGATAGAGGTAAGAGTGGAGGCTTTGAAGTCAGATGAATACAGAACTTTGGGTTCTACTTTTACCTTGGGCAACTTCTTTGAACTTCAGTTTCTTCATTGTAAAATAGGTAATTGCAAGAATGAAATGTGTCAACCTAGGTAAAGCCTTTAGTTCAGTGACTGGAACATAATAAACAGTAAATATTAGTGTTTTCTTATCCTTTCCCCTATCATCCTGCTCAGAATCCAATATACTGTGAGGACTCAGTAAGTCCTACCTGAGTAAGCAAATGATGGATGTGAAAGTGGCTATGGCCAATTCAGGACGCCTGCACATCCTTTGACTCTCCTCCTTTCAAGAGGGGGCTCTTTGTCCTCTCCTCTTGAATGTGGGCTAGCCTGTGGCTACCCTGACTAACAGAGTATGGTGTACGGGACATGTGCCAGTTCTGGGAGCCCTGACTCACCGTGGAAAAACTCCATCTACACTGTTGGAGGAGGGGAGGGACCCAGCTGGACTCACCCTTCCATCTGTCCCCTCCTAAATCTCAGGCATGTGAGTAAAGACATTTTGGACCCTTCAGACAATCTAGCCACCAGCTGAGGACCACCAAGTGAACTCACTCATGTAAAGTAGAACTGCCAGCTAAGCTCTGACCAGATTCCTGGCTTGCAACATCATGAGATGTAATCAAATGGTTGTTACCTGGGGAAAGTTTGTTACAGAACAGTGGATCTCTTGGGCTTATGGCTTCCTTCTTCAGTACCCCCAAGGAGCCCCTGGTGAGGAATCTCAGGGCAAGGAGCCCAGTAAATGTGTGTGTGCTTACGTCTTCCCCCAGGGGGCGCCACCAAAGTTTGATGATGACCATCTCATCTTTCTGCAGCTCAGGGACGGCTGGTAAAAAAGTGAGTCCTCTAATGACAGCAGAGCCTGTGACCAGTCGATCCATGGGGCACTGCAGAAAACCCCTGCCCCTGAAGTCCAGGACACTTTCTCTCCAAGCAAGCCTGCAGGGCACCTCCACCCCCAGCCATCATGGCCTGTAGGACATGAAGCCATTGGTCCTCAGAGCCTGGCCATGTTTGCAGCCCCTTGCCTGCTCGCTCTGGCTTCACTAGAGATGGTCTCCCGCAGATCAGGCTGAGTGTGTTGTGGCCTTTGAAGAACCCTGTGCCCAGAGGTCAGCTGTGTCCTCATTCAGTCACTCTGCTTCCTGAAAGGTTGGACTTCAGGAGGGGGGACAGAGAGTATGAGGACACCCAATAACAGAGATTACCCAGGACACTTAGGAACTGATAGGGAGGGAGATAAAAATCAATCACAGTTCCCGATGAGCTGCCTCTGATGGCCAGTTCTCTTGCTTTACTTAGACAGGCTTTCAGATCTTACTTTATAGGATTCTGTGGTCTAAAATATGCCATAAATCTCCAAGAGCCTTTCAGAGTCCTGCTCTGTGTTTCATTCACACGTCCTGACAGTTCTTGTTCAAGTGAAGATCTTTGTGCAAAGACTGGCCGCAGCCTGGCTGGTCTCCCCTGAGCTCGGAGGAATAAATCTGTCAGTAGCCTGGCAGGACGGTACCCCTTCCCCGAGCTTTGAGATATGTGCACAGGGCAAGGGCCTGGGAGGATCAAAAGTCTGGGAATGTTTAATGGCACCAACGCTTTCCAAAAGCATGAGAAGAGAAACATGTTCCAGGTTTTTCCCTTACATCTTTAAGATAAATACTGGCTGAAGTGAGGAAGGTAAGGCCAATCTACATTTTCTTGGCTCTCAGGCAAAGTCTGGTATTAATACAATACAAGCAGGCCTAAGGCAAAATGCTTTGAGACATCATTAGACTGGTCCATGGAGCTGGCATCAAGCTGAGGCCCAAGATGCAGGTGTGGGGACTGTGGGAGAGGCTGCCACAGATGGAGCTTCTACCATGTGTTGTCTTCCTAGGGGACTCACCTACCCACCAGTTCATCTTACCTTGCCTGCTTATACTTCAGAAATCCCTGAGGCAGAGCGAATGGGTACATGGGCACATGGTCAGAAGGCAAGCAGATGCCACCCGATCCCCCTACACCTGAACGTGCTGGATTTGGGAGATGCACCCTGTGAAAGAGAGCTAGATGCAAACAGACAGGCTGGAGGTGTTGGGGAGCCACACCAGTGTCTCTAGAACCCCAGAGCATCTGGAAGTCCTCCTGGACTGACAGGACATTTATCTCCTGGACGCCTCTCCTGATGACCAGTGCAGGCCACATGGAAACCCTGGTGAGTTTTAAATAAAACATATTCTGACTTTCTCTTCATGTTTCCTCCCAACCTCTGCTCTAAGCTAGAAATCATAAACACGGCGATGCAAAGGGTAATTCCTGCCAACATAGAAATGACTGATGCTCCCTCTTAGGTAATCTTCAATAATATAAAATGATACTCAGAGATTTGGTCTATTTTTATCAAATAAATCTATTTCAAAAGGTGGAAAGGCAGACGCTGTGGCAGGCCGTATGATGAGATGTTGAAACCCCAAATTGCTTGAACAGGCAGCTCTCTGTTCTGAAGATTAACTGGCCCTGGCCTCCCTCCCTCATACACACTCACACATACTCCCTATGTCTTTATTTCTTGGGAGCCAGAGTCCTCCTGTTTGACTGGATCATGCATTCTCCCATGAAGATATCTACTTCACAGCTGCTCCTGACTATTATTTTTATTTTGTTTTTTAGTGCCTGGTCTCTCCTCTCAGTTAATAGCACACTGTCCAAAGCACTCAGCCTGGATTCCAGTTCCTAGCTGTGTGACTTGGGGCACCCTGTGAGACCTTTCTGTTCCTTGGTTGCCCCATTTATAGAATGACTCTGATCATGGCACCTGACTCTTGGGTTTGTTGTGAGGGTGAAATGAGATAATATTCATGAAGCATGTCGAATAGTGCCTGTAACTCAGGGAAGCATACAACTAGAATCTGCTGTTCCTGACCCAAGGTCCAACATGTGGGTTAGATTGTCTTGAAGACAAGTTCTCACCTGGAGTCACAGTTGTGGACTTAGAAAGACCCAGATGATCATCCAGTGATGCCTTCTTCTGCTGGAGCAGTGTTTCCCAAACTGCATTCCAGAACACCCCTGAACCCTGAATGTTCAGCCTCTATCATGTTGTACAAAGGTGGACACACATACCTTAAAAGATGTTGTATTATCAAATCAATCTGAGACAGACCATTCTTAGCTCCTTCCTGAGAAAAGCTGCAGTAAAGATACAGGCTTAACTTGTTGGAAGCTAGTATTTCTAAACTTTAATTTTCTATAGAACATTTTCTGGGGAGCAACTAGTCATACAGAACACGAGTTTTGTTGAAAGCAGAGATTGAGAAATATCACGTCAGGACCTTTCTTTTACATGACTTACACTTGAATACTTTCAGAGCCAGGGGACCCACCGCTGAGTAAGGCTGATGGTGGTACCCACCTTCATGTTGAGTAGCCTCCACTTGGTGATCTTAAATCCACAAAATAGACCCCTGCAGAAGATGCTTCTTCTCCCATCCACCTTCATGTAGCCATCAAGACCCCTCACACCCTAACCAAATAAAATAAAATTATAAATAAATTCTCGTCATCTGGTTCATTGATCTCTAGTGGTGGGCGGGTATTGTTAGTTAGTTGGTAGCTTGTCAGCTTATCACTCAGAGCTCATTTGACATGAATTTCAGTCCCTTTTGCCATCCTGGTCACTCCTGTACTATGTTCCAATTTATCTATTTCTTCCTCCAGTGTGAGATTTGAATTATTACTTTCTCTGTCCTAGATGCCATCGTTTTGTTAATCCAATTTTAGGGTCACAGATGCATTTATAACAGCAGTGCCACAGCTGTTATAATACATAACATACCAAAGTGAGCTCTCTACAGCCGTATAAAACCCCAAGTCATGGGGGAAGCTTCTATACCGGCTCTTCCCCTATCCTGACCTTTCGTGGATGGGGACATTGTAAATCCATGGTCTTGAGTCAAATTCCACTTTCTTCTGTAATGCATAGTATAAATGACTGACCAAAACAGAAAAATAAATACAAAGAAGAAATACATAAATATCTCCCATTTGTGTAAAAAATTAAAGATGTAAATATACACACATATATATGCATTTACATCTTTGTATTTGCATAGGTATAAACTTTTCTGGAAGAATATGCAAGAGACCATTAATAATTGCTGTATCACGTGAGTACAATTAGAGGATCTGGAATGAGATATTGTATACTTTTAATAATGTTTAAATATTACCATGTACATATATTTCTTCTTTGGCAAGAAGAGAACGAGATAAAAACATTCCTATATTTTTGGTTGGAGTCAACCCATTAATCTCCCTTATAAACTTTGCTTCCTTCTCATACACAAACTTGATGAGCTTACCTGCTCAACCTTCATCCAACATTTTTTTTTTAATGTTAGAACTAAAAAGGCAAAAGAGAGAGCCAGGGGCACACACCACAGACCCTCCCTCAATGGCAACACCCTACACCCCTTACATAAGGATAACTATCTAGTTTGGTTTTTCCTAATAGCCCTTTCATCCAGACCACATTTCTGCATCTTTCTTTTAACAAAGACTTTTCCTTTCTTCAAAAATGAAAGTTGCAGCAAGAATTCAGGATGCGAGAGGGAGGGTGAATGTCACATACAAGCAGATGGCCAGGGGAGGTGTCAAGCATGGCTGCAGAGTGGCGTGCTTCCTCCATATGCTCAGTAGTGACTGCACACCTAACCTCACAGAGACTGTGATCCACTGAGCAGACTACTTCATTTTCTGATTCGCATTTCACTCAGGATCCTTTCAGTCCAGGATCCTTAAAGAATGACTCCAACCAGAGTACTTTGGTTTATCCAATGTCCTGTTTTACTCATCCAAACAGAGCAGCTGGAAGCTAGAGTCATAGGGGAGGTGCATGTAGGGAGTGGTCCCAGGAATGTTTTGCACAGAGCCTGCTGTGGAGATGCTCAGATGTACCTTTGAGAAGTATAGCAGGTGGCTGAGCAAGTCCAGGGCAGAGCAGAACTTTCAACGCAGCACTTTCCTCCCTGGCCTGGTCTACATGCTTTGGATCTCCCACACTACCCTGAACTCTCTAATATCTTCATCTTCCTATTCTCGGCAAGTGGCGCTGAGCCCAGTGGCCACATGGCCATGAGCACTGAGGGAATCAGTGTGTGTTCTTTTCCATGGATCACTCTATTTTTTCCACCTTGGAAATGGTCCACAATTGACTCCCAATTCCAGCCCCTTTGGGCTCATCCATTCCACAGCTTTGATGTAATAAACTCCAAGGGACCTCTTCAGAGATAGGCTTGCTATGTATTCACTCCTAATTACCCTCAGCATCTTAGGACATATAATTCAGGGTAACATGAAATCCTGCCCTGGAAACACTCATCACTTGGACAAAATTTATACCAAAATATTGCTCCAGTGCAGTGTTATTTGAATGTAGAAGGCAACTTGCTAGAATTTAGCAACAGGAAAGCTATATATAACTTGTTCAGACGGAGTTAACCTCTGTATGGACTTCCTTTGGGATCTGCTGCATTTATCACACACCAGGACTATTAATGCCATGGAGGATTGCTATAATATAACACACACGTACTGTCATCATCTTGAAATAACACAAAATCAAGACGTTAACTTGGGCTGGTGTGGATCCCTCATTTTGAAATTTCCACCTCAGTGCCCACTGAACTTGCAGTGCAAATCCACAGATGATTTCTAGACTTTGATTCACATTTGCAGCTACATGAAGCCAAATATCCATGAGAAGACTGAAAAGCTCCACTAAAACTCTTGCTTTTTAAATATCCAAATGTCTGACTGTGTCTAGCAAAAGCATCTGGAATACGTACTGCTTTGTTTCTCAAAGTGTAACCCATGTTTGGAAGCTCACAGACCTATGTAGGATCTCTGGCCATTCAAACTCAGACCTGAAGCTTAAATTTGAAAATGACCAGTAAGCAACCCCAAGGCGTGTGGAGCTGCTTCTCTCTTTCCTAGGCCTCTTGGAGCGGTTGTGAACCCAAAGACAATTGGATACAGCTATCTGGAGGGATGAAGCTTGGCAGCCTTGGGGACGTGGGGTGAGGCTCGCAGTGAGATCTCAGAAACATGTGTTGGACGAGTTTTGAATGTTGCATGGCAAAGCCTTGTTCTGAGATGATCTTTAATGCTAACCCCGTGTCCTACAAAGAGAAGGACATGTAGGAAAACTCCAGGAAGGCAGAGCTGGCCAGTGGGTCAGAGTCAAGCACCAATCTTATAAAAAGGAAATGCTGCTTTCAACTTAGGTTTCTGTGATGTCACCTCCCTACCCAGGAGTCCTCAGGGAAACCCTCTCCATCTTATCCATCTAACATCCGAGACCTACCATTGCTCAATGATGAGTCTCCACTCTGTGCCCATCCATCTCCTTACCACCATCCTCATTAAGCTCTCCTCTACTGGTTGTCTATGCCCCCTTGCCTGGAATTCTTTCTCCATTCTGAACCTTAGTTTACCCATGTGTAAAATGGGGAGATATTTTCCTAGGATTTGTAAAGGATTCAATGTGACCATTCAGGTAAGGGCTCAGCCTTGCACATGGGAAGCCCTCGATAAATACTCCGTGGGCAACCTTTATGGGTTAGTACGGAACAATGTCTTGGAAGTCAGACTGAGTCTCTAACTGGATAACCCTGAGCAAGTAAGGAGCCTACTGCATAGGATGGTTAAGTTGAGTGAGTTAGCCATGTAAAGCACCTTGAGCAATGCTTGGCACCTAGAAGATGCTTGATAAATATGAGCCATTTGGATTATTGTCCTCTCCGAGGAAGACCTGCTCTCTTCCTTTGTCATAGTCCCCTCATAAGCAATGTTAGACTCGAATAATGAGTGATTCTAGGATGACATCTTTTGGCTGTCTCTTGTTTCCAGAGTGTGTGTTTTTCACTTTGGGAAAAATCCACCCCTTACCTTTCCAGTAGGAGCCCATATATATCTGAAGGACTAATTGGTGCTGGACTATTGCTTGCTTGATTCTATGTATGCTTTCAGACCCCTGCATGTCTTCAGGGATGAAGCAGACCCCTGCTTTGAGTGATTAGCCTAGGTGATGAGGATTTCCCATGGGCATGAGGGGAGATCAAGGGCCCTGAAGCAGCTGCTGAAGTGTAAAGGGAAAGGCTGTGGTCAGGGCAGGTTCTGGATTTGATGTTAGGCTCTTCACTCCCTGACATGGTCCCCAGGGCTAACCTGCTTTCTACTGCGGTTTGTCTTTAATGCAGGGACTGTCCTCACTGCCCAGCAAATGTGCCTGTAAACTGCAAACCCACTTGATCTCTCCCCAATTCACTTTTTCTTTCCCTTTTGGCTATAAGTGATTTATTGGTTGAGATAGAAATCTTTTCCTAATTTGCCAGGGAAAACAGTCTCCTTTATTTTCACTAATTGAGGCATAATTACCTATTTACATGCCATCAAGTTCACCCTTGCATGTTCAGTGACCTATTGGAACTTGGGGAACTGGGGCCTGTGAGGGGTGGATGGACCCCCCACTCAGAGGATGATGTGCTGTCCATGGGAGCAGAAGAGGTTGGTAAGTTTTGACTTGACATATCCCTCCATCTCTGCACCACCGGGGGACAGGGAGACACTCCCTGTCCTGCCTGTGCTCCCTGCTCCTTGCAAGGGCACCTCTTCTCACCTTGACCGAGGGAGGTCCATCGGGGTCCTGGAGGTCTTCACTTTCAAGGAACCATCTCAGCTGGACTCTGAGCTTCCTAGGTGGTTACTAGACATTCATCACTTTCTAATCACTGGTTTTCTCCTGCTTAACCCTGATGCTACTGTCTTTACCACTCTGTAAATTAGAGAAAGAAAGAAACTCTAGAAGACCTAAAGCTCTTATTTCAGTGGGACCCCAGCAGGGCAGAGTTACCAGTGGGCAGCTATGAAAAACAAAGTCCTTGGAGGGTGGTTATGTGACCTTGGGCTGGGCCCTGTCTCAGCTTGGTGATGCCTAGATGACTCCATCATCCCTGATGGCAGCTGAGACAGGAGGGCCCAGTCCCCTCCATCCCAATGGCCGTGCTCCCCACCCCTTGCTCTATCTCCCTCTCTCTCTCCTAATCCTGGCTTCACATAAGGCTCCAAATCCACCTCTCGCCCCTGGGGCAGTATTTTTCTGTCACTACCCAGTCCAGACCTCACCACTTCTTCTCCATCTGTGAAAAGAGCCTTCAACTGCTTTTCTGGACTTCCAGGCCCCGTTTCTCAGAGATTCCTCCCTAATTAAGTCTAAACAGCTGAGGTGACAAAAAGCCGCAGGCTCTGCTGGGTGGTGGTGTCTCTGTCCACCCTGATGTGCAGCCTCAGCACCCACTAAAGCAACCACCAGCAGCACGCCTCCTCCTTCACCCACACTGTCCCCACATCACAGTCCTCGGAATCCTCTCATCCCCCAGGTCTGCCCACATGCCACCTCCTCCTTGAAGCCTTCCTTACCTCCCCAGCTGCTGTGTCTGCTCCCTTTTTGAGCCTCTCCAGCTCACTTGTGGCTCACAGATCCCTTCTAATCTGTGTGGTCTTGATTTTGGGCATCTATCTCCTCTGCCATACCACACTTTCTGAGGCGTGTACGTGTTGGCATCCCCATGGGTGGAGTGTGAAATGTCAGTTCTCCCACGGGGTTTGGAATACTGAGGAGGGACCACAGTAGAAGAAAACCACAGCTGGTGGCACTGCCCAGTGTCAGGTCTAGGATGGTGCACTTGGCCATGGCCGTGGCCTGGAGTGCTGTGTTGGGCGTTGCAGCGGACACATATATGCACAGAATCGTCAACTGATTCAAGTAGACCAAGCAGGCAACCAAGTCCCTGGAGGAGACCTGTGCCACCGTGGAGGAATGGCTGCCCAGGAAGCAGTGGGACGAGATCAATGGACTGTTGATAGGCTGTGGCCAGCAGACCTGTCTGCCATCTGCCCACGCTGCCAGGCCTGCATCAGCTGGGCCCTATGCATGGCTGCACGGGGGCTCTGTGTACCGGGAGGCCTAGGCCTGGGCTGCTATCTGACCACTGTCTGTTATGCGGCTTTGCTGGGAAGTTGCAGCCTATTTATAATAAATCCTGGGGGTTGTTTGCAAGAAAAGAAAAAAAAGAAAAAGGAAAAACAGAAGAAAACTAGAAAGAATCACATTTCCATAGCATGCCACTTCTCATCAGGGAGCTTATCCCAGGATCCTGCCCAAGGCCTTGTTAATGAGAGAGCCCCCAGAACAACAAGGTCCTGGAGACCCTGAGCTTCCATTCAGTCCCAGACACCAGCAGTGGGTGGTAAGCATCTTGTCCAACCATGGTTTCCCCTACACTGGGGCCAAAAATGTCACCATTCTTGGTTAAATGAGTCTTGTGACAGAGAGCTCTGATGAAGGCATATCTTTCCCCCAGGCTTGTGTGGCCTCCATGCTGACCCTGTCTTTCTTTCTTCCAGATGATATCCTTCTGTTCCTCCCTTGCTTAATCCAGATCAGATAGTTGAATCTCCAGGCCTATTTTTCTGGTCAGTGCTGACCTCACAGGAAGTTCATGTGGAGGGCACTGACCCTCCTAGAGGAGAAGAAGCAAAGAGCGTCAAGGAAGGAAGCCAGAGGGCAGGCCTAATGGACAGCCCTGGGGAAGTGGGCCAGAGGGTGCATGGGGAGAGGGATGGAGCCCTACATACCTCAAGAAAAAAACTTTACAAAACGGAGCCTGAGGCATTCCATCCTCTGCCTCCTGTTCACTCCCTTCTTGCTTTTTCTGGAAAGAACCTTTAGCTCTTGGTTTCCTATAGTTCTCCTCATTGCCTCCCTGACTTGTCAGGAGTCAGCGCACCCCTCCAGGCAGGCTTCTCTGAGTTCACCTGCTCTGTATTGGGGGTCCTCCTCCAGTGGAATGTCAAAGATGCTGTACTATGGTTGTCAGCTCCCAGTTTCCTTGCCCAGGGGACTGTGAGCTCGCTGATGCCATTCATCTCTGTATCCTCAATGCCCAGCCCTCTGCATGGCTCAAGTTAGCTTTTGCTGAAGGCTCACAGTCACACATCCCGCATCTCTCTCTAGCTCCCTTTCACCCCCTCAAAGACATTGTCCTGGCCCACACCCATAACACCTCCTGCCCAGGCAGCTTCCACTGTCTTCCATCTCCCCCAGCTCTTCTCTTCCCTCTGCTGCCGCCAGTACCTGCTTACCTGTCACCAAAGGGGCATCTCAAAAAAAGCAGAAAGACCTGGACTCAAATCCCAGCTCTATCACTTGCTGCCTGTGTGACCTTGATTCAATATCTTATTGGGTTGGCCAAAAAGTTCCTTTGGTTTTTAAGTAAAAATAAAAGACACAGTTTTCATTTTCACCAAGAACTTTATTGAACAACATATCCACCATTTTGTCCCACTATATTCTGCCATTTTTCAGGCAACTTCATAATTCCATCTTCCCGAAACTTTTTATCTTTTTGAGCAAAGAACTATTCCAGGTGCCTTTTACAGTCTTCCAGAGAATTGAAATGTTTTCCATTAAGAGAATTTTGTAAAGACTGAAATAAATGGAAATCCGAAGGTGAAATTTCTGGTGAATACGGCAGATGAATCAGAACTTCCCAGCCAAACTCTAACAGTTTTTGTCTGGTCATCAAAGAAACATGTGGTCTTGCGTTATCCTGATGGAAGATTATGCATTTTCTGTTGACTAGTTCCGGATGCTTTTCATCGAGTGCTGCTTTCAGTTGGTCTAATTGGAAGCAGTACTTGTTGGAATTAATCATTTGGTTTTCCAGAAGGAGCTCATAATAGAGGACTCCCTTCCAATCCCACCATATATACAACACCACCTTCTTTGGATGAAGACCGGCCTTTGGTGGTGGTCCATTTTGCTTGCTCCACGATCTCTTCCATTCCACATTACTGTGCAGTATCCACTTTTCATAGTCCATCATAATTTGTTTTAAAACTGGAATGTTTTCGTTATGTTTACATAACGAAGAGAATCCCATGCGGAAACATGGTCAAGAAGGGTTTTTTTGCTTAACTTATGTGGAACCCAAACATCAAAGCGATTAACATAACCAAGCTGGTGCAAATGATTTTCAACGCTTGATTTGGATATTTTGAGTATATCGGCTATCTCCCACATGGTATAACGTTAATTGTTTTCAACTAAGGTCTTGATTTGATTGATCGCTATCAACTTCAACTGGTTTACCTGACCGTGGAGCATCGTCCAGCGAGAAATCTCTGGCACAAAACATCGCAAACCTCTTTTGACATGTTCGATCAGTCACAGCACCTTCTCCATATACTGCAAAAATCTTTCAGTTGCGTTTTTATCTTTCTTGAAATAATAAAGCATAATATGCTGAAAATGTTGCTTTTTTTCTTCCATCTTCAATATTAAAATGGTTACACAAAAATTCACCTATTTTGATGTTTTTTTTCTAAATGCACGTTGATATGACGGCTGTCACATACAATCTAACAAAATTGTTTCGAATGAAGTTAAAGACAACTAAGCGCTACTAGAGCCATCTTACAGAAAAAAACGAACTAACTTTTTGCCATGGTCCTATTATTTCTAGGACTCAGGTTCTCCATGTCCACAATGGATGCTTATGCATCTTTGATTGCAAAAGCTGGATCACGAGTTAGAAGACATCAGGAATTGAGCCTTTTTCTCCATAACATGGAAAGTTATATAAGACGAGAAGGCCCTCTCTCCTGTCTCATAGGAAGTAGCACAGAGCACCAGAGCTGCATGTGCCTGGCTTCTTCTCTGCTGGATGGCAGGGCTTTCAAGGACAGATACTCTACAGCTTTTCCCATCACAGATGCCCAGCACAGTCCATGCGTCACAGGAGTCACAGGTTGGTGTTTGTAGATCACGTAGAAGGACCCACCCCGGGGCATTTCCTTCAAGTCTCAGGTATAGCCTTGTATCATGCCTCTGTTTCATGTGGGGTTCCCCATCTAATTACTAACATCATGTGCCCTCCTGGCACCCCCCGCCCTTCAGCCCTGACTTCTGGCATAGAAACAAGTGCTGCAGGGGATCAGAGATCAGGGTGAGCTTCCCAGTACCCAGCCCTCTGTTAGCATACATGGGAGCTTAAATGCCGTGAGGGCTGGTGGAAGTGCTTTCACATGACTCCCTAGTGTAAGAGCAGTTCCTTAAGGGGTTAACTGTTAGGGGTGAACTGTGACCATGTGGGGTGGGGATAAGAGTAGAAGGGGAGGTATAAGAAGCAGAAGAGAACTGGGTGAGGACGGCCCGGCAAAGAACATCTCCGGTGGAAGGTAAAAGGACAAGTCAGGAGATACTGGAGGGTTAGGGAGGACCTCCCATCAGGAGCCCAGAGCTGGCGGGAGAAGGACATGGGAGCAAGTGGACCAGGTAGAAAATAAGCCTGTGCCCAAGAAGCCACATTTACCAGAAGATTTGGGCATCAGCAGAAGTGATTTGGGAAGATGTGCTCACAGGCCTGGGACATCCTGAGCCCAAGGTCCTGTGTCTGTCCCTGGTCAGTCTGTCTGGAGGCTACCTCTCCACAGAACGAACCTCAGGGTCCAGCAGCCTCCCTGACTCCGTACTCCTTCTCAGGGCATGACCCGTCACCAAAAGACTCCCACTCATGTCCCTCAGACCACCACCGGAGTGTGTCCACTGTGTGCCTGTGTGAGTTGTCCTAACCATCCTATGTGGAAAATGTGCTAAAAACCAGACCAAGGCTCAGCCCCCAAGCAAGACTTCTTATTCTGCTGAGCTTCATCCTCAGCCCCCTGGGACCCAGGGAGAGACTCCTCACTTGCATCCCTGACTCTAAGCTAGCTGCTACATGACAGGCATTGTCCTGAGTCCTTTACAAGGCCTTTGAGATGGATCCCATCAGTGTCCCCATCTCACAGATAAGGACAGAAGCATAGAGAGGTTCAATGAGTCCCCTGAGGTCACAGTAGGTATGTGAGAGTCCCAGGCTCCATCTGAGGCTGGGTGATTACAGAACCCCACACTTAACACTCTATATACTGCCTACCCCAAGCCTCGGAACCTCCCCTGGTCCTGGTCCCAGTTCTACTATTTCCAGAGTAACACTAATTCAACCACACAGGTAAAGTTGGTCCCCAAAGGGACGAAGATTTGGTCAGGTCTAACCACCCCCCACTGCTGCCTCTATGACAGGATATGGTGGGGCGACCCAAGAATCAGGGTTTGGACTACAGATCCCAAATAGTGCAGGTGGGTAACATACTCTCTTCCCAACTATTTTAGAGAGAAGGGGGACTCAGGAGCATCATTCTGTTTTATTGCAAATCTAGACCTGACCTCTAATATCTAGAGGAAATCAACATTGGTGATAACTCCATTCCTGGGTGGAAACTTTGCTCCCTTAACTTTACAGGGTGCCTCCTGGGGCCCTGGCATGCTCATGATCAAAGGGCAGTCTGTGGGGTTGAGGGTGCAGCTCTGGGCAATGGTATCCATGTGGAGCCCACGCAAATGCGTATGAGAGGAAATAATAGTAAGAAGTCAGCAGATTTAAATAAAAGTAAGATCAGAGTCAATAAAAGTAAGAAGAATGACCTACAATTTTCTCTCTTTCCTGGAATAATGCATCTGAAATATATTTCATATTGTCCTTTTCTTTAAAAACCTCTTGACTGCCTCATGTTCTTAATCACCCCACTCTGGATTCTCCCCCTATAATTGCCACCTTTCTTTGGTCTTTTTTTAAATAAAAACTTTTACTGAGATAGTTATAGATTCATATGCAGTTATAAGAAATAATACAGAGAGATCCCATATACTGTTGATCCCATTTCCTCCAATATTAACATTTTGCTAAACTATAGTACAATATCACAAGTATGATATTGACTTTGATACATTCCCTGAATCTTATTCAGATTTCACTAATTTTCCCCTGTATTCATTTGTGTCTGTATTTAGTTTCACACAAATCTTAAAATATTCTGTGTGAAAAGATCTAGATACAAAGGGCCACATATTGTGCACTGCAATTCACAAAACCTGTAGTGTTGTAAATGACACCTATCCTCAAAAAATGTCTTGGGGGCCTCCCTGGTGGCGCAGTGGTTGGGAGTCCGCCTGCCGATGCAGGGGATACGGGTTCGTGCCCCGGTCCGGGAGGATCCCATATGCCGCGGAGCGGCTGGGCCCGTGGGCCATGGCCGCTGAGCCTGTGCGTCTGGAGCATGTGCTCCGCAACGGGAGAGGCCGCAACAGTGAGGGGCCCGCATACCGCAAAAAAAAAAAAAAAAAAAAAAAAAAAATGTCTTGGGTTCTAATCTATTTGTAGGAAATGTCCAGAATGGGTAAATTCATAGAGAGGAAAAGTAGACTAGTGATTGCCAGGAAGTGGGAAGAGGGGGAATGGGGAGTGACTGCTAATGAGTACAAGGTTTCTTCTAGTGGTGTTGGAATCTTCTAGACTTAAATAGTGGTGATGGTTACAAAACCTTGTGAATGGATTAAAATCCACTGAATTGTACACTTCAAAAGGGTGAATCTTGTGGTATGTAAATTATATCTCAACATAAAATAAACAAGCATTTAAAATAAAAGGCTACTACTTTCTGGCCTCTATTGTTTCAGATGAGAAATCCACTGTCTTTACAAGTGGAGTTTCTCTCTAGGTTATGGGTCGTTTCTGTCTGACTGCTTTTAAGATTTGTTTTTGTTTGTTTTTACTTCTCTGAAGTTTAATTACAATGTGTATTGGCACGGATTTCTTTGGTTTATCATGTTTCTCATTTGCTCAGGTTCTTCAATCTGCAGGGTTTTGTCTTTTACCAAATTTGGGAAGTTTTATCCATTATTTCCTTGAATAGTCTCTCAGTCCCACTCTCTTTATACTTTATTCTGGAACTCTGATAATACAAATATTGAATTATCTGTTTTTGTTCTACAGGCCCATGAGGCTCTGATTGTTGTTGATGTGCAACTTGACTGACCACAGTGACAGAATGTGATGAAGCATTATTCTGATGTTTCTGTGAGCTGGTTTTGGATGAGATTTACATTTAAATCAGTGGACTTTGAGTAAGGAAGATTGCCCTCCACAATGTGGATGGGACTCATCCAATCAGTTGAAGGCCTGAATAGAACAAAAGACTGACTTCCCCTGAGCAAGAGGGAGTTCTTCAGCAGATGATGTTCAGACTTAACTGCAACATTGGCTTTTCCTGTGTCTTCCAGCCTACCCTGCAGCTTATGGACTTGAGTAGAATACTACTTTTGTTTATCATTCATCACTTGATGAACATTTAAGCTGTTCAAACTTGTTTTTTCTAATTTATTATGTGATTCCTTTCTCACAAAACTCTGAGATTCTGTCATTTTTCTTCATTATTTGTTCTTCTGCTCCTCAGAGCAGATAATCTCTATTGAATCTCTATCTTTAAGTTCATTGACTTGTTTTTTTAATAACAGCTGCTATTATTCATTGAGTGATTATTGTATATCAGGTTGCTATGCATGTATCATCTTTAATTTTTACAGCAACCCTGTAAGATAGGTTTTTTTTTGATTAATTCTTTCTTTTTCCAACTCAAATCTGTTCTTGAATTCCTTTAGTGAATTTTTCACTACATCTCCAAAATTTCTATTTAGATTTTTTTAATATATGTAATTTCTCTATTTTTTGACATTCCCTATGTGGTGAGACATCATTGTCATACTTTCTTTTAATTCTTTAGACATGTATTCCTTTAGTTATTTGAATATATTTATAACTTTTTAAAAGTCTTTTCATAATAAGTACAAAATCTGTGCCCCTCAAGGACATTTTTTTGTCCTTTGCTAGCCATTTTTTCCCCCTGTGGATGTGCATAATTTCTTGCTTCTTTGAATGTCTTATAATTTTTTGCTGTGAACTGGACTGGTGACTTCTCCTTTCCTAGGTCTTTCCTGTGCATATGCACAGCCTTGTGCATGTGTGCAGCCTTTTTAGATCCCCAGGAATGTGAGAGCTTTGCAAAGTTTCCTATGATAGTCTAGTTCCCCAGGATTTCCTTTTAAATTCCCAGTCAAGCACTAGTTTTCCTTAAATGAAATTGCAGCCTTAGGCAGCTGAGATGTTGCCAACAGTTTGGTATTGGTTCAGTAATGTCTTGGAAGTAGATATTTTTTCCTGATTCCCATTTCTCCCCTGCATATGAGCTTAGATGAGCTCTGAGTCAAATCAGCCAGCACATTCTGTGAATAAAGATTTACCAGGGAGCTGCAAGTTCTAATCAATTATTGACTCTTCTCTGAGGACTGCTTCTTCTCTGTCTCCCTTGAGGACTTTTCCTCTCTGACCCATCTGTTAGCAGTAGGTGTGCTTTTGGTCCTGTTCTAGGATGACTTTTCCTCTCAGTAGACCTAGTCTCTCTGAATGCACTCATCCATTTGTGGATCATGTATGCTCTGCTGACTTTGAAATATAAATCTCCTTCCCAGCACTCTGAGGATGTAAGCTCTCAACTGGAAAGCTTCTCTTGAACATTCCTCCAGCAACAAAAAACAAAATTTCTGAAACTGAACTCACTCTCTTCCCTGTCCTGGTTCCCTAAACATCTCATCCTCCTGTTTCTCATATCAGTGACAGGGACCCCTCCTCAAGGCAGTCCAAACAGGGTCTCCCTGGGCTTTCTCCTCCCCCATTACCACCACTCCACATCCACATAGGTGGGGATCCAAGCAGTTTTGCCCCCTAAACTCTCTCTCATACTTCCTTTCCTCTCTGTCCACACTCCTTTTTCTCCCCAGCCTCGGCCACTTGCCTCAATTCCCAGGCAGGAGTAGAGACATCCCTGGCACGTATTCCTGTAGTGTCCTGAAATTAACCCACCCAGAATTCTTAGCACTCTGAATTCTAGTTACCCTTTGTTGACCTATCTTCCACCTCAAAACATAATTTCCAGGAAATTTCCAGATCTCATTTGTCCTCACCCTCTTGACTATGGAGCTTGGTAGGCACTCAAAAATCGTATGCTGAATATGTGAATATTTGTAGCAGCAATTGAAATTCTAATGATGCTTAGGTAAGTTTGTAAGTTTGGGTTATCCAGGAGAAAAATGGATGATAGTTAATGAAAACTATGAGTGATACCGAAAATGCTGCTGACATTAATCAGATTGTATTCTTGAGATGTCACACCAAGCACGTGTGAAGGAGGAAGATATGAGAACACCATGAAAACCTTGGCAGTCACTCTTTACTCCACAGAGTAACTGTGGTTCAGCTGTAATTTAAGGAAAGATGTGACTAGACAGCTCAGGACCTCCATCTTTTTTTTTTTTTGCGGTACGCGGGCCTCTCACTGCTGTGGCCTCTCCCGTTATGGAGCACAGGCTCCGGATGCGCAGGCTCAGCAGCCACGGCTTACAGGCCCAGCCGCTCCGCAGCATGTGGGATCTTCCCGGACCGGGGCACGAACCCGTGTCCGCTGCATTGGCAGGCAGACTCTCAACCATTGTGCCACCAGGGAAGCCCCAGGACCTCCATCTTTTTGAACTCCAAATATTTTCACTTGGCTAGAAAACCCACAGGGATTTGACTTCAGTTTTCTTGAGGGTAGAAATGTATTTCTTCCAGTTACTGGAGGTCAAAGTATTTCTTTGTAAGATTTGAGCAAATTCTGTCTTAACAGCACCTAGAAAAACAGATAACCTTGACCACTGGCACTTTAAATTTGAATTCAAAAATAAAAGATTCGAAATACAAACACTTTTAAAAGGCATCTATCTCCAGAATCTGGAGTTTTCATACTGACTCTCCCACAGCTTATGTCCAAGTCTTGCCTTCTAGTGAGACATGGGAGTAATGTATTGATTATCCCACTGTACTGAGTTGGATAGTGTCCTACTAAAATTCACATGCAGCTTACGAAATAGAATATTACCCTTACCTCAGAAAATCCTGATCATTCTCTATAATGAGAAGCCCAATTTTAAGGAAGAAATCTCAACAGATGTGCTGGTTGTGAGCAGCATCTCTCCTGCCTGCCACTCCCTAGAGAATCTGAAACCCAACTATTCCTCCCTGCTTTCCATCCTGTAGAGTTCAGAGAGGTGACCTGGATTTGGCCAATCTGTTGCTTCCATTCAGAACCTTGACTCTTGAGAAAGAGACACACAAACATTCAGGGACACTTGAGAGAATATTAGGACAACCAAAGGCTCAGGAGAGTCATCTGAAAAACTGCTCTCGGGGCTGATCTTGGCTATGTTTCCTGTTATCTAGCCTTCCTTGGTTACAGCTAATTCTCCAAGTCTCGTTTGCCAGCCTTCCCTTGAATTCGGGAATGTCTCTATACACAACCAATAAATTCTTCTGCCACTGAAGCTAGGTAGAATCTGTATCTGTTGCTTGTGACTAAACCTCTGCTCCTGCAGTTGGAAAATCCGTTGCAACATGGCAGCTCCTGTCTGATGCATCACTGAGCTCCAGACCCCAGCCCCAGCCCTGAACTAAGCTCAGAATTGACGCCAGGAAATATCTGTTGACCGAATGAGGCCTCAGAGCAAAAAGAAAAAGAAATCTTGAAATTTAGACCTAGGGGATTTGGGAGAAAACTTCCTGGCTCCAGGAACTCTGTCTGTCACAAGAGACGCCATTGTGTCTATTGATTTGGATTCTTTGACTTGGAACAAGGAGCACAAGTCACTTGTCTTTTCTCCTAGGTCATACTGAACAGCTGCTCTGAAGTGAACACCAGATGAAGTGCTTATAACCTCCTTCTCTGAATAAATGCAATAAAGATGACTTTCCCCTTCATAAAGCATGGTTAGGAAACATGCCAAAGGATCCTCATCTTTTCCCTCTTCTGGCAACTCTCTGGTTTCCTGGCATGGCAAAGCAAGTGCATGTTCCCAGGGCAGCAACAGCCCTGCTCCAGGCAGCTGCCATCTCACTACCGCTAGTGCTTCAAGGTCAGGTGCTATCGGCCATGAAGCCCTCTGCCTTTCTGTCCCTCTGCCCCTCTGCAGAGGCAGGCCAGTCCTGTCCTGCCAATTAATCCTTCCAAAAAGCATTCACTGAGGGCTGAGGCCAGGCTGGGGATTTGCAGTCTAATGAGTGCAACAGACACAGGAACACATTTGCTCAACAGATAGCCAAGGTTTCTGTCTGATACTTATATCAAGTGCAAGGGGTAAAGGGGAGTCAGTGGAGGTGCTGGAAGGGGTCAGACAAGATCCAACAAGGAGGTGTCCCTGGAACTGAGTCTTGGTGTCAGATTGGGGTTTGTCAGTGGGAAACGCAGGTTGAACGTTTCAGACTGAAACACAATGGGAGCAAATGCACGATGGCCTGAAGGTGCGAGAAAGAGTCGGGAGAGAAGGGCAGAATTGCTAGTTGTCTTGCAATTGTAGCAAAAGCCTTCTCTGGGTGGCTTTCCCTTCTGGTGGGATCTGAAGGACCAAGGCTGAGTCTCCACTCAGAAACACTGTAGTGGAAGGACCCCCTTCTTAGGAAGGAACTTTCAACATGGGAGGCATGACAGCTGCTCCCTGATGGTTTCTTACAAGCCTGGACACAGGCCCTTTCTTCCTTTGTGGGCCAAAAAAGAGCCTCACCAGATGTTGTGGCCTTCAGTCTGGTCACAGAGCTCTATCCATGCATTCATCCAAAATTTATGAGCACCTCCTATAGTGGACTGTGCAGTAGGAAGTCCAAAAGTAACTGATAACGTATTCTTTACAGGAATGTGAAATATTGTACTATGCAACCACTAAAGGTAAGGTAGAAAGAACATTTAATGACTTAGAAAAGGAATATATTCCATAGGATAAAGGCACGTTACAAATACCCTATACATAGAATTTTATTTTCTGTGAAAGAAAAAACCTTCTGCATATGAAGATATGGAGACTGGAATGATATATGGATAATATTGACACATATACACACATACGTACAAATATTCTCTCTGAGTTGTGAGATTACAGGTGATTTATAATTTCTTCTCTCTTTCTATTTTCTAGGGGTTTTTTTCCATATACATAAGTCATTTTGCAATCTGGAATAAAAGGAAAAATTTAAATACAATAAAAAGCACAGCCTTTGTGCTTCCAGAGCACAAGTTCCCCATGGGGATTGCATGGGGATTGCAGGACTCAATCATGCCCACAAAGAAGTGGGCTGATGGCTGATGCTGTGAGACTGAGTCCTATTTAAATCTTTTATTTCAGCAGGCAGTCATGCTGTTCAGTTTTAACACGCAGCTACTGGCTTATTTTGTGGGCTGTAGTTCCAATGACAATTCAATTTTCAGGGCTTTTGCCATCTCATTTTGGTCTGTTTATTTATCTGGTGCTTCTGGGACTCCCTCGGGTCCTGCTGGTGCTACCTGAGGAGGTGAGATGTGTGTCTCCAGGAGGGGTAATGATGGATCCTGGTGAGTAGGGAAGTTCAGGCCCCAGGGGACAAGAGGTTTCTCTGGCCAGACACGTGTTGTGACAAGATCCCCTTAATAGTGACTCCCAGCTGCCCTAGAGTCTCTAGTGGGAGAACAGGGTCTCAGCCTTTCTAGTCTGGCTGTCTGCTGTGTTACTCCCAGAGTCTTTAGTTGTACTTAGCAGAGAGGAGCAGGAAAAGATGTACCTTTACATTCTGATCACGCAAGTGCCCCACTCAGTCTTCATTTCCTCTTTTTCCTTCATCTACTCCTTTAAATTCTCTGCTGAGGATTTCATTTATGAAATGCATCCTTTTAAGGTGTACAGTTCAGTGATTTTTAGCACCATGTTGTGCAACCAGCGCCACTATTTAATTCCAGAACATCTTCATCACCCCAGAAGGAAACTCTATATCCATTGCAGTCACTGGCCCTCATTCCTCTCCCCCAGCCCCTACACTACACTCTGTCTGTAGAGATTTGCCTTCTCTGGACATGTCACATAAATGGAATTACACAATATGTTCTCCAAGGTTTACCCATGTTGTTGCATGTATCAGTACTTCATGTTTTTTATTTGAAAATCATATTTTATTAAGTAGATAGACCATATTTTGTTTATCCATTTATCATTCAAATATTTAAGTTGTTTCCACTTTGGGCTCTAATAAATAATGCTGCTGATAATATTCATGGACAGGTTTTTGTGTGGACACGTATTTTCACGTCTCTTGGGTTTATGTCTAGAAGTGGACTTGCTAGCTCATATGCAGTGCTGTATTGACACATGCTACAACATGGATGAACCTTGAAAATATGATACCAAGTGAAAGACATAAAGGACCACAAATTGTAAGGTTCCATTTATATAAAATGTCCACAATAGGAAAATCCATAGAAATGGGAAATAAGGGGTTGCCTAATGATGGGATGAGGGTTGGAGAAGGGGATGTGAATGTAATGTGTATGGGATTTTTTTTTTTTTTTTGGCTGTACGCGGGCCTCTCACTGTTGTGGCCTCTCCCGTTGCGGAGCACAGGCTCCGGATGCGCAGGCTCAGCGGCCATGGCTCACGGGCCCAGCCGCCCCGCGGCATGTGGG